>NC_064766.1:39631633-40290522 GCF_011397635.1 Epinephelus fuscoguttatus
CTTGAGCTGAACAAGGACGCTGTGAGAATGATGTTGTCAGATGAATGCCGTTATGGCTTTCATCTGCTTGTCAAGGGACGGGGAATTAATCAGCAGGGCTGAGGGCAGTCTTTAATCTTGTAGATTACGCGCCTCGCAGACGGTTTAGGTGTAGATTAAAGTACACAGCGCTACTGGAGGTGAGATTTACTGTGGCGGGGTGTGAGTGGGTGTTTGTGTGGACACTTCTGGCTGAAAGAAAAGATGGACGTAGTTGTGGAGACGGAAAGTAGACTTAATGTAAATTCCCTGTATGAAGTTGAATTGCTCGCAGATAGACAATCATTTTTGCTGTCATTAAACCCAACATGGCTGACAGTGTCTGTCAATGGGGGTCATAGAGGAAATTTATCTTGCAGTTGTCACCTCTTGCAGGAGTGTGAAAGCATCCATAAGAACCCACAAAATCCATCCATCCATCCATCCATCCATCCATCCATCCATCCATCCATCCATTCAGTCGCTTGTATCCACGATCTCATTCTTTTGGTCACCACCCAAAGCTCACAACCATAGCTGAGGGCTGGGACAAAGACGGACCACTTCATCAAAAGCTTCGCCTTCCATCTCAGCCCTCACCATGACGGCCTGGCGCAGCACCCGCATCACCACAGATGCCACACCAAACCGTCGATCCATCTCATGCTACATTTCACTTTCACTCGTTAGCAAGACCCTGAGATACTTGAACTCCTTTGTTTGAGGCAGTAACTGTCTCCCAACCCAGAGGGAACAATCCATCGTTTTCCAGCAGAAAACCATGTCCTCAGTGCTTGAAAGTTTGAGTTTGCTGGATCAAATCAGATTTAGAGAACAAGTTTGCTGCACCGTAAACCTAGTCTCTTACACAGACGCCGATGACGTCACCACCCTGGCTGACTCTGTCGTCTGTGGACATTCCCATAGGAAAGTTGTAATAGAACTAGCGCTGGCTCCCAGCAGCAGTGATGTGATTGGATCCAAATCCGTGTATTTCCTTGACCAACGGCTGATTAGCTTTGCCTTACACCTGCCTACACCGGAATTGCTGTTCCCCAAATTGTTGTCTGTAGTACAACAGAAAAGGAAGTGTTCAGTGCATCGCAAGACGAGATTAAAATGGATATGATTTCATTCGATTCAGCTATATTGCAGAGCTGCAACGTCTCTGTTACATGTAACACACATGACACCTATGGCAACGCCCATGCCAACCCATTTCTATTACAAAACGAAAGACGAATGTCCCCAGATTCCCATTCCAAAGTAAGGGAGGCTGGTCACGCGAGACTACCGTAAACCGTGAGTTTACACGGATCTGACATGGTCATTGTATTTCAGTGAAAACGTCTTTAAAGCAGAAAGCACACAGGTTTTATTCTCTAGTAAACAAATAAATATCCAACTTCTCATCAGTGAAAAACAACTCCTATTTGTCTCAGTTTCAGGTTTGGTTGTTTTTTCTTTGAACATAAGGGTGCACCAGTATGAATGACTGTTTTCTTTAATCATTTCACTGCGATGCTTTTTCCTGTCTGAATTATTCATCTCCAGCAGAATCAAGCTGTTAACCAGGTTCCTCTTTGTCTGCTCCTGTGATGAAGGAAAGCAGGTTTCTTGTTTACATGATATTAAGAGATCAGTTACTGCAGAAAGCTGTCAGTGCCCACGTCACGCACTGTAAGCACATACAAACACACACACTACATGTCATGACGAGATGATAGTTTATAAGATGTTTATGTGTTTCTTTGAGCTTGTTGTCAGGGACTATCGATTTGTGTGGAGTCACAGACACTTTAAGTTTCCTCTGGCTCCAGGTTTTGTCTTCATCTGTGTGCTGGATCACGTTTTCCTCTGCACACAGAGGCTGGTAACCTGAGCCGCGGCAGACAGGCCCACATTAGACCCAGCAGCTTCTCGTCTTCTCTGTCAGAATGAGGGGTAATCCCAGGTGATGACGGACACACAGCTCAGGCTGACGTCCCATTGGCTGAACCTGTTGTTCATCAGAGAGATGATGTTTCCTGTGGCAGGAAGAATCCGTAGAGAGTTGAAGTTGGGATGTTGTTGTTGGTGAGGAGTGTAAACTTTATGAATGAAATGAACGTCAGCGCAACTCACTCCTGGTGGATTTACTTTGTGACGTACTGACGTCTCAGTTGCATCTGTGAAAACAATATTTTTTTGGAAAGAAGTTTCTCCAGTCATGCCGTCTTGTGTCTCCCTGAGACGGAGTATCCTGAGGAGGTACAGGCAGGTGCCTCGCACTGAGGCTGACGGAGCCTTCAACTACAGCCGAGCCTCTAACAGGCGAGGCCTGCTCAACTCCGGTAGGTCAGACGCCAGACCCTCAGTCAGTCATATCATATTCACAGCTTTATTTGTGCCTAAATTTGATACATGTGTGTAGTTTATTCTGTGTAGCGCCTTGAAGGCAGAGAGGGAAATCAGCATATTGTACATACAGCAAAGAAGTTTATTTTTACATCAAGTAAAATGGAATAAAGACCAAGAAGGTAAGCTCTAACACTTCCTGCATGATTTCAGTGAAGTTTTAAAAGTATAATTTTGGTTAGATGTTTATTAAACTGTGACACACTGTACAAATAATTAAAAAACGTGTATTCAGGGTTTGTGCTTGTTTCATTACGGGGATACAAAATTAGTGCCACCCACTAACCAAATGCTGGTAAAATAAGCAAGTACTTCACTCATCAAGAACACCTCACACAAACGTCCACATGGACTCAACGATGAAATGATTAGGTATTGGTGGTCAAAGGTCAAGTCTGTGTGACCTTGTCTTTCTTATTCTTGTGAATGCGGTATCCCAAGAACACTGTGACTTTTACATAAACTATTCAGGAAACTTGTATATGAATTACAAACTGCACGTTTCCTGTTCACAGAGCAGCACACAACCTGAACTGCTGCCTTTGGTTTCGGGGTGCATGTGTTGGTTTTCTCTGTATTTTTCCACCCGGTCTGTTTATTAAGTGTTTTGTGTGTTCGGTGGCCGACCAGGTCTCCTCTGCGGGAATCAATGAAAACTAAAGATTATGTTAGTACTCTGCTCAGGTGCTGGTCGGGGCAGAGCAGCAGTCTGGTCCATGATGAAAAATCTCTACCCAACATGTAACTCTGATGAGAACATGTGTTAACAAGATGCTTAGATCCACTGAAGACAGAAATACAGAATATTTTTAACATGTAGTCAGAGACATTGGAAGAACATGTTCACTAACGATATCTCTGCACGTGACAGCGGGTGGTTGTGTAAGCGTTTACATTTTAATAACTCCTCTCTGCCTTTGTGTTTGGTCGCAGGAGGATGATGGATTTGATCCTCTGTAATGGCCTCTCCTCAGCCAGCTGAGTTAGTTGTGTTGGGGTGTAATTTATCAGTCCGTGTGACCACCACAATCTCTGGATCTGAGGCCCTCTCCATGCTGCGATTATGCAGCCTTCTCTGCAGATCTATAGCTGGATGCTCAAATTGATGCATCGAGGCTATTATGGTATTGAAGCCATGATGCTCTTAGCCAGAATGGGTTTTAATGTAATTTGGCGCTGCTGTCATTCATTTTCTGCAGCTGGTGCCTCTGCACAAACAAACAAGTTAACCGGGGCTGAATGTAGTCAGGCAGAAAAATATGTTCCATACTTTTTTATATAGCATTATAAAATGCTGAAGAATATATCAAAAAGATGATTGTTTTCTGCATCAGTCTATCAGATAAATGCTAAGTCTTTGTCAGAGGGATAATGAACCATCAGAAGTCCCAACAGCTGAATGTAACATCTGCAAATTAGCTTGTTTAGCCAACCAACAGTCCCAAAATCTAGATATCAAATTTTCAGTGATTAAAATAAAAAACAGAAAATCGTCACATGAAAGAAAAAAAACCAAACAGTACCAGTGAATGTTTGCCATCTCTGCTTTGTAAAGGTTAATTTTTAAAAAGTAGGACACATTTTCTGACAATTTTAGCACTAAACTGATCATGGTTGTTACTTTGAGTGCCTGCAGGGCTTTTAAAGGGATAGTTTAGAGTTTATGAAGCGGGGTTGTATGAGGTATCCCTATGCCTTCTCAGTGTATTACCTACGGTAAGTGGCAGTCAGTGTGCCACCAGTTTGATAGACTCACATCAGTCTTTAGACGCTTTGCTTAACTAAAGACTGATGACTTTCTCCCTGATTTTGTGTTTAAATGGGCGGATACAATTTCAGAGTTTAAAAAAACTCCCTACGTTGCAGAACCAATAGTAAATCTGCAGGGTGATCCTTCGGTGGCTTGCTGTACTCTTGTGCTTGTAAACATAGTCCCACTAGAAACACGTGTAGCGGCACAAAATGGCTCAGCCGTGCTCACAGAAAACGCTGTCAAAGTTAGTGGCTAACCGTTAGCCGTTAGCGGTGTCTGTAATAGGTAATAACTCATTAAACGGTCCGTGAAAAAAAATATCTTTTCCAGCGGATATCTTAGTTACAACATGATTGAGCTAGCAAAGCAGTTTTGTGTTGCTATGTGTGGTATTTATTTAGATTTGGGAAATCACGATGTCTAGAAAGCATCAGTGGCTGCAGCTGACAGGGACAGCTAACACTAGCAGCAAAGCTAACATCAGGACGTCATCTGTTAAAAGCCTCCCGTTGTCGGATATGACATGAAACTACTCCCGTTAGCTCAATCATGTTGTAACTAAGACATCCGCTGGAAAAAATATTTTCTTCACGGATGAGCACACGTTTGATAAAACGGAGTTTAATCTCTCTGCATACATTTTCAAGCTCTCTGTGTGTTCGTTTCCTTGCGGACGAGAAAAGGGGAGCGCACATTTCCGAGTAGGCGTGTCCTTTTCAAAAATTCAAGAGGCGTTGCTTTGTTGCCGGCTGTTTTCGCCGGTGTGTTAAACACACTTTAGAAAGGAGTGTCCCCAGACTATCAGAAGGCGGAGATCTCTGATTGTCTGGTGGCGAGACTACCAGTTTGAAGATGCAGACTGGAGTCTGACAACGAAGCTTAGCCATGTACTGCTCAGGACGGGGGTCAGTGAAAGTGTATGCTATTTTGAGAGTATTTACCTTTCCATCAGACAGTCTGTTCCAACAGGAACACCTTTAACAGCTTCAGTTCCACGTCAGTGCTCTCTTAAAGCCACAAACTCCATTGACAAAAACAGTAATTTTGGCTTGCTGAACACAGGAGCTGCTGGTCCTCAATCAGTTAGTTAGTTTGTGTTATAAAATGACTTTAGAGTTTTAAGGGGTCACTTCAGACCCAACAACGTCACACAAACATAAGCCAAAGTCCCGTTTCCACTGAGCAGTCCGGTTCGGCACAGTTTAGTTCGGTACTCATTTTTTCCGTTTCCACTGTAAAATAATGTGGATGGTGCCAACAGAAGCGTTCCTTAGCGTCCCCATGTTTGGTCCCCCCTCTGTTGGGGTACCTAGCACACAGATCTGGTACTAAAAGGTGGAGCTGTGAACACTGCAGTCTGATTGGTCAGTAGAGGACGGTCACTCTGCTCAGGGCTGAGTTGTGTCTGGTTTTGAGGCTCATGTAACCACTGTTCATACTGTGGAGAGTTTTATTAGTAAACTGTAACTATAAAATGAAAGGATGTTTTGCTGCCTCTCACAGCAGCTGGAGTCTGAGAAACAATAACTTCATTCACTGGGCCGACTGCCGGCAACTTTTAAGGTGGAACGTTAACTTGTAATGTTACTCTGTGCATGGACGACGTGAATCCATCAGCACACCTTAAATTTCACTGTGACATCTTTGACCATTCCATTAGTTTTTATTGTCTCTCTTAGGTGACATCGACTTTTAGTAATGAATGGATCTTCAAGCGTTTAAAAATATATGTACATTTTGACCAGATTATGTGAGCTGCATATATTCTAATCCTCACTTGGAGAAAAAAATGCGTTGTGGAGCGTCGTTCCTGTGGGCTCCGGCAACACTAAACCCCTGAGCTTGCCTTAGAAGGACTAAATGCACAAACCCACTATTTTTAAATATCCCATCTCACTGCAGCCTGTTCATTTGTTCTGAAAATGCGTGCGTGTAACCTCGTTCTGTGGACGATAAACGAGGTGCAGACTGATAAATTAGGAAATATAGCGAGTGCTGGACAGAGCAGTGAGTGTCAACAACCCTACCCACATCTAAGAGTATTGTTTGCAGTGAAAATGCTAAATGGACGTAGGGTCTAGGTATCATGTCTGAAGGGTTACTTTTGGTTCCAAAGGCACCATACTGAAAGTGGAAACGGGCTTAACTAACTGATCAAAGCAGTAGTAGACCAGCAGCTCCTGTGCTCCTCAGTGGAGTCTGGCTTTAAAGAAAGTGATATAACAGCTTGAGTTTTCACACAAAATTTGCTGTCTGATAAAAAGGTAAAGTGGGGAACATAATCTCAATGTAGTATTCACTTAAACTGATACTGATTGTTGTAGGTGAGACCTTTTTGGGGGTATAATTTACATTTAAATAAAGCAGTATATTGCTTACATTGCACGTCAGACTAGGGCTGTTTTTCCAAATCACGGCCACACTGACTGCCATCTACTGTAGGTAATACATTGACTATAATACACTGGATAAGTACCTCATACAACTGCCCTTCAGCAAATCCGAGCTATCCCTTTAAAATCCTTCTGACATTCAGCTCCACATATATTTGTTAGTAGTCCTCTTTTTCTCAGATCACCTAAACTTTCTTCATGACATGCAGAGAGAAATCGCACAAAGTAATATATCAAGTATTCTACCGTAATTGCTCTCACATTCACTCAGTCAGACACTTAAACCAAACTCCCATTTAGGCCCGATTCTGCGAATCAGAGGCAGAATAATGAGGATGGAAATAGAAAGCTGTCATGTCACCTCCATCTCTGCAGCTCTGTCCTCAGGCCAATCCATCTGCTGTCCCTGAACGCCCCGCGCAGCCTCCCAGGTGTTTTCTCTTCATCTTCATTGTCTACATACACACATGCTGTGACTCATCCTGAGAGCCCCCCGTCTGTCTCTGTGTGCTTACATGTATTTAACCATATACACGTATTCACCTTTTCAAGTGTGAAGGTTGAAACTTGTAGATAATTAAGTCATACTGCCGTAATACTGCTGGAGTGGAGGAAGGTTGCATGTGTGATATAATGTGTAAAATGTTTTAAATCCAAGTCTGGTTTTATTTTACTCTACATCACCCCGGCTTATTTTCTCTGAAGCATTCTGCAACTAATACAGTGACGTTGGTTGATTCCCAAAGCAATTAGCAACAAGCTGTTACATGTCTTGCTAAAATTCACTCCTTACTTTTCCAGATTTTCCTAAATTTCTTGCCAAAATCCACTTCGTCTACTGTGACAAAACCAGACTCTGGTGTTTTTAGCAAATGTAAATCTGTGTTGGTGAGTGTGGAGAACAAAATCAGAGTAAAAGGAGGGCATTCAACAGGTGGAGCATAGCGTAGAGAAGTCAAATTAACACTGCATGGATCACAGGATTTCAGTGGGAGGTAGAGCTGGGTATCGTCACCATAACAAGATTTATTTTATGAAAATAGACCCCAGTGCAGCATATTAAAGGAAAACAGAATGTGGCCTAATATTGAGCCTTGTGGTACTCCAAAGTAGATGTTGTTTTGATTGTGACAGAGGCTGATTTTTCTTGTTAAACAGAAAAATACAAACATAAACCTGCTTAATTCGAGTTTCTCTCTTTCGTGACAATAAGACTGACGTTACCTTATATGCCTTGCTAACTCCTCATGTACCTCACTTTGTTAAAGTTCGACAGAAACAAAATGAGGGTTCTTTCAGACAGAAGAGTTGTCTTGCTTTGGTCCGAATTAGGGAGTCATTTTGTTCCAAAGTTGTATAATTGCCTGGAGTTGGTTCGCTGGTTGGAGTGTGATTGCTGTGTTCACACCTGGCCAAATGAACCGCAATTAAGGGGCAAACAAACTTGAGTTCAACTGAACTGAACCAAACAGGGCAGGTGTGAAAGCACCGGAATACAAACCTAACGTTTGGTTAGTCTTTACATTGTTCCAACAAGCACCAAGTGGTTTTGTTTGGTCTAAACCCCTAATCCACTGAGTTAGATGTAAAAAAAAAAATATTGTGGCTCTACATGCAGTTTTCCCCAGTGGCTCTCTCTGCCTGCTGAGCAGTGGCTCTCACTCATTTCTCAAAGGCAGTCCATTAACTTACTGAAATAAAATGACAAAAATTCGCAAAGAAAATAACAAAACAACTACTGATGTACTCATCTTATCGCCGATAGCCGATATGTCTGTTTAGTCGCCTAACCCCTCTGGTAAGTAACTCTAGGGCCATGACAAATTCAAAATGAAGTTCCTCTGCTGAGTAGCACGAGGTGCAGGATTGGATCGGTTAGTAAAAGATAATAGCGAATGACGTCATCTGCTGATCAGTAGTTACTTTGTTCAGTCAGGAGTTGGAAACAGTTTCCTGTTCCATTTGAAATGATTTCCACGGATGATTCAACTTGTACAAAATATTCAGAGAAACACTTTGCTTCAGCGTGTCCTTAAAAAAAGGTTTTATTGCAGTCATAATGTCTTTTTCAAAGGATGTACTGTGTTCACATCTTTGACCTATTCAGACACTTTCCTGTGAAAACAGCAGTATCATCATATGGAAATAATCTAATAACAGCTCCTACAAGAGAAAAGATATTAAGCTTTTACTTAAAACCATCTTAAGGAGCAGGCACAGGCGTCAGGAAGCAACAGCTAATAAATACTACATTATCCGTGCTGCCTTCATTTTTGTTTCCAACATTTCTTACTGCTCCTGATAATGGTGACACAGAAATATCTCTTTTGTCGGAGTGAGCAGGGATTCAGACCAAAAACAGCACGGACAACATGTTGTTTAAAGGAATACTTCACCTGCAGAATGACTGTTTGTACCTTAAAACTTCAATTCATAGCCTGGGCTCTTATTAGCTTAAATCACTGAAATCAACAGGCCTATATTTGGGACAGGCCTTTCATTCCTTTCACAGAAAACTGTTGCTCAGCAGAGATCAGGAAATACAATCAAGTTGTTTATTTAAACCAATGTGAATGGAAAAATTAAGGCATCAGATAATATATCAGGAGGATTACAGCACCCGGCATACCGACACAACACTGCTATATCCTGTTAAAACAATACTCATAACTTGAATTCATTTTTTAAAAAAACCCTTTTTATTCTTTTGATCTGGGGACCCTTACGGATTAAAGAAATATCAATGACTTACAGGGTAATTGAGGAATGGACACATAATTTAAGGCAGCCAACTACCAGGCTTTATACATTTAAAGAACTTTTATAAAAACAGTGAACTGCTTGGCAATGATGATGAGTTGCCACACCGGGAGAGGAAAAGGTCTGAGGCTTTTAACCGAAGTTTTACAGTATATCATTTACCCATGGTGTGTTACCGTGAATTCATTAAGGAAACTTTGTTTTCCTCACATGCTTCCACAGTGAACGAGAATCCAAAAAAAGCGAATGTTCTTCATAAATTGAAGTAATCAGGGTCCACATTTAATAACAGCAAATCATCAGTTTACAAACTCTCACACGACTCGTGCAGTGTAATCCTAGTCTTATTCATTCAGTTGTGTGGTCAGTACTTCACCTCTTTTGGATTCTCTTCTTACTGTGGAGGTATGTGAGAAAAAATATTTTCTTCACAAATTCAACGTAACAAGCAGCAAATAATTGAATCGCAAATGGTACCTTTGTTGGTGAAATCTGTCTTTAAGGTATCTAATTTTTAATAGTCCCAGAAAGGATTTTACAACTCTAGAAAGTAATCTTGTTGGCAACTGTTTAACCAGGGATGTGTGCTGGAATGCTTTGCATGAATTCTTTGCTACAGTTACTCTTCTGGCCTTTATTGGTGACGCAGGCTGAACTGAACCAGCTGGATGATTATTGTTGAACCTTAGTTCATTTGCTTCACATCACTGACTTTGTGTCTTTGTTGTTTTCATGTAAAGTGACACCATATTGTCGGATGGATGTCCTGCAGCCTCACTGTTGTCGCTGCTCATATTTCAGTCACTTCCTGTGAACTTTCCCTCATCTGATCTGCCATGTGGCCCCTGGACCGACTCCAAGAGAAGTTTAACTGTGAAATCTAGAGTTCGATTGTTACATGAAACATTAGTCTCACTTGTGAGAATTTTCCAGCTGTTGATGTATTGAGTCATCATTTACGTCAGGAGTGTTGCTGTGGACGGAGACAATGATGGTGATCTTGAGCTAGTATAACAGACGAATGAATGAACTCTGAAGGGCTGATAATGGGATTAGTCAGTGTGGCCTTTTTCAGACAGTAACCTTGTTTTTCATTCAGACGGTCCATTAACTCCAAGTGGATCTGTTTGTTTAAAGAGAACCAAAGCAGAGGTTATGCAGTTCATTAGATAATTTAATAACTGAATTCTCTGAAATGAGCAATAATGCTGAATTACTGTGCCAGACAGGTTGTCTGCTAAGCATCCTTGAACTGAATCAAACTCATGTTCGTCCAACATAGGAGCATCGATGGAGCACGCTCAGTTTTATTTCATAAAAACTCTTGAACAGAGATGTTGAATAGAAGGATGAAGCTGCTCCAAGAAACCCGCAGATAACGCTGTCAAGCAGTGTGTCATGTCGTTTGGGGCTGAAACTAATGAAATGATAATAAAAAATGTATCAGCCGGTGTTTATTTTACAACGTAAACATTTAAAGGAGTTGTAAAGAAGATATGTACTGAGCGAACTTGTCGAATATAGCAGCAGAACAGGAGCAACACCTCCAGCTCCACATAAAATTCCCCAGATGTTGGTCAGTAGACTTCTTCCTGCGAGTATGTGGCGGCAGCTCCTCACATCTTCTCACTGAATTCCATTAAACCTGGCCAGTCACACTAATACTCACACTTCAGCTCCCCCGCCGCTCTTCACCCTAATGTGGCAGGTAATTGCAGGATCCATAATGAACGCTTTAAAGCCGCCGCTCTGGAAAGGTTGCCTTGGCGACAGGCGGTTGATACCTGCCTTAATGAAGTTGATTAATCTCCAGACCCCTGGGGGTCTACCATCCAACTGTGCTGTGCGATAGCCGAGAAATAAACTCTGGTGGTGTTAAGGTGACCTGATGTCGCCTGAGAGGTCTTTGCAGAGATCTCAGGGTACCCTTCACCTTACATAAACTGAGCAGATGCTCCTGGGAAATGGGGTTCTGAGTCTGAGGAAAGAAAGGTGACTCTCACTGATAATACTGGTGTCAGGGTCTACTGTACATAGAATCTACGATTACGCAGATAACCAGGTGGAGTGTTGCTTCTTTGCTTTTGTTTCAGATATCCTGCTTTCAGTTTTTAGATGCAGAGCATCTAATTTGAAGCACTCTTTCCTGCTGTAGAGTGAATGACTGACAGTTAGCATCAAACTAGCAAGACCACATGGCCAAACGCAAGTATGACGTTGAATGTATTAACCTGTTTGGACCTGGAACTATTGAGTCAGGAGAAATCTGGACCCAGTGGGTGGACCAGTTGGGAACCACTGCTCTGGCACTGTACAGTATTCTTTTTAACTTGCATTTTTGTCGTAGGGCAGAGAAATCTTTACCTTCATTTTGACGGATATTGTGATATTTCCATGATTTTGGTTATAGTAGGAATGGAATTTCCATTTCATCTTCACTGAAAAATATATAAAATGATGTTGGTGAAGATTCTCAGTCATCCAGGTCATGGTAATCTTAAGTGCTACATCGTAGGCAACTGGACTTGTTGCATTTCTTGAAGACGTTTCGCCTCTCGTCCAAGAATCTTCTTCAGTTCTAAATGACTGGTACGTAGCTGCAGGCTATAAACCCTGTGTGGGTGGGAACCCGTGGGGTCACGTGAGCTCTTAGTTTCAGAGTCGTTAAGGTCACAATGTGAGTCGTTGACCCACCTGGCCACCATGTGAGTCGTTAGGGTCAGGTGGAACCAGGGGTGAATGGGTGTGAAGTCGTCTGGGGAAGGATCCCAAGACTGCATTGTAGGTGGGGGATAAGTAGTGTCGTAAGCCACCCCCTCTGTTTAACGATGGTCGTTCCAGCTTGACGTAGATGGCTTCTTTCACTCCTCTTTCAAACCATCTTTCCTCCCTGGCCAAGATGTGCACATTGCTGTCCTCAAAGGAGTGTCCCTTCTCCTGTAGATGTGGACAGACGAGTCTTGACCTGAGGAGCTGGCTCTCCTGTGTTGTGCTATGTGCTTGCGGAGTGGTTGTTTCTACATCTACGTCAAGCTGGAACGACCATCGTTAAACAGAGGGGGTGGCTTACGACACTACTTATCCCCCACCTACAGTGCAGTCTTGGGATCCCTCCCCAGACGACTTCACACCCATTCACCCCTGGTCCCACCTCACCCTAACGACTCACATGGTGGCCAGGTGGGTCAACGACTCACATTGTGACCTTAACGACTCTGAAACTAAGAGCTCACGTGACCCCTACGACTCTGCACGGGTTCCCACAGGGTTTATAGCCTGCAGCTACGTACCAGTCATTTAGAACTGAAGAAGCTTCTTGGATGAGAGGTGCTTACAAATATAAAATGATGATGAGGTTTTTTTTTTGCTGGGGTATGTACCCAAAAAGGATATTCTCTTATGTCTAGAATATGGTTTGTAGGCCGGGGTCTATGCAGCTCCTGTGGTTTGGATATCACACTTGGCCATATTGCGATTTTGATAAAATTTCAATTAATTGTGCAGCTCTGCTTTTTAGTATGATGCACATATTTGTACATATTTCTTATTCTTATTTTTGATTTTCATACTTATTTTTTTTTTATTCTTCATGATCATATATCAGAGCAGCTGTATTGTATCTCAGTTTTACCATCAGATTCTGAAATATTCTGGCACAGATTCTTTGCTTTCCTTCCTTGGGCCCAGTATGTTCTTTTTGAAATGTCTGAACTGGATGAAGTTTGGTCTTTGATGCTAAAAGGCTTTTCATCATTGATCGTCTGTCAGAGGAGCTGAATGCTGCTGTGACCTTCCAGTTGTGGTCTGTTGCTCCTTTCAAGACACGAAAGCACTGACATTAGACCGAAGACACTCTGTTCTGACGGCCACGCTCATTGATTGAACGTTCACAAATCTGAGCACAGTTTGAGGATTGTTGCCAGTTTACTGCTACTACTAACAAGAGTTACGTATGTAACCACGGCTCTGTGAAATCTTCCTCAGTCTTGTGGTCTTAACATTAAATTCTCCAGAGAGTTCTGCTCAGAGTGAACTTTGTTTTGTATTTCGGGGGCAGTGAATACACAGCGATGTCTCAATCAAGTCACGTTTTCACAGATTTTTTTCAGGTCCTCAGAACATGATTACTGGATCTGATCTGGAAAAAGGCGACAAACTGCTGTTGCAATGATCACTTTGGACCGGGAATTGATAGTATTGACCTTACAGGAGTCAACTACCTCTGAACACTGACAGTTTTTTTTCTCACTTTGATTTTTACAAAAGCACAAGTGTATTCAAATGTCAGTGAACACACCGCAGTCAGCCTCTCCTCTGCAGTTTCCTGATGGTTGACGAGTCGGCTGCTCCCCAGTCGTTCCTACTGTGACTTTAACGTATTCACCCCACATCCCAGAGCCTCGACTCTGATGACTCATCACTTCTTATTGACTCAGAGACTGCTGCTGGTAATACTAAATCACGCCAGTCAATAGGAGATGACCTATCACAGCCACCTCTGAATCCAGAGTAAGTTTGGATTGTCTCGGCCTCTCAGAGATCGATGTGAGTCAGAGGAGGAAAATAGAAATATGTTTTGCAGCCAACTGCACCACCAGATCGTCATTGTTCATTTATCTGATGAAAGTATATGTCGACCTCGACGTATATGAGGTCAATATGAACGTCCTAGATTGTTAATGTTTTCACCGTTGAGTTTCCAGAGCGGTCTGTCCTCTCAAGTCCTTACAGCTTTCATTTTCACCACAGTTTTCTCATCTCTCTGCTTCTTGCAGCCTTTATCTGATTCATATTTGCTTCAGTCAGACCTGATGGCAGCAGTTTATGAATGAATGTCAGGAGGTCTGTGTAACCTTTGCTAATAGTCATGTCTTTGTTGTCTGTTGCAGGAGTGTGTGGCTGCTGTGGGCCGCTGAGGCCAAGGTACAAACGCCTGGTGGACAACATCTTTCCTGAGGACCCCAAAGTAAGTCACCACAAGCATTATACCTCCTCAACTGAATTAATTTTAGTGAAGCTGTAAGGCCAGTGTGCAATCTGTGGCTTCTAAGACTAAATTTTACTATAATGGCTAGGTCTGTCAGGGTAATTACATTTATTGACTTGTCCGATGATAACTGGACATGACCTTGAGCCTTTTGCTGACGAAAGTTGCCCGTTTTGTTCGTGTGTGTTTGTTTACAAATAATGTCACCAACATTTTAGCCAACATGATGCCAGAATAAACTGCAGGGTTTCCAAACTATAAAAGACATCAGCTAGAGATTTATAGAGCCACCGTCACAAAAATAGTACATGGACTAAACATCTGAGTCAAAGTAATACATAACTTAATAATAAACTAGTCCATAGCCATTGGTGGCTTTGTCCCCTTCTACCTATGCCAGTCCTCAATGCCTATGTGCAGTTTCACATAGATTGACCACGTCAGTGAGTAGAAAAACGTGGGACAGACAGAATGACTGACTGACAGAATGACACACTGACAGTTTCTGTGATTATGTACAGCATACCATACCATGACTTAGTCATACCAAACATTAGAAAAACACCAACATTGGTCCACAGGGGGAGCCACAGCGATCGGTCGCATTTTAGCCATTTTGAAGCATTTTTCTGTTGTTATAGCGCCACCCAGTTGCCAATTAGAGTTAAATTTCTCCAGTCACCTTGAGGCGTCCTGTTCTACATATCTACCAAGTTTAGTAAAAATCCATATGGCGGTTAGGCCTAGATAAGAAATGAGCTCTCTAGCGCCCCCATTTTGTTTGATGGGCTCAATAATGGAGGGGTCCCCTCAGATTATGTGTGGTCATATGCCTACAAAGTTGCGTGGTGATGGGTGAAACCCTTGAGATGTTATACACCTTTATGTGATGAGCCACGCCCTCCGCAATATTCATTGCCTTATAGAAGCTCAGTTTTAGGAAGTTTTCCAACTTTTGCCAAGAGGGAACTTTAGATATTGCTCCCTAGATTATGTTCACCCAGTTTCATGCAGATCGCTCAAACTTCCTAGGAAGAGATCCATTTGAAGTGTTTTTCAAAAAATTCAAAATGGTGGAAAATCTATATAAGCGGAAGTTATGGGTTCTTGAGGCAAATGTGTTGCTCATGAGGAGAGGCATCTCTGTGCAAAGTTTCATGTCTCTACGACATACGGGGCATGAGATATGCCCATTCAAAGTTTGACATTTCAGTGGGTTGCTATAGCGCCCCCTTTGGCCAATTGATGTAATATTGCTTCATTGGCATCCTCCCATGACCCTCTACCACTGTGCCAAATTTCACATGGATTGACCAAGTCAGTGAGGAGAAAAATGTGGAACAAACACACACACACAGAATTTTCATCATTATATAGTGAGATAAGATGAATCCCATGTGCAGCCTTTTTGTGACTCAAAAAAAACTATCAATAATTATTTTACACATTCATAAATTTTTTCAGCAGTTGAAAAACCCACAACATCACGTCCATGTTGCAATGAATTGTGGGTTATTAAATCAGTGATGTCTGCAGAAAGTCCATTTGAGGCCTTTTCGTTTTCGTCATGTTATAGTAAGATTAAGACCTGAACATCAAACTAACCGTAAGGATTCTAGGTGGGAGTGATTTTTATTTAAGGAGCTATTATATTTCCTCAAAGTGAACCTGAGATTCTCAGGTACACAGTGATATTGACTTAATGTACGCAGCCTCCATGCAAACGGTGATCAGAGGTAGGCAGTATTTGTGTTACTTCATTCACTCATTAATTGTCTGTAACCGCTTACATGATCCCAGCTGACACTAGGCAAGAGGCGCGGTTCACCCTGGACAGGTCGCCAGACTATCACAGTGCTGACACATAGAGACAGAAAACCATTCACACTCATGTTCACACCTGCGGGCAGTTTAGACTCACAAGCTGGGAGGAAGCTGGAGAACCGGAAGTGAGCAAACGCTTACACAGGAAGAACATGCAAACTTTAGTCGGCCAGCAAAATCAAACCCAGAAATCTCTTGCTGTGTTGACAGTACCTTGTCTGAAATTTGTAAAAAGTAAAAATGTGATGTGACACAAGATACTTTAGATTGGAGTGATTTTGTATTTTTGAAATACTCAATACTTTCTCGGTTATTCATAAAACATAAAAACCAAAACAAGATCCAAATCCAGCATTTGGCTGCACTGTGCATGAAACACTAGAGGGCTTTATTTTGAAATGAGGGCTATTCATTTGTAACCGTAAGTAGTAGCAGCAGTCAGTTAACCACAGACTTACAGACATTAGCTCTTGCGCTAATAGCACTACAGCGCTGGACCAGCGGGTAAAAACTGAATGTAAAACTTGTTATGACAAAGAACAACACACTGTAGGTCCCAGCGGGGGATTGGTGGAGGCAGTGTAGCCATCGGCCACTATTAGAGCAAAGTTCTGCAGATAACAGCAGTTACATTAAAATTGGCATTTTACATGAAAGTAAAGCCAGGACAAGAAAGCTGTGGGAAAAGCGTCTTTCCCAGTAAATCCCAGTGTCTGAGCATCACAGTTGCTACATCAGACAGCATACGGCGGTCACAGTGTGGGTTGTTAGCAGCATATTAACACTGTATTTGGTGCCCAGTTGTTACCACAGTGTTGAGATTGCTGTGGAGACCCAGTGACACCTCCGCCACCGCAGAGCTTCGCAGCCACAACACAGAAATAATTGGACGACCACCGAGCCAAATGGAAGCTTCAGACTTTCATGACTGTGGTTATTAAATGTGACATGGCTTTGATAACAGGACCATGACAAGTTATTATCACCAGTTTGACCCCCGTTAATTAATACGCTAAATGTGCCCGTTTTGTTTTTTCAGCACTCACCCTGCCCCCAATATCTTCTCAAGGGCCTTCAGTGTAAGGAAACAGGTGCAGTGGGAAATCGAAATGCTCAAATGGTCGAGACCTTGTCAATTTAATTATCACTTGCTGAGAGCCCGAGGAGCCGAAAACACTCAGGGGACAGCCGCTCTTGAATTAACTTCCTCCTCTTCATGCATGACACCTGGTGGTAATATACTTATATTGGCTGTCTGTTGTCATGTACAGTGTGATGCTGAGTATATATGCCTCCAGAAAGGAAACAATCCAAAATAACTTCCTGTTCCCATTCTGAGAAGTAGTGAAACCTCAACCTGTGCTCGAACGTCTTGTCATTAGTTTTAATGAGGCAGACGTTAAATCAGAATAAAATTCTAACTGTATTTCTTTCACTTAGTGTCATCTGACATGTGTTTGGAAGATTTCTAATTATGTGCAGTTTCAGTCTCTAAGATATTTTCTGAGCAGTGATCTGCGGTGTTCAGTTAGTCGTCTTCAAAGCATAGAAGCTGAGCCAAACACATTCAAACACCATTTTACATCACTGCTAGTTTTAATGTCAGTGTCATACTGAGGAGAGTTTTAGGAAATGGAGACAGAGTATAATGTATTTAAGGTATGAAGTGAATCATTTGAGTCAGATTTAGTTGCTCAGTGACTTTTCAAGGCACTTTTACTGAAGCTGAAACTGAAATATTCCTTCGAACAGTTCTTTTTACATTTTAAATTGGTCTTGGTTGGTTTCACTTGTCTTCGTTGTTCATATTTAGACTTTAGATCTTATGAAGTTTGGAAAGCAACCATCGGCATCAAAAACAGGGAAGATAGAAAATAAGATCCAGATATTGATGCCCAAACCCAGCCTCATCGTCACCAGTCATGTTTTTTACTATTCAGTATTTTTCTTATAGTCAACAAATCCCAGGAAAATAAATATTTAGGATCAGTTTCACGGCTGATTAAGGCATCTTATTGTCTCCGTGGGGAAATTCGTCTTGGGCTAAGGAGTATTGCTGCCTCACAATAACAGTCCAGAAGAAATAAAACATACAGTATAAAAACATAAAAAATATAACAGTATTGCACATTGATGTGCAATACTGTTATGTATGTTACATATGTTACTGTCATGTATTTGCAGCAGCAGGACGGTGTGTGTAGGATTAAAACAAAATAAACATCAGTGTAAACACATTTTACAGTGGAGCTCTACGTCACACAGGAAGAAGATACATCAGGCTTTGTTTCACCTCTCCAGACTTCTCCTGTAAATAATGTGACTGTGGACCGCCCTGTGTTTTTCTTCAGGATGGCCTCAGTAAATCAGACATGGAGAAGCTGACCTTCTACGCTGTGTCGGCTCCAGAGAAACTGGACAGGATCGGAGCTTACCTGGCTGAGAGGCTGAGCAGAGATGTGGTGCGACACCGCTACGGGTGAGTCACTCCTTTGACCTCGAGTTTGTTTTTTATTGCCAAGAAAGATTGAGGCTTCCTGTTTACCTGCAGAATTGGAGTAATTTTGCTCTCACAGTAACACACGGCAAACATTTATACAGCTCAGACAGTTTCACACACTGACGCAAGCAGACCAGCTGTAGATGTTTTTTCAGTCAAACAAGAAAACACACAGAAATCTTTCACATCCTGCAAAAACATCATCAGTTTTTCTGATGTCTGTTGAGGATAAAGGTCAGAGAACAAATAAAAATGATGCACCTTAACCCTCAGATCTCGCCTTGCAAGACAGATTTCCACAATACGCATTTGATAAAATGAAACGGCTCAAGAAAACAACAGGTCGAGGTGAAGCTCTGAGCTAACTCCATAACTCCAAGGCTACATTAAACCTGGGGTGGAGAAGAGGAAGAGGTTGTGGAAGTGACGAAACACAGTGTGTGTGTGTGTGTGTGTGTGTGTGTGTGTGTGTGTGTGAAACATCCAAACGTATTTATTCCAATCAGAAATAAGAAGACAAGTGAAAAGATGCATGAAGGTAGTTTGTAACAGCCCAAAATGCATTGTTACACCTTAAGCCTTCTTTCCTTCTTTTTACGTGCATGATAAAAGTGCTGGTGTGCATTGTGCCAAAACACTTGTGACCTACACTTGATGCTGTACCTGAATGCATCCTGTGTAGACACACTGTGATCGAAGTTGTGTAGTAATATACAGATACTACACAGCCAATCAGTATGTGCTACATACTGCCTGTTAAATTAACAATTAAGTATGTGTTTACCACCAGACTGTTCACACTGAAGCAAACTGAAGTAAAGAGATACGTCTTCTCTGCATCATGACTGTACCAATCGATCACGTTACCTGTCAGAGCTACTGAAAGAAAATTGTTTATTACAAATGTCAATCAGCATAACTTCTTCCACTCTGATGTTTACCAGTATTATTTCAATTATCAAACATTTTAGTGTTAAATATAGGGCTGTAGTCTCCTGGTCGACTAGTCGATTATTTGGTCGCTATTCTCTCGTCTGACCAAATTCTCATTAGTCAAATAATCGCCGTGTTACTTTCATAAAGTGAAAAATACTACATCAACAGCTTTACAAGATTAACCCATTATTTCCTGTTTTCTGTGTTATTCCTTTCACCCCCGTTGTTGACAGAAAGTTGAACTCGCCCACCCTCACGCTCAGCATCGCGGTGACGCAGACCTCCTGTCTGTCTCTGTAAACTGACACCATTTCCCTCAGTGGAAACGAAGCTTTGATTTACTTATATTTCACAGATAAGAGACGCTAAATTGTGAAGACAGTAAAGCCTCCACTAAAATAGCATTTTAAGTCTTGTGTGTGATTTATCCTGGCTTCATATGAGCAGAGGAAATCTCCGCTCGTCGCTAGGCTAATGTATACAATGTAAAATGCCATAGGCTGGCGCTAATAACGTTAGCACGTTGTATTTGCTTGGACTCGACCGGCCACGAGATAGCCTACTTAAATGATACTCGCAGTTTACTCAAAGATGCCTTTTAATTTTAATATATTTAAAGTTTATATGTATGGATAAAAAATTCAGTTATATTACAAAATAATATCTCTCAAAGACAGAAATTCAGATAGGTCCCTATAGCTAGGGGACACATACACACACTAGAGTGTGGCTACCTGATCCGAGTCCGACGGGTCCCGACAGCAGGCCTACCCAATGGGTCGGCCCAGGTTTGGTCAAAAATGTATAAATCGTATTCGGGCTCGGGTCGGATTCGGTCAGCTTTCAGTGAAAATGTAGTGTAAAAATAAATGAAATCCTATTGTCTGTCCTGTTTATTGCTTGGGCACTGTTATTTACGTGACAACACCTGAATATAACACACACACACACACACACACACATTGGCTGTTTGTTTCTACCTCTCCCCTCGCTGAAGTCTCGGACCTTCCGCCACCAGCCTCCGCCTTGATTAAACGCTGAAAATAAAATAAAAGAGGGAGACAGGTTTTTCCTATTTTATCTTATTTTGTTATATTTCTCCCTCTCCCTTCGCTGGAAGCGTCAGACCTCCCGCCTCAAACACAGAGGTCTCCCCCCTCCCTCCACCCATGGTGCACGCCCGGCCTGTTAAATAGCCTGTAACTATAACAACTGTGTGACACAAACTCAGTGCTTTAGTAGCCTAATTAAATAATGTCACAAGTAAAAATAATGTGCAGATTTTTTTTTCCCCCACGACTAATTGATTAGTTGAAGATTATGTTCGACTTTTGTCGACCAAGATTTTCTTTGGTTGACTACAGCCCTAGTTAAATATGATTTATACATTACATATGTAGGCGCCTGCACTGTTCCTCTAAACTATATCTTAAGGTCAGTCACCATCATTAGTGATTATTTTGTCTAATGGTTAATTATAAACAATATCTGCCTCACAGTCAGTCATTACACAATCTGAAGAGCCGCAATGCATGTTGGGGTGGGGGAGTATGACTGGTAATCTCATGTCTTGTACTCAGAAGTTCGTGCTGATGGAGTGTACACCTGGGCCTTTCTCACATACACAAAATCTACTTGCTATGCTGTAGGAAAACTCTACGTACTCAAACGTCCACTTTGGACGACTCAATGATGAACTGATCAAAATTTGGTGGTCAAATGTCTCCATGCACTAATTATGACAAAATTTCACACAAATGTCTAACAGGATAAAATAATTAAGTGATGACATTTTATATCCAAAAGGTCAAAGGTCAGCTTCACTGTGACAACATCATGTTCTGCAAAAACACTGTTCAGGCCAGTACTCAGCATCATATCTCAGGAACAGAAGGGGAGACATTTGGTCAGATACTGAATTGGTGACTCTTGTCTTAGAACTGTGCTGATTGTATAGATCCTCTGTGTGTGAAGCATCCATGTTTTCACTGACATGGATGTAAACTGTATCTTCACTGGTTCACAGAGGCATATAACTGTAATGTGGTAATTCTAGTTTTTAATGCAAACAGTCCTAGAACATTTACAATGCCCCTCACTTATCTATTGATCGCATTATATGACAATATATGACACTATCGCCTGTAAACAAAGCAAATAAAAACCATGCATAAACTGCTTTGTGAATGATAAAGGGACATTTGACAACACGAGGCAAAGAAAGCTCTCAAAGAAATCATCTTTAAACTCATCAGAATGACTTATGTGATATTAAAAGTCTTGTTCATTTACATTTCTCTGAACCTCTCAGTGCCTTCTGCTCCTGGAAACTAATTAAAATGAATTGAGACACAAAATCACCCTCATGTATTTCTAAAAGAGGACTGGCAGCACCAAATCAATACAGTGATTATAATGTCAGAAATGGTGTTTAATTGGCTGTGATTTTTATTCACAGAAGCTGACAGTCAGAGAACAAACACATCTCCCTCTCTTCCATCTGTAATCGCCCATGTGTCATTACAGAACCATTTGGCACGTCCCAAAACACTCTGTCCGTCCAGTGAAGTGACATGTCCACATGCTTGGCTTTGTTATGTCACTCAGATCTCAAAGCTGTCGTTGGATTTGGCAAAGCGTTTTCATCCCAGATGGAGCAAATTGATCTTTATCTTTAGTCTTTATCTTTAGTCTTTATTTCGAGCATGGTCATGGATATGAAGCATGAGACAACAATGAAAAAAAGATAACAATAATAATAATAAATAACGCAATAGATAAAGAAATAAAGAAAACAAAACAAAACAAAAAAGAACAAAACAAAATAATGAGTCCAACATGCTCGAAAAGGAGTAGGAAGAAGTAAAAAACTTATTTAATCCTACCCCATCCCTATTTTGTTATTATTATAATTTTTATCATAGTGAATTCGTTCTATACATGCATACAGGCATATTTAAATATATAGATGGTTAGATATGTGGGTATCTACATATTATGATTTATTAAACCAAGTTTTATATAGATATCAATATAGTGACATAGTAATAGTGGATAGTAAATAGAAATAAAATAGTAATGGTATAGCTATAATGGTAATAGTAAATTCATTCATTTATAATTTTTTTTTTTTTCTTTTTTCCTTTTTTTCCTTTGCGCCTTGACGTAGCCGAGAATACAAGGACAGGCAAAAGGTATACATATATATATCTCCATATCTACCTACACATATACGTATATATATATATACATAGTATATATGTATATGTATGTATATATATATATATATATATATATATATATATACATATACATATATACATACATACATACATACACATACACACATACATACATACATATATACATATATATACATACATACACACATACATACATATACTCATATATATTATTATTATTTCCTCTCTTTCCTATATTTTGTAAAGACCATTTGCTTATATTTGTTTTTAAACTGTTTGATGCCTGGACATTGCTTTAAATCCTCACTGAGTCTGTTCCATAGTCGTACTCCGTTGTTTGTTATGCAAAATCTTTTCATTGTAGTTCGACATCTCTGAGTCTTAAAGTTTAGTTTTTCCCTTAAATCATACCTCCCCTCTCTTTCCTGGAACATTTTTTGTAGGTGACCCGGTAATAAGTTGTTTCTGGCTTTGTACAGAAATTGTGCTGTTTGGAATTCTATAATATCATAAAGTTTTATTATTCTAGATTTGATGAATAGTGGATTGGTGTGTTCTATGTAACTAACATTATTAATTATTCTAATGGCTCTTTTTTGTAGTATAAATAACGGCTCTAGTGAGTTTTTATATGTATTGCCACACCTCTGAGCAGTATTGTAAGTGCGGTAAGATGAGTGAATTGAACAGAATGTGCAGTGATTTGTGATCCAGAAAATACCTTACTTTGGCCATTACAGAGATGCTTCTGGATATTTTGGTGCAGATGTGTTTAATGTGAGGTTTCCAGCAAATTTTGTCATTTATCATCACTCCAAGGAATTTAATTTCATGTACAGTTTCTATATCGACGCCCTCTATCTGTACTTGTGCTTGATGATTTATTTTTCTATTGCCGAATATCATTATCTTCGTCTTGCTTAAATTTAGTGATAGTTTGTTTTTGTCGAACCAGTATTTAATCTTGATAAATTCTGAAGTGATGATGTCCAAAAGTTGCTGTAGATTCTCACCTGATCCCAATATATTTGTATCATCTGCAAATAAAATGAATTTGAGTATTTGTGATATGTTACATATGTCATTGATATAAATGATGAATAATTTAGGACCCAGCACTGATCCCTGTGGAACACCACACACAATGTCCAAGCATCTTGATTGGTATTCTCCCATTTTCACAAACTGCCTCCTGTTTTTCAGATAACTTCTCACCCACTGTAGTGCCGTCCCCCTGATCCCGTATTTTTCTAGTTTACTGAATAGTATATCATGATTTATTGTATCGAATGCTTTTTTTAGATCAATGAATACCCCAACAGCGTATCTCCTATTATCTATGGCGTTTGTGGTTTCTTCTATTAGTTTGACCAGAGCTTGTGATGTTGATCGGTTACTTCTGAATCCATATTGATTGTCATTGAGTAAGCTATTCTTCTCTATAAAGCTGTCTAATCTGTTATTGAAAACTTTTTCCAAAATTTTTGAGAATTGTGGGAGAAGTGAAACAGGTCTGTAGTTTGTGAAATGGTGTTTGTCGCCAGCTTTATACAGGGAACAACTTTAGCTATTTTCATATTGTTAGAAATTGACCTGTTTGTAGTGACAAATTAAAGATGTGCCTTAGTGGTTTGGAAATCCCATTAATTACCCTTTTTACTATTATCATGTCTATTTCATTATAATCAGTGGATGACTTGCTCTTACATTCATTCACAATATTTATTATCTCCTTTTCTTCTACAGGCATAAGAAACATTGTCTTTGAATTTCTGGCTATTAGATTATCATTGGATGTCACTGGATCTTGAATTTCCTCTGATAGTTTTGGCCCAATATTTACAAAAAACTCATTGAATTTATTAACTATATCATTCATGTTATTTATAATTTTGTTATTTTCCATAAAATACCTTGGATACTGTATCTGTCTTGATTTGTTTCTTATTATTGAGTTTAGTGTATTCCATATGCACTTTATGTTATGCTTATTTTTCTCTAGTAACCTATTATAATAATCCTTTTTACAGTTTCTCATGATATTTGTTAACTTATTTTTATATATTTTATACTTATTTTCAGTTTCCTTAGTTCTGTGTTTTATGAATTCTCTATATAGTGTGTTTTTCTTTTTACATGCATTATGCAATCCTTTTGACATCCATTGATTATCTTTATACTTTTGTTTTCTACAGTATTGTTTAATTGGACAATTTTTATCGTACAGATTTTTAAACACTCTCAGAAATTCATCATATGCTTTATCAGTATCATTTTCTTTATATATCGAATCCCAATCATTTTTTACTAAATCATTTTTAAGTGCCTCGATGGTTTCCTCTGTCCTGACCCGTCTGTACAGTGGTATCTTTTCTTGTTTGATTTTCATGTGGTTGTCATTATAGACTATAAAAACTGGAAGGTGGTCACTGATGTCATTTACTAATAACCCACTTACTGTATCGTTATTTATTTCATTTGTAAATATGTTATCAATTAAGGTTGCACAGTGTGATGTAATTCGGCTGGGTCTGGTAATTTTGGGGTATAGGCCAATACTGTATAGTGTATTAATAAATTCATTAGTCATCTTATGATTATTTGGATTCAACAGATCGATGTTGAAGTCGCCACCAATAAACATGACTTTGTGATTTGTTACTGTAAAGTGTTCCTCCATCCAGTTTTTAAATGTGTCTATATTTGACCCTGGTGTTCTATATATACAACTTACAATAATATTTTTCATTTTTTCTCTACTTATTTCTATTGTTATACATTCGAGTACATTGTCCACCACAGTTGACATATTTTCAATAACCTTATACTTATAATTCGTATCCACATACATAGCTACACCACCACCATTTTTGTTTCTCCTATTAATACACATTAGCTCATATCCTTCAAGTCCAAAATCCATGTCCCTTTCATTGTTAATCCATGTTTCTGATATTAGAATTATATTAAAACGATGTGTGAACTGACTTAAATAGTCCTTGATATTATGGAAGTTGGCATACAAGTTTCTGCTGTTAAAGTGTATTATTGAGAACTTGTTTTCATTCTTGAAAGTTCTGTTATACTGCTCGTCTGAGTAGTAATGGCAATCATTGTTATTTTCAGGATCAATATCATTTAATGTCTTGTGACTTGTTGGCTTTAATGGATAAACTCCAGTCTGTTTGTAATTGTTGCAACCAGTCAGCATAAGAGTTGTGTGGAGTGTCATATGTAGTGTTGTTGTTCAACATACCCTTTGTCCATAATCTTGTGGTTATTTTGGTGTACTGGTGCGTGCATGAACGATCAGTTTGTCGTAGCGCAGGTAGGCAATGTCCCCCTTCTCTCTGGCAGCTCTCAGCTCCGGCATCAGGTCTTTCCTTTTTTGTCTGACAGCATCCGTGAAGTCCTCGTTGATAAAGATTTTTGTTCCTCTGAGAGACTTTGCGCGTTGTAATATGGCTTCTCTGTCCTTGTACCTGAGGAGTTTTACAGCAATGGGCCTCGGTCTGTCACCTCCACCGGGTTTCCCTGTGCGGTGCGCCCTCTCCACCTCCACCTTGTGCTGCAGCTGTAGTTTCTCCTTCAGGATTTCCATAATCTTTTTCTCTGTGTCTGCCCAGGTTTCTCCAGGTGATTCTGCTACACCATTAAATACAAGATTATTCCTTCTGGACTGTCCCCCTAGATATTCCATCTTGTCTGTGACAGTCAACAAACTGTCACAGATTTTGTAAATATCTGCTTGTAGTGCATCACCTCGTACCGCCTGTTTGCTACCTTCAGCTTTTAGATCATCGACTTCTTTTTGTGTGAACTGCAGGCTCACTTTGACCTCCTGTATTTCCTTGGATATTGCATCAAGTCTGGTGTTTGTAGATTCCATAATGATTTGGACAAAGCCTTTGAAGTTCTCTTGTTGTTGCTGGAGAAGAGCCATAAACATGTCCTTCTGTTGTTGTATCAGGTCAGTCACCTGACTGAGTGACATGTACTCCTCATCTGGCTTACTCTCCGCTTTTTTAGGTGGCATTTTAATCTCTGGCGGTGCTGATCCTTTGGCGAGCGTTGGTGATGGAGTGGGCCTCCCAGCTGCTAGGCTAGACGCCGTCGGCACGACCCCGCTGGAGGCCGCTGCTGGTGTTCACCCCGACCCACGTCGGTGTTGCCGCCTTTAGAGTTAGCCCACCGGCTAGGATGTTGGCCTCTCGGCTAGCTCTGATGTTGCTGCTGCTGGTATTAGCCTCTCGGCTAGCGCTGGTGTTGCCGCTGCTGGTGTTAGCCCCCGGCTATCGCTGGTGTTACCACTGCTGGTGTTACCACTGCTGGTGTTACCGCTGTTGGTGTTACCGCTGTTGGTGTTACCACTGCTGGTGTTACCACTGCTGGTGTTACCGCTGTTGGTGTTAGCCCCCCGACTAGCGCTGTTGTTGCTTCGGCTGGTATGGGCCGTCGCTTTCTACCTCTGTAAATTCATAATATGTGAAGTCCACAGACACTCTGTCCACAGAGTCCACCTGGAGACGAACCCACAGAACTGCAGTGATCCACAGTAACACTGCAGAGACTCTTTTTAAGAAATAATCAATGTCTAGACTTTAGGGTGTGTGTGGAGACCTCGGTCAGGCAGTGTTTGTGTCCAGTGTCCTGGATGGAGGGAAGAGAGGTTCCAATAACAATAGTAATAGAATAATCATAGGTAAACTCCTGTTATTGCAGTGAAACACAAGATATTGGTATTTGTTGGGATCTGTGCTTCACCAAGGGCCTGACCTCGTACAGATCTCTAATTAAAGTATAAAAATAGCTATCAGAAATAATTATTAATTATGTTCAAAAGCCATTTTTACATTTTAATTGGAGATCTGTTATGAAGTCGGGCCCTTGTTAAGGCTAAGTCCTAACAATGGTCCCCCTCAGTGAGGCGTCGATCCCAACATATGTTAGAAAGATATCAGTGTAGACAAGACTTCGTTTGCAGATTTCGACAAAAATCAGTCATGTGCATGTCATATTATGAGGAAAATACTCTTATAGATTCAGTTAGTTTTTCCAAGCTGCCTGAATTTGAAACATCGTCTTAATTTTCACAGCATCCAAGAGGCAGATCTTGAGTTCAGTTTATGCCTCCATCAGCAGTGAACATTTAACTGTTAATACTTAACACTAATTCTGTGAGTTGGCCTGTGTTCTGGTCCAGTGGTTCTGGACTAAAGACTTTTCTTGAGTAAAAAGCACCATTCTATTGTTGTGTTAATGGATAGAATAGACTATTCCGTCTTGGGGTGTGCCATATCATCTCATTCACAATAATACTGGTTTAACTTCTAATATCATATTAAAACAAAATTATTACAGACGCTGTGGTGGTTCCAAAAAGAGGAGCAGCTTCAGTAGTGTGGAATAAATTGCGGCGTTGTTAAGGCCCCAATCTGGAAATCCATCGGTTAAAAAAAAAAAACAAAAAAAACTTTTTTTTTTCTTCCTTTACCTCTGGAGGCACAGCCCGGAGTTTTCGACTAACGGAAGTGCAGGGGCCTCGGCGATCGCTCACGCCCTTAACTTCCATCAGTGCCCCCAGGGAATCGTCGTGTTGTTTATGCTATGCTATGTTTATGCTATATATCATATTTTTCACGTCACTATATCACTGTGTAGACTAATCTGATGTTTATAAAGTCTATAAACACAATGACTGAACAAACGTTACTATTTCTGTGTGCACGTTTTGTAAATAACATGCTTACCGTAGATTAGCTGGGCTAACTGTTAGCTGTTAACGTTAGCCGTTAGCGGTGTCTGTAATAACCATAGACTGTATAAAAATAAGGTATTAACTCAGTAAACGCTCCGTGAATAAAATATCTTTTCCAGCGGATATCTTAGTTACAACATGATTGAGCTAGCAAAGCAGTTTTGTGTTGCTATGTGTGGTATTTATTCAGTTATGGGAAATCACGATGTCTAGAAAGCATCAGTGGCTGCAGCTGACAGGGACAGTTAGCAAAGCTAACATCAGGATGTCATCTGTTAAAAGCCTCCTGTTGTCGGATGCCGACATGAAACTACTCCAGTTAGCTCAATCATGTTGTAACTAAGACATCTGCTGGAAAAAAAAAATTTTTTCACGTTGACAAGACGGCGTTTTGGGTGGAGCGGTCACCATGGACGCGGAGCTTGCTGTTTCTGTAGGTACACATTTCCTGGGGACACCTGCATGTCTTGGCCATGCCCCCTCCATTGTGATTGGCTAAAGCGCAGCATCGTTCAAACTCAAAGCCCCGCCCTCCCCCCTCTGTAGTCGTCTTTCACACAGGGCTGCCGACAGATTCTACAATGTAAATTGCAGAATCTGTCTTGAGAGATTATTAAGGCCCTGACACACCATGCCAATGGCACTTCGGCATCGGTGTCTGTGGCTTTTTGGCCGATTGAGCATGTTGAATCGGCGGCGCAGCTTGTTGGTGAGAGAGATCACTCTGATTGGCTGTTCAGGTTTTATTTCCTCGCCCCTGTAGCGAGTGAATCTGCCTGTAGTGAAACCGGGGCTAACCGGTGCTTCCTCCTCAGGCTCCACTTCACTCAGCTGCCCCACAGACCCGCTGCTTCTTCCCACTTTAACCTGAATAACAAACCGGAGCTAGCTGAGAGCGGCTAGCAGAGTGTTAGCTGCAGCATGACCGGAGGGAAGCACAGCCAGTTAGCCTCCGCTAGTCTCTGAGCTAGCCCCAGCTCTCCGTTTGGATCCAACCGGAGCACCGAGCCCTGGTTTGTTATTCAGGTTAAAGTGGGAAGAAGCAGCGGGTTTATCGGGCAGCTGAGTGAAGTGGAGCCTGTGGAGGAAACACCGGGACCGTCTGGATGTAATAGTCCGTGGAGGTGCTGCGGTGCTCGGCTGCACAGATAGGAAACCCCTCGGCTGACAGGATGTACCACTCTCTCACTCCGCTCTCTCTCACGCAGGCGCAGAACGTACGTGCTACTTGGCCGTCGGATGTAGTCCATGTAGTGTGTTCAAATGCAGCTGACACAGGGCGACATGAGGCGACGTACACGACGCAACAGTTGGCTTTCGTCACTGCTAGTTCTTTGATGTCGGTTTGGTGTGTCCGCACCTTTAGACTTGGGACTTCTCAGACTCTTTTAGTGACTTACCGCTCAGAGGGAACTCATTCAGCGGCTCTTCTGGCAGCAGCACAGCGTCTCTCCCTCTCCTCTCTCACTGTGTGCCCACAGGAGTCGGTGTCGTCAAGTGATTCTGTCATGAACATTTGGTAATGTAAACCTACGTGAGGCTTGTGGCTCAACAAGCGTATCCATAAATGTGAGTGTGTGATAGTTGTGGTATCATAACAGCCTGTCACAGGTTACAGCGTGATGATTAGAGAAATGGCAGAGCATAAAGGTCCAGGTGGGAAAAATAAACCAACTCAAACATTTAGGATTTTACTAAAAGAAGGAAATCACCTGTTGATTTATATATATAGATCCCAGGGGACATTTTTTGTATTTGGCAGCTGTTTAAATGTGTAATTAGTGGTTGATTTTATTTTGTTGAACTATTAATATTGTAACACCTGTGTGCAGGAACGTTGTTATCGCCATGGAGGCTCTGGACCAGCTGCTGATGGCCTGTCACTCTCAGAGCATCAAACCCTTCGTGGAGAGTTTCCTGCATATGGTGGCCAAGCTGCTAGAGTCCAGAGAACCAGACCTGCAGGTGCTGGGGACCAACTCGGTAAGACAAAACCTTTAGTCTGGTTGGGACAAAAGCATCACAGCGAACCAACTGACTGTTTCATCTCACATGAGCTTTTACTGGGTTTTTATGGAAAACAAGTAATTCTTTTTTGAGAGGGACTTTTGAACATTCACAAGATTTCACAAGAGTGCAAGAGTATTTAGATTTGCTGACGGTGCATTCAAACACACGCATTCAGGACTGTCGATGGTTGTTAGAGAGCAGGATCCAGATATGGTGCCATGAGGAGGAAGACGATAAGAGTGAGAAGGAAATAAAGAGAAGAAACAGAAGAAGTAATTTCTGATCCTAAAGTTAGCCGCTCTGAACATGCAAAGCTTTAAGTGGTGACATCCAGGAGGATTCAGAGTTGTGTTACGACACAGTGGATGTAGATATAACAACAGCTTTACAAACTGTTTTAAACTTGGATATAAAGAAAGAAGCTTGCTGTGACTTGTGCAGGAATTTTACCTGATTTAGTTCATTATGGATCCTCTGACCTGCCCAAATGTGATAAAACTAACAGACAAGTCAAAAATACTGGATAACTGAATATAAAAATTAATGCTATTATTAGTGAGTTTTTATTTTACTGCAGTTTAAATGAATTAAAAAGCTTGAACCTGCAATCTGAAAGATTTTTTATTCTTTTTCTTTACCACCGATCAGTTAATAAAATGAATTAAAACACAGACACAGCCATTGTAATACATTATGCAAAAAGAAAATTGGAAGTGTGGTGAAGAAATATTAAGGTTGCATAGGGAAAGAAATTCATTTTTAAATAGAAAAATGAAATGAGCCAGCGAAAGATAGATAGCAGATTAGAATAGATTGTATTTTATCAGCTGATTGGTGGTAAAGAAATTAATAGAAGCTTTTTACTTGCTTTTATTCACACACTGATTTGAGGTTAAAGGCAGGGTGATTTTACATTTCAGGTGAGATAATGTCTTCCTTCTTTAGTTTGCCGCGTTTCTGAAGTGTTCCTGAAGTTATTACGCTCTTTATTTTTTTCTAATGTTTATCAGCAGCCCAGTCCCAATTCTCCACCAAATCTCAACCAAGGAAATGAGACGCCACTCACATACATTACATCATCTGTAGCATTAGTTAGCTAAAAGTTCTGAATAAATGCTTAAATTGTTAGCTAAAGTAATGAACATGTCCTCATGAAAAGGAACCTTAAACAACAAAAGCAATATTATACAAGGACTAGTCCATACCCACTGAGTGCACAGGCGCCCACGTACAGTTTCACATGGTGTGTGTTTGGTATACAGGTATTGTACTGTATTGAAAGTACAGTAGTACCATTGCCAATAGCGGGATAGTTAGTGGGCTAAAACTGTACATTAGTAGTTGAGGCAGCACGTTGAAAGGCAGATAGTTAAAGTGTTTATATGTTGTATTGACTTCAAAGTGGGGCGCACTGGTAGTTCACATGGGTAAGGTGCGGCTAGCCCTTGTTGGCCTTCCTTCTTTGCTGCATGTCTTCCGTGTTCTCTGTCTCCCATCCTTCCTGTCATGCTTCACTGTCCTGTGAAATACAGGCAAAAAAAGAAATGAGCTCTCTAGCGCCCCCATTTTGTTTGATGGGCTCAATAATGGAGGGGTCCCCTCAGATTATGTGTGGTCATATGCCTACAAAGTTGCGTGGTGATGGGTGAAACCCTTGAGATGTTCTACACCTTTATGTGATGAGCCACGCCCTCCGCAATATTCATTGCCTTATAGAAGCTCAGTTTTAGGAAGTTTTCCAACTTTTGCCAAGAGGGAACTTTAGATATTGCTCCCTAGATTATGTTCACCCAGTTTCATGCAGATCGCTCAAACTTCCTAGGAAGAGATCCATTTGAAGTGTGCCAAATTTCACATGGATTGATCAAGTCAGTGAGGAGAAAAACGTGGAACACACACACACACATACACACACAGACACCCATAGACATTGCTTGCTCCTTACATTTAATCTGCCACAGTTCGGGAATTTTCTTTTACCACTCTTTGTGGAGTCTGCATCTAAAAACACTCTGCTTCCTGGAGGACTAGATGACCACTACCCTTCGATCCACCAAAAGAAATGGGACACCCCACCCTACGCAGTGGCACTCAAAACAGAGTGGTAGGGCCAAGGGGGGAGAATTGGGATTGGGCCCATGGTCTTGTGCAGTGGAGTACCTCCATCCAAGTTTGAGAATTTAAGCTACGTAATAGCTTCTTATACTTGAATTTATTTGCTTAATATTCACAAAGCAGTTTCAGTTAAGATTCTGTATTTGTGAGAATCCCATTTGCTGTGAAGCCACACCAAAATTAACACAGAGCCACAGTCCGTACTGCACACACACACACACACACACACACATGCAACAAGCAGAGCATAAAACGCATCGCTCAGCTGCAGCCCAGAGGTTGATGTTGGTGGTTAAATACCTAATTTAACTTTTACTCTGGCAGTGGAAATGTCCCTTTACCATTTCCTGTGAAAGACTAATTATTATTAGCCTCTATAAGCCGCCAGCAAATGTCAACCCCATTTCTCCTTCCAAGGCTTCTGAAGGTGAACCAAAGTTTTCTCTCCCTCCTTCCGTCTCGATGCCTCCCACTCTGAGCCTGTCGTCCTTGCCATTGTTGGCGGTTCATCTGAGCAGGAAACAGAGCCGAAGGTTTAGATGCAAAAGCCTTTGCATTATTTATGTGTGGTATTTAGAGTCTGACAGAGGAGGAGAGCGGATGCAGACAGGTAGGTGGGGTGGGCACCGGCAGCGGTACAGACCGCCTTTAGGTGAGAGCCGTGTTAATTAATTTTTCCTCGTGGAGCCGGCCGAGATGCTGTGTTTAATGTAGGCGTTTGGTTTTACATTGTAGCCGAGGAAAATGAAGCACTCGTGTTTGTTCTGTCGTGTAATTATCAGTTTAATGAGTTTGTTTGAGATGTCTGCAGAACAACAGCAACACAGAGCTCAACAAATTACAGCAATTTTGTTGAAAGAGTGTTTGAAACCGACGGGCTGCTTTCAGTGGAGCCTGAGCGGTGACTAATTAGTTACAAACATCACACATTTGGGTTTTTGTGGATCCTCCTCTGCAGAGCTGCTCACAGTGGGCTGAAGAATAAAATCAACTTTATATCCACTGTCACCAACATTACAAGCAAACGAGGAAAGGATGTCAGAGGTCGAAGTGTCCTAAAGGATAATTACAGTTTATCACAGCTTGGGTCTTATTTCGGGAGGTTTGTCTATCAGGAACAGTGACCTAGTGATCTGGGAACATCACTAAAAAGAAGTCCAGTCCAGTCAGATAATCAGACGGGTTGAAAACAACACAACAGTTTATCCAGGTGATCTAAACCACTTCATTTGGAGGGCAAAAAAGTTGCTAGTAATCCCACGTTACTCAGAAAAACGGTTTTAGGTCATAGTGAAGCAGAACGTGGGTCTGTGTCCGTGATGGATGTTTAGAAAATGCCTTTTGGTTAATCATTGGACCATTCACCTTCTGTTTTCTAACCTGTTTGCTTCCAACCAGTCTGATCATGTGACTGCTTAGATCTCTTATCCCATTAAAATGTAATTTACACCAAATTTGGAAGATACTGAGTACATTTTGTAGAAGGGTTAGGCAGAAATGTGCCTGGCCTCTATTTGTTTTGTCCTGATTAAAGTGGTAGAAACTGCTGTTTTGTAATTTTCTATTTCTAAGTATTTTTCAAGTTATCTTAAAGGAACAGTGCATAGGATTTAGTGGCATCTACAGGTAGGATCGCAAATTGCAACCAGCTGAAACCTCTCCCATGTGCTAGTCATGGCCGTCCGGTCAGGATTCCTTCAGTGTTCATCTTTCAGGAGGTTTTTTACCAGGATCAGAATTATCCGCAGAGGGATCATCCTCTTCACAACAAACAGACCAGGTGATTAAAACTGGTGAAAACACTGAATAAAACAGTTTCATGTTACAAATCAGCGTTTCTTCATCATAGTTCAGCTCGTCACTGACAGCCCATTAACATAGCGTCTGCTAATGTGTGCTCACCTTTTCTCTCTGGTAACTTAAGATCCAGACATCCAGAAAGTTCCAACTGGGAGCTGAATTATCCACAGAGGTCTCTTCCAGCTCTTCAGCTCATTGCATGGGGGTTTCTAACTACATTGCCAGATGTGGCCCTGTCTAGAGCCAGTGTTTGCCTTGTCTGTTATGAGCTACAGTAAAAATGTGGCTGTTAGACAAGGACCCCTTCCCTAGAAATAATCAGTAGTAGACTAGTAGTAATCAATAATCAGAAAAGATAGAAGCATCCAGATTTAACATTTATGTCATGGCCATCAGTTTGAATTACTTCTACTTAAAGGAACGCATCACCCACAAAATGACCACTTGTAGGCATGTGCCGGTTACCAGTGTCACGGTTTACCACGGTAAAAGAATGTCATGATGTCACTAACCGGCCATTTTCCGTTCTGACGGTAAAGGCCGACGGTGTAACCTATGTTTCATAAATGGGAGCTTCAGGAACTCAAAACTCAGAAATAATTCTGTGCCAGTCGTACATTTTAACTGGCACACCCTCTGAAATCATGCACGTGCAGCCGCTGCAGTCAGCACAATTACTGGGGAGGCAGCCTCAGTCAGTCCGTCAGTTATCACTGTAAATCCACTCACGTGCAAACTGCAAACATGGCTGGAGGAGGCGAAGCTGAACTTTTCCCACTGGCAAAAAGGACGAAGTCGGTGGCGTGGGAACTAGGGCTGTCAACGAATATTCTAAATTCGAATTTAAATTCGAATTTGAAAAAAAAAAATGGACCTTCAAATGTGAAAATTCATATTTGATTGTTGAGAAAAAAAACCCCACCACCGCAGCTGTCCTCTTTGCGAGTGGGCGTTGGCCTGGGCCGCTGCACTGAACGTACTGCATAACGCCACACTGCCCGCAGAAGTGCTGCGAAGCGCAGCGCACCGAAATCCTCGCACAAGCCGGAGCACTTCCGTTCACATCAGACGCGCATTTCTCCACGCTGGTCGACAAGCGGTTCTGGTCCCAGCTGTTGTCTCCGTCACCCGGCTTGACACATTCGCTTGCAGCTCGTGCAGAAAACAGACCAGACGTCGAAACGATCGCTGCAGGGCGCGAGCCGGCCACGGAGCTTTGCAGTGTGGCGCAGCCAGTGTGGATGACACAGTCGGTTAACATGGGCGCCGAAAGGAAACTGGCTTCACTTCTTGACACTTTGAGGCTATTCACGGCGCTTCCGTGGGTGGTGTGGCCTGATGGGTCAGAGAGGGGGCGAGCGAGAGGTCTGCGGTCGTTTCTAACGTAATGTTATAGATAATTGTTTTATGTGTTTTATGTGTAGGTATGTAAATGTTTTCAAAGACGTTTATGTTGAAATAAAAATACCTACAAGTAGTTATGTAAGTAGTTGTATTAGTTTGCCCTCTTGTGGACATAATGCGAAAAAAAAAATTGAATGGTTTGAACCTCTGAGTTATTTTTAGAAGGAATATTCAAATGTCATTTTTGAGCAATTTTGACAGCCCTACTGGGAACATGTGAGCCATCACAGAAACCCCAGAGCCAAGGCAAAGACCCGCTCCTCCCGTGCTGGGCTCCAGTTCCCAGTCGGCCGTGTTCACAGGCTGCTGCGCGAAGGAAACTATGCCAGCGCCCCCGTCTGTCTGGTGGCTGTGCTGGAGTATCTGACAGCTGAGATCCTGGAGTTGGCTGGAAACACTGCCCATGACAACAAGAAGATCCTTATCACCCCCCGTCACCTGCAGCTGGCTGTCCGCAACGACGAGGAGCTCAACAAGCTGCTGGGCGGAGTCACCATCATGAAGTTAAGAAACGGCTCTATTAAATTATAACGGGTCTATATTAGCCTACATATTTAAAGAACTGGTGTGATGATGCGTTGCACTGACAGGAGATGCCTGGTACGTTTAGAGTAGAGCGTGAAAATAGGACGACGCCTGTTTTATTATGATCATGATGATTATCATTATTATTATTACCGTGGTAATACCGGTTACCGTGGTGTTTTTGCCCACGGCTATCATACTGTCAAAATCTCATACCGGCACATGCCTAACCACTTGTTTATCAATTACTTTCCCTGTGTTGCATTGAATTCCTGGGAAAAAAAAAAAAAAAATTCTCTCGCTCATCCAAGGTGAACGAAGAATCCAAAAACAGAGAAAATTCTTGATGAATTGAAGTCAACAGGGACCACTTGTAACAACAGCAAAACTATATCAAAACATCTGTTTACATACTCTCATTCAACTCTTGCAGTATAATCCAACTCCCAATCATCCAGTCATAAGCTTAGTACATCCTACACACATGCTTTGTTGCTCAAACATTACTATTTGAAACACTTATGCACACAAGAAGCACACCTGGGCATGGTGTGCATTTGAGCTCTGCTCAGTGGGAGAAACAAGCAGAGTTCAAACATACACGCTTGCTGCAGCACGCTGCCACTTTGCCACTTTTGGATTCTTCGTTCACCACTGGAGACATGCAGGAAAAATAAAGTTTTCTTCACAAATTCAACAAAACACAGGCTTCTGTGGGTGAAGTGTTCCCTTAAGTGTTCAGTCAGTTAATCTGATGGTGGATGGGTCTAAAATCAATACTCATGAGTCTCTGTCTACTTTACTATGGAGCAGTCAGCTGCAGGGAATCCAAAATGCTTTGTTGTAACAGTTGGGAGTAAAACCTGTTTCTGTAGTTTCTGAATTTGACAAAAAAATACTCTGAATGTGAAAGTGAGCAGATTTAAACCATTCATTTCTACAAAGTGCAATCTTAGCTTCAGCTGGCCGAATTTTAAACTGTGTGATTGAATGTTTCCTACTGAAATACATCCTTGGACTCAAACTTGATTCCTCTCCTTCACTTTTTGTGTCCATAGGCTTGTAGCTTTTGAATTTATATATATAAAAAAAAAAACCTCATCCAATACTTGAGGAGCTCCCATTTTCAGTCACCTCACGTGGCCTGTGAGAAAATAACCTCGACTTTAACTTCAAGAGCCCTGAAATAACTTTGTAACTGTGTCCAGGAAAGTGGAGGAAAAAGGTGTTTGGAGCCTTCGGTGCTTTTCAAATGGGCAGACGATTGTGCTGTGGCTTCCAGATTCACAGCATGTAATGTAACTTTCTACCAAATGTCACTGAAATGTGCTCAGTAACTTTTCTGCTGACTAACAGATGGAAAGAGAACCTTGTGGGAGGAGGTGATAAATCATCCTGTAAACAGATTAAACAAAGGTTTTCTAATCAATCTAAGAATGACATATTCATTACAAACACGCACCATTTGTCACCTTTAATGTAACTGTTTTTTTCCCCATCTTACGACAGAGCAGCGTTTCTATTTTTACCCAGCCCAGCATGTGTGTGTGTCACCAGAGTGTTTCTCTCCTGTCTGTGCTGCCAGCCATTCGCTGTTTCCAAATTTATCTGCCAGTTAACTTTATCACAAGAAATTGGCAGACTGCGACGGCTAGAAGTGTCTCTCCCTCCACTCCGTCTCAATAGAAGAGACACTCATCAGTCTACACTCAGGCACATGAAGCCACTGAGTCAGACTCAGGGGGGAGTGTATTTATAGCCTATGGAGCCAGATGTGCCACACATGCAGCCAGAAGTTTGCCAAGAAAATCCATATTTCTATTTGTCTGGTCGATCCTCTTTCCATTAAACAACTTCTTTTTAACTTCCCTGATCAGATTTGGGTGCAATTTCTGGATATTAAAGTTCTTAGTCAAAGTTTTAGTGAGTTAGAGCTGCAGGCTACAATGAGGCTAAAAACAGAGTTCAAATGATGTTTTTCCAAACAACTTTTTATGTCGGGGCTTCAGGACACTTGGATCACTACGGACGAGCAGTATGGAGATATTTTGTGTTTTCAATTATGTGTTTTTGGACATTTTAATCTGGGGCGCTGTCAGCCTCCATTAGGTGTGCAGTTGTGCTGCTACCCACTTCCCTCTCGGATCTCTGTAAGGGTTGTGAGGACTCTAAAACTTCACCCGAGCCTCCCTTGGCATATGGGTGAGTAGATAATGGCTGAATTTTCATTTTTGGGTGCACTATAAAGGCCAGTTGCCAGTGACTCCCAAAACAACATATATGACTATTAGAGAGTACCAGGTGCTAATTAATGTTTTGAAACTGCTGCATTATTAATCACATAAGTAAAATTGTGAAACAGCACAGTTTAGTTAGGTTTTAGGAAAAGATGGTGTTTGGGTTCACTTGGGACATCTTTTACATAACTTACGCGCCAAGACCTGACATGCGTCACAAACGTAGCAACTGGGTTACCAAAAGTTCTTATCCAATGACGTAACAGCATATGTAACAACACACATAACTACACTGACTTTTGGTTTCACACGGGACACCAACAGCAGTCTCCTGGGTGAAAGTCCGGTGTTTGACCCATCCATCCATCCACCCCAACCTCCTCCTTATGCAGCTTTTGTCTCTCTTTATACTACATTGCCTGATTTCCTCCTTTGATCCTGTCATAGTTACTGCAGCCACTCTCAGAGTGGGCTAGTAAAGCTCAGACCCAAAATCAGAAACTCTTTAATTACCAAAAGACAGTAAATGTGTAGGACTTTGTGACACTAGAACTTTAATTTTAAGACAAAGACAAACACCAGGGACAAAACCACACGGCATTCCTGCATCAAAAAATTGAAAAAGAAGAATATTATAATGTTATAATGTTGCACGTGTGCCAGAGTACATTAAAGAGATAAAAATGCAGCTTAATACAGTCGCCTTGGTTAACAATCACATCAGATAAAACTCGAGTCCACCATTTGGGTCTGCCTGATGAACACATGAGTCTCTCTCTTTTGGCTCTGGTTTTGGTCTCCACCAACTCCTGAGAAAAAACCTGGTCTCTTTAGCTGCTACATGCTCCACTGTGTTCACCAGTTAGTCTCTGACTGTGAGTACATTTACATGGCATTAGAGAAAATTGATTTATTGTGTTAGTCCAACTCAAACCAGACTTTCAAAATACATGTAAACATGTTAGTCTGACTGAAATCGCACCAAATCGTATTTCTCGTAAGTCGGACCAAGTTGAACAGCATTAAATGTGTAACAGAAGAAGAAGCCATTAACAACATGGCGAAATCTACATCCAGAGCCGTGCATTTTTGGAGGGATGAGGAGACACACTTTGTGCTATGTCAACTGCGGCAGTAGCTCAGTCCATAGGCCTGAGCTACTGTGGTGAACGCCTGTTCGAGTCCCTGTCCGGACCAAAATATGGAGCGTGGACTGGAGGCTGGAGAAGTGCCAGTTCACCTCCTGGGCACTGTCGAGGTGTCCTTGAGCAAGGCACCGAACCGCTCGGGGCACCTATCACATCTCTCCACTTTGTGCATGTATAGGTCCTGTTTGTGCATGTGTGTGTTCAGACCTGTGTGTAATTGACAAGCAAGAGTGAAAACATTGAATTTCCCCTCAGGGGGATTAATAAAGTAAATAAAACTAAAACTAAAAAAAAAAAAAACTGAAAAAGTGCACAGCATGTACGAAATATACAGAGCTGTAATGTTGTCCACCATGGTACCAGCTGCCGCTAGCTAATCATGGCTAATTTGTTTGTCGACCAGAAAAGGTCCAATACTAACAAGCTGAAAGGGGGTAATCGCCGTCTGTCGTAGAGGAGTCGGACACACTGTACTTCGGTCAATTAATCCATTTCCCTCTCATGCTTGTATACTAGGACAAGGACAGTAGTTCAATTAAATGTCCTAGTCGAGCTGTAACCGTAGCTCAAAATAACTGCATTTAAACATACTGTGTGTGTCTGCTGTAGTTTTGGGTGGTTTCTGATTTTTCATACTTTCCTGGAATTTCACCAGGGTATACGATATATGACAGCATTTGTGTGTGGTGCTACACTGGAACCCCGCCCCCGTGCACGACCAGCAAATTCCCACGTGGATCCCAATTAGATGTGAAAGTAAGTTGTTTTCCCTGTGCTGTCCCTGCTGTTGAGGGCAAGACACGGCCAGCTGTTTACAGTCGGTCCTGTTACGTTATCTCTACCACTCGCGGTCAGCTTAGCTGCCTGTTGCACCACACTAACCTCCTGAGGCACGTGATGTGCACTCAATAAACATTCTCCAGTTTGAGGTAAATAAAAAGACTGGCATCTCTGTTTTTGACGATATAACATCTGCATTTTTGAATACCCTGGTATACTATACTACAGAGATACCGCCTAAGCCTCGTCTGCTGTTTGCTAATGAGCAAGTCGTGTACATGTTCACCGGAGCTTGTTTGCTAAAAACAAGTTGGGTCGATAAGAGCAGAATCCGTTGGTCATAAATCCAAAGCAATGAGTTAAAGTGTAATTTTCTATGAAACTGTCACTAAAGGCACATTACAGAGTCATTAGATCCACTTTAATGACTGTACATGAAACTCTGTGCAGTAAATATACATCAGACTTCCCAGTGTGCCTTGAGGGCATCCAGTCTCAGCTGCAGAGGAAATTTTTGATGATCGTTAAGCATAAATGAGAACTGTGGAGAAACAAACTCCCAGTCTAACCGTTAACAGGCAGAGAAGGTCTTCGTCATCATTACCTGAGTCAGGACTCACGAGGCAGCGGCCCGCTGTGACTCTGTTCGCAACACCAGACGTCAACACTGATAAAGTGCAGATGCCAGGATTTTTGATAGTTTCTTCCAAACTGTTGTTAACTTCCTGTTTACTTTCTCTTGACAAACTGTCACCTGCAGGGAGATGCAGAGATGTCACCCAGGATGGGATACAGGAAATGAAGCAGTGGTGGGTAGAGGTATAGGCAGGGCCTCTGATAACACTCGGACTGCTTCATATTGGTTTAATATTCTGCACTTATCACTTGAAATCAAAACTAATACCAAGAGTAAACTTCTAAAATAACTTCCGGCTACAGTGTCCAACTTTTTGGCTTGAGTCACGAAACCATCTGCCTTCAGACTATCATGCTGACATGCCAGCAGGGTCAGTGGTGAACCGGCAGCCCAGGCCAGAAAAGCTCTTTATAGCTGTTAAAATGCCAGAGAACGAATCAGATAATTAGATCTCAGTTTCCACACTTCATCCTGTGTCTTGTAGACATGTACTGAAGACTGTGTTAAAGGGATAGAGGTTTTCAAGTGGGGTTGTATAAGGTATTCATCCATAGTCAGTGTATTACCTACAGTAGATGTCAGTCGGCATGTCCCAGTTCGGAGAAGCAGACTGGAGTACTGACACGGAAGCTGAGCAGTGTTCTGCTCTAAAAGGGTCAGCAACAAAACATATTTTAGCCACCTAAAAAAATCTCGAACAGTTAAAGTGCATGCTATATTTAGAGTATTTTCATCGCTTTACCTTGCTATCAGACAGCAACTTCCAACAGGGAACTGAAGCTGTTATATCGCTCTCTTCAAAGCCAGACTCGATTCATGAAAACAGTGATTTAACATTGCTGATCACAGACGCTGCTGGTCTACCGCCGCCTCCATCAGGTAGTTAGTTTGTGTAATTGTGTGACTAAAGTCGAACAAACCCTTTGAAACCTGAGCAAATTGGCTTTATTTCTTTTAAAAACATGGGAAGAAGGCGATTAAAAAGAAGAAATGACCCAAATATTAGCAAGAAATTAGTAAAAAGAGAAAATTAAAAACAAGAATATTAGGAAAAAAAAGAAACAAACGACCTGGAAAAAGTGCTTAAAATAAATTTAAAATCTAATAATAAGGATAATTATAAATACAGTTTTTCCCTTTTTCCCTAGTTCTTTTTATTTAATTCTCTAAATCTTTTTTTTTTTTCTCGCAATTTGTTGGGCATTTATACTAAGTTGCTCATTGCCTTTTTCCGCATGTCTTTAAAAGAATTTGCACCAATTTGCTCAGGGTTCAAAAGCTTACATACTTGCAAAAGGCATCTGAAAGCAGCATAAGAAAAGCAGTGTTGCTTCAGGTTTCGAAGGGTTAAAACACCAAAGTTGTCAAAGTCCAGTTGCTCGCCTGGTAGAACAGGTACCCATGTACCAAGGCTGTGTCCTTGCCGCCGCGGCCCAGGTTCAATTCCAGCCTGCTGCCCTTTGCTGTATGCTATCCCCTCTCTTTCCTTCTTTCACATTTAAAGGATAACTTCGGTATTTTTCAACCTGGGCCCTATTTCCCCATGTGTATATGTGCGTATGATTCATAGGTACAGCTCGTTCTAAAATTGGTTCAGTACTGAGGGAGGCGGATGCAGCCGGGAGCCGCGAAATGAGCTAAAACGGTAACGGGGCAAATGCGTCCCGTATAAGTTTGTGCATTAAAAGTGCTTTTTTTCACCACTGACCGGTTCAGATCGCCAGTGCTATCTCTGTAAATAGCATACTAAACCTTTCCCTTACCTCTGGGCTGTGTGTGACGTCATCTCGCGAGAGCTTTGCTCCACTGTGTCTGTAGCTCTCTCTACTCGTGGGACAGCTGTTTTCTTGAGGAAGAGGTGTTTCGGGATTGGATGTCTTCTCTTCTTCGGCTGGCAGTAGTCATCTTGGGAGAAGTGAGCACTGCAGACCCGATGGTCTGCAAGGCGCAGTGTCTGGACAGAGTGTTAGCATCCATTTGTAGCACAACTAGCCACAACTTCAGCATCTCGCCGTCCGACAAAGGCAGCCTATGAAAGCTGTACAGGGTGTTGGACGACATCCTGTTCTTGCAATTCGGATAAGCACAAACGGGAACCATTGTTTTCAATCGATGCAGTAAAACTCTCAGCTGTACTCAGGACAACCAGCGCCACTCTGAGCGGCGCTCTGCATGGCTCCTCTGTTTTCTTCCGGCAACAAGCAAAGCTCTCGCGAGATGACGTCACACAGCACAGAGGTAAGGGAAACACTTAGTATGCTATCTACAGAGATAGCACTGGCGATCTGAACCGGTCAGTGGTGAAAAAAAGCACTTTTAATGCGCAAACTTATACAGGACGCATTTGCCCCTGTTACCATTTTAGCTCGTTTCGCGGCTGCCGGCTGCATCCGCCTCCCTCAATACTGAACCAATTTTAAAACGAGTTGTACCTATGAATCATACGCACACATACACATGGGGAAATAGGGCCCAGGTTGAAAAATACCAAAGTTCTTCTTTAAACTGTCCTATCAAAATAAAGAAAAAAAGCCCCCAAAAAAATCTTTAAAATGATGTGCCCATATGAGGGTAAAGGACACACAACGCACTCTTTTATAAGATTTATTTTTCTTTACTTCTCTGGACATTTAATGAAAAAAACAACAACTTGGAAATCAAACCAAATTCTTTTTTCAGTTTTTAGACAAACTGCCACCAAGTATGTCACTGCAACTGTGACTGGTCTGCTCATTCCCTGACATCTGTGCTTGATGCTAGATGGAGGAGCTTGGACCTAGGCTCGCAGTGATACACTGGTTTCAAGGTATACTGTGATATAAAAGTTAAAGTTTTAATACCATATATTTGCTTATCTGTGATATTGGAAAAAAATGTAACTAGACATTGAATCTCCTTTATTTTAGTTATTTTCTAAGGGGAGACTTTGTACACATACTTCCGTTACCTAAATGGTTTCAAGTTCCAATTATAGTAGTACAAAGTTTGTTCAACCAACAAACACCCGTCTCTTTTCGTTCCTTTAAGAGTCATTCTGACTGAAAATAATATAACTACTGTAATACTGTGATACTGAGAAACCTGAGGCAGTTATCATACCATGACAATCTCATACCATTGCAACCCCTCTTGGAAGTCGTAGTGGGAGGAGTGGTAAAGCAGACAAACACACGACAAATGTGAAATGCAGTCAGTTGCAAACTGTGGTTGTTTAACTGCAGGGAACTTTGTATTGGAAGGTGATGAATAAGGCCACTGAAACTCAAAGAAACTGAATCTCCAGCAGCTTGTTCACGCTTGTCAGAATTCAAGGTAGTGTTTTGGCTTGTTAGAAAATCCAAGAGTTTGCTTGAACAATTACTGCTGTTGAAGAAGTAGTTCAGATGCTTTGAGCAACCAATGGTTTCAGTGCCTGACAAGTTTATACTGTATGTCAGAAAGTGGAAACTCTGTACTTGGTGAAGCTTTAGACATCCTACTGCTGCCATTCAAACCTACAGGAAATGACACATACAAGAGGAGAAATTTCACTTTGGAAAAAGAACTTCAACTTTGACAACATAATTGGAAAGAACATGTTTCCAAATGCTCACTGTGCATCAACAGATAATGATCAACTTAACCAAAGTGGCGATGTCTGTGTAGATGGATTTTACTCTTCACCACTTGTTATGTCATCAGTATGCATAGATAAGTAAAACCAGTCCATTTCACAGGACTTCTTAATGCCTTCTCTTCTGTTTAAATTGAGCTCTTTAAATCGCCTGAGGGAAACAAAACAAATTGTGCTGGTATTTGTAGCACCCTCTTATTTTCCCATTGTAGGAAATCCTGACTGCTTTGCCACGAGGCATTGGTGAGGCATGAGGCCTGTTGCTTTTTGATTAGCCTTATTTACATGATGAAACCCCAGCTCCAACCAGAATTACCCCCTCTTCACTAAAAGCACTTATCCCCTTGACATGAAAGGCCTCTGTTGAAGTGAAATTGAAATTCCATAAATTTGTTCAAATTGCCACAAGTTTTTTTTTTCTTTTACAAGTTGTAAAGCTGCAAAGGATCCAGACATACAAACCGCAGGGCCTGAAATACATTTTCTTTGCAAAGCAAAACCAGACTTTACTTTATTTCACATTTATGGGTGTGGAGAACTGATACCCAGTACCAAGTGGATGCCAAATTTCTTAACAAACATGATGGTACTTGTTTGTCTCCAGTACCGTAGGGATGCAATTGCTCTTGACCAGACAGGGCAGCATATGTGCTTACAAGTGTTGTAGTTTGCCGTTAAATGACAAAGGAAGAAAAAGAAGAAAACAGAAAAGTGCCGCTGCAGTCACAGATCCGTTTCGGCTTGTTGAGGCCACCGTATTTTGTACGTTTTTGCAGTGGCAGTGCTGCGTATTTACACTCTGAGGCGCTGAGCGTCTATTCTGAGTGCTGCATGTTCTACATTTTATGCCTCCGTGACAGAATAACAAGGAAGCATTATGTTTTTGGGTTGTCCGTCTATCCCATTCTCGTAAACAGGATATCTCAAGAGCGTCTATGATTTTTTTCAAATTTGACACAGACGGCCACGATGAACAGATCAGATTTTTGTGGTTAGAGGTAGAGGTGGTGGAAACAAATCGATGCAGCATAGTATCTCAATATTTCTGTGTGGCAATATCATATCATCACACAGTGCCAAGTAGGGATGGGCGAACGATCAAAATTCATCATTTCGATCATCAAAAAATTTAACGATCAATTCTCAATTAATTGATAAGCGAGTGTTTCAAAAGAGAGAAAACAAAAGAGTGCAGCGCAGACTGTTGCTGCAAGAGAGCGCAGCTGCCCCAGTTTTGAGCTTCAACCCCCCAGGCCAAAGAGGAAGAATGGCGCGCATGCGCAGTTCACCCCTGGGTGTTTACAACTGTTGCCAGCCAGAGTTACAGGCTTCAGTTTTCAGCAAAACCTCCGTCTTTCAACGGCGTAGTGTTTTCAGAGGCCTCAAGGGAAGCCGCCGAGGCTTTGGAGAGCGATGAGAGCCTCCGTCTGTTTCTGATTTTTTGCCTGGCATAGGTCCGGTGGGGGTCTCGTAGACCTGTCGAGCCGCCGTGCTCGCCAGAAGGAAGGGTCTCGTTGGCACGGCAACTCGCCGGGCGGGGGGTCTCGTTGGCACGGCGGCTCGCCGGACCTATGCCAGGCATTGTAGGGGAAACACTGCGACTATCGATCAAAATTATTTGTGATCGATCAAAAGCCTTAACAATCAATCATTGATAATCGAAAATTGATGCCCATCCCTAGTGCCAAGTATTTTTTTTTTAATTTGAGATTATTAATATTTCCAATACAAATTAAACTTTGGTCAGCCTGCTAGAATCTTTTTTTTTTTCAGTCCACTAGATACATCTTACTGCTGCTGCTGCTGCTGCAAAAAGGCTGAAGTGAGATGAACTGACTGAGAACTTTGTCTTAGTAGATAAAACTGATGTTGACAAATTTTCCTCATAACATAATTTATAGTTGAAAAAGGCAATATATTGCAATATATTTTATCACAATACTCAGCATATGGCAACATATTTAAAATCACAACAATATTATATCGTGACTGAAGTATCATGATAGTATCGTATTGTGGATCCTCTAGTGATTCCCACCCCTAGTCAGAGGTCAAGGTCACTGTGACCCCATCTGTTGCATTATCTTGAATCCAATATCTTAAGAATGCCCTGAGGGAATTTCTTAAATTTGACACAAATGTCCACTTGGACCTAAAATTGAAATCAGGTTTTAAAGGTCAAAGGCCATGGTCACTGTGACCTTGAGTCCAACTCATTCCTGTGGAGGTATTTTCCCAAGAAGGCCCCAAGGAAGTTTCCTCAAATTTGGCACAAACGTCTTCCTGGACTCAAGAAGTGGTCGAAGGTCACAGTGACCTCTCAAAACATGTTTTTGGCCATAACTCAGTAATGCATACACTAAATGTGGTAACATTTCACACAAATGTCCAACAGGATAAAACAATAAAGTGATGACATTTTATATCCAAAAGGTCGAAGGTCAACTTCACTGTGACATCATACTGTTCTACAAAAACACATTTCTGGCCATAACTCAGTGTTGAACAACAACAACAACAATGAAGGAGAACTATACATACTGTAGGCTATTTATAAATCATTTTTTTCTCCAACAAAATCTCATGAACCCACACAGACTAGCATGTTATATTCAAGGTGGATCATCAGGGATTGATAATAATATTTGATTCATTCGTTCATTCATTTTCTGTAAACGCTTATCCTGTTGAGGGTCACGAGGAGGCTGGAGCCTATCCCAGCTGACACTGGGTGAGAGGCAGGGTTCACCCTGGACAGGTCACCAGACTATCACAGGGCTGACACATAGAGACAGACAACCATTCACACTCACATTCACACCTACTTTGGAGTCACCAGTTAACCTGCATGTCTTTGGGAGGAAGCTGGAGCACCTGGAGGAAACCCACGCTGACACAGGGAGAACATGCAAACTCCACACAGAAGGGCTTGAATTAGATTAACTTTGAATGTTTTGAACAAAGAAGAGTAAGTTAAAGAACATGGGATTTATTGTTTTTGTTTTTTTTCTACAACTCAATCAAATTGGTTATTGAGAATCATGGAATTTCAGTGGTGTTGGTATCAGCTACTAAATTTCTGGTATCATGACATCATCCCTATTCACATAACATTACATTCATTTGGCCAAAGCTTTTTATCCACATGGACTTAAAATAGATGCCTTCATGCTTCATAGTAACAACAGCTTGGTTTCATCAAATGTGACCGAACCCCTCCCTAATAAATAACTTCTGTTTATTGACTGTGTTTCGCTTTGTTAATTTGATTTACTTTTAATTGCCTCTATTTGCTAATTAGCACTGAAGTGCAACTGAAGCTAATGTGAATGTCAAATAAGGAAAAGGCAGTGATAACATAATCCTATCACAATGTACTTAAATTTGGTACAAAAAAATTCATGTTTCCATGAGGATGATTGTAATAACAATCCATCCAGTAGATGTTGAGATATTTCAGTCTGGACCAAAGTGGTGGAACGACAGACTGACCGACCAATTGACTGACATTTCCATAGAAAGTAGCATTGCTGAAACATGGTCTAGTCTGTGTCGTTTGCTTTAAACATCTTTAATTTTGAATCGGTATATACATGATGTTTTATGACTGAATAAAATCTAACTAAATTTGTTCAGGGACCTCCACATAACGCCCACATTCAAGTCATGACCAGACCCCTCAGCACCTCATGAACACAACCCAGTAATTAGTCCCCACTCTCTATATGCGTCTAACGCCTGGATCCCCACCTCTGCTGCAGTAACACATTTGGTAGGCTGAAGGGAAGCCACTCTCCTGTGCGCCAGCTGCTGGCGTACCTCCTTCCATCTGAGCCATTACCCCCAGGAAAGGTTAGGTACAAAATGGGAGGAAATTACCAGGTAGAACGGCGGGGTTTTGCTCAGCAATGCTGAATTGTACAGAGGCAATTTGTTGCAGTGGACAATGATAGGGTAGCGAGTGGCGCTACTCGAGAGCAGCTGACTGAGAGGAGAGAGAGGGGGCCTCTTCTGAGGACACTCACACTTGTTTGGAGGGAGGAAATTATAGGTTGGACAAAAAGGGGGTGGCTCTCTAATGGTTATTATCATTATAACCATCGCTTCCGGTTTATCCTACACAAGAATGTGGTGAAATTTTACTCCTATGTACTAAAAACGACCTGCATATCATTGTGTTATTGGTGTCTGTTTTTGTCCTTCTGATTTCGAGAGGTGGAAAATTAACTAGTAACTTCACAGCCACTCTCAGCTCTGATTTGAAGAATGTGATCATCAGTGCAGGCTGTCAGAGGTGGACTGAGGACAGTTTTACATTTCTGAACCAACACTGGAGCACCAAGTATCTGCCAAAAAGAAATCCATACTCATTTCTCTTTACAGCTGGGGTAGGCAGTTTAGTTTTGGCATCACTAGGCACAAGTCCCATAAAAAAAATTTGAGCATATTGTAATTCAGGGCAGCACGGTGGTGTGGTGGTTAGCACTCTCTCCTCACAGCAAGAGGGTTGTTGGTTCGATCCCGGGCGTGGGAGCCCTTCTGTGCGGAGTTTGCATGTTCTCCCCGTGTCAGCGTGGGTTCTCTCCGGGCACTCCGGCTTCCTCCCACAGTCCAAAGACATGCAGATTGGGGACTAGGTTAATTGGTAATTCTAAATTGTCCGTAGGTGTGAATGTGAGTGTGAATGGTTGTTTGTCTCTATGTGTCAGCCCTGCGATAGTCTGGCGACCTGTCCAGGGTGAACCCTGCCTCTCACCCGATGTCAGCTGGGATAGGCTCCAGCCCCCCCGCGACCCTCAAGGGGATGAAGCGGTTAGAAGATGAATGAATGAATGAATGAATATAATTCAAGTGGACTGAGAGAAAACTAGACTCCTGCACCTCCTCTTGGCTCTGTTTCAGACTGTGATGGGAGACTTTGGCCAATCACAGGTCATTTCAGAGACAGGACTTTTCTATTGGCTGTTCTACAAATGAAGATGTGCGTGCACGTACTTTCAATTCAACTTTTCCAGCATTGCCAAAAACTGCCTACAATGCAAAGCAACCCAAAGAGAAGGAAGGCAGAATGATCAAAAAGAGAGCCTGGCAAGAGTGAGTGAATGAGCTGAGAGAACACTGGAAAATGACAAATCAATAGACAGGAAACACTGGGTTACATTTGTTTATGGTCAGCTAGTGGGAGGGAGTATTTTCAAATTCTGCCATTATATCTACATAGGGAGTGGGTCCTCGTCTGTAAAGATCACCATGTTGCATGGCCATGTTTCTACAGTAGCCCAGAATGGACAAACCAAATGCTGCCTCCAGATAGAACCCTTCACATAAAACACTATTTTTTTCATGTGAAACTGCTTTATTCAGTGTTTTTACCAATTTCAATCACTGGGTCTGTTTGGTTTGGAGAGGAGGAGACCTCTGTGGATAATTCAGCTCCCAAGCAATGAATATGTTCAAGTTGCCTCTAAATATCCCTAAACCTCACACTCCTCACCTTTTAATATCAAAGTAGGTAAAAGTATTGCAAGATAAATACAAAATTCAATTTTGTAAAACAGTTTATTTACCGTTTATTTAGCAATAGAACTGCAGGTAGAAACATTTCCTAAATTTAAACGGTATTCAAACGTAGGGCAGCAGTTTGATTCTCAGAACGCAGTAAGGCTGCAGTTTTTTAAATGAGGATCAAAACTCCATATTTTCAACCTTCAGCCCTCCAGACCAGTGACACACCCTCACAGCACGATCAACTGAGCTTAATTACCCCTTCGTCAGCACTACCGGTCATGTATTAATTTGTTAATTGGAATTGATTTTAATCTGGCTGTTATTTAACACTATTCATTATATAAAAGATATTGTTTGGATTGATAATACAACCACAGCTGGATGGTTTAGTAAATTAGTTTTAGTTTTCTGTTTTCACTTGTCTGATCGCCTGCTGTTTAATTTTAATCCCTCTAAACACAGATATGTGGAATTATATATATTTTTTACCAAACTATCATTTAATTTTTCTTCGTTAGTTGAGCTTTTCCACAGTCCCTCTGATGTGGCGTCATTGCTCCAGATCCATAAATTTGTCGTTTGTCTCTGTAGTAAAACTTGTGTTTTTTGTCTGGAGTTTTTCATGCCTCTTAATTTTCTTTCTAGTGTTGATCAAAGCTGATTTTGCATCACAGAACACCGACACTTGTTACTGTAGTTTTGCTTCTGCTTAATCAAAATGATGAACAGACCATAAAACTGATCATATACTAAACTTACTATGCAACATTTCCCAACAGTGTCTGCAACAAAAAATGAATGGTAATTCCAAGGACCATGAAAGTGTATCGTTGTGTTAACACACTCAGCAATCATCATGGGCCTTTCCAAAACTGGACCCTACCCACTCCCACTCCGTTGTGGAGTGTCACTCCATTTGTAGTAACCTTAGCAGCTGAATGACACTCCCTTTATCAAAGTCTAGGGTATAAACACAAAGGACGAACTTCCCTCTTTGTGGCAGAAATAATATCATATCTTTTTGTAGAAAAATGAAACTTTTTCCCATTTTAGGATCTTCATATGTATTTGTAGCACTTATATTAAGTCTGTATGTGCTGCTATTGTTTGCCTTAATTTTTGTATTTTACATTGTTACCATTAAAGGTGCTGTATGTAAGAATGTGGCCAAAACGGTTACTGCACTCAAATTCAAAATACTGCCGTGAGTTGTGTCCACCCCCCCTCCCCTACAGATTCGAGGTTGCTGGACAGCAGCACGCTGGAGACTGATTTGTTTGCCCACGGGCGGCTGCCGTGGCAGGGCCGTGTTGCCGCATCCTTGATTTTCGGTTTTCCAGCGGACCATTCGAGCAAGTCCGGCTTCTCTGTTGCTAACGCTGCTGCCGTGATACAGCTGAGGAGGAGCCGGCTGCTAATGCTATGTACCGGGACACTGCTAATGCTGCTTGCCGTGCTGCAAACGTTTGTTTCTCAAAAAAAATCAGTCGGGTCGATGACCCACCTGCACATGGGCTACAATGTATGATCGAAAGTGAATAACAGTTGAAAGTATTCGAAATGTCCATCCCCGTCTAGCTATGATGCTAGTTAGCCAACTTTGGCTAAAGCTTACCTGTCGAGGAGAAGAGTAGCCACTTCGACATCCGATTTCAAATTCTTCTCTGCTTTCAACTGTCTCCACCGTTCAAAAGCATCTCCTATATAGACCCTCGCTTTGCCTCGAGTTTTGTCTTGGCGTTTTTGGGAATCATAACGAGGTCGTTTGGGTGTAGTCGCACTGTCAGCCATTGTAGCTCAGTCGTAACTGTAACTGATGCTGAGACTCTACTGACTACGTGACTGGTAGACGGTGGTGGGTGGGGCAACAGGCCAAAACACAAATTCAAAACATAAACATGATTTGCGGACCGTAACATTTTTTTTTAAATGTGAATATTCTGGCTGTACTATTGTTGTCGGTGAGATCAGTATGTTATATGAACATTATTCCTTAGTCTCTGTGACATATTAGGAGGATTTTACGACTATTTGCTTTAGATTTCTTACATATAGCTCCTTTAAAATATATAAATAACTTGACAAATTATTATAAATAAATAAAAAATATATAGAAATAAAAGTAACCCCTAAGCTTCTTAAGTATCATTTCTTTACTTTTCCTTCTTTTCTTTTAAAACATCTTTTGTCATTTCTCTCTGATATTTGTAAGCTGCTTGGTTTTTGTAACAGTTCTTGTAAATATACAGCATTATGATTCTAGAGACTACAGGAGAGTATATTTGATCCTAAATACAATGTAACCTTTTGTAATAGTAGACATGGAACTTTCTATGTATGGAGCATCTTCCGTGACGTACGTAATATGGCATTGCACGTAGTCAGTAAGTCGGCATCGGTGTAGGCTTGCTGTCGGAGGATTTTATAACTCACTTCCTCTCCTCACTAATTCGTTTGGGATAGCACTTGATGTAGCAGACCCTCCGCGTGACCATGCACACAGAGTGGAAATGGGTAGTGAGAGGTTGTAGGGGGCGCTTTGGGAAAATATCTCATATCTTATATCCCATATCTCATCTTGGTGCTCTTTAAGGTCCTAATGAATGTTTCCCTCACCTCCCTGTCTTCTCTCTAGTTTGTGAAGTTTGCCAACATTGAGGAGGACACGCCGTCTTACCACCGCCGCTACGACTTCTTTGTGTCCCAGTTCAGCGCCATGTGCCACTCCACTCATGAAGATCCTGAAACCAGAACCAGGTAAGAAGACACTCCTCAGATTTAAACAAGCCATATTCTTACCACTGAAAGAGAAAACATGGGCTGTACTTAAATATTCCAAATCATTTCAGTCCCTGTGTTAGGCTGTCATTTTAATGTATTCATTTAATACACTACATTTGGTCATTTTTAAAGCAAATTACTTTTTAAGAGTGTTTTTTTGGACACTGAGACTACACCTTCAGAAGTAACTGAGTATTGTCTCTCTGCAGTAGATGCTGGTGATTCTTCACAGTTTTTCTGACAGGCCTTCTGTATGTGTTTCTTCTCCTCTTTGTGTTTTTTGGTATTTTATCATCTTTTCCTGATAGCAAGGGATCCCTCAGGGTTCAATTTTGGGTCCCGTCTTTGTTCACATGCTATGTTCTCACTGTTGAGTTGACAACACTTCATACTTTACTCTGCTTAACTTAGACCTGTTGTCTTCGTTTGTGGACACTTTTATGTGCCACTTTGTGGTAGAAGAGCACACTACACTGATCCATGTAAAAACAAGCGACAGTCAACTCTGCCGATCCCGACACAAAAACGAACAAAACCTGATCAGATTTTATGGTTGAACCTTGTTTATTTATGCATAATAAAGGTTGTAGTTTGACACTATACAAATTTGACCAATTTTAGGAACAGTAACAAGCTGAGAGCCTGTTAATTAGGAAGTACTTGTGTGAGGACAACTGGGATTTTGTCATTGTATTATTGCAGCATTTTGTAAAGGCTAATATCGTGTGACAAACTGTTGACAAAAAGGACATTTCCGGCTTGGAGTATGGAGCAAGGAAAATTTATACAGAGTTAAAAACTAATCAGATCACATGGCTGTTAGATATGTTGCATTATTTGCAATTTTGCATTTGCACAGCCATGTTCAGGGATTGAAAAAACACTTCTGAACAGTTTTAGACTTGAACAGTGACCCCTAACTTATAGAGTTACAAAACATTGAACAAATATTGCACTGTTTGTAATTTTGTAACAGTTTTCGACTTCATTAAACACTTGTGACTATTATACATGAACCCATTGTCCCCATTTGAGGACATTATTTTTTTTTAGAAACTACTGTTCAATGATAATGCTTACTTTTTTGTACTCGTCAGGTCCTGCTTATCCCAAATAGCTACGAGAAATTAAACAAGAAGATTACAAGAAGACCGTGTTACACCAGTCCTTGCCTCTTCACACTGACTTCCTCTTTATTTTAAAACAATCTGCGCTGAACTACTTCTCAGATAGAAGCACAGCTAATCTTTGACGAAGTCTTAAATCTCATCACTGTGCTCCAGGGCTTAAAAAAACCCACATATTTCAAAACAATATGACATTTTGATTACTGATTAAATTTAGAATGGGGCTTCATCATTCATGAAGAACAATGTGTAGACTGCTCCCTCTCTCTGACTGTACAGATTCTTTCATTATCTTCATTTTAAAAGCAAAACTAATCTAAATATTGTTCCAGAAGAGAGGCAATCTGCGACAAAGTGATGAATTGTTTAATTTCACTCTTTAACTCCCTGCAGCAGCTGTTAGCACCGTTCACATTCATGCAGAAACAGCTGATTGATCACTGATACTGCAAACAGGTTCTCTGATTAGCTCTGTTCATGGGGGAAATGGAGCTAAAGTCAGAGACATCAGCTGCTTTAGTTAAAGCTGGTTCTTTGGTTAAAATGAAAACGTGCATTTATGTTACTCTCATTGATTTTTACTCCAAAAAACTGAACATGTAGTGGTCCACTGTAGCATCTTGTTTGATTATTGTTATGAAGACATTTCAGTGTCTGCGTCCACTATTCCACCTTTCAGAAACAACCTCCTCTTTTAATGCAGTGACGGACCGCACCAACAGTTTTTATTGATAACCTGTATTTACCAACAACAAAAAGACTACATTTAGCACCAAAAAAATATGTATATATAAAAAAAACTTAAAAATTAAAAAAAAATTAAAAAAAATAACGAATACCAAATTTTCATAACGAATACCTACCCATAGAAACGAATATTCGAATATCCGAATATTTGGGTACAGCCCTAGTTTGTTGTCGTGAACGGCTTGGTGTCAGAGGTTAGCTGCTGCTGCTGTGTTAGCATGAAATGGATCATTCAGAGATTGTAGGAAAGGCTATGTTTTTATTTTTTTTTAATGCTGGGTTCACACTACACAACATATTTGTCTGTTCCAACAGTCACTATGTCACATTACCTGATTGTGGAGTCATAGAATCGGGTTGTGACTTGGCCGACAGACATTACAAACTACATGATGGTCCACACCAATCATCCCTGGTTGTCTTTCATGATGTGCGTGATGTCGTCAGATTATTCTTGTCCTATTTTCATTACTATGATTATTATATCAGTCACTGTGTCTGTTCATGTGCCGGCCAAAATGTTACTGTAGTATCGTTAAAAAGCACCACAGACGTCAGGAGCTACATTTGAGGTACTGCATGCAAACTTTGCAAGTCACTGAATCCTCCACAACAAGTTCCTGCAAATGTTTCACAATAAAAGCCTTTTGAGAAACGGAATAGATTCTCTCAACCGAAGTTATAATGGGCCTATAACTTTAAATGGGAACAGAAGTGTTGAGTTTGAAATGATGGCATGATGCATTAACATTATCAAGGCAAATGGGAGCAGATAAAAAGGAAAAATATAAAAATACAGAGGGAATAATAAATAACGGCCCAACATTTACAGTGTAGTCTGTTTCAAGTGAAGCTGGTAACCTCTGCAGCTGTATTAAGTAGACGCCCAGACACCAATTTCTCTTTTAATTTTATTACTTTATATCCTCCATTATGAAGAAAGAACATTCTTTGCTAGCTTGATGCTAATGGCAGTACTCACCAGGTTGCTAAAGTGCCTCTGCTGTTTCACCCCATCATTTTCCCCTTTTTACTCTGTGTGGTAACATCCTTAGAGGAAATATCAAAAACCCTGGGGTGTTGTCGTACAATTTCCACGGCATCAGATCGCTCTGTGTTCCTATTGGTCAAAATGATGGCTGTAACGGGAGCAGTCATGAATAACAAAAAGAAAATCAAACATGCTAGCCTTTCTGTCGTCTGTCATTGTCATCTACTATGACACGCTACGCAAGATAAAATGATGGATTATCGCGTACAACACTCATCATCGTTCACGATCCAAGCCAACAACATGCGATGCTGCGTCAGGCTATAATAGGGCTGATATCATGTAGAGTGAACCAGGCAATGCAGTATTTTTCTCTCTAATGTGTTTATGTGATGATTTGGGGGACAAGCTGCTGTGCACAGTTGCCCTTTCCGGAGTGATAAAGTTAGATTTAATTGAATTGAGCACTACCAAGTGTTTTCTTTGGCGGGAAAACAGAGAATAAAAGATCTTGTATGTGAATTGTTTCACAGTTACTCTTCTATTATAGCCAGGAAACATCCAGTCAGGAAGTGAGCCAAGATTTTAAAAATCTGGAATGAACAGACGAATAATAAACCAAATAGAATAACTGAGCAGGTGAATTTTAAAAGGGTCCTTTATTTAATTTAAGAAAATAGCCCAACGAATACAAAACAGGCTCCTTTGTAGCAAACACCAACTTTCTCCACAGCGCTTTATTATTCTGTGAAACAATTTAAAATCAACGGTTTGCAGCTGTGTTTTTTAATAAGAGAAAAATGAGTCTGTCTCGGGAGCCAGACGTCAGGCAAACACAATTTTTCATTGTTCTGAAGGCAGAGAAACTTTCTGCCAGCGGCATTGTTAGGCTGGTATAAATAGCTTGGCGACGGCAATGGTGGCAGCGAGACTCAGGCGAGGCTGTGACACAGCATAGCACTTTACAAGACGCCTTCTCCCATTGAGACACCCGCTCTCTGGCTTTATTTAATACAGATGAGCAGAGTATTAAAACAAAAACTTCTCTCTCGCATTCATTTTGAGAATAACTTCCCTCCTCGAGTATTACCGCAGTTATTTGCAGGAATATGACTGCAGCAGCTGAGACCTGTGTGTGTGTGTGTGTGTGCAGGCGTGTGTGAGCATATTTGTGCATAGAAATGGACTTTTCCCTCCATTTGTATGTATGGCTGTGTGTGTGTGCACATGCTGGTGTTGGTTTGGGGTGTGTGTCACGGTGAGAGCTAGGGGATGCTGGGATTATTTTCGAGTTGGCTTGATACCTCGCCGCCGCCGCTGTGCTGTTAACAGTATGACTTCTCACTTTGCTTTTTTTTTCCTGTATTTCATTATTCCATTCGGCGGTGTCTCGCTGTAGGTGGAGAGGAATTCCCAAATAGAATTTCTCTGGTGGTTATTGGATTAGACCTAAGGCAAGGTCCCCCACGCTGTTTTTCATATTATTGCTCATACAGTTGTTTGTGTCAGAAACAGAGCGGGGAGACAGAAATAGGCAATGGTGAAGTCAGATTTGCCGAGCTTTGATTGGTTCTGAGATCAGCCCTGCTCTGCACACCCCGTGGAGGCTTTGCTGTGTGGCAGATTGGAGAGACTTGAGGTGTTTGTGTGTGTGTGTGTGTGTGTGTGTGGGGCGGGGGGGTCTTAGTGTGTGTACTGCTGGAAATTATATTGAAGTGTTATTGAGATGAGTTCATTGAAGTTGGAAGTAGAGAGAGACGGAGTGAGTCAGCCCTGCAGCTTCAGCAAGATGAGAAACTCTCAGACTGTATTGAGTTGTTAAGTCTCTACACAGGCACAAGAGAAAAGCTCTATTACTGTTATTCATGTGTGTGAAGCAAATATTTTCATCATCGGTTATCCATCTTTCCAGTGATTGTTTTTTTAACTTATTAGCAGCATGGCAGAAAAAGTCTATTTGAAGCTGCTGTCAGCCCTAGAGTGGTCTCCTCTGGTCTGAATCAGGGACTCATGTTGTTCCAAAGTTGTATAATTGCCTAGAGTTGGTTCGTGTTCTCACAGCAGCATTTACAAGAGGACCAGATCAAATGCCTTGTGTGAGAAAGCTGCTCTTGATTGGTCAGAATTTCCATGTGGGAAAAATCCAGGAAGTAAAGCAAACGTTGAAGAAGAGTGCACTTGCAAGATAAATGTGACACTTTCTAATGTCACAATGGAGGGACAACTACGCAGGTTGATTTTAGCGCTGCTCATCGTGGACTATATTGCTGCCATTGTTCATTTTAGTCAAAGCATACAGTTTGAAAACGAGGCGCGGCTCCAACTAGAAAACAATGTTTTGATGCATTGGATGTGCTGAATGTGCATATTAAGGCAGTACAGGAGGAGGTGCACATTAATAATCCTCCAGGACTGTAACATGCTCATGTTTAACCCAAACAATGTGTCATGTGACTGCAGTTGCTTCACATCCAGGTCGGAACACCTTCTCACCACAAACCAACCGCACCAGAGTTCCTTTGGAACCGGACTGAGACCACTTCTTCAAGAAGGTTTCAGTCTGGGTGGAGTGCGATTGAACCGAACCAAAGTTCAGGTGTGAAAACACTAGGGCTGCCCCCCCCAACTAAGAGTTTTCCTAGTCGACCAACAGTCGTCATTTAGGGCCATTAGTCAGCTAGTTTCCCACATAATTACAATAGTAATTTACTTATTAAATGATATATTTTGGTGGTTTGAGTTGAAGGTGTGAGAAAGAATAGTATCAGTAACATTGTTAACACTGTGCTACATTACAGAGAAATACAAACCGTACTAATGAACCTTCATTAATATAGGCCTATATTTTATCTCCAAGTGCACGTCACACACTGAGCGAGCCGCCTGTTAATGACGCTGTGGGCTAATGGGCATGTAGCTACTTCCATGTTTCACATGATACGTCATGTTTGTAGTCGACCAATGAAGATGAGTTTACATATCACCTTGGGTTCGTCCTTCACCTTCTCAAAATGATCCCACACTTTGGATTTCCTGCCCGACATGTTATTAACTAGCCTGTGAGCGTGGACACTTCCTGTCTCTGTCCTTTCAGATTAAATTCCCACATGGTCCAGTCATATAGGTTTGGATTTATTTTGACAAGGTGCAGCTCTTAAAAGAGTTTTGTGTTTCACAACTGAGCAACCAATAAAACCTTGCTGACTAATGACCTTTCTGGTCGACTAACGTTTGGTCAGCTATTAGGGGGCAGCCCTAGTTCACACCTGTCCAAACTAACCACACTTAGGGGGCAAGGAATCTCACATTTCACTGGACTAAACCAAACAGGGCAGGTGTGACAGCATCCTTATTTTCCAGACCAGTCTTGCTTGTGTGGCTGCAGTACAGTATGTGTATCTTTAGCAACAGGTTCTCACATCTGAAGAACATGATCTGTTGGTTGTCACTGCCTTTACAACACAACACCTATGATCACTGTCTGATCTATAACCTCTATGGATAAAGTTTAGTCAGGTAAACTAAACCTATTTGATCAACGCTTGAGAAACACTTTGTTCATGGTTAAAAAAAAATCCAAAGTTATACACACACTAATCCAAATCTCCAGAATACTGTTTAGGGACAGTGTAACGTGACACAACTTCAGATCAGAACGCAGCATTTGAACAAATTAGCAGTGTTATCTTCATGCTCCAGAGGACCGTCACACTTTGATGAGCACAGCAGATCTTTAAAAGAAAACACAACCCAGTGCTGCTTCTTTTCCAATTAGGGCTGTCTTCTTATTACCTCCGCCAAGGCGGTTATGTTTTTTTGCCGGCGTTGGTCTGTTTGTTTGTCTGTTTGTCTGCAAAATAACTCAAAACGTTATGAACGGATTTTGATGAAATTTTCAGGAAAGGTTGATAATGGGCAAAGGAACAGATGATACAATTTTGGTGGTGATCGGTTGAAGCAAAGTGGATAAAATAATAAATACAGTCTATGGTCTGACAGCCTCAGCAGCAATTAAGATGGTGACAATACCGCGATCTGGTGGCCGGACAGCATGTCTCGTGCTACTTGCTAAATATTGTTGTAATTCTAAAGTTGACATTAATGTTCTGTGTTGGAAAAAAAGAAAGTGAAAAATACAAAAAAACAACATATTAAATTCTGTGTTGCAACAAAATAAAAACGGAATAAATACATCACAGTGTCTCCGTGGTGAAGGCATATATAACCTAATACTGATAGTGATGCAAATAACCTCCTTGTGATGCAGGCTGCAAAATCTGATGCAGAGGGGGAGGGAATATCACCTACTAGGTCTGCTTTGTTTTTCTTTGTTTTCATTCGAATGCATAGAAAAGTTTTCATCATTGTGCCGTGCATACATCTACACCCAATCTGCATGGGCTATAAATTCACATTAACCAGAACTGGTGCTGCTTATACATTGTTACTGTCTGCAGCAAAGCCAAAACTTACTGGAGAACTCTTATAATTTCATCCTGAGCCTGTTTTAGTTTGGAGGGAGGATATGCTGGAGCTCTCGTCATGGATATCTAACAGTACTGTGTGTCCACGTCAGGATCCGTGTGGCCGGGATTAAAGGTCTGCAGGGCGTGGTGAGGAAGACGGTGAACGATGAGCTGCAGGCCATCATCTGGGAGCCCCAGCACATGGACAAACTGATCCCGTCCATGCTGTTCAACATGCAGGACAGTGATGACCTGGACAGGTACTACACACACACACACACACACACACACACACAGTGCATGAACACTTACAGAGTCCAGTCTGGGCCAGCTGCAGCCGAAGTCCTCACTGCGACCCATAATTCTCCACCCTGTATCTGGAACCAGAGTGAGAGGTCGCTCTCAGGGAAATATTTGATTTTCTGAGGTGAGAGCTATTTTAGTTTGGAGGTGACCTTATTAAAAATTCCCAGTCAATCAATTATACATGCAGTGCTGGTGCTTTTCTCTCCGGGCAATCAGAAAGGTAAACGACTTCTCCTGCAACACCAAACTTTTTTCCACCTCCACGTTGTGACCTGAGCACCACACAGTGCTTCTGATACTCTAAAATTCACCTGTGATTATTTTATGAGAATGCTCACAATCAGAAAGGTTCTACAAATGATTAATATTGCGGTAACTTCTTTGTTTGCTGTCCTGCAGAATACAGTATATCTGTATACTGAAAGGTCTTAGTGATGATGATATCTTACATATTAAAATCTTTGAAACAACCTCCACCAGCCCCACCCATCTTAAATCTTAAATGGGCATCCTGCAGACAGTCGTGTTGCCATGATTCTTTTTGACAAGATCTAAATTAAAAACCATAATAGCTAGAGTGACAGGTTGTACATTGAAAGTCATAGGGGTGTAATTTTTGACATGTGGAGTTCGCTGACGGTGAGTTTTGGCCTTTACGTTGCAAAACCTCTCTTCCCCTGTGCCGCTGCTTACCTGTCTGCAGCTGTCTGTACCAAAGAGCACTGAAAGTCAAGAGTGTGCACTCTGCAGCAGATTCTGGGGACTTAAACATCCCCAGGAGTACACTGCACAGCAGAAAAAATGGCTGTTCAACTTGAAGCTATCTCAGTAGACTGAGGGGCCTTGGACTGATGATTCAAATCTCCGACTTTCAGTGGGCAGCCCAAGTTTAATCCACGTGACTCTGTCCCTCTGTTCAGTAACAGATCTGAGATCCCTCTGGTGTCGCTCTGCTCGGTGATCCTCAGGCTGAATTTAAGCCTCAACATCCAGTTTCAGAATCAGTGTTGCTGAGTCCTGCAAACCTCCAGAATCCCCTGTAAACACACACACACACACTGTGACACATCCTGTTGTCCCTCGTCAAGAGCAGAGATCAGATGTCACAGTTTCCAAACTGAGCTGTTGGCTGCTGTACACACATTTTATCATATAGAAGCAGCAACTTTTAACACGTACAGAAAAATGAGAAATGTTTAAATGCAGAATAAACCTGCACAGCTGACTTTTCCAACATTGAGATTTATGAAGTTAAAAGTAAAGAAAATATGCAGAAGTATAAGATTGTGGCAGTTAATCTTTTTGTCTTCATACTGTATGCACTGTTTAACAAAGAGAGGGAGGAGAACAAACCCCGCTCCTCTGTGATGTCCTTGAGTTTCAGCTGATCATCACTCAAGTTTGAAAAAGACCTTCTTTTTTTTTCTCCGCAGCTTTTATTTCTCTCCCAGGCATTTCTCTTATCATATGTGGGCAGTGTTCCAGGGACAGGAGGAGATTTATTGCTCATACAGTCTGCCGTCTTGTTTCTTTACTTCCTTACTGTCATTTTGAGTAAACGTAGAGAGTTTAGGAACGGAGGACACTCGGACAACAGAGTGCAGTGATTGTTCAAGGTTAATGCAGCACAGCACAACAGACTGTGAAGCACTGCTCATACCAGAGAGACGCTCAGCTCATATTTACATCATTTAAAAAGGTTTTGAAATGAAAGAACTCGTTATTGGTGTTCTCTAAGGCACGCTGATTTCTGGTATTGACTGACAGTGTTGGTCCTGTAATATGATTGGTGCAATATCTGTGCGGGCGGGCAATAAATGAGATTATTGTATGGCTTTAAATCCAGCAGCCTCGACCACAAAGGTCTAAACGAGCTGAGTGGCTAACATTGCTCAGCTCTGTCAGTGACTCCAGCACTTTAGGTACTCTGTATATTATCCAGGGGCGACTTCACAAAAGGATTGCGAGGCTCCAAAACCTGCACAAATAAGACAAAAAGAAACCACGTATTTGTCAAACCACCGGCAAAGGATGAAATACACCCCTGTGCTGCCAAACAAATAGCGCCCCAGTGCTCCCGTGCTATTTGCACATATTTAAATGAGGTGACATGCATACATTTGTGGGAACATTGGCTCCTTTCTATGCAAATGAGCCTCTTTGTGAAAACAGTCCGATTCACAGCGATCAGCACAAACAGCCACACAGTTACAGTAAAATTCTGTGTATCTTCAGAGATTCATTGGTAACTGGTTATAGGAGTGTCACACCAAGCGCTGGTCCAAATATGACTTCTCTCTGTTTGTTTAAATTCCTTTCCTGATGTTTTCAGGGATGTCTCTGCACCTCCGTTTTCTTTTTCTCTGTCCATCATTCTACTTCCTGTGTTCTTGGCGCAAATACAGTATTACTTATTTGCCCAACACATTCTCACTCTGATATTGCCACATATTTCTGATTGGTTGTGGACTTCCCACGTCTACATATGACGTGCAAGGTAGCCTGGGTCAAGGGTCGAAGGTCAAGGCTGCTGTGACCTTGGATCCATCTCATTCTCGTGAACACAACATCAGAAAAACAGCTTGAGGGAATTTCTTAAAATTTGGCGCAGTGTTCACTTGGACTCGGCAATGAAGTGGTTGGACTATTGTGGTCAAAGGTCAAGGTCAGTGTGACCTTGCAACTCTCTTGAATGCAATATCTCAGGAGCACCTTCAGGGAATTTCCTTAAAATCGACACAAACGTCCACTTGGGCTGAAAAAGAAACTGATTAGCATTGTGTGGTTAACGGTCAAAGATCAATGTGACCTTGGAAAATATGTTTTCGGGAATAACTCAAGAATTCATGTTTATATGTGCAGTCATTCTAGTTCACTCTGTTGTCATCTCAGAAGCTGACGTCTCATAGCAACTCCAGCTCTCAGTTGTCAGTCAACGCCCTTTAAGACGCTGTTTCCAAGAATAATTGAAAAGCCATTTTATCCTCTTTTGAAGAACTTACAGTATCATTAAAGTTCTCCATACACAGAAAGTGAAAAGTGTCTGCTGTGTATTTTCTTGTGTCTTTGTTTGACCTTTTACCTCTTTAACATTCGCTGCCTTCAGTGCGAGAAGAGTCAGGATCTAAAGTAAATCCTGCTCTGGATCGGAGCACCAGCTGAAGGAATATAAACCCTCGCCTGAATTCAAGCGTTGGAATTAAAGCTTCATGCCTCCACACACCTCAGACCTCATTATATTCCTTCAACCCTCAGACCGTGGCCCGTAGTCTGGGTGAAGTAGAAAATCCTGGTGATGTGTCACACTGAGGAGTTTTCTGCACCTCCTCATCCCCTCCTGGGACTGAAAACGCTGCTCTGCTCTCAGTGGTGTTTAAGGCATTGAAGATTTATGGCAAAAATCAGCCAGGCAGGACAGGAAGCTTAACGCTGGTCTCTACATTTCACCTGTTTGCTCACTTTTACTTCTCTTTGTTCTCCAGTCTTCACCTCTTCTTTGTTTTCTAGCTGACTCCTCTCCTCCCTGTTCTCCTCTCATCTCACATATCCCACATAGTAGAGAAAATAGAATAAAAGTGCATATTTATACAAAAGTAAAACCACTTAACCTCCCTGTGGGGCAGAAGAATCACCCTGCTGGTTTTTAATTAAAGTCAAAATCCAAACATTCATATGACACACTATGCTTTGCTCTTTTTTTCTTTTCCACTAAAAATGCCTTTCTGTTGGTAACAAGTACTTTAACCAAACATCAGCCCCCACACAGAAATACAAAAAATAGAGATACATATTGTACTAACATGTGCATGAACAAGAACGTAGGTTTTTTTCAGATGTAAGAGAAAACAATTCGGGAGTAAAATAACAAAATAAAATTGAAGTTCTAGAACAATTTCTGTATTATTAACGTTCTGACACTACATTAAAATACATTAGGCTTCATTAATAGGTAATGTTGTATCTTGACTGGAAAGTCAAGTAAATAAAAATAAAACAGCCCTAATATATTTAGGACTGTCAATGTTAATGCGTTAATTGAGATGCATTAAGGTCCGAACACAACACGTTACTCATTAAAACTGCTTTAGGCCATGTTTACACGAAAATGATCCACTGAAAACAGAATTGTTTCTCATTTTCGTTTTGAAAAAAAGTTCCGCGTTGAGACGACAACATTTTGATAACAATCGCCGTGCACATGGATCCGCAAAAATGACCAAAAACGCTGCAGTATACATGCCAGGCCAGTAGCTGGCGGTGTGACGCTTAAGGCCCAAACATACTCGGGTGGAACGTACGCGGAGTGGAGTCCGCAGACTTCGCGGAGGTCCGCCCAGACTAAAAGTGGATGTCCGCAATCCCTGTGCGTGCAAAGCTCAGATTTTACGACCGCGCAGACTCCGCTCCGCACATCAGTGTCACAAAAGACTGCTCGGCATGTATTTTTCACATTGCGGGGATCGATTTCATGGACATTTTTACAGGAAACTACAATGCGGAAATGTGCTCGACTATGGAAGCCCAAATGACTGCAGACATTCCTCGCAGAGTCCGCTCTGCTTATAGTACGCCCAAGTCACCCTTACGCTTCCTTCTACATAGTGGCAATGTATAAACAAACAAAATGGCAACCGCACGAACGTTTGTCTGGACGGACGACGAGGTGGAGTTGCTACAGTAAATCTACACTATGATGGGAAGCGTTGATAAATTCAACAGGGTGAGCAGCACAAGCAGAGCTCGGGAGTCCGCCATTGTTGTTGTGATGGACGACTTTCTCGTGCATGCCTAGTGACTGGAAGCGTAATGCGCATGTGCGAAAAGTCTCCGTTTTCAGAGGAACTGCATATTGCAAGTTTATATGACAACGGAGACGGTGTCGTTTCCAAAAAATTGCACTCTGGAACCTGTTTTCAAAACGTTGTGTTTTCAGGCACCCAAAACACTGCTGTCGTGTAAACGATCGGCTAAAGCGTATCTTAAGTTTACCGTTTTCAGTTGAAATTGTTGTCGTATAAACAGGACCTTAATCTCATGCTGCTGTTTTGTCCCTTTCAGTTGATTCTCAGTCAAGAGACTGTTAATGTGGACTTCAAAACTGTTTTGAAATCCAAAATAATGAAATTTTAAATATACAATTAAAAATGTGATTCATTTAAAAAAAAAAAATCATTTGACAGCCCTAAAAAATATCAATAAAATTATTATTTCTTTAAACCTGAAAAACGTGCAGGGTATGACAAACAGGTCCTGACCCTGAATAGGACTGGCAGTTCTTTAAAATTTAAGCTTTCTGCATTGACACAAGTAAAGATGCAAAGGGGTTTTTGATGTATTATTTAACAGAGACAGTCTCACTGAGGTCAGAAACCTCCTCTTTACAGGGGAGACCAGACCAAGATGGCAGCTTGAAAAGTTTGAGAAAACAGACATCACAATATTGAAGAAAATCTCCGATTTATTTCTCCTCCTCTCGTCTTGTCATCTCCTCTCTGTCATTTTTAGTTCCTTTCTCTTTTTCATCTCGTCCTTTCTCCCTCTCCTCTTTACATGCTGCTCCACCACCTCTCTTCCACTGTCACTCCTCCCATCTCCTTTTTACCACCTTCTCTCTCCTTCCCTCTTTATCTCTTTATTCTCATCTTTTTTAAATCATCCCTCCTTTCTTCCTCGCTCTCACTGTGGCTTCCTCTCCCCTCTCCATCTTATTCGGGTGGTTTCCATGTGAACAAAAAGCTATTTTTGGACCCTGTATTTTTTCTTTTTTGCATCCCTCCTTGTGTCTTTCTTCTTCTTCTTCTTGTCCTGCTTGCTTTTGTCTACCTCAAACCCCACAAGTACCGATGACTCCCTTCGTCACATGCGGAGGAATTAAGGAGTTGGGATGTGATCCAACTTGGGACGGTGTCTCCACGTCATTATTTGGCATTGGATGAGCTCCTGTCCGGTTGATGACACCTGCAGGTGTCACAAGGAGGCTCTTCTCAAACCCGCAAAGGTTTCACCGTCTATCCTGAACAATAAAACAGCAGTCACTGTGCAAACCTGCCACAGGAAACTCCTTCATTATTGTGTCCTGTTAGATTTGACTGCACCTCAACAGAGATGTGTTGGAGGGTTTGGCACTCAAATAAAGAAAAAGACAAACTGCCAAAATAAAATACATAAATAAATAAATTCAAAAGTTCAGTGTGTTGTAGAGAAGGTTCAGAATCAGCAGATGGTCATTGCCTCTCAGAATCTAAAATAACATTTGACATAGTCATTAGTTCAAAAAGACGCGGCTCTCTTCCACTTATTCTTGTTGATGTAGAGATTTCTTGGCAGTTAACATTCAGGTTGATCAGAAGGAACGCTTAAAACATAGAGAAGTTGTTCTGCTGCTACAAATGTAGTCTGATGTTTTCATATTGTTTATCCTGTGTAATAGCACCACCCATGGGCAGATAATGAGAAAATGGGGCCCAGAAACCCCTCTGACATTCGAGCAAGACCCAAAGACATAGTGGTGGTTTTGAGTTTCTTTTGAGGTTTTATGTCACTTTATAGTCATTTTGTCACTCTTTGTAGTTCCTTTGCATCTCTTTGTGGTCTTCCTTTGTTCCTTTGTGATCATTTTGAGTCTCTTCCTTGTCAGTATGTGTTAATTTGACCAGTAGACTTGTTCAGTAGTCCATCCATGGCACCATCCTGTGGTAATCCATGTGTAGCTTTGTTTCCTATTTACCTCTTCACTTCCTGTGTGAGCCAGACTCTAGTAACCATGTGATCCTAAAAGAAACTCAGTCATACTCACTGTTAGCCATTGACACAACCAGCAGGTTATTTTGTGTCTTTACGAATGTCCAAAAGGCCTGGCACATCGAGCTGACAGTTGGTGATTAGTCAATGTTGGGCCGTTGATCGCCCTAGTCTTTGTGGTGTGTCCTGCACTGTTGACTCTCATTGACCTGTGTCAGCTTTTTTCCAGGTGATTCAGCATGTTAAATCTGCACTTGAGACAGCGGAGCACGTCAGTGAATCAGATCACTCTGATTGGCAGTTCAGCACAGGGCACAAGAAGAGAAACGGAATTGAGGAAAGTAAACAAAGAACTAAAGTTGAGACGGAGCATGACCAAAACAAACTTGTTCCATAAGGTCAGATTATTTTTCTTGATCCAGTGAGCTCTTTAGCAGAAACGTTTCCTGATGGTTTGTGTTATTGTTTATTGGCACATGGTAAATGTGCTCTGTTCTTTCAACATTTAATGGTCTTGTAAATGTAAATGCCAGTTGGTTGACCAGCGTCATAACAGTCTTCCAGTTTCCCTTTTTGAAAGATGATTACAGACGACCACCGTCTACTAGTGTGAAGTTATTTCCTCTCAGGCAGGTGCAGAAGGTAACCAGGTATGCACTGGTTGGCTGTTGGCTGCGGTTTTTGTGCTGTGTTCATGTACAACTTTTTGGCTGAGACACAGGGACGTGACATGATGCAAGAGTCGGCTGTTGTTGCAGTAGTTCTTTGAAGTTGGTGTGATGTGTCTTGGCCTTAAGCATTTATTTTGCAGTAGCTAAACCACTGTGTGGGCAAGTTAGCTCTGTATCGCTGTCTGCCTAGATCTTTACTGTACCCTGTTCAAAGCTTATCATTTTCTACTGTTATGTTATTTCAATACTGTGTCTGTATTTTGCTTACAGTTCCAAGGTTTAACATCATAATCAGCACCACCTTTGTTGTGGAGTTTTTGAGAGTATTTAACCCTTTGGATAGGTCACAACATCAGCTAGAGAGAGCTACACAGAAGTCATACAGCGCCTGGTTTCATACACTTGTAGACCACTGCAGCGTGTGCACCTGTGTCCTCCTACAGACAAACCTGTCCATAAGAACATGGCTCCGTACCACTGTGAGAGATGAGATCCTCCTTAAAGGGAAATTACGGTTTATTTCAACCTGTCTCCTATCGTCCTAAATTTGGTTCAAGTGACTAGTGACATAAAAAATAATAGTTAGCATGTTAGCCGTTAGCCTAGATACAGCCAGGGCGCATAGTAGCGTCAGACCTGTTAAAACGTAAGTGAACGGGCAACCTTCAAGTGCAAAGTTAGTCCACTAAACAAGCTTTTTTTCCACAAAGACCGCCTCATATCGTTAGGATAAATGTCAGAGAACATATAGAAAACCACATGTAAACGTGTTGTCTTACCTTACCGGTGTGCTGCCATGTTTGTTTACCATCTAGCTCTGCTTTCCAAATCGCAGCCGAAATATATCTGGTGAGCTCTAGATAAAGCCCAGCTGGATACTACTCCAGGTGGAGGTGTCTCGTCCTCGGTCACATCCAGACCTTGAAAATAAGGCTGCAACCGGTCCCATTCCTTGCAACAGAGGCATTCCTCTTCTGTGGGCACTGGGGCACAGCATTCACAGGTACACCACCAATCTCCAGAGCTACGCAGCCTTGCAGCAGCCATTCCTCCTCTCTCGTCCTCTACCTGTTGCACCTCTCTCTCCTCCTCCTCCGTTCTTCAATTTCACGAAGCTCTTCATCAGTGTATTCTGGCTCAAATAAATAAGGGCGGCCATCAAACTCTGCAAAATCAAATTCCTCCTCCACAAAGTCGAAGTCTGGCAAAAAGTCAGCCATTATTCTATAAATCTTTCATAAAATAAATGAATGAACTTTTCAGGCTACTGTCCAGTTCTGCCTTCCAGCTGTTGCTGCTTGTTCTCATGAGATTTCAGGCACGCTATGAGATCGCTGCTTGTTCTCGCGATATTTCGGCCGCGCTTTGGAAAGCAGAGCTAAATGGTAAACAAACATGGCAGCACACCGGTAAGGTAAGACAACACGTTTACATGTCGTTTTCTATATGCTCTGTGACATTTATCCTAACCATATGAGGCGGTCTTTGTGGAAAAAAAGCTTGTTTAGTGGACTAACTTTGCACTTGAAGGTTGCCCGTTCACTTACGTTTTAACAGGTCTGACGCTACTATGCGCCCCGGCTGTATCTGGGCTAACAGCTAACATGCTAACTATTATTTTTATGTCACTAGTCACTTGAACCAAATTTAGGACGATAGGAGACAGGTTGAAATAAACCGAAATTTCCCTTTAAAGTACCTTTATTATGTGTGAGAGGAATCAAGAATATGTGTCAGTGACTGTTCAGAAAGCTGCATTGTTAGTGTGATGAAATGCGTCAGACCTGCTGAGAACACTTCAACATAGGTTGAATATGAACACACACACACACACACACACACACACACACACACACACACTCTCCCCTCTCTTTTCTTCCTTCTAACTGTGAATTTGCATAACAGGCCTCTCTTTGATGAAAAGTGTCACACTATGCATCAAAGAAATCACCTTGAGGACAACCTTCACCAACCATGGTCTTTTTTAGCACATGAAAAAAAGGGATTTTTCTTTTAAACGATGCCAGAGCAGCCTGTGAGCTTCCCTTCCTACTCCGTTTGAACCAAGTGAGTTCAGATAAGTTAGACTTACATGTGTGAGCCCAGCAGGGCCTGTAACAACACAGAAACATGTCCTTAGCAGGACACAACCGGCCTCAGCACGCAGACCACCAGAATGTGTCCTCCAGAAGACCTGAAGGTCAGACTGAACCTGAGTGAACCTTGTGGTGCTCTTAGACCCCTCTGTTCCGATAAAGTTAAAATCTTAATGCCCCGCTGTCTGTTTGCAATTTGTTGTTTAAAAAAAGACAAGAAGTGGGTTTAAAAAACAAAAAATTCCGTCCTCACTTCCCGTAGGTGCTGTGTGGTATTTGAGACATCAGCACACTATCAGCAATATTTTTTAGCGCTGCTCATCGTGGACTATATTGCTGTCATTGTTCATTTTAGTCAAAGCATACAGTTTGAAAACGAGGTGCAGCTCCAACTAGAAAACAATGTTTTGATGCATTGGATGTGCTGAATGTGCATATTAAGGCAGTACAGGAGGAGGTGCACATTAATAATCCTCCAGGACTGTAACATGCTCATGTTTAACCCAAACAATGTGTCATGTGACTGCAGTTGCTTCACATCCAGGTCGGAACACCTTCTCACCACAAACCAACCGCACCAGAGTTCGTTTGTAACCGGACTGAGACCACCTCTTCAAGAAGGTCTCGGTCCGGTTGTTTTGGTTCACACCTGCCCAAACAAACTGCACTGAGGGGGCAAATGAACCTGAGTTCGATCAGACTGAACCAAGCAGGGCAGGTGTGAAAGCACCCTAAGTAAAGATCACGTTATCTGCGATCAGTGCTTCATTGAGCACCAAGGATATATGTCACATAATGTTTTCCAGCTTATAGTTTACAAGAATCATCCAAAATGACAGGCCTGTAACAGACTATTGGATACTAGGGCATAAGAGGGGTATTTTCGTCCTCAGAATTTGCCTTTGTTGAGCTCCTGGAATGAAACAGGCTTTTTTATGGACCATTATTCAAAATTGCTGCAGAAATATGGACCACCAGGGATCAACTACCGAGTCCCTGTGGTTGAAGACCTCTTTGTATGTTTCTTAAGAGGAAACAGAAAAGCCATTTCCTATGGTTTTGCTCTTTCCCACTTTTCCTGCTCCTAACAGTCTAATCAACACACCTAATCTTCCATGATTTAAATAGAAGTGCAGCCTTCACATAATCCACACATAATTATGGTGCATAAATTCCTTCAGCTGCTGCGCGTTCATCACCTCTGGGAACATCTTTGCATTAATGGCAGCAGCCGTTTCTAACGGTCTTCCTGCAACATAATGAGCAGGTCCTTCGGTCAGATCTGAGGCAGGAAGTCTGTCGTTTGAAGGAGGAGGTCACACAGGAAGGACACATCCTTAAATATTAAAATCAGACTTCAACATCAAATCTAGCCATTGCTGTGCTGGCTTGATTTTTTATTTTATTATAATTATTTCTTAATTTAGTATGAACACTGTAAGAGATTCATCGAACCACTAGTCTTCACAGCTGTACAAACCATGTCTCTACAGAACTGTTTAAAGAAACATTTTCATGAACATCCTCGTTTTCATCATTTTAATTGTGGAGTTTGGTTTGTTTGTCTTTCGGTGTGGTTAAATGAGGGCATTTATTGCTAAATTTAAGTATTTTACAACAGCTGAATTTCTTACTTACCTCAGAAGATATGTAGCAATGCAGATAGTTTAGATGTATGCGTGAGGTAGAAAGTAGTCTCTGAGAGATCTGTGTTTTAAACTTGTTTTTTATGGATTATTCGGAGTAACCTGGACACAGGTTAAAAAATAGAGATTTTATCAACAACATATTTATGCAATGACAGAAACATGGCCAAGAAATGATGAGCTTGGACTGGATCAAAGCAGCTGTACAGGTTGGCGACTTTTAAATGAATGCCAACTCTTAAATGGACGCAGTTCTTGACCAGTGGGACAAATGCTTAGGCTACATCCACACTAATACATGTTGTTTGAAAATGCATAACTATTGCTACGTTTACGCCTTGCGTCGACACTACTTTGGTGTTTTGGAGCTGCTAAAATGGAGAGAGTTGAAAACACAGCTGACCCCGTTTTAGTTTGAAAAGTCCAGGGTTGCATTAGAGTCTGGATCAGTGTAGTCTCGCTCACCAGACCTTTCTCAAGAAAAGAAAGGTCTGGCTGGGCCGACTCTCACTTCAAGATTGGAGGAAAAAATGCCCCCGCTGCTTGTATTTCTTTCAAATTACAATCGTTCTGGGCGGTGCCACAGCAACAGTGCACTTGCAAAAATATTGCCAGGGGGAAACAGGTTTTGGTGTAACACGCCCACAAAAATATCGCCTACAGGACGTGAACCATGGCAGAAAAATGGCTACATCCCTGCAAGATCAAACACCGCAAAAGTTAGTAAAGGACGTGTTGACAACTGCTACACAACCGGAGGTGGTAGGGCGGGACTTCAGCGGGTGGCTCGTTCCGCCCAATGAGAGGCTGATCTATGCAGCGAATTTCTGCCCACTCAGACTAGGATCAGCGTAAAAGGAGACTTGAAAACATTGATGCAGTCACTGAAGTTTGCTTCCTGAAGTAGTCTTATTAGTCACAGTCGGTGAAGCCAAAACAGTACATAGTTAGGTCTACATAACTTTTGTGATTTTATCCTTCTATCCATACTCCATACCCATTGGCTTCCTTAGGCAATGGATAATGGGGATTGCCGCATTTACTTTTTCGGTAGTGACTTCCAATCTGTTCCAATGCCTTGACCACCCTATGCCAGGGCCACGCTGCCTGCGTTAGCAGTGCATGGCAACTACCTCATGCAACTGTTGTGGCTCACACACATGCTGTGTTAACATAGACAGTGTTGCTGCTGCAGAGCTGCCTGTTGCTATGAGTACTGTATGTTTACAATTAAAAGCCAGCATTTTTTTTACTTGTTGCCATCCCCATAGTATTTTCTGTAACTAAGCAACCAACCACCGAGTAGACAATTTGCTTCCTATTTACATCTGCATGTGCATGCCCAACGTAAGTAAATGGTCATGTGATATGTGTTTTCCGGTGTGTTAATATGGACTGAGATTATTTGTGAAACGGTGCTAAAACACCTCTGTTTATGGAGATTGATTTCATTTTCAATTTATTTTAAAATGAATCCATATTAGTGTGGATGTGGCCGGAGTTAGCTGCTCCTAGCAACTGCATTGTAAGAGATAAACAGCGCCAGCTATGAAAGGGAAAAGTGGTTGGTTTGTAGAAAACAAAACAAACCAACGAAAAAAACAGATTATCAGGCCACTGTTATGTAGCCCTAGCTAAAAACATCAGTACCAACAGTACCAGTCAAATATTTGGACACACTCTTCCATTAACTTGAATGAGACAGCCTGTCAAAACTTGTCTTACTGTAGACAGCAACACTCTACTTGACTAGACACTGCTACTGCTAACTAGAAAAATGTCTTTTGTAATTTGGATGAACTGACCCTTTAAAACTTTGTAAAGGAAACATTATGTTGGCTCCTGTGGTTTGAAAACAGACCAGTAGATGTCCTTGTCAGGAAAACACAGGTAGCGTTGGACATTTGAACAAATGACCACTGACATTGTTGAGCCGGAGACAATCTCAGTATTAAGTGACGGGGATCAGCACCGAGTTCTAATGATCTCTCCAAGGGAATCAGAGGCTTCCCCCGTGCTACACACCAACCACTGATGAGCAGTCAGAGGAGGTTATTAGTCTGCTGCGTGATCCACAGTGTCATTCCAGCTCAGTATCATTGAAAATATCCTGGAGAAAAAAAAGAGTGGGAAGCCTGTTGAAGAAATGCATCACCTCCCAACCATCAGGGTAAAGAGTCCAAACTGCACAGTAATCATCATGATTGTCATCTGTAATCACGCTGCGTATGTCACATTGTCATTTCGCCGGGTTCACACGTTCGCAATCACAAGCAGCTCCGTGCAATCACAGCACGCAGTCAGGATGAAAACACATGACATGGAATATACTGTTCCTTTCCTCAGTCTGTCCAGTGTCTCTGCCTCGTCCATTAATTCATGCCTAAGGCTATGCTCACGCTACAAAGCTCAGTGCTCAATACTCAAATCTAATATTTTTGTTTGGCTTTTCACATAATTTTTGTTAAAGTTGTCAATGTCAGATTCCATTTTTAACTGGTCACGGTCTTAAACTGACCCACATGCACAAAAGAACAGTGACAAAGACGTCACATGCAGCACGCCCTCGCACATAAGTAAATATGGAGGCTTCTAAAGTCTGAGTTCATTATTTAATTTTTTAAGTTGATGTACAGTGGAAATCAGGGAATTTGTGAGCAGATGATAACAAGGATGAGCCAGGGGTGGTGGGATCCTGACATGGCTTCAATGATTCAGTGAAGTAGTTTTCTAAGACTGCAGCCACGCTCTTCTGTTGCCCTATTCAGCCATTTATTTGGGTATGAATTCAAGCACAGACCGGTTACAGTTAGAGCTCTGATTCTCTGCCCGAGCCCGATCGGACCCGACCCACTGGGTTTGGGAATCAAAACATTGAAATCCCACATGTACAGTGAGAAAAACAAAATCGGCAAGAAAACTAACAAACAATATTTCCCACTTCTGTTCTTAGCCTGTCTGCACCATGAGACAGAAAAGTCTTTTTTTTAAATATTATAATGAACATTTGGGCAAAACTGTTCCGAAACCTACATCATTAATGTCAGTTCAGTTCATTCTTTGTCATGTCTCTGCGCCGGTGATAGCCATGGCCAGAGACATTATGTTTTTGGGTTGTCCATCCATCCGTCCCGTCCTTGTGAACACATATCTCAAGAACGCCTTAAGGGCAAATTTGGCACAAAGGTCCACAGGTGGACTCAATAATGAATTGATTTGTGATTGGTGGTAAAAGGTCAAAAGTCAAAGTCGCTGTGACCTTGTCTGTCTTGTTTCATGAACATGATATCCCAAGAACAGCTTGAGGGAAATTCTTCAAATTTGGCACAAATATTCACTTGGACTGGAAGATGAACTGATAAGACTTTGGTGGTCAGAGGTCAAGGTCTATGTGACCTTGCATCCATTCTCGTGAACACAGTATCTCAAGAACAGCATTAAACAGTTTCTTCAAATCTGGCACAAACATTGACTTGGACTCAGCGATGAACTGATTAGATGTTGGAGGTCAAAGGTCACTGTGATCTTGTCTGTTGCAAAATGCAATATCTCAAGAACACCTTAAGGGAATTGTCTAAAATTTGACACAAACGTCCACTTGGACTGAAGAAAAAACATATCAGAATTTTGTGGCTGAAGGTCAAAGGTCAAGGTAACTGTGATAAAATATCTTTGGCCATAACTCAAGAATTCCTTTGCTAATTATGACAAAACTTCACACAAATGTCCAACAGGATAAAATAATGTAGTGATGACATTTTATATCCAAAAGGTCAAAGGTCAGCTTCACTGTGACATCATAATGTTCTGCATAAAACACTTTTCTGGCCATTACTCACAGTCATATCTCAGGAACAGAAGGGAAGACATTTGATCAGATACTGAATTGGTGACACTAATCTTGGGTGCCCACCTTGAAACTCTGCTAATTGGGTAGAGCTTCTGTGCTGTCGCATGGACGGTAGGAGTGAAGCGTTGATATTTTCACAGACATGGATGTATACTTTAAGAGAAATTTGATTGGTGCATGAAGGCATACAACTGTGGAGCGGTAATTCTAGATTCCTTCAGTTTTGGTCGATGTAAAATTGGTCTTAAATTTTATTCGAAGTGGCATTGGAAAAGTCTTAAATGTGACTTGTGTTAAGGTAGAACTCTGTGAATGAAGACCAGAAAAGGGGAATGGGATTGCAGTGATTTTAAGTTAGGTGACGTTTCAGTATTATAAACAGAGTTATGTTTAATATACTGACCAAATAACTAGTTTCCGTGGATGTTGCATGTAATTTAAAAACATTGTGATTATGGGGAAATGTATATTTTGTGTTACATATTTTTTTTTTTTAACCGTAAAACCAAAAATATGAGACAAAATAGGACAAAGGTTTTGTAGAGTTGCAGAGTTGGTGCAAATGGTGCTGTTCAGTTCAGCTGCACTTTGAATAGAGACACCCTGTAAATGTCAGGTGGGCATTAGTTCTGATGATGTTGCCACAGTTGTCTGACCCCCCCCCCCCCTTTGATCAGCTCAGCATCACTGCAGTCCAGCAGCATCCGTTCAAACAAAATGTCCATCAGCAGAGTTGGGGTTTGTCAGTTTAATTGCGTGACTCAGCGCTCGGCACAAAACCACAGTTTGACGTCGGCCTCTGAGGGAATAACTGCTCCAGAGGAAGAACTGTCTCTGTTTTTTGTTTTCTTTTTTTTCTTTCTCCTGGACGGACAGACACAAATTTGCTTCAGAAAATGTTGCCAACCACAGCCGTGGTCACTTTGCCCCTGCAGTGGTGTGTTGTGGGCTTTCTAATCGAGCCTCGGTGGACCCGGTGGGAAGCCGCGGTCAAGGGCGTTTGATTCTGTTAATTGCTTCTCAGGGAGGACGGACGTGGTCGGAGTGCAGAAACCAGAGGTGGAGGCTCAGAGAACCAAGAAAAGCTCTCCTTCTTTCACAATTAAATGCTTGCTTGTGTTGTTCAACAACACACACACACACACACACTCACACACGCTGTGTTGTGTTTTAGCCACCTTGAAAACGACTTTGACCTCTTTTTTGTTCTTCATTCCCTTCATCACTGACGTCACACATCTCAGCCTCTCTGCACCTTTTCTTTATTTAACTTCTTCAGAGCTACTTAATTAGATTCACATATTTACACATGAAATTTTCTAAATAGAATAATGAAATAATCCTCTTGAAATTACTTTGAGGGATTGTTGAGAGATGAAAAATGAGAGGAGAGAAATGCAACACAGAATCTCTGCCTGCTTTAAACCAGAGACAGTCCAGAAATAAGACGGCACATTTTAAAATCATTTCCTTGTCTGTTGAGCGTGGGCTTCTCCAGTGTACTGCTGCTTTAGGAGACTAGTGGCAGGTCCTAAGTCTCTTCACTCCAATCGCAGAAATGAACAGCACAAATCATTTTGCCCCATAGTCAAAGGAAGTAAATATTGAACCCATTTTTCACAAGCCATGTATCCCCCAAACATTCAGACACTAATCTCTGCAAACGGATATGAATAAGAAGACCTTTATTTGTCATTATATGAGCAAGCATACAACAAGATTGCAAACTCCCTGTGCAATATATATATATATATATATAAATATATATATATATATATATATATATATATATATATATATATATATATACATATACATATATATATATATATGTATATATAAGTCACTATAACACAATAGCTCTTACATAACACTTGCTGTCAGAGCATGTGCACCAAATCTGGGGAAGTTCTGTCCACCAGGCACTGTGGTGTTTGTGGAGCCCCCGATGGGTTGGGTCTTCTCCAACATGTACGTACAATATCCACCAAGATTTATGATGATGAGACAGATCGCTAATGAGTCACAGTCAGTTAACTGCTAAGTCCCACTCTTTGTGAAGACCTTGATTGACGGCGGCCATGTTTTCCGTCCAGTCTTGGGGTCATATTCTTGGGAAGCATTTAACATCATTTCCAGTTAATGGGGTAAGTTTCATGTTTTTAGCTCATTCCAGCTCGGGGCAATTTGAGCCGAGGCTGCTGATGACAAATAATAATAATAAACCGGCACAAACTCAATATAGCGCCTGCCCCCTCAGGGCATGAACTCTAATTAAAAGTGAAATTAAAAGTTAATTTCAGCACTAAATGTAGGATATAATTTGGTCCAAGTTTATCCAGCACAAAATACTTGGCTCTTGCATGTTTGTAAACTCCTAAAACAATAAAGGTTACAGTTATTAATATTCAATCACCACCGCTTCCAAATATTCAAAGCCATGGCAGCTTTTTTTTATAGCTGCACCGTTACATTATATTTGACATTTCTACATATGTCGTGCGTAATTTCTACCTATTGCCTTTGATTCATTACAACATGTGGTAAATGAAGCCTGCAGGATCCTCTCTACAGTTTAAATGAACTGTGTTCTTTAGTCCTCAGGAAGAGTTTAACACTTAACACTTACAGTATTTTCTTCATCAGAAGCAATCTTCAGCTTCACTGAGTTATTTTTGGCCACTTCGTTAAATGGCACCAACCCAGCTTCTATTATAGGACAGATTTTTATTTTTTATCTCTGATGTCCGTGTTTTTAACAAGCAATAAGCATTTAATTTCCCCTGAACCGCCTGTGTGGGCCGACAGTAATTGCATTGTTTCCCTCCTGAGACCCGACTGCCTACAGTCCATCTGTGACCAGGCTTATTGCAGCGGAAGTGATTTACTATTGCATTATTTTATCAATATAACACAAAACGGGAGGCCAGCTTGGTCGCCTGCCAGAACTGTGGATTCTTGCCAACTGCAGGAAATGACAAACTTGTACACAAGACATTGTGTCTTGTATGTAGAGCTGCAGGATCAGCGAGGCTGCAGTGGAACAGATATGGGAAGCTAATAGAGACTGTTTCCAGAAAAGACAGCACGGGTCATTTGTTCAAATCCCTAAATAGGCCCATATTTACATTTTGTTTACAAATGACCTCCTGTAGTCTTGTGAATAATGATTGTCCTTCCTCAGAAGCAGAGGTTTAAGTGGTGGTAATTTGTTGAGACCGCTGTTAGCATCCATGTCTTCTTGCATCAGTCAAGATTATTTATTGTAAACATACAGTAACTTCAGTCTTTTCCGATCTGCTGTCTTTATTGTCAAGTTTCGGTGAAGTTTGGCAACTAGAACTACTTGACAAGGTCAAGCGAACACTGAATCCTTTTATGCCTCAGTGCCGGCGATAGCAGTGGCTATCGGGTTGTCCCTATGTACATCACATCCTTGTAAACATGGTATCTCAAGAACGCCTCGAGGATATTTCTTCTAGTTTGGCGCAAATGTTTATTTGAAGTGATCAGATTTTGGTGGTCAGAGGTCAAAGGTCAAGGTCACTGTAACCTTGTCTGTCTCATTCTTGTGAATGCGCTATCTCAAAACACCTTGAGGGAATTCCTTCAAATTTGGCACAAACGTTCACTTGGACTAAGGATGAACTAGTTCGATTTTGGTGGTCATGGATCAAAAATCAAGGTCACTGTGACTCTGCATCCATCTCATTCTCGTGAACGCAATATCTCAAGAACAGCTTGGGGGATTTTAAATGTGGCACAAACGTCCACTTGGACTGAAGAATAAACTGATTAGAATTTTATGGTCGAAGGTCAAAGTGAGTGTGACCTCACAAAATATGTTTTTGGCCATAACTCAAGAATTCATGTGCTTATTATGACAAAACCTCCCATAATGTCTAACAGGATAAAATAGTGAAGTGATGACATTTCATATCCAAGAGGTCAAAGGTCAGCTTCACTGTGACATCATTATAAACATTCTGACCATTAATTAACGTCATATCTCAGGAACAGAAGGGGAGACATTTGGTCAGATACTTAATTGGTGACTCTCCTCTCGGGTGTCCACCTTGAAACTGTGCTGACTGTATAGATCTGGTGCGCGGAGGCATACAACCACGAGGCAGTAATTCTAGTTTGTTAAAATCATTTGGTCAGATAATAAAACCATGTCACCACAAGGTCCATTAGTATCCGTTCTGGTCGTTCTTCTGGTCCTTGAAGTGAGATTTTGTCAATGATTGTTTGAGAATGTTTGAGGATTATTTATTATCTTTTATCTGAGTTGTTGATCTTGTTACTTAATACACTGTAAATTGTTTAGGACAATATAATCACATTGCATCAGACTGATCTGTTATAAATACTAACGAAGACACTTGGGGCGGCCCTACAGTACCATACACAGTGAGCACTCTGATTTAACACCTCAACTCTCTGCTCAAGCTTCATTTAACTTAAACTTCAGGCTTTTTGTCAGCTAGCAATTAAAGACAGTCATATTACAGAGATGTAGGCCATTGGCCATGAAAAGACTTATTTTTGACTGCTCTGGGTTCCACAGTCTGATGTTGGTTACTACAAATTGAGAGCCTGGCCTTTATTCATGGAGCACCTGTCCATTCACATGAGGAGCACAGTAAGTCCTGTGGATCCAAGCGGAATGTTGCTTACCTCTGAAGAGACCTTATGACGCCACCCCCAGGTCAAATGAACAAAGGCTTGTCCATTTCTTTCCAACTGCAGTTTAAACATTCATGGAGAATGTCCCTGAGGCTGTGTTAGGATGGCTGCAAGCTATGCTACGCTAGCACCTTTAGCACAGAGGTTAATTGCCTGCTCCAAGCCCAGAACATGTTGGAATACAAAGACATTTATTTCTTAAGACAGTTCTTGCACTATTATTTCAAATATTCACTTTGAAAACCTCATGGGAGAGTTGTCAGTTTGCTACTGGACACTTTGAAGCCTGCTTAACCCTACCTGATATCAGACAGAATTGATGACTCGTCACTCTGCATTTCCATCTTCAGTTTGACATTGCATTCACTCTAACATATGTCTGTGGGGAGGGCGATTCAATTCTTCATAACCCATCACTAGGGAACAACACATCCACCTGAATCTGAAGTCATTTTAAGTCCACGCTAACATGTAGTCATGCCCACAATACCTGATTTGCTGGGTAATAAGAGTGAAGCAGAGTGAAGAAAACAAACTACAATGTCGGGCGATATTGAGAGAATTTGTTGATTTAACATGTACAACCTTGATAGTAGCGCCTGTCTTGTCTGTGACGCTTGCTGTTGTTGTTTTTACCACTCATTGGTTCTGGCACAACGCTTGACAAAAGTAGGACAACAGTATTAGTGCCCACAATAGCGCTGATTGGCTAATTGAGTCCAACTGCGGCGCTCATTGATTGTTTTTAACTTTAACCGAGAAACTGTATTTCACGTCACAATGACAGATAAATCAATCAACTCAAATAAGTAGACTGGGTGGATTCAAAAGGTCTGGGCCCAGGAACCCATTAACCTACATTTCATATAAATTACTTTGAAAAACATTTAATTTTAATGCATTGCGCATTTTATGCAACAGATGGGCTCTGGTATCAGCAGATGTCCACGTTCTGGCATCAGAACTTGGATCAGTGCATCTCTAATAAAAGGATTCTTCAAACAATACTTAAACAACTAGTCCATACCCATTGAGTACAGCATACCATACCATGACTTAGTCATACCAAACATTAGAAAACAACACCAACATTGGTCCACAGGGGGAGCCACAGCGATCGGTGGCATTTTAGCCATTTTGAAGCATTTTTCTGTTGTTATAGCGCCACCCAGTTGCCAATTAGAGTTAAATTTCTCCAGTCACCTTGAGGCGTCCTGTTCTACATATCTACCAAGTTTAGTAAAAATCCATATGGCGGTTAGGCCTAGATAAGAAATGAGCTCTCTAGCGCCCCCATTTTGTTTGATGGGCTCAATAATGGAGGGGTCCCCTCAGATTATGTGTGGTCATATGCCTACAAAGTTGCGTGGTGATGGGTGAAACCCTTGAGATGTTCTACACCTTTATGTGATGAGCCACGCCCTCCGCAATATTCATTGCCTTATAGAAGCTCAGTTTTAGGAAGTTTTCCAACTTTTGCCAAGAGGGAACTTTAGATATTGGTCCCTAGATTATGTTCACCCAGTTTCATGCAGATCGCTCAAACTTCCTAGGAAGAGATCCATTTGAAGGGTTTTTCAAAAAATTCAAAATGGTGGAAAATCTATATAAGCGGAAGTTATGGGTTCTTGAGGCAAATGTGTTCCTCATGAGGAGAGGCATCTCTGTGCAAAGTTTCATGTCTCTACGACATACGGGGCATGAGATATGCCCATTCAAAGTTTGACATTTCAGTCGGTTGCTATAGCGCCCCCCTTTGGCCAATTGATGTAATATTGCTTCATTGGCATCCTCCCATGACCCTCTACCACTGTGCCAAATTTCACATGGATTGACCAAGTCAGTGAGGAGAAAAACGTGGAACACACACACACACACACACACACACACACACACACACACACACACACAGTTTTCATCATTATACTGTACCAGATAAGAACTCTATCATAGTCTTAACCATGAGCTGAACTGACTGAAAAATGTACCTGGAAAAATAAAACCAGCCTGCCTTTCTTCTTCGGGTCAGATTTACATACTAGGCTCCTAATACCCGAAGTGTGACTGATAACTCCAGGTTTGGGATTATATTGCGTTGTTTGCTCCATATTTTTTGCAGTGTGCAGCTCTCCCCTCATCTGCTTTAGTCCATCAAGATGCTTATTTAGTTTCTACTGACTGTCCACCCCCTCGCTGTCTTTCTCCCTCTCCATTTTCTTGATGCTTTCATCTTTGTGTTCTTCATTTGATTCCACTGTCTTGTTCAAACCTCCTCTTCATCCCCATTGTCTCAAACCTCCTACAGTACATCTTATTAATCAGGCTTAATACTGTTGGTTTCTGGAATCAGAATTCTTCTTAAAGCAGCAGCAGCAGCAGCAGCAGCAGCAGCAGCAGCAGCCTGAAACCCTTTCTCTCACTGGCTCTTATCAGCAGCTTCCAGATTTAAAATAATACCTAATTTCAACCTAAAGATATGCTGCTCAGAAGCCCCTTCTTTTTTCTTTATCAGGTAGTAAACAAAATGTTTGTGAAGGTGATGATGATCTTCATTAAGAATGTTTTTTTTCAGGATCTGAGCTTTCAAAGCCTGGTCAGTTGTAAAGAGAATGTTTGAACTGCAACACCAGGACGCACTCAATTATTCATCATAAAACTGTGAAAGAAGAAGCTCTTACCTTTTGTCAGGTTTTATTTGCAGTTCAGTTTTAGTTTTATTAGGAACAGTGTCTTGGTTCAGAGACTCTTCTCATGTTTTATTGTGAACCATCAAAGATCTCCATGTTGACACATTGTGCCCAATAAACTTGTGATTAAGATTAAAGTGGACAGGCTGTGAGCTCTTCAGATGTTCCTTTAGCCTGACTGCCTGTCTTCTTTTAAACTGTGAGGAGGTTTCATTGTATCATGACGAGTGTATTTGAAAAAGTTATCTGTAATATTGCGTTCCAGCCATGTAAAACAATAGAAAATAACAACATTAACTTAAAGTTCATGGTAAATAGAGTTTTTGTGCAAATGTTAAGGCAGACTTAAGCAGCAAAGAATGTTGGGCTTCCGTCTCATTCTTGACAAGGTGATATCTCTGAATTATCCATGTTTTCACAGACATGGATGTAAACTCCATTGCTTAAAATTGTCCACTTTCACCTTCTCTCTACCTCTCTCTGTCTGTCTCTGAACACAAGCACAGCTTGGAGAACAATGTGGCGTTCATCTCAGTCCTCAGTCCTGACAACTGTGTGGCTGTAATGACTGTTTGCAGTTTGCGGGTCAGGCAGTTTATTAACCTGTATTTCATCTGTTTGTGTTGCATTATCTTACTATATAATGACGAAAACTCGAAAAACTGACTTGGTCAATCCATGTGAAATTTGGCACAGTGGTAGAGGGTCATGGGAGGATGCCAATGAAGCAATATTACATCAATTGGCCAAAGGGGGGCGCTATAGCAACCCATTGAAATGTCAAACTTTGAATGGGCATATCTCATGCCCCGTATGTGGTAGAGACATGAAACTTTGCACAGAGATGCCTCTCCTCATGAGGAACACATTTGCCTCAAGAACCCATAACTTCCGCTTATATAGATTTTCCACCATTTTGAATTTTTTGAAAAACACTTCAAATGGATCTCTTCCTAGGAAGTTTGAGCCATCTGCATGAAACTGGGTGAACATAATCTAGGGAGCAATATCTAAAGTTCCCTCTTGGCAAAAGTTGGAAAACTTACTGAAACTGAGCTTCTATAAGGCAATGAATATTGCGGAGGGCGTGGCTCATCACATAAAGGTGTATAACATCTCAAGGGTTTCACCCATCACCACGCAACTTTGTAGGCATATGAGCACACATAATCTGAGGGGACCCCTCCATTATTGACCCCATCAAACAAAATGGGGGCGCTAGAGAGCTCATTTCTTATCTAGGCCTAACCGCCATATGGATTTTTACTAAACTTGGTAGATATGTAGAACAGGACGCCTCAAGGTGACTGGAGAAATTTAACTCTAATTGGCAACTGGGTGGCGCTATAACAACAGAAAAATGCTTCAAAATGGCTAAATGCAACCGATCACTGTGGCTCCCCCTGTGGACCAGTGTGTTTTTTTTTCTGATTTTTGGTATGACTAAAGCCCTTTTCACACAGCGCAGACCTCCGCCGACAAACCCATTCATTGTGTATGTGCTACTGCTGTGCAAGCGCGCACTGCTCTGCCACCAAGCTGAGCGATGTGCGAGAAGGCGCATGCCGTGGCATCTGCGCGCCGCCAGCCTGCGCTCGAATTGAATTTTTTTTAATTTCACTGCAACGCGCTGTGACGACACCTTGGAGCGTCCAGTAGCAGAGAAGAGCCTAAGTAGACCTGGAAGCGGTCACCATGGAGCTGTAGCTCCTGAACGAGCCTGTACTCCCCCAAATCCTGTCTTGCGTGCCTTGCTCTCCGCTTGCTCTGCGTCCTACCCCGCGGTGGGCGCCGCAAAAATCACACTCTGTGTGAAAGAGGCTTTAGTCATGGTATGGTATGCTGTACTCAGTGGGTATGGACTAGTATCTACTATTGATGCTACTGTATTTGACGGCTTGTTTGGTATTCACTTCCTGCAAAAGTCCCTCCACTTCAAAACAGAAATCTATGTTTATGATTGGAGTCCAGTGCTTCATCCCCCTCAGACTTTCGGTTGGGCACTCTTGACTTAAATCAACTTCTTTTTCTTCAGTTTCTGTGTGTGCGCATGACTCTGCAGTCTCACACCCTGTTTTGGGGATTTGGTGGGCATTTACCTTTGCTAACTAGGATCAACTGGCACTCGCTTCATCTTACGAGCACGTTGTGAATGAGTCGTAGACTTTTCCTACGATCTTTCTTGAGAACAAATTTGAGAGAAAACTTAAGGAAAATGTTAGTGAATGAGCAGGGTTTGGTTTTCAGGATCCTATTTCATGCACACAGCTCAGACTCACCTTATCACAGGTTGTCTGTCCATTAATCCATCCACTTTGTGCTCTTCAGGATAGAAGAAAAACAGTATGATTAGTTCCAGAGCCTTGTTTAAATAAGACACATAGTGCTGAAACAGTGACTCGATCAATTAGTTCATCCTCAGAGACTTTTTTGACACAAGCTTTATTGATTCATTAACCATCATGCATCATTCATCCAATAAAACGCAGGCTCCAGCTTCTCTGAATTGCAGCTTTCTCACAATATAAACTACTTGATACTAGATAATGTTTTTTGCTCTCACATTTTTTGCAGTGTTGCTATCTCCTGATGTAGAGTGATTGACTACACACACACACACACACACACACACACACACACACACTGATTGAGGCTGGTCGATACTCTTTCATTTGATTTCTCCCTTTTTTCAGCTGCTCTGATTGATTTCTTTTCAGTCTCTCCTCCATCTTTAGTCCTTCAGTCTTCACTCGTTCTCTTTCTCTCCATCTATCTCTCTCATATCCTGAAGCTTTCACTTTTCTCTTTCTTTTCTTCCTCTAAATGTTATTGCACTCCCTCATCCTCCTCTCTCTTCACAGACTCTGTGTGTGTGTGTGTGTGTGTGTGTGTGTGTGTGTGTGTGTGTGTGTGTGATATGAAGAATTGATTCTTGGCCTGTAGTCTCACATGCACACTCGCTAAGCTTCGTATATTTTTTCCTCCTTTCAGTCCTTTATTACCTGAAGAATATTGTCATTTTTTGGATACACTGACAAACACAACACTGTTCAAGCTTAAATTCACCTCCTCAAGCTTTTTATTTCTTTTCCAAACACTGTCTTCTGTCTTTGTCCTGCTGCTCAGGAAATGATGCCAGCCTGACTCTGTCAGTTTTTCATGTGGATTCGCTTTCTAAACCGTCTCTCTCTGTGTGACAGGGCGGGGCACCCCAGCACACCTTCAGGGGCAGTTCAGGATGGCGAGGAAAATCCGGCAGCGCTGGCAGAGAGCTGCTTCAGGGAGCTGCTGGGCAGGGCGGCCTACGGCAACATGAACAACGCTGTCCGACCTGTGTTGGTGTAAGTACCTGAATGTAATGTGGTCTAAATGTATCTGTGTCAAAAAGTGTGGAACGACATGAAAGCAGATTTGATGATATCAACATTTTTGTGTGACAAAATCACCATATTTGGTGTTCAGATCAGTTAAAGAACCGTTTTTAGTCCGTTTACTATGAACAGATTGTACAGCTGGCCTTTTTCTATATCATGTTGCTGTTTCACACTTTTGAAAGCCCTTTACCTGCTTTTCAGACAGCTGTTTGTTTCCAGGAGTTACCACATGATAAAGAAGTCTATCAGCAGACTCTTGAACATATTGTTTATATTTCCTGTGCTTACCTCTGTTTATGTATAGGCCCGTTTAATACCAGGGTTTGGTACCCATCCTTACTAACACCTGCTAACATCTGGCTTTTGTATGTAATGGGGAAGGTTACAACTGGCATTTACACCCAGGTCAAATAACTCTGCAGTAGTCACTGGTATTTATCGGCTCCAGCTCCGATGGATGATTGTTATACAACACCCTGGTGAACACCCTAATTTAAGCCCCTTTACTGGGGAGATGCAATGACTTTGCACCACAAAATACCTTCCGTCGCCGCCCAAGCATAGCTTAAACATAGTTCTCAATTAGTCTGCACTGAGTTTGAAAGGACAGACTCAATAAGTAAGGGATATATAAAGAGAAGTACTGTAAAACTATCAATGAAACGCCCAGTGTTTTACTAGCCCAGTGTGGCTACACATTTTGACAAATAAACACCTGTCTCAAATAGACGCCTGGTAAAGCAGTTCATTTTTTTCTGGAAGTTCTTCGGATGTATGAAACCGGGTTGTTGGCTACCTCAAATTATGTGTCCATTTCTCCATTACCCTATAATTTATTTATATTCCTGCTGTGTCAGTATGCTGGGAGCCGTAATCCTCAAGCACCATAACTCACTTTCTCTCTCTCTGATGTGCTGTCTGTCGGAGTTAGATCAAATGAAAGATTCAAAATTGATATATTATCTGAAACCTAACCTTTATACAGCTAATATTCATACTGGTTTAAATAAACAGTTTAATTGTATTTCCTGATATTTGCTGAGCAACAGCTTGGTGTAAAAGGAATTAAAAGCCTGTCCCAAATATAGGCCTGTTGAGTTCAGTGATTTAGGCAAATAATAGCCCAGGCTATTAACTGAAATTTACAGTAACCATTGGAACATTTTTACAGGCCTCCATGCTGCTTTCTACTTTTTCTAATGTTTTCCGGCCTGACTGTGACATCGAATGTGACACACTGTTTAAAAACAACAAGGCTTGCTCGTCTGCTGCTCCAGTCAGCTGGTAATATAGACTGTTTTCACCGGGTTTTCACGTTTCAAGACGCTGGGAACACACGCTTATTCTGGTGGAAAAGGGACGTAAGATCAACCGTCTCCTCACTGTGCAGAAACACTGCAGCACTCAGATTCATAACCTGCTTTATTACATGCTGGAGTCATGACACAGATAGCAGGAGAGATGACAGGACAGCAAATAAACCTGTCGTCCAATATCTCACACACACACACACACACACACACACAAGTAGGTAGACACAATAACACACTTGTGTTCTTCTTCTTCCGCTTACATTTATTTTCTCATGTACACTACCTGCTCTGACTCTGTCACAAACACACACACACACACACACACACACACACACACCCTCCTCAGTGCGGACTCCCAGCACACAGAGGAAATTAAATGAGCTCTCTTATCACGCGGGCAGCTGCTGTGTGAACGTGGCACACCGTCGCCGCCCGGTGACTGCCTCTCTCCCTCCTGGGATTTCAATATCCCCGTCACTCCTCCTATTGGCCGCTCTGCCCCGCCACTCGGCACGCTTCGCATAAATTGGACAATTACCGAGCGAACGGCCGAGCCCCGCTGAGATTTCCTCTGTCACAGCCTGTTTCCGCTCCGCTGAGCTGCTCTGAGTGCAGGCTTCACCTCAGTCCTTTTATCCCCAGCAGTTTCAGGAGGACAGGCTCATGGAGATATTTAAATTAGTGGGTTTTTGTATTTAGTATTTTTAGCCGCGGTAGCAGTGTGGCTCCAGGGACGGTGTTGTCACTCAGTTAGTTAGTATGCAGGTCAAACTGTGTGTTTTGACTGAAAATTCTCAACATGTATCAGTAAATTTGGCAGAGACTTCAGAGGATGTGTCAGTGATCACTTGGTTCACAACAGGATCCGTCCAAAATGAAAAGGTTTATTTCCTTCAACTCAAAGATATTCCTTGAGAATTATGTTAACATGGCACGCTAGAGTGTACACTACAACACTGAATTGCAAATTGGTGGTATGTCACCATGCTAACTTTATCCATGGTGACGTGTTAAATGAAACAAATACAAACATAAACATGCTAAACATGTTCAGAGTAAGGGATGCCACTGGTTAAGAGGTCATGGGTTAACTGCTGAGAATGTTTTTGACCAGTTACGCATGTCAGACTATAGGTTAGCCTCATTTTGCTACTTTACAGTTTACCTCACCGTGCACCAACCAGATCTGGGAGGAGCTAGCAGTGCAGCTTCTTCAGTGATTACAACGAGTAACACTGCAGTTACCAAACAGTTTTGCTGGCGAAACGTGGTGCCCATGTTCTGGTCTCCCCCAGGTCACCCTAGTAGTTAAGTGGCTCAGTTTTGAGTTGCAAACCTCCTTTAGCATTGTTAGCTCTGTTAGCAGCGTCAACTAAGCAGCATCCTCCCAGGCTGTAAAATGAAGCCAACACGGAAGTGCCAAAAAAACTCTTCTTCCGAACTTGAGGCTTTGAAACAGGAGTCCACAACCCAGTTGGTGACGCCATGCTGCCTATGTCCATTATTTTTACAGTCTATGGTGTCAGCAGGGCTAGCAGTGCTAACATGGTTAACAATGCTAAAGGGGTTTTGTGGTTCAAAATGAAGCAGGTTACTCACCTGGGGGAGACCAGAGGGACCCCATTATCAGTAGCAATAGACAGCGTTACCAGAGGTAATTGCAAACGAGCTACGCCACAAACTGGTTAAGTCTAGCTAACCATGAAAGACTGCAGGGTGGGCAGTGGGAACTATGTTTGCGCATGTTAATGCAGTTAGCTGTCTTTTAACAACGCCAACAGAAAATGAAATACAAGGGAAGACGTTTACATCATAAAACATTAAAGTTTCACCTCTAAATGGGCGGTGCCAGAGATATTGGATAAAGCGAGATACCCCACTCAGCTCACTTCCTGATTCAGTGACGTCAGCGCCACGCCCCCGTAGGAGACTTGCAGCAGCTCTGAATGTATTGTCGTCAATGAGGAAAATGAACGTGATCACAGTTTACAGTCAATTCTTTCGCCCTATAGTCACTAAAGTAAATATTGGGTTCATTTTCCACAAGCCACACATCTTACCAACATTCTGACACTAAAGCTGCATTTTTCATCTGCACAGATCAAGAGAAAGTTAACTTTGTTTGAGCCCTGTCCGTCTCAGAAAACAAGTTCTCGTGAGATCTCGTGATCTTGACAAACAGGCAGTAAAATCACAGTTAGCTTAAAAACAGTTATTTACCGCTAGTAATAAATAAAAAATGCCCAAGCTTTGTGCAGCAATAGGCTGCAATAATAGGAAGAATGTCTTTTCATTCTCACTGGTTGAGGGAGAACAGGCTCTGATTGGAGGGAGAGCTAACCACGCCCACTTAGGACACAGGAAGAGTAACCGTTTTCTTAACATTGAATAAGCCTACGGTGGGGTATCTCCTTTATCCAATATCTCTGGATAATGCAAAATGCAGTCCCAAAGCTCTCTGAGTCAATGGAGAGGAAAAAGGAAAGGTCTCTTGTATTTCATGTTGTTTTGTGTTTTTCCTTTTTTCTTGTTTTTCCTTAAACATTAGCAAGTTAGTTAATTGTTAATGGGTGCGTGGCTGTTAAGAGCAAAATAAATCAGAACTGACATCCCTAGTTCAGAGGCTAAGGCCGGGCTCACAGTGGAAGTGGAAGCACCATGGAGCTCTGCCCGCTTGCTGTCAGTGCCCATGTTAACCTATTGGGCTTTTCACACTGAACAGGGCGCGGCACCGAGCGCTCAGGCCAGCTCACAATCTGCAGTGATAGTTTTGGCGCCTGGTCTGTTTTTCCACGAGCGAATCTGGCACGAAAACACCCTGAAAATATAAACGACATTAAATTTGATATAAATGATCTGGCTTTGATAAATGACAGAATATGTATCAAAGAGCGAGAGAGATGAGCACACACGCACCAATGCAGTCACACACAATCGCACTAACAGAGATAACAACACACAGACACAAGCAGACAGAGGCAGAGCTCTACATGTTTAGCACTCTAAACATCACGTGCTAAGTGTCTTAGCATATAGACATGCTGATTATTACCTGTGAGTGTTACCTATTAATGTGATTATAAGCATGTTTAAAATTCAACAAGTGTTAAATGCATTGTAATTTGTTAACACCTGCCTCCTAGCGCTATAATAGGAGTAAACACCTGATACTGCTGTAGGAGCAGTTAATATGAATCATGTCTGCTAATGAAGTATGTCTTAATGCTACACATTATATTTAATTTGCTAAAAGACAATACTCCTGGCATGCTTACACACTACAAAGCTAAATGATACATGCTTAATATCATGCTAAAATGTATGTTAACACCCCAGCTGAAGGTTTGATTACAAACTAACGTATTAGCACGTTTGCAAAAAGAGTCTGAGCTCATGATGTACTTTTTGTATTTGGTAGATTTGACTACAGTCACACACTGAGCACTGTCTTCTGTCTTTACATATCCATTTTATAGCACTGTGAGCTACCTGACATCTCTGAAAGAAGAATAAAATGTTGATCATTGTGCGTACACTTTGGCAGTTAGATGTTGTAAGATGTTAGATCAGTCTAAACCCCGATGCTACAGTCTGCAGCTGTGCCATCTCCTCTCTTTGTGCTGCTGAGTTAATGTAAAGAAGAGGTTCCCCCCCTGTGCTTTGAATTATGATTGATTTTCTTTTCTTCTTTTTATACTAAAGATATTTTTTTAAATTTTTTTAATTTTATATACTTTATTAATCCCCGAGGGGAAATTCAATTTTTCACTCTGTTGTCAATTACACACAGGTCCGAACACACACATGCACAAACTGGACCTATACATGCACTAAGTGGAGAGATGTCAGAGTGGGCTGCCCATGACAGGCGCTCTGAGCGGTTGGGGGGTTCGGTGCCTTGCTCAGGGGCACCTCAGCAGTGCCCAGGAGGTGAACTGGCACCTCTCCAGCTACCAGTCCACACTCCATATTTTTGGTCCGGACAGGGACTTGAACAGGCGACCCTCCGGTTCCCAACCCAAGTCCCTATGGACTGAGCCACTGCCGCCCCAAGATATGTGATTCTATCAATGATCACTCTGCTCCTACATATCAGCAGCAGCAGTAATGCATGTAGAAATGACAGCAGTAATACAGAGTGTGAGGAGTCAGAGGGTGGTGTTGCCACTGGGGGCCATTTGAGCTGAGGAGTCATTATCAGTGTGAACATCATGGGCTCCCAGGGGCCTTTTCCTCCTAACGCTGGAAATGTATTGGACTCTTCACCCTGCATTTAATGGCAGTACATAGTCCCTGAACACACACACACACACACACACACACACACACACACACACACGCGCACACACACACACACACACACACAAACTGTCTCAGACATTCCATATCACTCTCCCTGTGTAAAGGAATGAGTCAGTATCTTGGCTGAAGGGATGATGCGTTCGTATCATGAACAATAGATCCATCCCACCACCTTTAACTGGTGATAAGTCAGTGTCAGTCATCAGGAGGAAAATCAAAGCAATTAACAGCCAGAGTTCAAACAGACATGGAAGGTCATGAGAAAGTCAGATTAAAGTACCTGCACCGTTCTCCAACGTTGGTTGATCTGTAGCGTTGACAGGAAGTGACCACCACGAGACGGCGTATCATCTCTAGTCAACACCTCTCTGTGCTTCTGATCTGTAACGTTGACAGGAAGTGACCACCATGAGACGGCGTATCATCTCTAGTCAACAACTCTCTGTACTTCTGATCTGTAACGTTGACAGGAAGTGACCACCATGAGACGGCGTATCATTTCTAGTCAACGACTCTCTGTGCTTCTGATCTGTAACGTTGACAGGAAGTGACCACCATGAGACGGTGTATCATCTCTAGTCAACAACTCTCTGTGCTTCTGATCTGTAACGTTGACAGGAAGTGACCACCATGAGACGGCGTATCATCTCTAGTCAACAACTCTCTGTGCTTCTGATCTGTAACGTTGACAGGAAGTGACCGCCATGAGACGGCGTATCATTTCTAGTCAACGACTCTGTGCTTCTGATCTGTAACGTTGACAGGAAGTGACCACCATGAGACGGCGTATCATCTCTAGTCAACAACTCTCTGTACTTCTGATCTGTAACGTTGACAGGAAGTGACCACCATGAGACGGCGTATCATCTCTAGTCAACACCTCTCTGTGCTTCTGATCTGTAACGTTGACAGGAAGTGACCACCATGAGACGGTGTATCATCTTAATCAACAACTCTCTGTGCTTCTGATCTGTAACGTTGACAGGAAGTGACCACCATGAGACGGCGTATCATCTTAATCAACAACTCTCTGTGCTTCTGATCTGTAACGTTGACAGGAAGTGACCACCATGAGACGGCGTATCATCTCTAGTCAACAACTCTCTGTACTTCTGATCTGTAACGTTGACAGGAAGTGACCACCATGAGACGGTGTATCATCTCTAGTCAACAACTCTCTGTGCTTCTGATCTGTAACGCTGACAGGAAGTGACCACCATGAGACGGCGTATCATCTCTAGTCAACAACTCTCTGTGCTTCTGATCTGTAACGTTGACAGGAAGTGACCACCATGAGACGGTGTATCATCTTAATCAACAACTCTCTGTGCTTCCATTCTGATTTGCAGCTTTTCAGACTTATTTTGTGGCTGAATATAATTTGTAGCTTCTTAAAATCTGAATGAGGATAGTGATAGTGAGATATTGGATACAGTGATGTGAAAATATAGGCCTATATTAATGAAGGTTCATTAGTACGGTTTTGTATTTCTCTGTAATGTAGCACAGTGTTAACAGTGTTACTGATACTATGCTTTCTCACACCTTCAACTCAAACCACCAAAATAATTTAATAATTAAATAAATATTGTTAAGATGCAGACTAGTCGACTAATGGCCCTAAATGTCGACTAGGAAAGTTCTTAGTCAGGGGGCAGCCCTATTATTTGATGGATTGCAATAAAACACTCATGGTCCCCAGAGGATGTACCCTGCTGACTTTGGTGATTCCACGACTTCTCCTCTAGCGCCACCATAAGGTGTCTCAAGACAATTACAACCTGTACACAAGAAGCATCAAAATCTAACGTGCAAAGGACCACGACATGTTGAGCCAGAATGATAGATAAGTGTTAAAATCCCCGCTCTGTTTTAAATTGACTGACACCAGATGATTAGATTTGTACTGTTCCATCAAACTAAAAGTGCTGTGAATGAATTCCATTGTAGATTTCAGGCTCTTGGCTGACACTCAGTAAACAGGACAAATATTGAGTGCAACAGTAGAGAAAGCTTCAGTTCCTACATCAAACAATCAATAGTAAGGCGCCTGAAGGTCTGAGCCATAATGGCCCGACAATTTACCCAACGTCTGTCACAGCAGAGTGATACAAAGTACAGAGAGAGCAGAAAGACATTAGAGCAATAAGAGACCGAGAGAAAAGTTAAAGGCTGGTGTTCTTCCATAAGTACAGGTGTTTGTTGTGTCCACTTGGGAGAATTGAGTGATGTCTTTCAGGTGTGCTGCTCTTTATGTCCAGCTTTGTCAGACTATATATTGACTCAAATAACTCCACTGATGAGAGTAAACAGGTTACAGACACAGATCTCGGCACGCTGATTTATTCTGGTTGAATTTCTTGAGCCTTGTTTTCAGACTGATGCAGGAGTTGTATCTCTCACATTGAATTATTTCATGGTGTTTCCGCTTTAATTGGTGGTAATTTAGACTTGCAGTCCTGTTGTCTCTGATTGCTGCCGCTAATTAATTCTCTAGAGAGCCTTCCCAGAAACCACGGACGCTTTGATTGATGGGATTCAACGACTGATTGTGAGATAATCTGTGCCTCATTTTCTGAGTTTGACGTCAAATTTCTGTGTGACATTGGACAGTCACAGCGTCATCATCAGCAGGGTTTTTAACCAATGCTTTTTCAGTGTTGAGTCAGTGCAACAAGTTGTAACTAAGTTGAGCTGTAGAAACAGTAACCAGCTGCTGCTTGCTAATTCAATGAAGGAGCGAGCCTATTAATGCTGCTTTTAACAATTAATTACATAATGTTACTGTGACTGCTTGACATCTGTAGGGCCTCTTCAGGAACTGAGCTGCATTTAATCATTTTCCCCTCTCCCTTCACTTTCCCTCTAATTTGTTTCATTGCTTTCCTCTCTGCCTCACAGCTTTTTCTGTTCATTTGTTTAAAGCTCAGCGTCTCCTCTTCATTTTCCTCTTTTCTGTCTCCTGCAAACAGACCTTGAGCTGAGATCACATTCCAGCCCGTCTCCTAGAAACAGTAACTACATTTGAGGGAAAAGTGAAGCTGAGAGAATTACGTTTTTTTGTTAACATAATCGGGAAATGCTGCTAATTAACGGGCCGGAAAAATGAATTGAAATGTTTATAAATGATACTAAATGTTTCAGTAAAATCTTCACTGGATTCTGTCTGTCATCCACCCCCACACCTCCCTGCCACTCCAGCAGCAAATGTGGTGTTTCATTAAAGCTGCGGACAGGCTGTTTAATTCAGCATCACCGGGTAAAAATAAAAAACTTTAAGCGTACCCTAATTCAAGTGGTCTGAGAGACATCTAGACTTTTTCACCTCCTCTTGGCTCTGTTTTCAGGTTTTAGAAAATCTATCCTGTAATGGGTAGTCTCGCCACCAGACAATCAGAGATCTCCGGCTTCTGATAATCTGGGGACACTCCTTTCTAAAGTGTGTTTAACACACTGGCGAAAACGGCCGGCAACAAAGCAACGCCTTGTTTTTGAAAAGGACACGCCCTCCCGGAAATGTGCTCTCCCTCTTTTCTTGTCCGCAAGGAAACAAACACACAGAGAGCTTGGAAATGGATGCCGAGAGTTTTAACTCCGTTTTATCAAACGTGTGCTCAGTCCACAAGGTTGTGGAAGTGAAGGACTTACAGCGATTTGAGCCATTTTGTACCGGTACACGTGTTTCTGGTCAGACTATGTTTACGAGCACAAGAGTTCAGCGAGCCACCGAAAGACCGCCCTGCAGATTTACTATTGGTTCTGCAACTTAGGGAGTTTTCTTAAACTCTGAAATTGTATCCGCCCATCTAAACACAAAATCAGGGAGAAAGTCATCAGTCTTTAGTTAAGCAAAGCGTCTAAAGACTGACTTGTGAGTCTACGTAATGGGAGACTTTGGCCAGTCACAGGTCATTTCACGTTTTGCCTTTTGGTGTAGCCCAAGGAAGCTGCCTGGGTCCCCTGCTATTTTCCCTTTATATGCTTCCACTAGGTAATATCATAAATCAACATAATATTAATTTCCACAGTTACGCAGATGATACTCAGCTATACATTTCTACTGAGCCAACTAACTCAGAAAGCCTTTGCTCTTTGACCGCCTGTCTGGCCTCCATAAATCAGTGTGTGAGCAAAAACTTTTTAAAAACTGAATGATGATAAAAGGGAGATACTTTTGCTTGGACCAAAACTGAAGAGAGAGGCCTTTTTTACTAAACTTGGGAGTCTGGCTCCCCATACCAAATCTCAAGTTAAGAGTCTAGGTGTTATCTTAGACTCAGACTTGAGTTTTAAACCCCACATTAGTAAGGTGACCCAGACAGCTTTCCTCCATCTGAGAAATATTGCCAAAGTGCGGCCATTTTTAACAAAACAGGATGCTGAAAAACTGATTCATGCTTTTATCACTAGCAGATTAGACTACTGCAGTGCACTTTTTACTGGTCTCCCAATAACAGCCATAAAAAAGTTGGAATTTGTACAAAATTCTGCAGCCAGATTTATAACCAAGACCAAGAAGAGAGAGCATATCACTCCTGTTTTAACTGAACTGCATTGGCTCCCTGTTTCTTTTAGAATTGATTTTAAGGTCCTTTTAATTACTTACAAAGTTCTTAACAGTATAGCACCTTCATACATCTCTGAACTTTTAAGATTTTATGAACCACAAAAAGCCCTGAGATCTTCCAAAGCTGGTCTTTTAATTGCGCCCAAAGCGCTCCATAAACAAAGCGGGGATGCTGCTTTCATGAACTATGCACCAAAACTGTGGAACGCCCTGCCCATGCTACAGACCACCTCACTGAGAGGAGAGCGGGCAGCAGCTATGGAAACAGTCCTGACTGCCCACTAGATCAGCAAACTTTCTGTTGATGCCTTTACACAGCGTAGACATGGCACTACCGCTAGTCACCAGCCCACTGGGGGGATTCTGCTAGCTGAATTCAAATCCCAAAGCCGCCAAGTGAAGATCCATCTCCTGAGCTGCTGCTTGCTCTCTTCCTGTAACAAGGGGCTGAGCAAATAAACTGCGGGCAACTCTACAGCAAACTAAGATAAAATAATGTATGGGAAACACTCGGTTACTTTATGAAGTATGTATATGTCCATAGTTGGCTGGTGGGAGGGGCTTAGGATAGAGAGAGGACTGCAGGTGGCTGGTGTATTTTCCAGGGCTGCCTACAGCCTGACGACAAAACGAACATTGCTTTGTCCTGTATTCTGAGATGGTCAGTTGTAGGGTTTTTGTTTGTTTGTGTTTTTTACAGGAAGACAGAAGTAGAAGTCAGACAACTCATGGACACCCACTCACTGATTTATTTACTCACTCATTCCCTCATGTGCTCCAAAATGTACGAGGGCAGCACTGGCAGATTATTGCATAGAACAGACACTCAGTTAAAATGGTGACATTTACGTCATGTGAACTTTTGCAACTCAAAGAAACATGAAAAGCAGGATTTTTAAACAGGCTTCACGTGTGTAATACTGTCCTTGCTTTTATTACATGTATTCAAGCTGTCACGTTAAAGCAGTCGTGTGTTTCGCTGCAGGTGTGTCTCCTCCTTCAATATGTCTCTTCTGTTGGTCAAACCCTCTGCTCCTTCTTTCTATCCAGGGTTTATTAAAGTGTCTCTCAGTGTGAATCACTCTGTCGCTGTCTGTCTCGGAGGAAGACGCACTTCTTTACCGGCATACCAGATTCACCAGCAGGAGGAAAAGTTTCACATATTTACATTTTCACTATGATTTAGAGAGCTGCACCGGGGAGAAACCAAACAACAGTCTTCATTGTTATTCGAGCATATTTTTAGGATATATATAGCTGAGGATAGCAAGGCGATGTTAACTTATAGACAGAAAGTGTGCGGCAAAACTAGGAGCTGAACTGTATGAGGAAAGTCAGAGCGAGTTAAAGGCCAAAGTGAACAGATATGTTTTTAGCTTTCTTTTAAAAATATTTAGCGAGCTAGCTTCCCTGATATCTAAAGGTAGTGTGTTCCATAGCTTTGGGGCGTCACTGACAAAGGCTGCAACCCCCGATCTTCTTCCAGCTGTTTCTGGGAACCTCCAATAAACCAGCAGCAGATGATCGCAGTGTTCTTGGAGGCAAATAGTTAACAAGGGAGTTCGCAGTGTACCTTCATCCCAGCCCATGTAGGGCTCTGTACACAAGGAGGAGGAGCTTAAAATCAGTGCAGAGTAGGGATGGGCAAACGATCAAAATTCATTATTCGATCATCAAAAAAATTAACGATCAATTATCGATTAATTGATAAGCGAGTATTTCAAAAGAGAGAAAACAAAAGAGTGCAGTGCAGACTGTTGCTGCAAGAGAGCGCAGCTGCCTCAGTTTTGAGGTTCATCCCCCCAGGCCAAAGAGGAAGAATGGCGCGCATGCGCAGTTCACCCCTGGGTGTTTACAACCGTTGCCAGCGAGAGTTGCAGGCTTCAGTTTTCAGCAAAATCTCCGTCTTTCAACGGTGTAGTGTTTTCAGAGGCCTCAAGGGAAGCCACCGAGGCTTTGGAGAGCGATGAGAGCCTCCGTCTGTTTCTGATTTTTTGCCTGGCATAGGTCCGGTGGGGGTCACGTAGGCCCGTCGAGCCGCCGTGCTCGCCAGCCGGAAGGGTCTCGTTGGCACGACGACTCGCCGGACCTATGCCAGCCATTGTAGGGGAAACACTGCGACTATCGATCAAAATTATTTGTGATCGATCAAAAGCCTTAACAATCAATCATTGATAACTGAAAATTGATGCCCATCCCTAGTGCAGAGCACCCCAGACTGGCCTGACGTGCTCTCTCCTCTTGGTTCTGGTTAATCGTCGAGCTGCAGAGTTTTGAATGAGCTTAAGTATGTCAGTGGTGTGTTTTGGGAGGCCAGTAAAAAGTGTGTCACAGTAGTGGAGTCGGCTTGGAATAAAGACATGAATTAATTTCTCTGGATCTTTTCATTAAGAAATGGTCGAACCCTAGCGATGTTTCTGAGGTGGAAACATGATGCTTCTGTCACCTTGTTAATGTGAGACCTGAAGCTTAGATCTGAATCTGGGATCACACCAAGACTCATCATTAAATTCCCCAGATTATTAAGATGCATTTCTCTCTTCAAAATAAACATGTTGAAGACATTGCTTTGGTCTCCAGGAACTTGCGATGGGCAGTAGTCCATATTTTTGATGCTTTTTTAACCAGAATAATTCACTGGATTGATTGAGTGTTAACTGTTTGCAGCCCTGCGTCAGTCTGTGACGATCCCACAGTCCTGTGTTTCACCCAGCGACACCTCCTGCCCTCTCTGTTGACACCCAGTCAGGGTTCCTCTCAGGTCTAACACTCAACACATGATGTCTGCTGAGCACACACAAACACACAGACACACACAAACACCTGCCCTCAGCCTCCAGTAACCAGCGTTAAAGACTGCAGTTGTACTGAGTGTGTCATCATCACATTTCCAGTCTGCTATTGTGTGTGTGACTCACTGGCATCCTGCGCCCCCTGCAGGCCAGGCAGCACCACATCAGCTGCTGCACTGACAGAAAAAAAAAAAAAACCCTGCTGTGACTTGTGTTTTATTTCTTTCTTTTTACACCCAGTGAGCAGAGATGTTAGAGTGTCTGATGAGGACAAGCTGGCCCGCTGTGTGAACCAGCCAGTTACCAAAGCACTGATGTGTCTAAAAGACTGAGTGTTGTGGAAGAGAAGATTTGTGACCTGACGGAGGACGTTCTGAAAAATGACACTCAAAGGTCATGTGTTCAGCTCATTTCATTTTCCATAGTATGCCTCTAAATATTTTACTGTAGAGACTGATAAATATGTACTCAGTTTCTACTGAATACAGCAGGTAGTCACAAACTGACTCTCCAGTGTGAGTGTGACTAACATAGACAGTCTTTTAGTTTTTAGCAGCATCTCCAACACAAGAAAATATAGAGGGCATCTTTAGCTCCCAATGGGACATAAATTTGTCTTAACTTCCACGTATGCTGACGTTATTTCAGGTGTAGCCTCTCCAGTGCACCTATGGGCCGCACTGAGTCAAGCCTTACCTTGCAGATTTGCGTTTCCATTGTCAGTTTACATATGCTGTATCATGCCAAGCTTAGCCAGAGATGGACCTTTTCCGGAGTAGGTCTAAAAGCCGGGCTGCCCACCCTTAAGCAGGTAGCGGTGACGTCTCACCAACCGCAGCCAACCCCTGACAACCCCTCTTGTGTTGCAAGATTTGTTCACAACTCTGTCTGCAGGAGATCAGAGAAAAAAATGTGTTTAAAAGTCTCTGTGTGTTCAGCTCCCAGTACGTCTGTAGCTTCTAACTGAATCTCTGTGGTTTGGAGTTTAGTTTCTCTCCTGCGTCCTGTTTTTACTTTAGATATCTGCTTTATTTTACTGTTTCATCTCCGCTATCAGCCACATTAGAAGCTGTGTGAAGTTGCTGCTCGGAAAATTAACATTTCCTTATTTTGCTGCTTCAGAATTAAAGTATCAACATAACAAAATATCAGGGCACTTTTATTGTGGAGAATCTTCAGGAAGTTTAATATGTTAATCACCGAATTAGCAGAACTTTGTTAGCGACTTTTCTTCAATAAAGTTTGGTCTAATAATACGGCAGGGAGGAAAGTGAAATCAGAAACAGCCACAGTGAGATGCTGATGAAGAGCTGCAGACCACAGGCTCTTACTGCACCTCTGACAACAGCTCACCTCCAACAGGTAAACTTCTTTTACCTGCCCTGCTGTGGAAAAACACACGTGTGAAAAATAGCTGTGAATCAGCCCGCTGCTTTTAAACGCCGTCATCTAAGACAAGCCGTCATCAGATAAGACACACCTTCAAGCAGGTATCCCTGTTGTAATGGAAATGCAAATCCCTGCTGTGCTGGGCTGACGGCCCAAACCAAACCAAACCAAACCAGGCCATACCTCCTCACATCATCCTTTCATACGCAGTGGGGCCACTGAGCCACACTGAGAACAGTAAATATATAAATGACTGTTGAGGCTTTGTGCAGGTGCAGCTGAAGCTATGAAAGCAACAGAACAGGATTGAATTCATCACTGCAGTCCAGCCTTTAATTTTTCCTTTCCATTAAACAGCCACTGTGCTTCTCATCTGCCTGTCTGTGTGTGAAACCAGCTCTCCTCCTGCAGTGCTCCTGCAGGGAGGAGGAGGAGGAGGAGGAAGCGTCTTCAGACTATAAATAGCAAGGATTGGGGTTAACAGGGGAGGAGGATGGTTTTGGGGGTTTGGATTGACGTCATGTTGGAGAACTGTTCTCATACAACCAGCTTCCAATCTGCTGTATCGCTCTCCTCTGCTTTCTCCTCTCTTTCCCCTTGTTCCTGTCTTTCTATACTTCTTCTTTCCACTTTAATTTCCTCCTTCTCTCTTTCAGAATGCCACCTTCCTCTTTCCTCTGCCTTTATCTCACTGATGCCTGTTCTGTTCGTATCGGTCCTGACAGACTGTTTAAAATGGCTGCTGTGACAGTATTTTTAAAATGAATCATCGTTGAGTGTTTTTTGTGAGGGCTGGGTGTCATTTCAGATTTTTCAATCGTGCTGTTACAGTATGCGTTCAGTCTGATACTTGATTCAATACCTTGCTCAAGGTTCCAGGAAAATGGTACAGGAAATGCATGATACTGTGTGAATCAATATTGAAGCTTAACACCAGCTTTAACTTGATACGGACTCGAAAACATGTCCAAGTAGCGATTATCAAACTAACTTCTGCCCGGTGACTGGCAGTGTTAAGAACATTCGCATATTTATCTACAAAATTTTTACATGTATAACAAATGGAGTCACATTGGGTAAATAGCAAATGTACTTGCACTCAGCTGTGCGCCCATGGGCATGTAGGTCATAAACTGAGGTGTGGTCAGGCACTTTGTTGGCGCATTGCTATTTCGAGGCAGCAGCCACGGACCAACAAAAACCTGGTCTAAAGTCAGAATGTGTCGAATTTTCCTGCTAATTAACAGCCGCATAATTGACGTAGTAAGATGCACCTACATAGGCAGGTTCACAAAACGCATACCCTCCACACTGGTGGAGTGTAGGTGTATAAAATGTTACATTATTAATGAGGAATGAATGAATGAATTTCATTCTGTAAAAAGTGAACGTAGCAGAGAGCAGAGCAGAGCTGCTGTCCGACGCTGTCCACAGCGTAACTTCATTGATTATTTCAGAAGCTAAAAGTTTAATTCTGTTTCCACTGTCACGTTTATAACTATAGTTTTTTATTTGGCTGTTTAAATGTGGCGGCATGGTGGTGCAGTGGTTAGAACTGTTGCCTCACCGGTTTCAAATCCAACAGCCAGCCGGGGCCCCTCTGTGCAGAGTTTGCATGTTCTCCCCGTGTCAGCGAGGGTTTCCTCCAGGTGCTCCAGCTTCCTCCCACAGTCCAAAGACATGCAGGTTAATTGGTGACTCTAAATTGTCCGTAGGTGTGAATGTGAGTGTGAATGGTTGTCTGTCTCTGTGTGTCAGCCCTGTGATAGTCTGGCGACCTGTCCAGGGTGAACCCTTCCTCTCTCACTAATGAATGAATGAATGTTTAAATGTCCTAGAATATTTGCCGCAGTGATGTCACTGCTTGTACTACATTTCTCTCAGCAGGAAACCACTTGCCTCTCAAATTTGCTGCATCCGCCATGTGAATAGCAGTGCACCTGCAGGCGCACCTGGCTTTTATAGGGAATGAACGATGACACTCAGATCAGCTGAATTCATGTTACACTATAAACACACCTATGATTAGTTAAGGGACTAAACACAACCCCTTTGCAGCTCGTGCCTTATTTTGTACCCAGATTATGCGCCATTTAACCAGAAAAGTGGAGTTGGACGCGCCCTAAATGCACGTCCCACACGCACTCTAGACCTACAGCACTTTAGTTTAATAGGGTCCTAAATGTTAAAGACACACAAGCAGATTCACAAGAACCTTGTCTCCATAGATATCTTTTAAAACAGACAAAGTTTTTCTTTCAAGTCAGACGCTTTTCTTCAAAGAATAAAAAAAATTCTCACAATCTGTCCACAGATACCATAAAATAGTTTAAGTTTTGTAACTTGTAATTTTTAATATTCGTATCAGAATGTTACCTTTTTTGATACTTGTGATATGAGCTGATTTTAATAGCTGGCATTTTTCAGTTATTTTCCATTAAAAACAAATAACAGCCGCTGACCTGCAGCTCTGACTGATGTGACGTTCAAACAGAAAGCTCAGCCCGTTTAATCAACCCGTCAGTTAATGGAGACGCCTCTGAGTGAGAAACAGTCGGAAGAAACATGGAGGATGTGTTGAGTGCGTGTCCAGGGGCAGGGTGTGAGGAGAGAAAACATTCTGAATGAGATGGACACAAGGTTAATGTCAGCACCTGGTCAGAGGGCCTGGTTTAATACTGCAGACGTGAATGAAGCATTTGTGGTTGTGTGGATGAAAGGCGTCTGAAAGCTGCTTGAGGTCAGAGAGCAGGCAGATGAGATGGATGTCTGAAACATTCCTGATGACCTCCTGAGAAAAGCAATAACCTGTCCTGGAAGAACGGAAAGAAAACAGTGTTCATGATGTATAGAAGAACACGGTCTGTGCAGGTTTTCGCCTGTTGACTTTCTCATGTAAATCTGTTTGGTTCTCATTCTTAAAGCTTGTACAGACCATCTAAAACAAGTTTTGCTGTTTTCAGAGGACCAATAACTGGTTTTCTGATGAGAAGATATAGATTTTTATTTGCTTCGCTTATACTAGTCCATACCCATTGAGTGCACAGTTTCACATGGTGTGTGTTTGGGATACAGGTCATAGGAAATTGCAGATTAAATAGTCAACTGAACGCATTAAGAAGAGCAATGTATTCAGACAGAGTGTTTGTGAAGTTGATAGTACGATTGCTTTATTGAAAGTACAGTAGATTGACCACGTCAGTGAGTAGAAAAACGTGGGACAGACAGAATGACTGACTGACAGAATGACACACTGACAGTTTCCGTGATTATGTACAGCATACCATACCATGACTTAGTCATACCAAACATTAGAAACAACACCAACATTGGTCCACAGGGGGAGCCACAGCGATCGGTCACATTTTAGCCATTTTGAAGCATTTTTCTGTTGTTATAGCGCCACCCAGTTGCCAATTAGAGTTAAATTTCTCCAGTCACCTTGAGGCGTCCTGTTCTACATATCTACCAAGTTTAGTAAAAATCCATATGGCGGTTAGGCCTAGATAAGAAATGAGCTCTCTAGCGCCCCCATTTTGTTTGATGGGCTCAATAATGGAGGGGTCCCCTCAGATTATGTGTGGTCATATGCCTACAAAGTTGCGTGGTGATGGGTGAAACCCTTGAGATGTTCTACACCTTTATGTGATGAGCCACGCCCTCTGCAATATTCATTGCCTTATAGAAGCTCAGTTTTAGGAAGTTTTCCAACTTTTGCCAAGAGGGAACTTTAGATATTGCTCCCTAGATTATGTTCACCCAGTTTCATGCAGATCGCTCAAACTTCCTAGGAAGAGATCCATTTGAAGTGTTTTTCAAAAAATTCAAAATGGTGGAAAATCTATATAAGCGGAAGTTATAGGTTTTTGAGGCAAATGTGTTCCTCATGAGGAGAGGCATCTCTGTGCAAAGTTTCATGTCTCTACCACATACGGGGCATGAGATATGCCCATTCAAAGTTTGACATTTCAATGGGTTGCTATAGCGCCCCCCTTTGGCCAATTGATGTAATATTGCTTCATTGGCATCCTCCCATGACCCTCTACCACTGTGCCAAATTTCACATGGATTGACCAAGTCAGTGAGGAGAAAAATGTGGAACAGACACACACACAGAGTTTTCATCATTATATAGTAAGATCTGTGAATATCAGTGTGTGAGTCATCCTGTTTTAATGCAGCTTCATGTGTTGTGACATCCCACACATTAATTTTCTTCCCTGCTTATAACACTATAGAATGACTCTCAGCACATTCAGCATGCTGATGTTGCTTTTACAACTGCGGAGGTCGTATTCTTGATAGCACTTGGCATGGTTTGAGTCATTACAGCATTGTTGTGAATTGCCTGGCAATAAAGATTGTCTTGTTTAGTTTTTTGTAAGAAATGAATGATGGTAAAAAGTTAACTTCCAGTGACAGCACATGCTGTAAACAAGCCGCTCTGCCCCCTCCCACCTCTGCTAAAATTTGGTCTTCATGTTGCCGACACCAACTGGAGATCAGCAGTAAATTGAGCATGGCCTGTCACACACTATAAATATAATATGTTAGTCACGTTGTCATAATGCTTATAACTAATGCAATATGAGCTGGATTTTGGGCTGTGACACCATCAGCACAGGTTGCTGAAGTAGGCTACTTAATCTCGTACACTGGACCGGCAACACCTGAAATCAACCCAACTTTAATTTCAACATCTGTCTGATGGACAGTCATGATCCCAAGGCAGTGAATCCTAATGACTGTGATGATCACCTCACTTTTCCTTAAGTGCCATAGTGACGATCGCATTTTCAAGTAAAATGGCTTGACAACTATGGGATGGATTTTCATGAAATTGGTACAGATATTTATTAATGGAGCAGATCAAAATGTCTAAAATAGCTGCAGAACTAGTGACATTCTGATCAGCCTCAGCTGTGCTTTCTGTTAATTAGTAAATGTTGCGTTGTTAACACCCTGTAATGCCTTGTTGAACATGGCAGACATTACACCTGATTAACATGTCAGCATTGTCATTGTGAGCGTGTTAGCATGCTGACGTTAGGATGTGCTTACAGCCTCACAGAGCCTCTAGCATGACTGGAGACTCTTTGTTTTAGATCCTTTTCTGTCATAAGTACAGATGTTTTTGAAGCTTCTCTTGCTGTAAGCAGATGGGTGTGTGTGTGTGTGTGTGTGTGTGTGTGTGTGTGTGTGTACTGTACTGTAAACAGCAGATGCATAATAGATGGTTTTACCTCGAGGCTGCAGGTTGGCTCTCGCAGAGATGAGTGAATCTGTCGTCCTCCATCTGCCACTCACACTCATCTGCATGTCTTAAACACCAACATGATGTTTTATAAAACCTTTGACTTCACCTCTTCAGCTCAAAGTTTAACTACATGTTAACAGATCGCTCACCTTTTCTGCCCTTTTTCTAAAATCAGTGATGGGATGTCTCAGATTTTCTCCTCTTATTTTCCTGCATTTTAAAGCGTTTTAAACATCTGATTCTCCTCTGAATGATCTGATTATATCTCTTTCTTTATCTAAGTGTCTGCAGGCAGCTCTGTAAACTGCTCTGTGATTATAGCTTGAAGAATGTTCATATAAAGATTATTTTTGCTCTGTATTAAATCCCATGTTGTTACAGAACAAAAATTAATTTGTAATTAATATGCCAGTCTCTGTTAACTCTAATCTGAGAACTTATACTACTTGCGAGCGAGCTAGTATCAATGAGAGCTGGACCAGTAGACAGGCCGGGCTAATATATCAACCAGTATTGGCTCATATACATTGATGATATCTGCAGCCGGTAAGTGATAAGAAACTGAAGGTCAGAAAAGTGAAAGATATGTTCAAGTTTCTCTCAATACTGTGTCTCCATTACAAAGATTCTGCACCTGAAAGAAGTGACGTTTATTTTTACATGATAAAATATCTTTGCACTCTTTGCACTAAATATCTAGGAAAATCTAAGGGGTCCTCATTAAAAATACTACTGTTGTGTGTTTTATGTAAAACAAATGATAATGATTGAGAAATCAATGTCTGATATTTTTCAATCTATATCACTATCTGCCTAAAAAAAACAGTATTGGTCATGATAGTACTGACTGCTATACAGTGCTGCAGGAATGAGTCCTTGAACCTGGAAATTAGCGCTTTAATTTACGCGTCTAGAAATCAGTGGGTTTTTTTGAATGGGGTTGAAGTTAGATACCTGAAATAGGGTCTGTGGTTAATGCAAGCTTAAAGGGATAGTGCACCCAAAAATGAAAATTCAGCCATTATCTACTCACCCATATGCCGAGGGAGGCTCAGGTGAAGTTTTAGAGTCCTCACATCACTTGCAGAGATCCAAGGGGAGAGGAGGTAGCAACACAACTCCACCTAATGGAGGCTGACGGCGCCCCAGATTCACACGTCCAAAAACACGTAATTGAAACCACAAAATATCTCCATACTGCTCGTCCGTAGTGATCCAAGTGTCCTGAAGCCCCGACATAAAAAGTTGTTTGGAAAAACATCATTTGAATTCTGTTTTTTAGACTGTTTTAGCCTCTGTGCACCGCGCTCACATGTGTGCACTTGTGCAAGACCATGAGACATGGGCACCACGTTCATGTGTATTCACGTGCTTTTGCTGGTCTCGCACGCAAGCATGCACACGTGAGCCATCCGAGTCACCAGCCTCAGAAATCGCAAGTTAACAGCAGCTCAGATCAGAGAGCAGATGAATGCCACACAGAGTTCTAGCAGCAGACCCATCTCTAGAACAACTGTTAAGAGGAGACTGCGCGAATCAGGCCTTCATGGTCAAATTGCTGCTAGGAAACCACTGCTAAGGAGAGGCAACAAGCAGAAGAGATTTGTTTGGGCCAAGAAACACAAGGAATGGACATTAGACCAGTGGAAATCTGTGCTTTGGTCTGATGAGTCCAAATTTGAGATCTTTGGTTCCAACCGCCGTGTCTTTGTAAGATGCAGAAAAGGTGTGCCTTCAAAATTGAAGGCACACTGAACCAGCATGGCTACCACAGCATCCTGCAGCGACATGCCATCCCATCCGGTTTGCGTTTAGTTGGACGATCATTTATTTTTCAACAGGACAATGACCCCAAACACACCTCCAGGCTGTGTAAGGGCTATTTGACCAAGAAGGAGAGTGATGGAGTGCTGCGGCAGATGACCTGGCCTCCACAGTCACCGGACCTGAACCCAATTGAGATGGTTTGGGGTGAGCTGGACCGCAGAGTGAAGGCAAAGGGGCCAACAAGTGCTAAACACCTCTGGGAACTCCTTCAAGACTGTTGGAAAACCATTTCAGGTGACTACCTCTTGAAGCTCATGGAGAGAATGCCAAGAGTGTGCAAAGCAGTAATCAGAGCAAAGGGTGGCTATTTTGAAGAAACTAGAATATAAAACATGTTTTCAGTTATTTCACCTTTTTTTGTTAAGTACATAACTCCACATGTGTTCATTCATAGTTTTGATGCCTTCAGTGAGAATCTACAATGTAAATAGTCATGAAAATAAAGAAAACGCATTGAATGAGAAGGTGTGTCCAAACTTTTGGCCTGTGCTGTACATACGTCTGTCCGTCCCATCCTTGTCAACATGATGTCTCAAGGGCATTTCTTTAAATTTGGCACGAATGTCCACCTGGACTCAATGATGAAGAGATTAGTTATTGGTGGTCAAAGGTCAAGGTCACTGTGACCTTCCATTCATCACATTCTGGTGAATGTCACATCTCAGAAACACTGTCTTTAAATTTGTCACAAACGTTTAGAAGGACTCGATAAACTGATTTGATTTTGGTGGTCAAAGGTCAAGGTGGCTGTGACCTTGTCTGTCTCAATTTTGCGAACATGATATCTCAAGAACACCTGAGGGAATTTCTTTAAATTTGACACAAACATCCACTTGGACTGAAGAATAAATTGATTAGAATTTTGTGGTCAAAGGTCAAGATCAGCATGACCTCTCAAAATATGTTTTTTTACTCAGCGTCATATCTCAGGAACAGAAGGGGAAATATCTGGTCTGATACTGAATTGGTGACACTAATCTTGGGTGTCCACCTTGAAACTGTGCTGATTGTATAGATCTACTGCGCTGTCGGGGGGCAATGTGTGTAAAGCATCCATGTTTTCACAGGCATTGACGTAAACTATATCATAAACTTGACTGGTGCATGGAGTCATAAAACCGCAGGGCAGTAATTCTAGTTACATTTTGTTCTATGACCTAAATATGTCAGTAAATACTCACCTTTTGAATCGTGAAGCTTTTAGTTACCTTAAAAAAAGACAGAATGTCATCACGCTGGACACCGCTTTACGGCCTCGTTATGGTGGCGACGTTAAAGTCATGCAACCGTAGTGCAGTTACAGCCTCACGTTAGCTTTTTGCTTCTGGCGAAAACATACGCTTCACCAAAAAGTGGTGTTCATTTGTGAAGATTATTTTGCTGAACAATACGTGTAAGTATCAAAAATGTTTGTTTGCCAGAGAATTTATTTTCTGCAATAATCCAAAATCCAATGGAAAAAGCCCATGGGATTTTTGATGAGGGAACCACGCTAGCTTCTGTATCGACCGTCAAAGAAACGTCATCCCTGCAGCACTTTATTGGATGGTCTGTGAGGTCTGGTGGTGTTCACTGTATATACAGTACAGGAGATGAAGCTGCACTCAGGTGGATATTTGAACTACAGCTGCTCAGAAAGAATGCCCTTTTAAAACAAAAAAAGTCTTTCCTGACATTGATTTTTGTATATATATTTATTGGTATTGATAATCATTATAATCATTTTGATACAGCCAGGAGGCTGCGCAGCTCAAGGTCCACCCATTTTTAATTTGTTCTCTAAATGATAAAACAGGTTGCTTTGTGTTTGCCTTCCTAAACCTATGACTGTTTTATGATCTGCCACCTCTGTGGTTCAGGTTTGGTGATGTTTAAACGCAGACACTTAGTTATTGTAACATTGACTGCTGGCAAACCGGAATCAGTGACTTAAATCTGGTGCCAGACTCACACGCTCTGATGATCCATCCGTCCACTGACTTCCTGCAGATGACATTTTATTCAGTAGGAATATTAATGATGGTCTTTTGATGGTCTATTTTTCTTCTGTCCTCAGTCACCTGGACAACCACCACCTGTGGGACCCCAATGAGTTTGCTGTCTCCTGCTTCAGGATCATCATGTACTCCATCCAGGTACTGCACACACACGCTGGGAAAAAGTTACCAAGAGCTGAGTGAAATAAACATGTGTACTCAATTTCTACTTTTAGTTTGAAAGTTTTATATCAGTATGACTTTAAAGGTATGTCATATATCTTTGTAGATTGGAGCTTTAGGTGTACTGTTAGCCCCGCCCTCCTCTTTCTGTTGGATCTCGCTCCAGCACCTGTCAGTCATCTTGACAAGCTGTCATCCAGCCTCAGGCTTGAAGTCAGTGGTGTCCCTGAAGCCTCCACAGGCAGATGGAGAGCACAGCTGATCACTGCGCTCCTCAGATTCACTGTCTTTTTTATATTCATGCTTGACTCCATTGTTACTGTTCTTGGGGTATTTTTTTGCTCTGAATTCTGCTTCTCAGGAGCTCCTTTATTCAGGCTGCACAGAGTCAGTCCTGCTTCTTTCACTGAGGTAACTCTTAACCCAGACAAGGCCTTTACTTTTTATTTATCTGCTTTTTCTGGAAGGACTGACTACTAAGGGGGGGTTTTTTTGGGTCAGAAATCTGCCACAGGAAGTGTTTTATGTTCCCAATTGTCCACATCAGTAAAAAGCCTTCATACCAGTTTTATCTCTAATTCATACTGCAAATTTCTCCCCAGTCAGATATCACCGTTACCATGGAAATTTCATCCGTCAGGAGTCTGACCTTAAAGGAAATTGAAACTTCAAATTTACCCTTTTAAGAGAAAAACCACCCTCAGAAAAACACACCCACACACTTCTGTCTCAGTCCAAATTCTTCTTTTATTTTACGCGGACCACACACAGTCTTTTTTCGGTCCAACTTTCTGTGCAGATAATTACTACCCAGCACCTGCAAAGAATTTATGTATATGTATACAGTACATCTCTTGAAAATCATATTTGTAACATCAGTCATTACAAACGTAATATTTCATCCCTTAAAACTGCTGAAGTTCAAACACTTTTTATTTCACAAGAGAGTTGTGTATTTGTGTTCTTGTTTGTCTTGTCACTGGTTTGAAGTTGGTAGGATTCATGTCCTCCTGATTAGTGTTGGACCGGTGTAGCAGTTTTTAAACCAGTTTCATATAAAGCCAAACACTGGACTGGACTGGTGTCCCAAATTTTACCACAAGTTGTCGCACATTAATCAGCAGCCACGGGCAACGTAGGGTTTTTAGTGATGGTCATTTACCAGAAACATTTGGCTCCGTGACGATCTCCCTCCAGCCAGATGCAAAGGAGCTATCCTATTTAACATAACCTTCAAGTTCTCCAAACTTGTTTAGTCTAATTAATAAATGTCTTAATATCTCTGTTAAATGTCAGTCATATGAACACAAGCTAAACAGCCATCACTTACAGAACTTTAAGTCTTTTAGCCTGAATCTGTGACCTGGCCTGCCAGCAGTTACTGCTCACTGCTGTGGGTGTGTATTTTGTGATAAAGTTAGCTGCTGAACAAGGGGCCATAGGCCCACAGTGGCTCTCATTCCCTGGTTCAGCAGGTGTGTGTGTGCTGTGACTTTGTGGGCTGCTGGCTTTGCTGCTAAAGAGTCTGTGGCTGCACAGCTGCTCATTCTTTGGCTCAGGGGTCGTGTATGTTACTATGCTACTGGGTTAGCTGCTAAGCAGAAGCCCCCTTTTACACTGCCAGATTTTCCGCGAATGTTGGGCCGCTTTGCCGGCAAGCTGCGAGCGTTTAGACACACAGAGCCAGATTGGCGAGTTGATCCGAGGTGCCCAATTTCCCGCCTTGTAGGGTAGACATATTGGCGGAACCCTTTTAGTTTAAACAGACCGAGGCGGCCTTCCGCAATGGGAGGGGCTGTTGAAGACTTGTGGGAGGAGCTGTTGATGAGGCCACACGTGCGACCCACTGGAGGTGGATAAACAGGAAACAGCTGATAGCAGGAATGAGCAGCTAGTAGCAAGAGGGAAACACAAACCTGACAGACTAGGGTGACCATATTTTGATTTCCAAAAAAGAGGACACTCGGCCGGCCACGAGATAGCCTACTTAAATGACACTCGCAGTTTACTCAAAGATGCCTTATAATTTCAATATATTTAAAGTTTATATGTATGGATAGAAAATTCAGTTATATTACAAAATAATATCTCTCAAAGACAGAAATTCAGATAGGCCCCAATAGGGGACACATACACACACTAGAGTGTGGCTACCCGATCCAAGTCCGACGGGTCCCGACAGGTCGGGCCGGGTTTGGTCAAAAATGTATAAATCGTATTCGGGCTCGGGTCGGATTCGGTCAGCTTTCAGTGAAAATGTAGTGTAAACAAAAATAAAATCCTATTGTCTGTCCTGTTTATTGCTTGGGCACTGTTATTTACGTGACAACACCTGAACATAACACACACACACACACACACATTGGCTGTTTGTTTCTACCTCTCCTCGCGCTGGAAGCCTCGGACCTCCAGCCGCCCGCCTCCGCCTTGATTAAACGCTGAAAATAAAATAAAAGAGGGAGACAGGTGTCTCCTATTTTATCTTATTTTGTTATATTTCTCCCTCTTCCCTCGCTGGAAGCCTCGGACCTCCCGCCTCCCGTCTCAAACACGGAGGTCTCCCCCCTCCCTCCACCCATGGTGCACGGCTGGCCTGTTAAATAGCCTGTAACCATGACAACTGTGTGACACAAACTCAGTGCTTTAGTAATTAAGTAATGTTGGGCTCAGTTCGGGTTCGGACATAACAAAACAGAATGACTGTCGGGTTTGGACATGGAAAACCGGACATTATCATCAACTCATAAAAAAAAAACCCGGACGCCCCAGACGGGACATGAAAAGTGGACATGTCCGGGCAAAAGAGGACGTTTGGTCAGCCTATAGACAGACACAGTAAAGATGAGCAACTGGGGAGACAAGGAATTGCGCGCCCTCCTTGTCCTCGCAAACAAAGAGGCCATTAACCATCAGATGACGGGGACGGTGAAGGACGGGCCGACTTATGAGAGAATCGCCGCCTGACTAGCCGCGGCTTCCCTCCCACGTCACTGTTTACGTCACACGCTGAGCTACACGTTTTGTTACTTGCTCACGCCCCCCATTGCCCCGAAAAAGGCACATTCTGTATAAACAAAAGTAGGTAGGCGGCATTTTGCTGCACTCCCCGATTTTGTTTTTATACTGCCAATGCTGAAAAAAGACTGATTGGGCAAAGGGCTACAGTCTGTAGCTGGGCGGTGGCTCAGTATGTGGCTCGGTGTGTTTTTATCCACCACTGTCTCTCACCATCACCCTCATAACTCACAGTGAAAACACCAGACCTGTGGCGTTACTAACCATCTTGGAGCGAGCGAGCTTAGTGTAGCTGCCTCCCAGTGTGCCTCCCTGCAGTAGAATGTTCTAGTTTGGGGGTGAGAGAAGCAGACAGCATGTTGCCTGTTCTGTCCTGTGAGCACTGAGAAAGTAATACTGAACACAGTTTAAGCTGTCATAATGACAAATGTCGCTTCAGCTGTTTTGCATAAAATCAAACCAGTTTAAGCTTTTACATCGGACCTTACCGACAAAACTGTTTTCTGTGTTGCACCTGTTAAACAAATTTGATCAATGCACACCCACACAGACCTGATGAAGCAGACTAATTTTTTTAGTGTTAAACTTTTAATAAAAAATAACCACAAATTATTTTTCCTCAACTTAAAATTACATCGTTTCACATTAAGCCATAAATATTTAATGTTACAAAGAAATACTCATGTATTTCGTTTAGGATTGATGCTCACAAATGGACTACACTGACAAACACAAACACACACATGCACACACACTGAGCAGAAGCCAAGATATGTATCATTAGACTGCTGGTGCACTTATTACTGTCAGTTACATTTTTCCAACACCCATCTGCACTCTGTGTCTCACCCACACTCACAGTTAGCCCAGACCTCCTGCTTTCTGTGTCTTTACTCTGTCTGTCTGTTTAATTGGTCGCTCGTCCAGGAGTTCCCAGGTGACTCCGAGGTGCTGCCACACATAAAACACAATCAGTGGTGCTGGGGCCCAGGTGTGTGTGTGTGTGTGTGTGTGTGTCTTGCTATTTTTTTTATGTCTGTGTGTTGTGTGTGTTGCAGGACTTGGCAGAGTTTTGTCTCTGTGATCTGTCCAAGGGGGGTTGTTCTGTCTGCCAGGAGACGACATCGGGCGTCTGCTTGATCTTAGTGACAGAAAACAAATGCACCCAGGGTTTGTCCTGCAGAGACACAGTCAAACATTCTGCTGTCAGGAGAAGCCGACAGAGTTTGGACCATTTCAATAAAGAAAAATCCATCTGAAAGCAGCAGCAGCAGCAGCAGCTGATGATGATGATGATGATGATGATACCTACATGTCGAGGGCTAGCTGAGATCCAGCAGCTCCACAACATTTTTAGTGATTAACGTTAAACAACAGGATTTGCTCTCAAGGGTTGGCTTCTCAAGCAGCCGCAAAGGGAGAAATCCATCAAGGATGGAGACACAAAATAGTTTCTCCACCCACAGGAGCAGGAAATAGATGACGATGCACTGCAGTTATGTTACTGTTTAATTTCTAAGGCACTTAAAAACAAAAACTGAAAAGGAAATAGAAACAGGAAATGTAGCTTGTTTTTCTTTAAAATCAATTTCAGAATTTATGGAAGAAGCGTTTTAAGTCCACTCACCGAAATGTGACTGACAGTGTGCTGGATTTCTGATTCCTTCTCAGTTCAAATATTTGCACATAAGCTGCAGCTGACGAAGTTTGCTGTCAGACTTCAGCTCTGCTGTTGTTCAAAACAGGATCAATATGGCCGCATCTTAAATCCTCTTCGTCTCTCTGTCTTTGTCATCGACCAGGCTCAGCACTCCCACCACGTCATCCAGCAGGTGCTGAATCACCTCGACACTCACAACAAGAACACACCAAGGGTCAGAGCTGGCATCGTCCAGGTCCTGCTGGAGACTGTGGCCATCGCTGCCAAAGGCTCAGTGGGTGAGTTACAGGAGCAGACTGGTTCCCACTGTTGGACCAGTTTCCCGGGAAACAGCAGAATATCATGTGTCATATTAGATCACTTTACATTCCAGTGTAGTCTGCACTCTTTTATTAAACAAACTGGTCAAACACAACAAAGTCAGCTCAGGCCACTCATTGACTTTAGTCCCAACTTTTAGCATAGAGCAGTTATCACGAGGTCCCAGATTTGATACCAAAATCTGTTAGTATTTGTCACCTGACCATCCGCCTACATCAGTATCTCAGTTTCTTTCTGACAGGAAACAAAGGAACATGAACAGGAAGTAAAAACAGAGAATCGAGGTGTTTAAAAAAGGTGCTGATGTGATTTGATCTTGTCATAACCTCCCCTCTGTTCCATGCTTTCATTCCACTGAAGTGTTTGTATGTGCTAATTGCCTGATAATTAAATAAGCATGAAGTCTGTCACCTTTGGGAAGGACAGAAATATACATCCAGTTATTTTCTGCTGCCTATCTGGGGCCGGGTTGCGTCAACAGTTGGCTGAGCAAGCCTTTCCACTCCCCAGCAACATTTTCCCGCTGCTTCTGTGGGATCTGGTGGCGTTGCTAAGCCAGGTGAGATATATAATCTCACCAGCGTGCTCAGGGATACCATAAAACCTCCAAAGGAAGGCACCCAGGGGGCATCTATCAACACTTATGTCTTATATCAACTCTTCTCCGTGCTCCCTCCAGATGTCTGAACTCCTGACCTTATCTTTAAGGGTGCTGCCCCTCTGGGTCGACCAAGCCTGAAACGCCACCTCCTTCACTGCTGGCATCCACCAGTGCGTTCTCAGGTTGTTGCCACAACAGGCACAATCTTCTGATCATAACTGCTCTGCAACGCAGGCTTTAAACATGACCCAGCCTCCCCCATGTAGCCTGGAAATCCAAACCCAAATCTAGACAGATTTAGGGTCTGGCTATGAGTAATGCAAATGGCCCAACTCGAGGGGCGGCACCAAGCATGCATTTGTAAATATCACTGCACGCAATTGGATAACACTACGACCAATCAGAACAATACACGGGGTGACGTATCCAGAGCTTAGCTACCAGCGGAGCTAACTGGTAGATTAGACTCTTGACGTATCTGGTCGGCAAAACAGCAAAAACGTCCTTCTTGCAAACGAAAGACTCGAGCGCCGTCTTCTGTTCCTCTTTTAGAGAAAAAGCCAAGTCTAACTCGTTCATTGTAGCGGCCAAAGCCGTTTCAAACAACTGGTGTTCATCCATAGCCATCTTGCAATGTTTACTGACTGATTCCAGACTTTGTTGTCGCAGCGCTGTCGTCATCTGTTTAGCTCACCTCTGGCCCGCCTATATCAGATACATTGATGTGATTGGTGCAGCTCGGCTTCATGGGCATAGGTAGTCATTACTGATTGCCAGAGTGACTTGCTGAGCAAATTCAAATTGTGCTCTCGTGAGAACTCTGGATTTCCAGGGTATCCCCCATGAGCCCACCCCAAGCAACTCTGGCAAAAGAAAGTGTCCAGCTCCTCCAGAAGTTTTGTTCCAGACTAACTGCTATGAGTCAAGATGAGCCCATCTATATGTAGTTGGTACCGCTCTGGCTGGTTTCTGGAGCCAGCCTCAAGTGGCCATTAGAGGAACTGCAGTTTTTTGGCAACTCATTTTCCAGCTGTGGAGGTTGCTGCTTGGTTCCACCAGCAGAGACTGACCTCTGGTGGCATGTGCTGTGCACTGTATCACCTTAATATAGCATGTCTGTTTCACTTTAGTGGAAAGAAGAATATTTTGTATTGTTGCCAGTATTTTTGACAGTATTAAAAATCATACCATCCATAATTCATCTGCTTATCCGAGGCGGGGTCAAGGGGGCAGCAGGCTGAGAAAAGTCCTCCAGATGTCCCTCTCCCCAGCGAAGCTTTCCAGCTTCTCTTGAAGGACCCCAAGATGTTCCCAGGCCAGATGAGATCTATAATCCCTCCAGTGTGTTCTGGGTCTGCCCTGGGGCCCAGAACACCTCCAACAGGAGGCGCCCTAATCAGATGCCCAAACCACCTCAACTGAAGACGCAACGGCTCCGCTCCAAGCTCCCTCTGGATATCTGTTCCTCACCCAAACACTTAAGATGAGCAAAGCCACCTCACGGAGGAAACTCATTTTGGCTACTTGTACCTGCGATCTCATTGATTGATTGATCGTGCTGATCCCTGGCATAGCAGACTGGCTCAATATCATACCATCGTTTCTAAACACCCTGTACTATCCATGAAATCACCCAGCTGACCCCAGAGCCTATCCCTGCAGGTGGTGGCCTACAGGGTGGCTCAGACCAGGAGCAGTTGTGCCCGACAGCACAGCCCCCAGCATCACAGGGACGCACGAACCCCTCCACTCTGATACATTCACTGAAAATGATTCTTAAAAACAATTAACTTAATTTTAGATTTGAGAGGGAATTAAACAACATCATACATTTTATAGTTCATGATGTTTTTTGTATTATTTCCTCCGACCTGTGTTTTACTGCTTCTGCCTGGGGAAAAAAAAAACAACCTTCCCTCTGGACAGGAATGATTCAAGAGTCCAAAAGAAGTGATGTGTTCGCCTTTGAAAGTGAAATCACGACTCCTCCCAATCTGTGGCTCGGTACAGTATGACAATGTGGTTAGACTTAATGTGAATGTATAGAGCAGTTTATACAGACTCTCCCCCACACACCTGGCATTAACAAGCGTCCTGGGTGATCACAGCAGAAACACCTCGATGTGCTGAGATACACTTTATTTACTACAAGGGTTTACATTTTGTAATATATATGCGTGGACAATTTACATATACTGTTTTTGATTTCATTTTTAATCTGACTTTTATTCTAATTACGATCCTCCTTTGAGATCTTAGAGTCCTGGCCAAGATTGGAGTCTGAAAAATTAGTAACTTGTCATCCAGTAAACTGTGTTCTAACACTGAAACAGACACAGCAGTGAACGTGTGGGGGAAGTTTATGTCTCAGATCGAGTTGTGACTTTGTGCCTCAGTGTTGGTGCTGTAGAATAGCACAATGGTGTGATAGTGTATCTACACCTGTGTAATGTTTCCTCAGTAGATCCAGTGTTAAAGAAACGTTTGGAAATTCTTTAATGTGCAATGTTGCAGATGAGAAGATGGATATCGGTTTTATATGTGGAGTGTGTTTAGCCAAACAGGGCAGTGTTGAATTTGACAGATGTTTTAGATGTAGTCTTACTCATGAGATGAAAATGCTTCTTACTCACATTTTAGTCATTTTTATCCGTCATAGTTTTAGTCGACGAAAACTCTGACATTTTAGTCAAAATTATGTTTTCTATGTGTTTTTTTTTTATCTTCAAACCAATCCAGTGAGGCTAATTCATGTATCAGAAATTAGAATCAAAATCTTCATAAAAATTCAGAAATTTTTTCGACAGCTCCAAATATAATAATCCAAAATGTCATTTCTCCAGCGTTGTTTGACAGGTTCAAGGGCTGATTTATGAGCACACACTTACTTTGAAACTGGTGTCCTCTCACCAGAGTTGGTGATTCAAACTAAACTTTCATCTCTGTCAGAGAAAACTGATCTGAGTTCAGACTGTTTACTTACAGCACAGCTACACTCACAGATAACTGAGCCTCCTACCTGCCTGTCAAACACCATCAACCCACAAACCTGCAGTCCGGACTGAGTGGAGTCCTGCGGGGTGAAGCTGTGAAGTCCGGCGGCCGTTGGCTGCTTGCTCTACTGCCATTCAGCGGCTAATAGCCACCGCTTCTGCTAAGAAACTCCACAAATCCATTCAGCAGCTCCACCATCCACAGCCAGACACACACGGCTGATTATTTACTGCTGAATTACAGCTCACAACTCGCACCAACGGCTGACGCTGAGTGTTTTTGCTGGCTAGAGAAACATCCTGGCACTGACTATTTACTGGAGTTTACCCGCCTGTTGCTCATGCGGCATTTGAAGATAACTACGAGCACCCTCGCTCTCGGATTTCACTGCGTGCAGTTACATGACGGCTTCTCATTCAGAATGAAATAAATCTGAATGAAATAATTCAGAATTAATGTCTTTCCAGGTAGTCTACATGGGAAATATTCATTCCCAATGAGGGTTTACACAGAGATCAGTTTAATCGTCTTTATTCGAGTCCGCACAAGGTTTGGGGCAGGGAAGGTTTCTGATTGGATAGGGGGCGGGGCGGATGTTACATGTTTACGTTTACCGGAAGAAAACACTGTAGTCCTCGCTCCGGATAACAAGATGCTTGATGACGCCGTTCTTAGTGCCTTTTTCAGGCTTGTTTTGCTGATATTCTTGAAGCAGCAGTACGACAACAACCTTGTTCTGCTAATGCTTCGTCTGTTGAGGAGGAGAAGGGAGGTAGAAGGTCGAAGAAGGGAGATAGAAGACCGTGCTGTGGCGAATGGAAACCGGTGAGTGCAATGAGTCCGACTGCTCTATCTCAGCCCGTTGCTATGCGCGCTATATACGTCATCGCGCCAGAAGGGCAAGGAAACGAGCATGTGCAGAAAGACCGGAATGAACTTAAAGAGGAATGAGTGTATACAAGTGCGAGAAATTCTTTAATTCGGAATTAGAAACAGAATATTCCAGCCCCTTACATGGGATTGAATTTTCAATCGCATTGGCCATTTTCATTCTGAATTAGGTGTTTACAAGATCACTTTTAATAGGAATGAACTTTCATTGCGAATGAAAGGGGAATTAAACTGTCCATGTAAACGCACTCACTGTCTGATAGTCCACCATTAACGCCTCATTTCCACTTACATATGTGTATGGAGACAAGGCAACTGGAAGTCCATTCATTCCTATGGGAATCTCCATGATATCTGATGTGCCTGTGAAACTCCTCCCTTCCGTTATATTTCAGTGCAGAATTTGCCTTGAGTACGTTCAGAAACTGAACCTTTGTGGTGGATTTTGGACAGACCGTTTGACAGTGCGCTAGCTTAGCTCACTAGCTAACAAGCTATTTCCTTCAGTTCAGTTGCCTGTTGATCGTCGAGTGAGTTTGTCTGATTAAAAACAACTTGTTTTTCTAGTTTTTATAGTTTCGCTCACCAGACCTTTCTCAAGAAAAGAAAGGTCTGGCTGCGCCGACTCTCACTTTAAGATTGGAGAAAAAAACACCCCGGCTTTTTTTTTTTTTATTTCTTTCAACCAATCACAATCGTTCTTGGCGGTGCCACAGCAACAGTGCGCTTGAAAACTGCTACACAACCGGAGGTGGTGGGGCGGGACTTCAGCGGGTGGCTCGTTCCACCCAATGAGAGGCTGATCTCTGCAGCGAACTTCCGCCCACTCAGACTAGTTTTTAACACACTGTGAATCTGAGTGATGTTCTATTAGAATATGGTTATACAGTATATACACTCAGATTGTCATTATGACTCGTTCAGCCGTTCATTCGTCTTTTAATTAAATATTTCACAAAACATGCCATGTGCCTGGCAGGTCCTCTTTTTGCATTGGTAGTGTTCCAAGTGAATATTCCAAACTACTGGATGGAAAAAAAGGTCTCTCCCCCACGGATAAATTTAGCTTCTATCAGGTTTCTATCTATTCGGAAAGAAATGCACTTCCTTGCATTGGAAGTCCATATAGTTACAGATCTACGGACACCAGTCACGTGTAAGTGGAAACAAGGCGTGACATCTTTGTCATGTCTTGTCTCGTTAATGAAAATGAAACAAATTTTGTCCTAGTTTTTTTTTTTTAATCTACATGCATTTTTAGCTCGACATCACCTCGTTTTTGTCATGGAAGAAAGGTAAATGAAAAATGTTCGTCATAGACATAATGTTATGGATCCTGTGCAGCCAAACGTTCATCAAACTCTCGCAGCTTTATTATAAATTCTAGTGGAAATCTCAGTTACCGAAGATGCCAGATATGTCAGACGGTGTGGAATAAGAAGATTTCTTTTTACCATAAAACTAATTTAGTGGAAGTGGAAGTTAAATGAGACCAAAACATTCAAAAAAGTGCTTTCAGACAAAGAGAAAGAAATGACTGACCGTCACTTTTCTCGGAGACAGTTTGACTCATCACTGCTTCACAATCTCTTTGTCTCACAGTAGATGAGTAGTTAGCTGGTAGCAGGTAAGTTCCACAACAACAAGAAGCTTTAACTGTAACATACTTCTTCTATGGTGGCTGTATGTGTGTGTGTGACTGCAGGTCCCACAGTGCTGGAGGTGTTCAACACTCTGCTCAAGCACCTGAGGATGAGCGTGGACTTCGAGCTGGGCGAGAGCTCGAGGAGAAACTCCGGCACCAGCGTTTCATCCGGCCGCGGCAAAGAGAGCGAAGAGAGAATCGTCCAGAACGCCATCATCCAGACCATCGGTGCAGCAGGCTTCTTACTTCCTGTCTTGTTATAGAATTAGTTCAGATTTGTGGATCGTATCCTGAAACATTACCCACATGCTCATATCTACATTTAAAGACTCATTACTCTCTGTGATCACAAACAAAATTCAGTTTTTGTTCCTTTTAAAACTTCAGGTTAGCTTCAGACTCTTTGCGTGGTTGTAAAGATGATAGTGTGTTTCTGTAACGTTAAAGTCTTTGTGTCTGAGTGCTGACTCATCGTCTCTCCTGTCCTCCTGCCAGGCTTTTTCGGTGGAAACCTGCCAGACTACCAGCGAGCTGAAGTCATGATGTTCGTCATGGGCAAAGTGCCAGTGTACGGGACCCCCTGCCACACCTTGGACACCGTCAAGATTGGGTGAGTCATGCGTTGGTTATCTAGGGACCCCAGGGTTCCCACACACTACTGCTGCAGCCAATAAGCTCACAGCTCCCAAAAGCCCACTCTCCAGAATGTAGAGACAGTTTGGCTCCAGACATGTTGGCTGCACATCGTCTTTTCTTTCCCAGTTAACACAATCAACACGAACACACAGGGCGTAGTGTAATGTTTTAGGTTGTGATAGAAACCCTGAAATTAAAGCACTCATGCCATCTGTCCTGTTTGCTCGCTTGAAGAAAAAGCCAAACATCCGTGGTGCTGCTTATGTCAGTTCACAGGTTAGAGAGCTAATCAGCAGCTTAGAAAGTAGCCTGTAAAATGTCGACATCAGTCAGTTACCGCACCACATTACACACTCAGTCCTTGACATGTAAGCCACAGATACTTGTCTTCTGCATCCTCAGCTGTCAATCAAACATGTTCTCCAGCCTAAGAATTAGCGTGTGTATGCAGGTTTGTTAAAAACGGGAAAACACACTCAAAACAGGCACCAGACCGCTTTCCCATTTCCAGTAGACCAGAGCTGTGTGCTTGGCTCTGCAGCAGAAAAGTTTACCTTTTTGTTTGTTTGTTTGTTCTCACATTACATGCTACAAGCATCAAAATGAAAACACACACACACGTACACACACATGTACACACACACGTACACTCTCCTTTTTATCCAAAGTGAATTGTGTCTTAATCTGTCCTCACTTCACCTCCTGGACGCCCTGCAGTGAGTTCAGCTCCTGGGTCACTGAGACGACGGCTGCCCTTATCCTCCCCGCCCAAAAAGAAAGAAAAAACAAGCTAATCCCTCCGGCCTCAGGAGTGCAAGAACAGATAATCCCAAATCAAACGAACACTGTTCTCCTCCTCCTCTTCCTCCTTCTCACTCTCTCGCTTCTCCTTCTTTGGGTAATTGCCAGAGGAGAGAGATTTGGCTCTGCAGCCAGTCGGTGTTACTGAGATAGTGCTGCACTCTCACAACATTTAAACTGTCGACATTCAAGAGCCGCTGCCTTTACTCTTCCTCCTCACAGAGGCACGCTGAGGTCACACTGATCTCATGTCAGCTTTTTACTAAACATCTGACAGTTGTCGGACTGTAACTGATACGATGGAGGCACCGACGTGGATGAAGATGATTTTCTTTGAGCTTGTTTAAATCCATTTGATTATTCAGATTAATCAGCCTGAAAACGAATAGAAATATGGAGGGAACTACTACACTTTCTAATTTCCACCTTGATGTTTTTTCAAATGTAAAGCTGAATTTCAGCACAAAATTGTCCCGTGGGTTCTGTAACCCAAATAAACCAAAATGGTTCCAAGTGACAAAGGGACCTTTTCTCCTGTGCTGTCTGGACAGAAAATGCTACAGACACATAAAGAGGATAAATTACAGAACAGGAGGACCACTTTGAGTAATACATCTGTAATGCCAAAAAACTACTGTGCAGCAGTTTATAAAGCACAGGTGAGGTTTTATAACTTTGGAAAGTTATCATGGTGAGAGGCAGTTCTTCTTCTGTGACATGAATTAGTGTGTTTCAGTTACAAAGATGAATTGTGCTCCTGTTTGCCAACACAAACAAAAGCTGAGCCAGGATCAGTTTCTTTTCCTGCCTCAGGTTTGGCACAGCTGCTGGAACAGTGTCGGGCCTCACTGAAATAAATCTGGACGCTCTGGAAGTGTGTTTGAGGAATAATCAGAAATTATTCAAATTTTTTGTTTCTGTGTTTTTAGTTTTTCCTTCCTGTTTTGTTTTTTCTTTTTTTTCTTTTTGTCTTTCATCAGATTTTTGTTTTCCCTTTTCTGTCTTTTGTCTGCTTTTTCTTTTTCTCTTTTCTTCTTAGTTATTTTGTATTCTTTTTTGTTTTTCTTTTTTGTTTTTCTCTCATTTTCTTGATGTCTTTTATCTGTTTTTGTTTGTCCTCTATTGTTTTTCTTTTCATTTTTTTCTCATTTGTTTTTTATTTCTTTTTTGTTCTTCTGCTTTTGGTTTTTGTTCTTTTTTCTTTTTGTCTTTCTTTTTTGTTTTTCTTCTGTTTTTTCTTTTTTCCTTTTTGTCTTTCATCAGATTTTGTTTTCCTTTTTCTGTCTTTTGTCTGTTTTTTTGTTTTTCTTATATTTTTTATTTTTCTCTTTTCTTATTATTTCTTTTTTCTCTTGTTTTCTTCTTATTGTCTTTCATCTGTTTTTCCTCCTTTTTTGTGTTTCTTTTTCATTTTTGCTTTTTTTGTTTTCTTCTCTTTTTTCTTAGTGTTTTTTATTTTGATTTCTTGTTTTTGTCTGTTTTTTTTCTTTTTATTCTTTGTTTTTCTTCGCTTGTGCATTTTTCATTTTTCTTATTTTGTTTCTCTCTCTTTTCTTTATTTGTTTATGCTATACCAGTATTGCCCTCTGTACACAATAAAGATTTGCTGAATTGAATTGAATTGAATTGAATTGAACTGAATTGAACTGAAATACTGTTGGGTTGTTGTTTGTCGTTTGGAAATAATAAAAAAAGAGAGACCTATTGAGGTGTTGCTTCTGACAGAATATCTGACGTCCTCTTCCTCTGCTGTCACTCAGGCATCAGGGCACCAAGCGGATCCAGACCATGCTGCTCAGCTCTCTCATCATGGTGAGTCCTTCTCTTTGACCTGTCTGTGCAGTCTGACGCTGTTTGATCACATCAACACAGAACTTTAGAACTTCATCAGACGGGATCAGTCCGACGCTGATGTTCTCATTTGTGTAAAATCTCTGTTTGGGGAGCGACGTATTTCTGTCCTCAGGTAACCACAGCTACTGGATCTCATTCTGATTTATTACATTTACCATACAGTAGATGTGATTACTTAAACTCACCATATCAGGACCCTACAACCATTAACGCTATGATGTAATAGACCAGCATCATGTTCTAATGTATTCCATACACGTTTCAAGACAGTGTAGCAGTACTGATGTTACTCAGCGCCATTACTATGTTTTGATGATGTGCTGTCATGTCATCACGCAGGGATTTGGAGCCTCAAGAAGTGCAGCTTTAGATTCTTTTGTTTAACCGCCCAAAAGTCACCATCTCCAAACCCACCAGACTCCATTTAAATAACATCATTTTTGGGTGAATTCAGGGTTAATTTCAACCAAACCAGAGCTGGTGATTGTTGGAACAGTGGAAAGATGAACCAGGATGGATTCTGTGAGATTTATTTTGTTTCTGTCGACTTTGAGTGAAGTGTGTTTTACAATGATAAAATGACTGGTGGGTTTGACAATAAAGATTTTGAGGCTGTTTCTGGTCAAACAAAAACGATCTTACTCGTTCAGAAAAAGGTCTGTCTCTGTAGGGAACATTTCTGTAATGTTTTCAGACACTTACAATAATATTCTGAGCCTGTCAGTGGCAGAAACAAAACCTTTAGTGTGAGTAAACTGATGGTGTGATGATGCCCTGCATGTTTACATCGCAGCCTGGCTGCTGCTGTTGCCAATACTGGAGCAGTTTAAAAAAAATGTTGTTCCCAGTAATCACTTAGACACAAAAACCTGTGAAAATATTGCCAAGGTTAAAAAATAAACCTTTAACTCTGGATTTTAAAGTTCATTTGACGTGCAGAAAATCACATGGCAGTTCTGTGGCATGGTTGTGAATGCTTTGTTTTCCCCCTCAGCTAAAAGGATGTGATGTTTTGTAGGAGTTCCCAAAAATGCAGACTGTATCTGTACTGTCTGATTTAACTCCAGTATACCCCAAAGGATTAAGTGAGATATTTTGAAAATGAATAATTAGTATTGGAGTATATAATGAACCAATAAGCTGTGAAATTCTTAAATAAATAATTAAAGTGGTTTATTGAAGCTAATTTTTATTTAATTATGGAAATTTTAGTTTAAAATCTTCTATTTGAAAGTCTCTTTTTTTTCCAGCTTTGATAAAGTCTGAATTATTTATGTGATGTTTGCCGGTTCACGGTTCTGGCTCTCGGTGGTTAACACACTTCAGCACTTCCTCCTCTTTCATTATCTTCCTCTGTGAGAGACCCTCATCTCTCTGAGACGAGGAGACACAGGTGGCACCAACACACCCAGCAGTGATGCACACGCACATATGCATGCCTGTCAAAGCCACGGCAGGGCACACACACACACACACACATACACTCAGACACGTATTCCTGCAGCATCCTCATGCACTGCAGTCGTCCGTGCACATCCTCAGAGCGATGTATTACTGCGTCTGTCTGTCCTCGTCTCCCCTCCTCACCACCACCTGGCCTCTCAGTGCAGCTGGAGGAGGGGTGAAAGGTCAAAATATTTATAACGCAATGCAGCTGCAGATGGGGCCGAGCAGAGGGGGGGGGCAGCAACATGAGGAGTGTGTGTGTGTGTGTGTGTGTGTGTGTGTGCGTGTGTGTTATGGGTGTCGCTGTGACACTGCAGACCGTCCCAGATGTTAGAGGACTCAGGGTGAAGGCAGAGGATGAATAACTCACTGGGTTGGTTTCTTCATCTCTGAGAAGTGAAGCCATCTGGCTCAGAGACAAACAGTAAGAGCAACAACTTAACAGTGCAGGAGCTCACGAGATTTGCATCATGGGATCTGAATACCGTCCTTTAATGCACACCTGTTAGCAGCAACGTGACATTCTCCTTCTCTTCAATTAAACATAACACTTTGATTTAATTTTTGTGGCTCATATGTGTATTAGTGGCCAATGAACGCTCTCGAGTTCATGTTCGGAGGCTGTGAACGTCAGGTCAGCCCTCCCATCCGCCGGCCTGCAGGAGTGTTTCCCCAAAACGTAAAGAGTTAGAAAAGGTAAAGTTAAAAGCAGCTGCAGGCAAGTGCTGCGATGAGCAAAGTTCAGATGGTAGGGTCATTTGGCGTAAACAGCATGGAAGCATGGATCCATCCTGCCTTGTATCAACGCTTCAGGCTGCTGCTGCTGGTGGTGGTGTAATGGTGTGGGGGAGATTTTCTTAGTACCAACTGAGCATGGTTTAAACACCACAGCCTACCTGAGTATTGTTGCTGAGCGTGTCCATCCCTTTATGACCACAGTGTACCCATCTTCTGATGGCTACTTCCAGCAGGATAACGCACCATGTCACAAAGCTCACATCATCTCAAACATGACAATGAGTTCACTGTACTCCAATGGCCTCCACAGTCACCAGATCTCAGTCCAATAGAGCACCTTTGGGATGTGCTGGAACGGGAGATTCTCATCATGGATCAACTGTGTGATGTCATCATGTCAATATGGACCAAAATCTCTGAGGAATGTTTCAGCACCTTGTTGAATCTGTGACACCAAGAATTAAAAAGGGGGTCCAACCTGGTACTAGCAAGGTGTCCCTAATAAAGTGGTCAGTGAGTGTATATTGGCTAAGATTTCAATGCAGGAGAATAAAAAAGTTTTTTTCAGTGTTGAAGCAAAGATAGAGGGGCCTTCCTTGATATTATTTTTACTGAGAAAGTCTTTAATGTAATACAATCTTAAATAAATTGCGTAGACGGTTTAGGGAGGTCGTCTCTGTGTGTGTTCAGACACGTTTCATGTCGATCACTCCTGGAACCATTTTCAGCAGCACATGCATCTGTCCTAAATCAGAAACATAAAACTCCCTGTTCTTCACACTGGTCATAAATAATCGGATCAGCGTCACGTACGAGAGGAAAGGTCAACATTTAGACAGTTTCAGCTGCTTGTGAACGTAACCTTTAAGCTCTGTTGAAGCGTTGTTTCTCGACGATCCTCCCTGCGGATTAATCGCATCACGCTGTGATAAGTCGGCTCACACCTTCTCCCCCCCCTGTACCTCAGGTAACCTCTGGCTTCAAGTCCAAGTCCATGGCAGCTGCGTTGCCTCCTCCCTTCCTGGATCCGCTCTTCTCCATCTCTCTGATGGAGGACAGCGAGCTGAGGCAGCTGGTGCTGGAGATCCTGCACAACATCATCGATCGCCATGACAACCGCGCCAAGCTACGCGGCATCAGGTACAAAGTCCAACATGATCTGTGTCACTGTACTCTGCTCGTGCTGATCAACATGCAGTGTAACTGAGCCACATCTGATATTAAACACTGAGCAGTGTCAGTGACTCTCAAACTGGTCTCTATTATTGGTTTCCCATCAATAACTGGTGTACATGTGGATGGTGGTGGAAGGATTCAGATCTGTTCCAAGAGGACACGTCTCTAAAAAGTCAGCTTTTCATAGTGTCAGAAAAACAGCCCAGTTTTCAGCGTTATAACGATGCATTTTCTAGTTGACCCAAGAGGGTTTTTAAGGAGTTTATTGAGCTTAAGAAGGAGGAGAATTTTCTCAACACATAAAGAAACACTTCATCCTCCAGTTTGTCACAAACATTCAACATCAGCACATCTGGAGACGCATGGTTTTCACCAGACAGGAAGGAAATGAAATGTAGACAAATATAGAGCAGTAAAAAGCACCATATCTACCTCTGAGATATGAAGAACTATAAAGGGTCCGTCCCATTACCCCCTCTTAGCCCTACCCCTACATTTGTGCGTTCCCGCGAGGGGTAGTGGTGTCCCAATTCCTTTCTGCGTGTAGGGGTAGGGGGCATAACGAGGGGTAGTGGGTATGAAACTAGCCCTTCAGAGCGAGGGATTTCAGATGCTGACTTGCCAGCGAGGGGCAGATGTCGCCATGGCTACCACCGAGCAAGAGACGGGGAAAAAGTTCATACATAGCTAACATTACCGTCGTCAGGTTGCTTGTTAGCTAGCTAGCTAGCTCGCACTATCTGGCGTCTGTCATCTGTCCTGTTCTGCAAAATTGTCGGATTTTTCACATTACGATAACACGCCAGCTAGTATAACTATGCTGCCCTGTAATGTTAGCTGGTTAGCTAGCTAGCAGAAGTCCTGTGTCATCTGTCGTTCATCAAACGAAGCATGATGAATGTGGCAAACGCAATCGGTAGGATGAACTCAACTGGAGACTCCATTGTAGATGCCGGTTGGAAATGTAGATGGCTTGCAGCTTCCTGTTTAAAATAGTTACGTATGCGTGAACGTAACCGACGCGGTGACGTAGTGAGTGGTGTCCCAATTCCTAGGGAAAGAATTCAACCCCTACCCCTCGTTGCTTCATTTCGAGGGCCAGGGGGTAGTGGACAAGGGGGGGTATTGTTACAGAAAATGAAAATATCTTAAATATGTACTTAAGTGCAGTATTTGAGTAAATGTACTTAGTTACATTGTGTTTGTCTCTGTTGCAGAATCATTCCTAACGTTGCAGCACTGAAGATTAAAAGAGAGAAGATTTCCAAGCAAGATGTTGCATTCATGAAGAAGGTAAAAAAGAAAATCTAAGCTGCTCTTATCCTGCTGTTCTTCTTGCCCTGGTCTCTGTTCTTTATTATCAACGGAGGTCTTAAAGGAAAAAATCAAACACATGCAGTCTTCTGTCGCTTCATGACAGACGACAGATTCACTGCAGATAAAACTGATACTGAGCTGACAGTGAAGAGTTTTGAAACATCAACAGAAACTAACACAACTGCCCAGTGTTACCCTTGTAGTTATCCTTCAGTCAGGTTGAATTTATGGTTGTTGGAACAGATTCCTACGAAGGAGGATCAGGGCCATGTTAAGGCGAAAAGAAAATCTTGGAATTCGAGAATAAAGTCATAAACTTATGGGAATAAAGTCAAAATATTACGAGACTAAACTCCTAAGTTTTGGAGACAAAAAGTCACAGATTAAGACTGGAAAGTAACATTGTATAAAAAGCTGTTTTTTGGTCTATTGGTTTTTTAATTGATTGTCCTGAACCTCCTGCCAGATGGTAACAGTTCAGACATGGAGGGGCCGGGGTGTTTACTGTCTTTCATTTTGAGTTTGTTGGTGTAAATAATGTCCAGTCCAGGGCGCTTCAGCTTGATGATGTGCTGTGTCGCCTTCACCACACGATGGAGGCTGTGACGTTCTGCAGCTGTGCAGCAGGCATACCACACTGTGGCGCTGCTGGTCAGGACTGACGTAGTTTGGCCCACTTCAGTTTCCTCAGGAAAAAGAGTCTCTGCTGAGCTTTTTGACCAGCTGTGAAGTGTTGTTGGTCCATGTCACTGGTTCAACAGTGTGACTCCCAGGAACTTCAGTCTCTCCAGCACCTCCACTGTCTCCCCCTGTGTGGAGGGAGGCGTCCTCCAGAAGTCAGTGACCATCTCCTTGGTTTTGGAGGTACTGAGGACCAGAACATTGTCTCCACACCACTGAGTCTCATCCTCTTCAGAGATCAGGCCCACTATAGTTGTGTCATCAGCAAATTTGATTATGGCGTTTGAGGAGTGGTTGAGGGTGCAGTCATGGGTCAAGAGTGTGAAGAGGACTTAGCACACAGCCCTGGGGTGTACCAGTTCTGAGAGTTAAGGGTGGAGGAGTTGTGCTTACCCACTCTAACTTGCTGCGGTCAGTCCTCGAGGAAGTCCATGACCCAAGAACACAGGGAGGAACTGTGGCTCAGGTTGTGCAGTTTTGTGAGCAGCTTGTGAGGGAGGATCGCATTAAATGCAGAACTGAGGTCTACAAATAACATCCTCACATAGGTGTTTGGTGTCTCCAGGTTAAAGACAACCTACTTTCATTTAAGATGAAATGATAAAAATGAACTCCTCAGAAAAGTCTTTTGCAATAAAAGGTTTCTCAATATTATTAAAAATATAATCTTTCCCAAATGGGCATTTTTTTAACCTCTCACGCAGATGTCACACCTGAGCTGTAACCTTTACCCACACACCCAGCACCTGAAAGAACAACTGCAGGGCTGAAACCGTCCACTCACATCATCACCAGAGCTCAGAGCAGATGAAGCCACCTCACAGACTCTCTCTCACTGTCAGAGGTTATTAATGCTAATTGTATTCATTAGTGCTGAATAGAAGTCATCGGCCTTCACTTTGCATTTACGTCAAGCATATAAATGCATGAGCAGGGCTCTGACAGCGTGCACTTTTATTTATTTCATAAAGACCATCATTGCAAGAGGAGGCCTCTGACACACTGGGATAGTTTGAGGCTGATTCACAGTTAATGGGTTTAATCTCTTTAGTGGACGGCACTGTGGCGTTTTTATGATCAGGCACAATAATGATTTTATTCATATCACGGAGGGGAGAGCTGCTGTGCCAAGTATGATACATGTTCAGTGTAGGGTTACAGATAACCCTCTTTTGGTTTATAAAGTGTCAGAAAATAATTAAAAATGTCCGTCATTCCTTCTTAAAGCCCCAGACGTCTTGTTTTGTCCGACTAACAGGCCATATTCCAAATATATTCAGTGTAGTGTCACAGAAAAGAAAGAAAAGCAGTACGTCCAAACAAACCAAGAGGTAGAACTTGAAAAATGACCTTTTAAAAAAAAGAGATACATCTTGTGATACTCTTTGTTTCCTGTCGTCAGAAAACACATGAAAAGAGGATGTATATATTAATACGTTGTGTCTGTGTCCTCTGTGACATAGACCTTCATTTTTGTTATGAACACATCAGTGAGCCACACTGTGTCACAGGGTAACATATTTCTTTTTACCATGAACACACACACTGTAGTTTATTTTGACTCAGTCCCACACACACTGTCCTGCTGACACAGATACTTACTAAAGCACTAAATGTGGATTAATCCACCGCTGAAAATAGTCCCCAACAAAGTCACAATTTCCTCCTGTGTCTGATTTAAATCTACAGTGAGCACCTGTTTGAGGAAATAAATAAACATTTTTTAAAGAAGGAAACCATATATTTGTGTTTTTAAAGTTGTACCTCTTCAGTAGGAAGCAATGAGCTTAGATTTGAGAGCCGAAGACAGGAAGCGAAGAAGGGCGAGGTCCTACTGGACCTTTTTCGAGAAAAAATATGCACGTAGTGGATGGCAAGAGACAAATGATTTTCTTGTTCCAGTTTGAATTGTGCCATAAATTACACACAATATTTGTCAATTAAAAAATGATTTTGCAAGTCAAGAGAATCACAGTTTGCTGGAAAACTGTCAGAGTATAAGACTGTGAAAAAACATCAGTAAAGACAACGCAAGTAGCGTAGGTGACGTCATAGCTTTCTCTCTTGCTGAAGCAACGATACCTGTGGGTTTTGTAGTGGGATGTACTCACACAAGCAACGAGTCTTGCTCGTTCTGTCACCTCCTGGCTGATAAAAAGACAAAGGGTCGCTGGATAAAACACATCAGTTAATATTAAATTGATTTTAGCTAAGTCACCTTGCTAGCTGGCTAGTGCACGTGACGTATATTGTGCAAGGTGGAGATTGTAGTTCACTGAGCAGTTTCACGCAAAACTAAATGGTCCTACGACAAACTGTGGTATTCTTGACCTGCAAAATATTCTTTTAAATGGACAAACATAATATGTGTCATTTATGGCACATTTCAGATGAAATCAAAAAATTATTTGTGTCTCACTGTTGACTACCATACACATTTTTTTCCCGAAATAAAGTCCCACATGGCGACACTAGACGGGGAGGGGCCTCGCCTCTCTGCTGCAGACAGACTAACTCATTGTTGGTTTGGATCGTTACATGAGATTTTTATGCCTCTGCATTTTCGATAATCGTGGTCTTAGGCGTTATGTTTCAGGTTGTTCGTCATATGTATACCTGTCCGTCCCATCCTTGTTACACAATATCTCAAGAACACTTCAAGGGAATTTCTTCAAATTTGGCACATATGTCCACTTGGAATTAAGGATTAAATAATTTGTTTTTGGTGGTTATAGGTCAAAAGTCAAGGTCTTTGTGACCTTGTCTGTGTTATTCTTGCGAATGCGATATCTTAAGAACATTTTGTGATTAAAGATCAAACTGTGCTGATTGTATTGTATCTTCTGTGTGTGAAGCAACCATGTTTTCACAGACAAGGATGTAAACTGTAAGAGAAACTTGACTGGTGCGTGGTGGCATGCAACCGCAGGGTGATAATTCGAGTTTTAAATTAAAAACAGCAAAATGATTCCTTAAGCTCAGAAGTGTACCTGGTGCCTGAACACCAGATATGTGTCAAGGCCACATGTCATGGACATTGATGTGAGGAGAGGAGCCAAACTGACAACCACCAGGTGATGTGTTTGAACAGGTGTTGAAGAAAGCTGGAAGGCTTTTTCTGGGTCATAGGAGTGGGTCATGTTCAAAACCTCCATTCCTCAAAGCTGTGGCAAGAAGGTCATAGTTGCTTGTCTCTGGGACAAACCAACCACCCGCTGGCGGACTTAAGAAGTAAAAGAAGCCACCAGGCTGAAAGACGTTAGGTGCTGGCAGGCCAGAAGGACTTCAGCTTTGGTGGTTGCAGGAAAACAAGTTTGAAGTCAACTAGAAAATATCCTCCATGGCTTCTCTGAAAAGAACATGGCCAAAAGAGAAGACAGAGTCTGACCTGGTCTTTTTTCACCTGTACTGGGAATACAGTCTGCATACTAATGAGCTCAGGTGGCAGACTAAATGAACAAGAGCCTAAATGTTGACCTCCCAGATGAAGAAAAAACACTTTTTAAAGAGTGTGTTTAGTAACGTTTTCTATATGATTCCTCTCTCCTCTTCTTCTCTTTTTTATTTGGATCCATTTCTCTGTCCTCTAATGTTTTCTCTTGTTTTTCTGCCTCTTCCCTCTTTCATCTCCAGCACGGCCAACAGCTCTACCGTCACATCTATCTGGGCTGTAAAGAGGAGGATAACGTCCATAAAAACTTTGAGCTGCTCTTCACCACCCTGGCCATTCTGACCATCGAGCTGGCCAACGAGGAAGTCGTGATCGACCTCATTCGACTCTCCATCGCTCTACAGGTAATCTGAGGTTATTAATTTCAGCAGATCTTGGTCATATGATTTGGTGGTGTTTTATTTTATGTCTGCAGATTTGTGACCTCACAAGCAAAAAACACGCTGATCAGAAATACTTTGTTTGGACAAATAAGAATTTTAGGTTGACGTGTTGAAATCCACTAACTGAGGACGGGAAAATGTTGAAGTCTGTGATGTGATATTTAAATTAAAAGTTGTAAGTGTTGAACAAAATCTTCATATAGAGACCCAGTCGCTAGAATAAAGATCTATTGCCACCTGACAGACAGTTTTAAGCTGTCTAGAGCAGTGGTTCCCAATACAGCAGCACGGCAAGCAGCATTAGCAGTGTCCCGGTACATAGCATTAGCAGTCTCCTCAGCTGTATCCCGGCAGCAGTGTTAGCAGCAGAGAAGCCGGACTTGCTCGAACGGTCCGCTGGAAAACCGAAGATCAAGGACGTGGCGATGGTCACGGCAGCTGCCCGTGGGCAGACAAATCAGTCTCCAGCGTGCCGCTGTCCAGCAACCTCGAATCTGTAGGGGAGGGGGGGGCGGACACGACTCACGGCAGTATTTTGAATTTGAGTGCAGTAACCGTTTTGGCCACATTCTTACATACAGCGCCTTTAAGCAAATAATATCCCAGGCTACTAATATAAGTTTTACAGTGGGCAAAAATATAAACTAAAGTGGGGAGTAAAAAAAGTAAAATATCTGTGAGTACAGATTACTCATGACCAGAACAAAATGTATGAAATAAATAGGATACAGAAAGATATAACTAAATGGGAAACATTAAAATTGTTCTTCAGCTCTAGGAACGAGGTGGTGAAAATGAATATATTGCCACGATTGCTCTACCTCTTTTTAATATTGCCAGTCAGAATTCCAGATTCTCAGTTTATCTGGGCCAGAGCAAGGCCAAGGGGGAAGTTCAAGACTCTTCAAGTTGTCAAGTACTATTATGCAGCACAAACGGGGTATATGGTATTTTGGTGCTCTCTAGCTTTTTACCCAAAATGTAGAAAACTCTGTAAACTCCAGCTCTCAGATAAATGTAGTGAAGTGAAAAGTACAATATTTCAATCTGAAATGTAGTTGAGGAAGGTAGAAAGTCTCCAAAATCTCCAAGTATATAAAAGTACTCCTACTGCCTCTGGTTGTTAAGATCATTATAATACTTGATACAAGAACCTCGTAGAACTCAACATTCTTCATGGTGCACTAATCTCCAGGATCCTCAATGTGATGATGTTGTATTTATGGCATCAGGTGTGATGTTTCCGTGGCTGATGAGTCGCTGTGTTGTCATCGTCAGCGGCCGAGTCCTTAATGTCATTAGACTGGAGACCGCACGCAGGTCCAATAAAACCTCCTACATGTGAGACGGGAGAGAGGTGTGAAAAAACTCTGCACACACGCTCCGACACACACGCCAGCTGCCTGTTTGTGTATCACGCTGAGAACTTATCACTCCGAAATGTCACAGAGTTGTAGACAAGAGGCGAACACACACACATGAATACACACACAATCGTAGTACCATGTGCACGTTCGCTGGGAACATCTTAAATAACTCTTTGGATTCTTATAGAATGACGTATAAGGTCCAAAAAGAGACACATGTTCTCAGATCTATTTGTGCAGGACTTCCCAGGGAGATTGAAAACACACACACACACACACCTCTGTACTTCATCATTTCACGATAGCTAATGCTAATGAACACAGGGTTGATAGAAGACAGGGAGATTTCCTCTAGCACTACGTAGGTCACAGGGAGGAGCATCTGCTTCTTTGATTGTGTCCTCGTGCTGTCAGTCAAAAGGTTGTCATGGTAATGACCCGTGGTTGACCCAGCAAACACAGAGGGCTGAATGGGATGAACTGCATGCCTTCACTGCCTGTAATGTGTTTCTGCAGTCATTTGTTAATGACAGTCATGATGGGAAGTAAAGATTTGTTGATATTCATGTCCTCCTACGTTCAGATGTCAAATCCAGGAAGTCCTCTGGCCTGCTTTGTTTACACCAGGGCTGCAACTAATAATGATTGTCATTATCAGCCAGTCTGCAAATTGTTTTTTGATTAATTGCAAAAAAAAAAAGCAAACAGGGAAAGAAATGTCAAAACTACATTATAATATTGAATAATTCAAAAACCATTGTCACAAGCGGTAGTCTGTACAATTATGATTGCTCATCCTTAATGTGTGTTGTGTGACTGGTTTGTGCAGGACATGGCTCTGACTAATGAGGAGAACATGCCGATGTTTATCCGTTGTGGCATCATGGCGTTGGTGGCAGCGTACCTCAACTTCCTGAGCCAGATGATCGCAAACCCTCCCTTCTGTCAGCACGTCAGCAAGGTGTGTCACTGACTCATTCTGACTTCACTGTTGCTTCAAATGTTGATGAAGCGTCATGATTCTTGAGCTCTTGATAAATGTTAGATACCACACTGTAAAATGTTCTCTATGTAAAACTTGATCCTGCTTTGCAGACTTTAAAACTTTAAGTGTAATAATATGCTGATGATGCACTGTTACACATAGTTTTTAGTTGCTGTTAATGTCATTCTTCATTATACCCTTGGCTGTTTACGTGGTTGTCTCTTTAGGTTATTGAGCTGAGGAACATGGATGCTCCGTACCTCCTCCCAGAGCACATCTTCAGGGACAAGTGTCCGTAAGTATCCACTACTTTACAAAGCTGAGCTTTAGATTTATAAACACTTCTAGGTTGAGGTGAGGCTCAGCACAAATCTAACAACCCTACAGCCATAAAAACCATCAAAACATTGGAGCAGGCTATCAAATCACAGTACTGTTTTTGGTACAAAAAGAAATGTTTCATTGCAACAAGCAGTGTTAATTTCATTGACAAAAACTATGATGAAATGTTTTTGTCAACCACCTTTTTTCCATGATGAAAAATGAAACAATAAAGAGCTAGAAATAGATGTTGAAAATAAAAACTAAGAATGATGAGATGAGATGTGAGGAAAACGTTTTGTGGTGAACTATCGGACATTGAAAGCCGAGAACGGCCATGCTTGTAATTGTCTTCAAATGCCTTTTGAGCCACAGACTGGTAAACTCCAGTAAATAGTCTGCGCCAGGATGTTTCAGTAGCCAGCAAAAACACTCACAGCTGAGCAGCGTCAGCCGTTGGTGCGAGTTGTGAGCTGTAATTCAGCAGTAAATAATCATCCCTGTGTGTCTGACTGTGGATGGTGGAGCTGCTGAATGGATTTGTGGAGTTTGTTAGTTGCAGCGGTGGCTGTTAGCAGCTAGCTCCGCTCGCAGCCTTCACAGCTTCACCCCGCTGGACTCCACTCAGTCCGGACTGGAGAAGGTTTGTGGGTTGATGGTGTTTGACAGGCAGGTAGGAGGCTCAGTTATCTGTGAGTGTAGCTGTGCTGTAAGTAAACAGTCTGAACTCAGATCAGTTTTCTCTGACAGAGATGAAAGTTTAGTTTGAATCACCAACTCTGTGTCTGTTTCTAAAAGTTTTTCTTCTTCAACTTTCCCAGTCGTCTTAAAACTTCAGTATTGTATTTTTCTGGTGTCAGTCTGATGAAAACCAAGAAAAACTCCCCAGATATGTTTGTTGTTGTTGTTTCTGAAGGAGCTCAGGAAGCCCCTGAGTGTTATTTGTGCGAGAACTCTTTATTCCAAATGTTGAGATCAGAGTCACTCCACTAAACGTAGTTCTGATGTCTGTGAGAACAAAAACATCTCTGATACAAAGGAGAGATCCACTTGTAAATGCTCAGCGTGCCTGAGGTGAGATTTTTGGAGATTAAGTTTTTAAAATCAAGTTGAAAAAAAAACAACAACCCGAAACTCTGGTAAAAACATGACGGCTTAAAGCCAAAGGCGAGATCAAAATGTCGAGGATGTTTTCTGCTAAACCCTTAAATCTCTTTGTTTGTGTTTCAACTATTATTCATCAAAATCTTTTTCCTAGCATCCTCCTTAAGATTCACTCACTTACCAACGTTTCCACTCAGCAGTTTCATAGTGCAACCACAGTCTGACACTTCTAGGCACTGAGCAGCTGCCCTGCATTAACCAGAGCTCTCTTATGTAGAGGTAGGGAATAGTATGATACACAGTGCTGGTTATCAGCTGTCAATATGAGCCTCCTACTATCCATAATCCCTTCCAGTCTTGGATCATATCCTTCACTAGTTTGCATCAATATCAAACTGATTTTTTACATATTTACTTGAAAAAGACGGATTCAGATTCTGGCATCTTGGTGTTGCTATTTGATATCTCTTGTTCAAATGTCCTGGAAACACAAACTGAACCAAACAGAAAGAAACTCCAAGGTTTACACTGAAAAAAATGGTAATTGGACCAACTGAAAAAAATACTTAAATTCTGTTACACCTAAATTTGTGTGTTTTTTTTCCCCACAAATTAAATTTGTGTTTAGCCGAAATCAGTCAAACTATTTATTTTGCCAAAGATAAAAACTTACATTCACACAATAAAAAACTGAATTATTATTATTATTAATACCATACAGGAATTTTTGTCACAGCTAAAACTTTTCATTTTGGAACCTAATAAAACCTAAAACCCTAATCCAAGAAGGGTGTCCAATTTGAAACTGTGCTGATTGTATAGATCTTCTTTGTGTGAAGCATCCATGTTTTCACAGACATGGATGTAAACTGTGAGAGAAACTTGACTGGTGCATGGAGCATTACAACCGTGGGGCCGTAATTCTAGTTTACAACTCAGATTTTACCATAAATAAAAGCTAAACTTGCTTTAATATACAAGTAGAATTTTTATTTAAGACAAAACTAAAACCAGTCAGTTACAGTCAAAGGTTAATTTAATTTATATGCTATAAACAAAGACAGGAATTTACTCTGCAAAAGACCTTAATGTTCATTGTGATGTCTTTTTAAAATAGGCATCACCTTTCCTGTTATGTACTAGAAAAGAAAAAAAAACAATACGCAAATTCATCCAGCAGTCTCAACTTCACCTGAAGCTCCAAAATCACCGGGCATCTGCTGATGAAACATGATTATGAGATTATAAGAGCCAGAATCTATTTCTGATTTTAAATCTCCTCTCTAGTATGACCCTCTGCAGTGAAACATGCAGGGATTTATTTAAGTTACTAAATTTAGATGTGAGTGCTTTTCAGCTTCTGGACAGCTCAGTTGACTTTAGTTAGATTGTGCAGACACCCCAGACGTTTATCCAAATTTAGCACTAAGTCATCCTGATACATTGTTGGAGATATGTGCGATTTTGACGGTCGTAGTTTTTACCCCTCTCCTCCTTCTTCGCAGACTCCCTGAATCTCTGAACAAGGAGGACAGGCCGCTGTACTTCCAGACAGCTGACATGGCGGAGTGTCTGGCAGGACCAGGATACAACGCAGAGAGACTCTCCATCCCATACGTTCCCCAGGTCACAGGTACGACTGACCAGGTCACACTCTGCGAACTACATGGAGCTTTACAGGCTCTTTTATATAACTTTGAGGTGTTTCTCATATTTTAGTTTTCAAGTTTAAATTGATTATTATCACCATGAGCCCAACAGTCACAGAGAAACAGTCACTGGCGAAAGAAAATCTTGCAATTCAAAGCAAAATCTGAAACTCAGACATAACGTTTGAATAAAGAGTTCATCCTGGCGTGATTGTAAAGTGCTACAAATTTGTGTTGATGGAATTGCTAATAAATAAACTGAATGTAAATATCTGTAAAATTTGAACAGAAAATCCTACACATCGCTTTTGCTCAGCCTCAAAATTTATTAGTAACATAACGTTTTGGTCCTCAAGGTCTTGCCTGTGTTTTCCTTGTTCCCATGTTCTTTCCTCTGTGGGATATGTGACATATGGTGCACAGACTGTTGTCAGTTATTGAGAAACACACCCACAGCTGATTAACTCCCTCACACCTGTGCACACCTGTGAAATGGATGGGGCAGTTTCTATTTAAAAGGGAACTAATGTTTTTTTCCATCCTGGGCCCTATTTTCTGATCTACTTTTGTCTAAATGAGTGATAGGATGTTCAATATGTGACATTTCTCCAGTATGAAGCTAGGGCTGACCTGCCTGCAGCCTGTGAGCACGCGCTATATTAAATAATAGGGCACTCAGACAGCGTCAAACAACGTCAAAATACGTCCACTAAAAGTGCATTTTTTTCACACAGATAGGCTCGGATTGTTAGTATAATTATCTGACAACATAACGGAAAGGAGAAATGAACGTCTGTGTTTACCTTTAGCTGGATTCAGACATGTTCCTCTGCCTGTTGCTGCTCCCTCTCTCTCCTCGTCCGCTCTTCAGTTTCAATGAGCTCTGCGTCCGTGTACTCCGTGTTCAAATAAATACGGGCGCTCATCAAATTCAAATGGCTCATCCAGATCCAGTTGGTCAAAATCGGGTTTAAATTCAGCCATGACTACTCCAAACAGAGTAACTTGTAAGGTCACTCCAGCGGTAACTTCCTGCAACGTCCCGCGAGACGTGAGATTTCAGAGCCAGACTTTCACTCTATGAGTGAGTGCTTTGACTTTCCACAACAAACATGTCCGAATTTTTACTCGATTTTGACCAACTGGATCTGGATGAGCCATTTGAATTTGATGACCGCCCATATTTATTTGAACACGGACGTACACGGACGCAGAGCTCATTGAAACTGAAGAGCGGACGAGGAGAGAGAGGGAGCAGCAACAGGCAGAGGAACATGTCTGAATCCAGCTAAAGGTAAACACAGACGTTCATTTCTCCTTTCCGTTATGTTGTCAGATAATTATACTAACAATCCGAGCCTATCTGTGTGAAAAAAATGCACTTTTAGTGGACGTATTTTGACGTTGTTTGACGCTGTCTGAGTGCCCTATTATTTAATATAGCGCGTGCTCACGGGCTGCAGGCAGGTCAGCCCTAGCTTCATACTGGAGAAATGTCACATATTGAACATCCTACAAAAATAGATCAGAAAATAGGGCCCAGGTTGGAAAAAACATTAGTTCCCCTTTAAGCTCAATGTTGGAAATAATGGTGATGAACACTCTTGACGAAGGTCCAGGTGGACTGGAACGTCAGTGTTCCTAATAAATTGTGAGCAAGAGCAGTGTGTGGGAATTTATATTCAAGGACTCAAGTGATGTTTTCCAACGCACCCGCATCTGAGACAGTTGGATGTGTGATTCCCTTTCTTCAAACTTGTTTAACCTCTTAAAATCACCCTGACTCATTTTCAAAAGCTTCTGCATATTGTTCAATACTAGTGCAGATGTAAAGTCTCCAAAGATCTCCAAGATAGACACAAAACATACATGATACTATAGAGGACATTAAAGATAAAATCGAGAGCCTAAGAGGTTATTTCAAAGTCAGATCAGTTTGTTGTCTTTTGGTACATTGTGTTACATTTTTATTTCATCTTATTTTAAACTCACCATGCCCCTCAGAACTGGTGGCACTCTTGGTGAAGATTTATCCGAAAGAGCTTTGAAGGATTAACAGCTTCAGTGAACAGAAAATAAACTTAAAAAAACCCATTGTGTGATGAGCTTTATAACACAAAAGGTCTCTGTTGTCCTCCCTGACAATCTGAAGGGATATTTCACACCAGGACAACATGAACCAGCAAGAAAAATAATTTATTATTTGGGAATTTTCAAGATTTATTTTCTTATCTCTTCGTTTATTTCATAAACCGAGCTTTGGAAGTAAACTTTAAACCTGAGGCAAGGAAGATATTATTACGTTCTTATCAAGGATCTCAGTCACGCTGTTTTTTTAAAGGCTTAGATTCACATCAAATCCAACAGGTAACAGGTTGAGAGATGTGTCTGGCTCGTCCTTCTCCTAACAAAGAGCGTGCTTCTGTTTTCTTCCCTCTGCCATGCTGTCATCTAACAACAGTGCTTTACACAGTAGGAAAAATCCTCCACAGGTGCAAGCAGACGTCCAGAGGTAACCAGCTAGAGTAGAGCTGTAGACGAGTCTGTGTGTAGACACAGTTACCTGCTGTCGCTGATCTGCCTTTATTACTGGGTTTAGTTTAGATGGACAGACCTATTTAACAAAGCATTAATAAAAGTATCTTTGTGTTTGAATTACTGCTTTGATAGTTCTGATTGTGGTTCATGCACCTTTGAGGAGCTCTGTTTCTGAACCACTGGGGAAAGCAACCATGAAAGAGGCAGTTTGAATGACATTAAATAGCACTGGCTGTCTTTCATGCACTGAGAGATATTAGATGACAAAAATGCAATCTGTCATAGAGGACTGCAGCGCCCTGCTAGATCAGATACTACCTGTCCCACTCCCTCAGCTGACTGACCAACTTTAGATGAATCCTGTCTTGTTGTTTCCAGTGATAGCTGTTGTGTGTAGCTGCAGCATTACACTGTGCACAGAAACAGAATGGTCTGGTAATTTTTACAACTATCTTGCTTGCATTGCATCTGGAAATGTTATGGTGAGTACATTTACTTCATGTTAGAGTATCCATGTAGAGTATGACTATTGGAGTTGTTTGTGTTTGTCGTCGTGCTTAGTGTTGTTGGTGTAGAAAGTCTTGTTTAAATTGTGTTGAGCGTCAGTTTTTATTATTAATTCAAACAGAACAAATGAAGGCTGCTGTTTGGTTCGGGGCAGGAAGTACTTACTCTGTCTGTCTGAGCTTGTTTTGTAGAAATGGCCGGGGGAGGGATGAGAGCCTGAAGGAGTCAAACATACAGGGTTCATCTCAAAACCTGATCTCGCATCCACGTTTCTCACAGTTGTGTCTCTTCCTCGTGTCTTAGCTCCACCCTCAGAAGACACGAGTAGAGATGCAAGGATGTGATGCGAGGACAGAAGGAACAAGGAAATATGCCTTTAGTGAACTGAGTCGTCTTTTCCTGTAAAGCATCACGAGTCAGCTTTATTTTTGTTTTTTTTCATGAGTTAGAGTTCGTTATTTAATAACCCAGAATATGATTGCGGTGGTTTTTGAACACTGGAAATGATTTATTAGGCCAAATGTTTCAGGGAAACTCATCAACCCGACGCTCAGGAATGATCAGCCTCAGGTGTGACTGAGTGGAAATGATGCTCAGCGATGTAAAAAGTGTTTCTTGCTGACAGACAGACTCTCTGACTTGAGGGAAATAACAGATCAAGAAGAGAAAAATCTCTCTAACAAATAAAGAAAGTTGTTTGTTTCCTTTTCTTGTTCGGATTTTTAACTCAATATTGAATCAGAAAACAAATGAAATATAAAACTTGGGAGTGATACACTGGAGTTTAATCTCTTATCTGTCTTCACTCTGATGTGAAACTCCAGTGATGTTGTGATCTATCAGATCAGTCCAATCAGCTGTCCAATCAATAACAGATATCCAATCAGGGGGATGTGTCAGTCGATATAAGACTTCCACAAAGTCTGCACTCGTGTACCCTCGCTTCCCTCTCTTCTGAAAGCCTCCTCTCTCCTCGACTCCTCAACTCCTCTGAGCCAATTTTACAAAATGAGACTTCAACATGATGAGTCTTTATCAATTTCCAGGTCAAGTGATCAAGGATAGAGGAGTCGAGGAGGGATATTGAGATGAACCCACAGTCTTAGCAGCCAGAGAACAGCAATGAGTTTAAAGACGCTAACAGCCGCATAGAGCTGCAGAGTCAGTGTTGATTCTCAGTGGGTTCGGCACTACAGTCAACACCTTTTAAGTCAGGATCCTGTCATAGCAGCATTTATAACCTTTGGACCATTTTGAGTGCTCCAGTAGTACACTGCATTTTCCCATACTATGCAGTGTGAAGGCACTTAGTGCACTCAAATTATTGATTGGTTAGTACAGAAGTTTGCGATTTGAGACACACTGAAGGTACAAAACATGATCAAATGTGGTTGAAACTGTTTTGTATGCTTAACATTTGTAGTTTCATAAGGCGAACAAAATTGACCAAATTTAGCAATAATAAGCTGAAACGCTCAGTGGAGGACACTGGGACTTTATATTGTTGCAGCACTTCCACCAGGCCAATCAGGTGAGACAGAGCAAGGTAAAATCATACAGAGTTACTAAAATTAACAAATCACGAGGCTTTTAGATATGCCATATTCAGGCATCAAAATAAACAGTTTTGTACAGTTTTAGCTTTAAACAGTGACCCCTAACCCACAGAGTTACAAAACATTGAACAAAGTTTGCATCCTTGTAATTTTGTTTTTGCACAATGTTCAGGCATCAAAAGAAAGTTTTATACGTTATTTCAAACCATTGATTTTCAAAAACAAAGACAATGCTTAGTTTTTCAAACTTATCAGGTCCTTCTTTTCCCAAATAGCTCTGAGAAATTAAGAGTCCATACCAAGCAGAAGCGCCGGTGTCAGGAGGATCTATGATCTGTCAAAAACCTGCACAGTTTTTCTCCCTTTCCTGAGTTTTCAGTCCGTTCCTCTCTGCTGGATTCTCATTATGTCAGTGATCTTAGAATTACAGATAATCCTGGTTTAGTTCTGTATGATAGATGAGAGCGTGAGCCAAAAGCTAAAACCATAATATAATTGCAAGCACGCAGCTCGCTGTCTCTATCACCTCTTTTCTGTTTAGATCAGTTTCATCGTGAGCGGCTTCAGGCCAACTGCTGAGTCATACCTGCTCAAAGTGCACACCAAAGGTCACTGTGACTCATGCAAGCAACAATTATAGAGTGCTTCTGTTGTCTCCTTTCTGTGTGTGTTTTCACACCTCATCTGATCCGTTACTCCTCGAACCGTCGTCAGACAACCTTGACATCATGCTGTTCCTCAACTTGAGAAAGTAGCTGTACTTGTGTGGGTTCTACTTTCACCAGTGCTGTGTGGATGAATACAGAATGTATTAAAACAGGCCCTCCTGGGGGGCGAGGTACCTGAGGAGAAGGTTATCGCTCTGCAGGATCAGACAGATTTGTTCCTCGTTGTATTAAACTACAACATCAAGATAGAATCTGAGTCTGGCTGTGTGGAAAATGCAGTTTGGTGTCAGGGAGTGGAGAAGTCAGTGCCGTTATCGAGTGGCCCTGAAGAACATAACATCAAGCTCTCATATCTAAATAATAAAATCAATGATGTGTCAGTCAAAGATAGCCAAGTTTAAGCAACTTAAACTACTTGGTGCACGTTAAAGAAAGATTGTCTTCTTGGTTTCAAGAAACCAGTTTTGGTGGAGGGTGTTGATGGGATGTGAACAGCGGTGTCTGGTGTCAAAGACACTTTACAGCCGTGTACTCTGATGTTCACCTAAGTGGTCTTCCTCCTTTGCCTCTGAAGGCCCAGACACACCAAACCGACTTCAGAGAAGTAGCGGCGATGAAATAATGCTACGTTCATTAACAAAATCCAATGTTGAAAGACGAGAGGATATTTACCCTGCACCAGCAAACCATAACACAAAGCATCATGAAACGTTTCTGCTAAAGAGCTCAATGGCTAAAGAAAAATAATCTGACTTTATGAAACAAGTTTGTTTTGGGCTCACTCCCTCTTGACTTTAGCTCTTTGTTTACCTTCCTCACCTCCGTTTCTCTTCTCTTGCGCTGAGCTGAACTGCGGATCAGAGTGATTTCATTCACTGACGGGCTCCGCTGTTGCCGATGCTGATTTCACATGTTGAATCGGCAGGAAAGAGAGAGAGGACTGTCAGTATCCCTACAACTATATGAGGTCACTTGTCGGGGAAAACACTGTTGATTTTAAGCGACAAACGTCCAATGCTGTTGTTTTTCTGGTGATGTGAAATGCAATAAAAACTTAACCTAACTCCAGTACCATTTAGCCAATCATCACAAAATTGCAGAAACTGTCTACACACACACTAGCGACATATCCTGAAAGTGTCATAAAAATCGACCACTAGGGGCACCACAGATTCAATGTTGAATTCTGTTGTTGAACATGTGTAAAATTATTTTTATATCAGTCAATAGGGGGCGTCACCAGTTCCAAACAAGTGCAGTGGCCTTTTGCATAATTTGACCATAAATCAATGACAGTTTGTTCAAACATCACCAAATTCTGTGGATTTTTTTAAACTAAGCCCTTGAAGCATCGCCACAAAATGTTTCTACAGTCGACCAACAGTGTTTCCAAAAAGATGGTGGCCCAGTACAGTTTTGTACGTTAATAAATGACCAAACTGTCAAAGGTCTTGATCCTACCCAGCTTTCAAGTTTTAAAGGTCCATGCTGGCTTGAACCCTGGAATTGCTGCTTGTGGCTGTGTTCAAGTCATGAGCACACTGCTGCTTCGATACTTGAAACAAAGTGGATGCTTAGTGACAAGAAAAGTGGACAAAATAATAACCTTAAATGGCCTTTGACATGTTATGAAATATCACTGCACATCACAACTTGTGACCAGTGTTTTGCGACGTAGAAAACACTTAAAAACACCATGAAATTGAAAGATTGCACCTAAAACCCTTTTTAAAAATACTTTAAAAAATGATACATTTTACTACGTGGAAATGTGCTCCGTAAGTTGCCTGTTGTGCTGTTGTGTGCGTTGTTTGTTTACCCAGTATACATATTAGGATTTAAAGGAGGTGATAATCCCTGGTTGACTTGTCTCTCGTCCTGCAGATGAAGATCGTCTGACTAGGAGGAAGAGTTTCGTGGACACAATTTCCCTTCAGGTGGACATCATGTCCAACAGCCTTCCAGACAAGGTCAGTCGAATTTTCTTTCAAGAAACACAGAACACACACTGAGATGGTACTGAGCAGGGATGTGGTATCAGATAAAGAGGAAACTATAACCTTCACATGTGACTCCAAAACCCCAACATAGAGAAATCAGATTTGGCATCACTGTGTGTGCCAATATGTTATATTTTCATTCAGATGTTGGTGCTATAGGCTAGGCTTTACGCATGGCTGTGATCCACCAGTAAACAGAGGAAAGGAAAAGAAGGAGAACCGGAAACAAAACAGGTTGCTTTTGGAAATCTAACCGACTACGAGAGAGAAACAAAGAGAGGTCTTCAGAAATATGTTTCAGTGTGTTGCAGTTGAGGAAGTTTTAACGATTTTTTGTGTTTCTGTACAGCTTTACTAATGCCATACTTAAAAATGCTTTGAAAATATGTTTACGGAAACTCGACTGTTAATACTGATGCGGCCCTCCTTGTTTATCCCAGCAGACTTCTAACAAGTATTTTCATCACTGATTTAGAAACCAACAGTACCAGATTTATATTTCAGTCAGGACCACCTTAGTCAAAGCAAACTTTATTTCTATTTGCCAGTATTATATTTGACAGTATGGCTTTGTTCTGGGGCCTCTCTGCCTTTCCTAAGGCTGAAAGGGCACACCTCTCTGCCCTTTGATGTGCATACGAGGAAAGCCTGAGGCAGAGAGAGCAAACTTCCCTGCCCTTCCATGCGTCCACATGGAGACGAAGACCCTCCAGGAACAGAACAGAGCGGCATCAATGACAAACAGAAATGACATTGATAAGTCAGACACAACAAAAGGAGGAGCTGGTTGAGGGGTTGAAGGTTGCAAAGGGGCTGGGATGTGAGCTGAGCTTGACATCGTGTGCTGCCTGGACTAACACTGGGCTCAGTAAATAAGACAAAATGGCCCTTTAGTTTTCCTGTACAGAGCTTCATCAGTGATTGTGCTGTCCAGGCTGCAATGCTTTGTCAGATGACATCCTCAGTTCACACCTCATCACCACGGTCTCTTAGTAAGTGAGGCACAAGGTGGTGAATGATCAACATGCTGACACTATGTTCTGTGTTTTTATTTGTCTGCAGTCCCAGCTAGCTGAGGAGATCACGTTCGAGACCCTGAAGAAGGCCATCGGTGAGATTAAAGAAAAGTTTATCCCAGTGTGTCGTCCTGAATGCAAATGAAATACTTGGCTTGTTGTCAAGAGTTCCTTCAGGCCAGGGCTTCTCTGACAAGTAGCCAAAATGTTGACAGTAATGTCCTATGAATTACAAAGATTTACTCACTGTCATGACATGGGTGACTAAATCTGTAAGTGAAGTCAGAGTTAATATACAGCTCTCATGTGGCCTGTTTTTTACTTTCCCAAGGATATTTTTACTGTTCTGCTTGTGAAAAAACAACTTTGACATAAATATATGCAGCCAACGTTTTATTCTGCCGTGTCTCAGAAGTCTTTTTGTGTTGCTCATGCTGATTATAAGCTCATTATGTTTAAGTGCCAGTGTCATCATTTAAAGTCACTGAGATTGACCTCCATCTGTTCTCAGACACCACCGGCCTGGAGGAGCAGGAGAGGGAGAAGAGGCGTCAGGTGATGGAGAAGTTCCAGAAAGCTCCATTTGAGGAGATCGCTGCTCACTGCGAGTCCAAGGTAAAAACCAACTTAAAGAGACAAAACACATTAGCCCTTTTTAGATAGGAATTGTGCAAATTTGCAGGAAAGCCCAATCAGTCTTTTTCAGCATTGGCAGTATAAAAACAAAATCAGGGAGTGCAGCAAAATGCTGCCTACCTACTTTTGTTTATACAGAATGTGCCTTTTTCGGGGCAGTGGGGGGCGTGAGCAAGTAACAAAACGTGTAGCTCAGCGTGTGACGTAAACAGTGACGTGGGAGGGAAGCCGCGGCTGGTCAGTCCTTTGATTCTCTGGTAAGTTGGCCCGTTCTTCACCGTCCCCGTCATCTGACGGTTAATGGCCTCTTCGTTTGCGAGGACAAGGAGGGCGCGCAATTCCTTGTCTCCCCAGTTGCTCATCTTTACAGTGTCTGTCAGGTTTGTGTTTCCCTCTTGCTACTAGCTGCTCGCTCATTCCTGCTATCAGCTGTTTCCTGTTTATCCACCGCCACGTGGGTTGCACGTGCGGCGTCATCAACAGCTCCTCCCACAAGTCTTCAACAGCCCCTCCCGTTGCGGAAGGCCGCCTCGCTCTGTTTAAACTAAAAGGGTTCCGCCAATATGTCTACCCTACGAGGCGGAAAATTGGGCACCTCGGATCAACTCGCCAATCCGCCTCTGTGTGTCTAAACGCTCGCAGCTTGCCGGCAAAACGGCCCAACATTCACGGAAAATCTGGCAGTGTAAAAGGGGCTAATGAAGGTGATAAAGTGTTCAGGAAGGAACCAGTTTGTTTGTTAAATAAACTCAAGCTCACTTTGAATGTTTTATTTCTGCAGGCGAACATGTTGCACGACCGGCTGGCACAAATCTTCGAACTTACAATTAGGTAAGTAGTCTTTTTTTTTTTTGTTTGTTTGTTTGTTTTGGTTTTTTTTGAGATTTTTTTGCAAATAATTTTCAGATGAGTTTCTTGAATTTAAGACATGATTTGCACAGAGTACCTTTACATAGCTGGAAGATTTAGTTGTTTGTTGTTGTGTTAGCTGCATAGCTAACGTTAGTGCCAAGATATTGTTGTCATAGAAACATACCCTCACACAGCACATCATTAAATAAAAGTGCTGGGAGAGCTTTTTTGTGAGATGCTGGGATGAAGCGCTCTCCAGCTACAGCTTTTCTGCTGAAGGGAAACGCTATGTGGAGCCAAGTCTGACAGTTTAATGCTGAGGTTGAGATGTCCTACAACAAAAAGGATAAACTTTAAATATTTAGGTAACAAACTGAACAACAGCACAACATTTATAAGTAGTTTCGCCCACACGTGGTGAAGTTCTAAAAGCAGAGAGTTGTTCATTCATCAGCTTATTCTCCATATCTGTCTCACATAACCATTTGCTCCAAGTCACCTTCAAGGACTAGTTTCTCAATCTAATTGGCTGTATGGAAATCCCAGTTTAACATCTTGCCCCTCTTTCACCACCACCCCCACCTCCAAAACCCACCCCACCCGCTCCTCGTCATCCCTCTTCCCAGGCCTCCACCCAGCCCGTCCGGAGTGGTTTCCATCTCATCGGGACACACTCAGCACCAGTCCGTCCCAGTCTACGAGATGAAGTTCCCAGACCTGTGTGTCTACTGATCACAACATTGAAAGGAACAACACACACACACACACACACACACACACACACACACACACACATACATACTTGTACAAAACTAGCTGAAATGCAAAATCAAAAATGCTATGAAAGAACTACACAATCACAATCTGTATTCCAGTCTCCTGTATTCAGACCAGCACGAAGTTGTCACACAAAATGCAGCAAAACAGCCATTTTCAATTTGATATGAAGATGTGTAAAAAAAAAAACAAAAAAAAAAACAACTTCCCTAATCTCTTTCTAATTCTCTTTGAGAGCCTCAGAAGTGAAGCGGTACTTCTAAATCCCAAAAAGCCATTCAGCTGTTATTAAAACTTGCTCAACATCTCTTTCTGCTCTTTTTAAATTCCTTAACTCTTACTTAATTTTGAAGCAGACCATTATTAACCCTGCCAGCTCTAAACAAACTGATTTGCTGTATTTTGTTGCCTGACTAACATACGTGAAACTAAACATACAAGTCACCAAGAACAAAAACAAATGAACAGCTTCCACTCTGAGATTTCAGTGATAGATGCTGAATCAGATGTTGCGTCCCAGCATGCCTCCGATCCGGTATCATCTCTGATCTGGCCAAAGCTTCACGCCTTGTACGCCGTAGTCTCAAATTAAACTCTCGTACAAACGGCTAAAGCAGTCTCAGGGTTAAACCTTGAGTCTGGTTTTTGTTGTGATGCTCCGTCTTCAGAGCCAGCTTCTGCCTCTTAACAAGTATCTGTTCTTATCAGTAGGCGTCAGTGCAGTCGCTAATAGGTAGAAATGTTCAGTATATTAGCTGTCAGATAGAAAATCAGAAATAACTTCACTGGTGGTAGAAGGCAGGTTAGTTTTAGGCTCACTGCTGCTCAGTCTAATCAGTCTTCACTGTTCAGTCTTTGCTATTTAAACTCAGACGTCATAAACGACTTCAACAAGCAGCTAAGCTTCATGATTGGAAATGAATTGAAAGCAGAACTTAACTGGTCTTGAACTGCTTGGCAGAGACTCCTAAAAGACAAGCCAAAGAGAGTTTTCAGTGCTGCTCAGCAGAAACGGCTCGCTCATGCTTGGTGATTTTGTGTTTGCTTCTGATGCTGTGTTCCAGAGCTCTTGGAAATGTTGAGTATTTACACAGAAATGTTGGAAAGCTTCAGTTTAACAGCACAAAAGATCAGGAATAAGAAATCAGACCAAAGTATTGTTTTTTAAGAGGTTCATAAATTCCATTTTCATCGCTGAGTCATGTTATCTCAGTCAAAACACCTCAGTGGTTCTATTTCAATTTAAATTAGATTGTAAAACAATACTAACAGTTGATGTTATGCGAGGTACGAAGACAAAGATTTTCTATTTGGCAACAAAATCTCACAGCAGTCGGTATTGTTTGCCAGTTTTTGCTAATTTGTTGATGCTGTGTCTCCAAACCAAAAGCAATATATAGATATTGTGTCAGCATGATGTTCAGGTGATTGCGAAGTAACTCTAAGAGAAATCGAGTGTTGGTTTAGCAGCCGTGTCATAAGAACGTCTTCCTCAAAACTGAATGGGTCAGAAGCAAAGTGGTTGAAGGAGAGAGAAATCAAAAATGTGAAAATGTATGTTCAGGAAACAGGAGATAATCTCCAGCACCAGCCTGCAGAGACTCATTGTTGAGTGTAAATACAGCTTTTGATTATCAGCCAGTGTTGTGTTGATGTTTGTTTCCAAACAGATTTGGAATGAACCCCTTTAATCCAGATCTAATGACGGAGAACTCAGATACAGCATGACTGTTTGTTGCCGCATTATTTTCCTCTAAATGTCTTCAAAGCCAACAGGTCATGAATATACAGAGCGAGCACAAAACTTACACTGACACATTTTAACTCTTTAGAGATGTGAACTGCATTAAAAGATAATTCATTTTCCATCGGAAATAATTACATGCACTTATTTTGCCTAATATTAGACTGAACTGACCCTTTGCTAAGCCCCGCCCGTTTGTGATGGTTCGTCAAGCTGTCTGGTCGAGCATGGAGCCCACACTGTCACTAACTGCACTCCCTGAAGAACTATTATCACATTCTTGGGGGAAAAATTCCCAGAGAGAAGCAGACAGAGGGGTCTACAGTGTGTGTTTGAAGGATACATCCAGGATGTCAAACTGACTCAGCAGCAACAACAGGTTAAAAAGACAAAGATAGTTAGAAGCTAAAGCCGAACTATAGGCTACACATCACAGTGTAAAAATGGCGATCGAGACAGAAGACAATGAATATAAACAGAAACTTTATATTCCAGCAGCTGTGTGGCATCGCAGTGTGTGCAGATGAACTGTGTTTGCCTCCCCTGTGTCACCAACTGGCAGGCTTCCGCTGCTGGTTTCCTGAAGGCGCTCTGGGGGAATCCAAACAACGTTCATGTGCACACACTGCGATGACACACAGCTCGTTGAATATGAGCAAAGTTTCCCTGCTTCCCTTCACTGGTTCCTGTACAGCAAGGTCGGTCTTTGTAGTCTGCTGTAGTCATGCAAAGTGAAGGAAATCTGAAACGATGGCTTTAGAGTCAATGGAGCACAGCTGTGTTGTTGTTGGACCCTGGTCTGAGCCGGCTGATGCTAAACTATGATCGGCAAGTCGTCGTTCCAGGAGCAGGATTTAGCAAAGGGTCAGTTGTCAACATGTTGCACTTCCTTCCCATCTTCAGTCTGACATTGCATCCACTCCACACTGATTTCTGTGAGGGAGGGGGTTCGATTTTCCCTAACTAATCACTAGAGACCAATGTGTCCACTTCTAACATCATTTTAAGTCCACATTGATGCATAGCCAGGACAACATATGTGTTCTTTGGCTCAACATATCACAGCACTTACTAGGGCTTTGCTCAGACTTTGAATGTTCAGTTACTGTTAGTTTACGCTGAGCACAAAGGAAGATTTTGGGCTTGATGTCTGTTGCTGTCTTTCATGGATGTGGTCAGGCGGCTAGCTACAGAGGAAGATAACGTTGGTTGCTTACGTCTAAATAGCAGAAATAACCATTATTAGGCGTTACGCTGCAGCTTTTTGAGTTGCTGAACAAGTCAGAGATGTGAGCAGTTTATCTGAGGTCTGAAGATATTGTGGTGTTGCCACCTATGATTCAGTCCTCACCTGCCCCCTACTGGTCATACTTTTTAACCCCACAGAAACATAAACACAGGTTTTTGAACAATGCAGTTCATGTGACAGCTTTTTGTCATGCATACACGTCGTTAAAATCAAGTTCTGAAGCGCTGTTAGTTTGTGATATTGAATACACATGTATCTGTAGATGCTCAGCTCCAGAAATCTAGCAGTAGCACCAACTGTAAAAAGACGCTTTTCTTTCTTTCGTCCAGCAGGATGACTTTGTTTTATACTTCCTGAGCACAGTTAGTATGTTGGCCGTGTGCAGCTCCAGTTTGACCTGCAGCTTTGAACTCCTCACAGCTTTGTTGGCAGCTCATGAAAAACCAAAACACGTTTCGTTGCCAAAGACAGAAGTCGTTCCTCTCTCGTTCTATAAATTCGAAATGTCTAAATCTTTAAATACTGGAGTTTATCAGAGTCGGCATCCTCCGAGGAGCCATATAGAGAGTTTCACTCCAAACAAAGAGACCAGCAGCAGCTCATCAGAGTTAACCCCCGCCTTCAGCCACTCTGATACAAAGCACTGAGATTTTGGAGGATTTAATCATCTGTGCTTTTTCGACAGTTACCACAGGGACACGTTTTGTCTCCAAAAGGGTTACAGGAGGCGTTTTTGGAATGAGATCCTTCATATCTGCTGGAGCTGCAGCTGTGATCTGTAATAACAGATGGTTATCAGTATTTCCTCTGATCTGAGCTCAGTGTAGGAAGAAAAATCCCTCCAGTTGGAGGCAGATACCTGCTGCCACCGTTTGGTCTGAGCAGCTGCGCAGAGCACATCGCCGCTGCTGCTTAATTCCAGGTTGAAGGTCAGTGCTTTCTTTCACTCGGAGATTACTGGTTTGTGTGTGAGTGTATCCTCAGTAAACTAAGCTCTATCAGTTGACCAGTTTGTGGGGAGGAATTAATGAGTCTGGCTTGGTCTTATTGCGCCTTTTATCTGTTTAGAGGTGGACAGAATTATACAATGAATGATGGAAAAATAAGATGGAAAAGCGAATGAAAGAGACAAGAAAAAAATTGCAGGGCTGTTTTGTATGTGGCTGTGTATGTTTCAGATGGTTTTGTATGTTAAAGGTTGTTGATTGCAGGTTGTGTCCCTGAACGAGAAAGGTTGGCAAAGTGAGCTTTGTTTGAAATCACCAACATGAGCCTGAAAAATATGAACTTTGGCTGGTAATTTTTAATCTTCTTCAGAAGCCACTTTGACGGCGAAGCAGCTGCTGACCCCATTTCCACCTGGTATTGACGCACACAATCTTTAATCTTTTCAATTTATCTGCATGTGTAAAAATACACATATAATGCAGCAGAACACGTTGCAGTCTGAATGCTGTTTGATCAGACCACATGTGGAGATGATCTGGCTGACGTGATCAGATTTCTGTGGGTGTACATGACGTCTGTACAAACATTTCCATTTCTCTGGGCTCTTTGAGAACTTCTCATCCACGCTGGTTTAAAGGAATACGTCACCCACAGAATGACTGTTAGTACGTCAGTTAATCAGCCTGTGTTACATTGAATTCTGAAAGAAAACCTTATTTTTCTTGAATGCCTCCACAGTTAACGAAAATCAAAAACTGACAGTTCTTGATGAATTGAAGTGAAGGGCACGACGATCAACACCAGCAAAACTATATAAAAATATCTGTTTATACACTTTAATGCGACTCGTGCAGTATAATCCAAGTCTCATTTATCCAATTAAGGGCTGCCCCCGACTAAGAATTCTCGTAGTCGACCAATAACTGTCATCAGGGTCCATCAGTGGACTAGTCTCCTGCATGTTTCTGATATGAATGTAATGATTAAATGATATATTTTGGTGGTTTGAGTTGAAGGTGTGAGAAAGAATAGTGTCAGTAACATTGTTAACACTGTGCTACATTACAGAGAAATACAAACCGTACTAATGAACCTTCATTAATATAGGCCTATATTTTATCTCCAAGTGCACGTCACACACTGAGCGAGCCGCCTGTTAATGACGCTGTGGGCTAATGGGCATGTAGCTACTTCCATGTTTCACATGATACGTCATGTTTGTAGTCGACCAATGAAGATGAGTTTACATATCACCTTGGGTTCGTCCTTCACCTTCTCAAAATGATCCCACACTTTGGATTTCCTGCCCGACATGTTATTAACTAGCCTGTGGAATAACCGCAGGTACCAGCCCTGGAGATTAACCTGACTGCTGTCTGACTGCTGAGCGTGGACACTTCCTGTGTCTGTCCTTTCACATTAAAGTCCCACAATGGTTTGGATTGGTTTTGACGAGGTACAGCTCGTGATAGTGTTTCATCTTTTTGGTTCATTTTTTTCTGCGACGAAGCAATAAATGAAATCTTGTTGACTGGTGACCTCTCTGGTCAACTAGTGTTTGGTCAACTATTAGCGGGCAGCCCAAGTCCAGTTGTATTCTTAGTACTTTTCAAACACGTGCATTTTCACTAAAACATTATTAAGAAGCCCTCCACATGAGGTTTTAGTGAAAACTGCTGTGGAAGTACTGAGCTCACAACTGAATGAATGAGACTTGTTTTCTTTTTCCTCCAAAATTAGCACACAAATGTGTGGTTTTTTTTTTATTTAAGCACAAGAATACCTGCTAAAATAGATGATAGATTCTTTTCCCATTGCCAGTACACCAGAGCTGTGTATCCCAGAGTACCCCGCTTCAAAAAATCTGAACTATCCTTTTAATACCAGGTTTAAATGGAGTCTCTGTTAGCGTCCTCTGTTCTGAATATGGTGTTTAGCTAACTGCAGGTGGCTGGAGATGTTTGGAATAAACCAGCCAATGTGAGTTTTGGTTAAAGACGTAGTTTCTCTGTAGAGTTTGTAGTCTTTTGTCAGGAAGGGCAGGATTCAGAGAAATGGAAATACCTTAGATCTTCTCCTCTGTATATAAAAAAATGCATTAAAGCGATTTTATCTTTTGTGCATATCTGCGCTGCGTAACGTCTTAGCTTTAAATGCTAACTCTTATGATTTAGTATCATAGCTCTACATAAAAACATGCATTATATGAAGTAACTGCATGATATCTTAGTATGATGTCGTCGACCCCTCAGGGGGCGCTGGGAATATAAATCCATCTAAACAAACTTTATCGACTGAATCCAAAAATCATATTTTTCTTCAAACTGATGTAAAATGAGCCAGCACAGTGGGGACATGTCACTGATTTGAGTTTGGAGGAAAGTACGATTTGCACAGGAGATGAACAGTTTGCTTAGATGTGGCTGGAATACATGATCACTTCCTTTATGAATGTGTCATTATAGCAGTATATCATATATTTTTGTACATTTTATGCATCACGTATCGTCAAACTGTTGCCTGGTAGAGATTTAGAGATTGGGAGATGTATTCTTGTCGATCACATTCATCATGATGAAGACAAATGCTGATCTCTTTTTATTTTAAGATTTTACATTTGTGTTGTTTACTATGAAGAGGACGGTTCAGGGTTTCAATGGGATTGTGCAGTTCTTATCAATGTGGGAGAAATGGTCTCATTTATGAAATTATGAAATGTTACTTGATTTTTTTTTAAATGTAGAATCCATTATATCATTTCAAATATACTGAAAAATGAATGAATATTATATCTATAGTCAGATGATGTCAGTTATTTTTGCATTCTACAGAGAACAGAAGAGTAAATCAGCAAGTTTCAGCTTCTAGGTTTTATTTTCCTCCCAGAAGTTGCAGCTTCAGCTCAGACTCATCAGCAGAATTTTAGATATGAGATCATTTCTGAGAAGATTCAGCTCCAGATTCACTAAAATTAATTTGCAGAGTCAGTTTCCAGTTCTTGTGGCTTTTAGTTTAGAAACAAACCCTCTAAAAGACCACAGGGCAAAACAGCCACTTCATCAACATTAGAACAAGTGCAAACTGCTTAATCACCGTCACCAGTATTCTGATGCTCTTTAAATCTATTTAACAGCAACGTTTTGTGATCTGAAGCCTGAGGTTTGCGTTGGACCCATTTAGGTGTCTTGAAAACAAAGAAAAATCCTGTTTCATGTGTGGAGCTCACAGTATAATCACATCTCTGAGATTTAATTGAGGTTATTTGCAAAACTTCTCGCTTTGCCTGACACATGATAAAAAATAAATAAATAATCAATGGTTTTCAAACTGTGAGGCTCTTCCCCACACGGTCAGCAGTTGGAGCAGCAGCAGAGTCTGTGACACACAGCTCGTGGAGGCAATTAAGGCACTTTAAAACGTTAGCGCCTGATTGCTGCAATTAGAGTAAAAAATCGTACTCCGTCTCAGAGTCGAAAATCCAGTGACGTTATCTGTGCATCCATCAGATCATTTGCCAGTTTGCCAAAATGTAAACGAAAAACAGGGAAACTTTAAAAGTTTTAAAACCTATAAAAGATATTTAAGAGTTTCCTTGAGACTTAAGCTCTAAAGCTGTTTTCACACCACTGTGTGATAACCATCCTGACAACCGGCCACCAAACAGCTGCGATGACGGGCAGGTGATTCAGTGAACACTGGCAGAAGTGCTAGCCAGCCGTACTGTGGCAGGAAAATGGAAATCACTGAAATTACCAATGATTTTTAGCCTGGTGAGATCATCCTGTTGACGTGAGCTCAACATTCTGTTGGCTCTCTGCATCAGTCCGGACTCTGTGCTGCCCCAGACACTCACCTTGATAGACAAACTCCTTCAGCCAATCAGCGTAACAAAGCATTGGGAACATCTTCTTCATCACAAATGGAGCCAAGTGATAAATGATGCTTTTGCATACACTTGTTATTTAATTGTTATTGACTCTGTTTCTGCAGTAATTTCACTTACAATATAAGAGTTAGCGCTTGTTGCTTCATGAGACGCCATGACTGTTCTGCAAGCTGCCGCCTGCATTTTACGTCATCAACTACAGCACAGTCCCTGATTGGCTCCAGTGGAATATCCTCTAAATACCTGGATACGAGGCGAGTCCAGACTGATAAAGTGAGCGAAACAGAATGTTGAGCTCACGTCATCGGGGCGGTTTTATTAGCCTGAAATTTTTCTACATATTTGGACAGTTCACCTACAGTAGTATCTACGTTATCAGCTCCTCCATCTTGTCTTCTTTCTGCTATCCTGATCCTGATGATCAGAGCGGCAGAGCTAAATCTGTACATGTGGCGGCAGCCGCTTTATTCCCCCTTCCGCCACGTTGGAAACCGCTTATGGCTGGAGGCAATTTACCAGCAGTGGTGTGAAAAATGTATGAATAAATTTTAAATATATCACACCGAGCAAAGTGAACTCTTGTACTTGCACTTATATTCACGAGTTATTGAGATTGCAGAGCTGTCTTGCGTTGTGTCTGTTAAAACAGTTGTCACTGCTGCTGCATTGCATTGTGGGATAGGTCTGCCAGCATAGTGTGCAGCATTTTCATACTGTAATATTCCACTGTTAGTAGTGCCCAATTCATGTACTGTTGGTTTCATGCTAAGGTTTTGCACATACTTAAAAAATCGCACATACTGTTTTAGCGCACTTAACAACATGTTGGTTGGAATTTCAGATGCAGCTAAAGAATCATAGCGAGAGTCACAAAATCCAGTCATATTTTAAACTTTCTTTCAAGTTGCACTGTCAGTTATTTTTTTGTTAAGCCGTAGAAACTGTTTTGTCAGAGGGTTAAAATTTTGGTAAACGGCAATTAAATAGAATATCATGCCCATATTATATATTGTGGTCCTTTAAATTGGCTGCAATCTGAATTTTAAGAGTTTCGCCCATTTTGAAAATAATTAGATTAACAAAGAATGGATACGTATGATACTAGAGTGAATCTGGACCTGAATCTGTCCTGAGCTGCAACTTCACGTCAAAGCTGATCGATAAATAAAGTTTAAATTAAAGTAAATGATCTGAGAACAGTCTGAAGCTTCAGTCTGTGAATGAATCATCTCCACTACTTTTGATAAAGTATTTAATAGATTTAAGTCAATCAGTCACAGATGAAATATTATACTGAATAACTGTCAGAATGAGATATGATGTTTGCACTTTGATCACTGTGTACCTGGTACTATAGCAAAAATGAATCGGCACAGATTAGAGTGTGGTACAAGTTGATCATTAGAGGTATTTTTCTCCCAAATGTTCAGTTTGTGAAATGTTGTATTCAAGAATAACTATGTGTCAAACTGTGAAAAGTCCCTCCTGACTGGTGACTGAAGTCAGAGTCAAGTCTTAAAATGATAAAAATTAAGACGGGAGAATAAATCAGTAAATGGGGTGAGATCATTTCACTGCTGACCTGCCTTATGTCAAAATGCTGGACACACAAATTGCTTTAAAGAAACATATTAACGTGATTCGTCACTTTTCAAGATGGACTTTTCAGTTTATCAGCTGAATTCTGCAGAACAATGAACAGAAGAACAAAAAAAAATCCGAGCTTCTGATGATGTTTTCTTATGTTTGTGATGCAGCAGTTTGTATTTTTGTGCCAGTTTTAGAGCTCAGAGGTGTTACGTCTGTGTTCGGCCTTCACAGTGACAGACTGCTAAAAGCTTGGCTTTGTTTCAAACACACTGAGGATTTTAACCACTAGACGGCGCTGAGGCTCTGCAACGGAAAACGGGTTTCAGTGTGATTAAAGAGCAGGAGTTGTTTACTGTTTCATTCTGAACGGTTCCACATCTGCAGAAGTCCTACATGTAGAGTTTCACACAGTTTACAGGGATAAAAACGACCTTAACTTTGATATGGTTTTGGTGAGGGGAGTTTGAATCATAAATGACAAAATTGGCATAATATTTGAGATAGCTGAGTTAGACACAGTTTCATTACTTTGTAGGTTGAAACAAAAAAATCCTAGTCAAAACCGACAGTTCTTTTTCACATCAGATAGTTCTAATGGACGTCCAAAACACATAATTGAAACCACAAAATATCTCCATACTGCTCGTCCGTAGTGATCCAAGTGTCCTGAAGCCCCGACATAAAAAGCTGTTTGTGGTTTCAATTATGTGTTTTTGGACGTGTGAATCTGGGGCGCCGTCAGCCTCCATTAGGTGGAGTTGTGTTGCTACCTCCTCTCCCCTTGGATCTCCGCAAGTGATGTGAGGACTCTAAAACTTCACCTGAGCCTCCCTCGGCATATGGGTGAGTAGGTAATGGCTGAATTTTCATTTTTGGGTGCACTATCCCTTTAAGCATGATCAATTACTCTCAACCTTTGGAACAATATGAGAGACAAAATAATCTCAACTCAAAGGTCCAGTTATTGACTCTGATGAAGACTACGTGTTTGAAAAGTTTTGAGTTCCTCCACACTGGCGATAGCTGCAGGCATTTTGTTTTCAGATTGTCCGTCCAATTCTCCTGAATGCCATATCTCAAGAAACCTTGAGGGCATTTTTTCAAATTTGGCACAAACATCTTCTTGGACTTAAAGATGAGCAGAAAAGATTCTGGTCAAAGTCAATGTGACCTTGTCTGTCTGTCTAAATCTTGCAAATGTGATTGCTCACAAACACCTTGAGGGTATTTTTTCAAATTTAGCACAAACGTCCACTTGGACTCAACAATGACTTTTATTCAGCTTTGGTGGTCAGAGGTCAAGGTCACTGTGACCTCACAAAACATTTCTGGCCATAACACAAGTATTATCATGCTAATTATGAGGATAAAATGATGACATGATGACATTTTAAACCCAAAGCTTCACTATGACATCTTTATGTTTTGTAAAAACACTTTTCTGGCCATTACTCAGCGTCATGTCTCAGGAACAGAAGGGGAGACATTTAGTCAGATACTGAACTGGTGACACTAATCTGATTGTGTAGATCTTCTGTGCTGTCGGGGGGAAGATGTGTGTGAAACATCCATGTTTTCACACACACATGGATGTAAACTGTAAGAGAAACTTATCTGGTGTTCAGAGGCATAAAATTTAATTATAGTTTTGATATTGCCAGGATCTATCTTCTGTTTTGGGGATCAATCATGGGATTGTTTAGTCAATAAAAAGTCTGCAAATAATGAAAAATCTCCAGCTCAACTTCCCAGAGTGACTTAAAACCCAGAGATATAAACATTTTAATGATGTTAAACCAAGACGAGAAGCAGATCCTCACACTGGAGAAGCAGGAACCAAAAAATATTTAATATTTTTGCTTTAAAGTTGGCAAAATTTTGATGCATTTATTTCTGCATATCAACTAATCGATTAACACACATATGATTTCAGCATGATTTTTTTCAGACAATCCTTCAGTTTACTTTTAAAGTCTTTGAAATCATATTGGGATTAACTTTAAATAACAAGTGGAACCAACAGACGTCAGATCTGTTTCTGAAATGTCATTAAATTATTTCCTCTAACCTCGCTGGCAGCAGAGCCTCAGCGCTTCATTACAAAGCCTCTATTCAATAGTAAATTGTGCGTTGAGATTGATGTTCAAGACTCAAATAAAATGTTTCTATCAATACTGACGAGTTGCGATGTCTTTATTACTGTCAGCTTTATTTTGAAGGAGGACACAACAAACGAACGAATGCTTGCTTTTATTATTTTTTTATTTTCTGAAGAGACGTTCCAGTTCACAAATCTGTAACAGAAAACCCGAAAAATCAGAGTAAACATTTGATTTTTGACGTCATTTCTATAAATTAGAACTTCTGTTACTGGAAACAAAATAATCTGACAATAATCTTTAAACAGTTATTCCCCAAAATGACTTCCCAAAGCTAGCTTTCCAAAGCAATGCATTTGCTTTTAGTTGCCCTCCTCCTCTTCCTCTTCCTCCTCCTCTTCTCCTCCCCCCTCCTCTTCTTCCTCCTCTCCCTCCTTTTCCTCCTCCTCCTCCTCTTTCACCCCGGTCCCTCCGGGTCGGTGCCCTTGGCTCTGCCCTGCACTCGGCCTGTGGTTGTGGGTTTGAATCCCATCGTGTCTCAATGGCTCTCTGCTCTCCTCACTGGAGGGAGAAGGAGGAGGTCGTGTGGAGCTGCCCGACGATCCAGCAGGAGGATTCTTTGGCTTGTCTTCGTCCTTCAGGTCAGAGCTTTCATCACTGCAGACAGACAGTGGTTAAAATACCAACACTGTTTGATTGTACAGAATCATATGCAGCACTTAAATCAGTATAATAAAAAATAATAAAAAACACTTGCTGCACCTTTTTATTGTTGCCAGGCAACCATGCCATCACCTCCTGACACTAACATTTCCATGTAATCAGTCTACTGTTAATTTTCATTTTTATGTATCCTGCAGTAATCAGTGTGTAGCTGCTGCCATGTTGAGGCAGAGGGTGCTGTCTGTAGCTCTGGTTGAGGGTGAGAGGCTGTCAGCAGATAAACAGAGATCTGTGTGGGTACATGAGACCCTAAAAAAGAGGCTGGATCATGGGGAGTACCACCAGTTGGTCCAGGTGCTTCTCCTCCATCATGGACGTTTACAGTACTGCACTTATCTGCTTCCACGCCTGCTGTTTTCTATTGAGATGGTGCTAACTGTGGTTTGTAAAGTCATATAGCTCTGGGTATCCAGCAACCGCTACCACCAGTCTCTCCTCCACACTTGTTGTTGTGACAACCACAGAAGCCCCGCCTCTCAAACCATCACATTGGACAATGGGGGAAAAAGTGGAGATGACGTGGGGCGCTTTACTGCTCTGTAGCAACACAAAAACAGCGAGCAAAAAACTTAATTCTCATTTAAAACAATTACAAAAAGTCAAATCGTGATGGATTTCTCTATGTGGTCATCTGCACCAGGCACGTACACTGATAGTGTTTACTGTACATTACACGTAGCTACATGCTAACATCAAGGACACATGTAATCTTGGTGGCAAAGCATTTACTTAAGTTCCTTCTCCTCTCACCTGTTTCGAACTTGGCGTGGTGGAGGTGTGTTAGTCGATGTGTCCTGTGTTCCGTCAGGCTTCTGATTGTCCCCGAGATTTATGTCAGAGTTTCCTCCCTGCAGCTCCACGCTCTCCTCACTGGACTGAGGGGAAAGCCGTGGTTTGGGGGGTCTGCTGGCCCGGCGGCAGGGAGGTCCGGGGCCGCGGCACTGCTGCGCCGGCAGGCTGTGGTTAAAGTGGGCCGCTGCCATGCACTCTGCAGTCGTTTTGTCACACACACACTGCAGCTTGTCACAGACGGTGATGCCTTGACCTGAGGAAGAAATAACAATGATTAACGTGAGGTTAAGGAAAGGTATTTAGCAAAACTGGACTCTAAACAAGTGGAGGAAATCTGAAAGTCAGCAGACTCTGATACAAAAGCAAGATTAGCGAGGTTATGTGACCCCTGCGGCTTTGCTTCACAAAAAGAGGTAAGTTTGTTTTTTCAAGCCTTAGTTGAAGTGAATGTTGACAACTAAATAAACACACTCTAAAACTCAGATTAAAAACAATAAAATTACTTGTAGAGTGTCTGAAATTGTACGGAGAACCAATACATTTAGCATGAACAACAGAAACTGTAACTAAAAGCTTCAACACTCAGCTGTGGCAGCTGCAGGTTGGACTTGCATTAGAGTTCCTGTAGATGTCAGACAAAAAATCCGTGCTTCCTTTCAGATGCTGACATGACTTAAGATTCAGATTAAGGTACTTTGGTGTTTACTTCACTGTCTTCCCATGCTGAAACAAAGATTAATGTTACTGTGTTCTCAGCAGACCTGCTGTACTCACATCGTGGTTTCCCGCTCTCGCAGGAGATCTGAGCGTTGAGCTTCCTGTCTGACCTGCAGCCCATGGAGCTGATCTGCTTCAGGCAGCAGTGATGGAAGAAGCAGCACCTGATGGAGAGCAGCAGAGGTGATGGAGAAGGTACCTTGTTAGCTTCATACAGCATGGACAAATCATCTAAACTTCAAAGGTACCCAGTGGAGATTTTTTCCGCTGGTAGTGCTATAAAAAGATGTTTTTATGAGCCTGTCCTCTTTGTTTTGTTTCTCGTGCTTCACGGCACATGCAGGAGGCAGTGGCCATTAAACACACAGCAGTTTTTACCTTGGCTGGAAACATCTTATGAGTTTCTACACTGAACAAAAATATAAACACAACACTTTTGTTTTTGCTCCCATTTTTCATGAGCTGAACTCAAAGATCTAAAACATTTTCTATACACACAAAAGACCATTTCCCTCAAATATTGTTCACAAATCTGTCTAAATCTGTGTTAGTGAGCACTTCTCCTTTGCCGAGATAATCCATCCCACCTCACAGGTGTGGCATATCAAGATGCTGATTAGACAGCATGATTATTGCACAGGTGTGCCTTAGGCTGGCCACAATAAAAGGCCACTCTACACTGTTCAGTTTTATCACACAGCACAATGCCACAGATGTCGCAAGTTTTGAGGGAGCGTGCAATTGGCAAGCTGACTGCAGGAATGTCCACCGGAGTTGTTGCCTGTGAATTGAATGTTCATTTCTCTACCATAAGCTGTCTCCAAAGGCATTTCAGACAATTTGGCAGTACATCCAACCGGCCTCACAACCGCAGACCACGTGTAACCACACCAGCCCAGGACCTCCACATCCAGCATGTTCACCTCATCGTCTGAGACCAGCCACCCAGACAGCTGCTGCAACACTCGGTTTGCTTAACCAAAGAATTTCTGCACAAACTGTCAGAAATCATCTCAGGGAAGCTCATCTGCATGCTCGTCGTCCTCATCGGGGTCTCGACCTGACTGCAGTTCATCGTTGTAACCGACTTGAGTGGGCAAATGCTCACATTCGATGGCGTCTGGCACGTTGGAGAGGTGTTCTCTTCACGGATGAAAACCGGTTTTCACTGTTCAGGGCAGATGGCAGACAGCGTGTGTGGCGTCGTGTGGGTGAGCGGTTTGCTGATGTCAACGTTGTGGATCGAGTGGCCCATGGTGGCGGTGGGGTTATGGTATGGGCAGGCGTATGTTATGGACAGCGAACACAGGTGCATTTTATTGATGGCATTTTGAATCCACGACCATGACCTCATGTTGCAGCATGATAATGCACGGCCCCATGTTGCAAGGATCTGTACACAATTCCTGGAAGCTGAAAACATCCCAGTTCTTGCATGGCCAGCATACTCACCGGACATGTCACCCATTGAGCATGTTTGGGATGCTCTGGATCGGCGTATACGACAGTGTTTTCCAGTTCCTGCCAATATCCAGCAACTTCGCACAGCCACTGAAGAGGGGTGGACCAACAATCAACAACCTGATCAACTCTATGTGAAGGAGATGTGTTGCACTGTGTGAGGCAAATGGTGGTCACACCAGATACTGACTGGTTTTCTGACCCCCACAATAAAGCAAAACTGCACATTTCAGAGTGGCCTTTTATTGTGGCCAGCCTAAGGCACACCTGTGCAATATTCATGCTGTCTAATCAGCATCTTGATATGCCACACCTGTGAGGTGGGATGGATTATCTCGACAAAGGAGAAGTGCTCATTAACACAGATTTAGACAGATTTGTGAACAATATTTGTGAGAAATGGTCTTTTGTGTGTATAGAAAATGTTTTAGATCTTTGAGTCCAGCTCATGAAAAATGGGAGCAAAAACAAAAGTGTTGCGTTCATATTTTTGTTCAGTGTAGCTAGATAAATTATTTATAATGAATCTGACTATTTCTTTCAGAAAAAGAAAAACATAGTAAATGTTCTATGACCGAGGAAATGCGTTCAATATGCTTGTGAAAGCTCAAGGATCTCCACCTCCCGAGAAACTGTGAATGCCAATATTAGGAGAAAAACAACTCACTGTAGTCTTCTCCCATCATATCTGTTTCTTTAATTTTTCATCACAAAATCTAAACTTTATTTCTCTTTCCATGTTTGTGTTGCTGACACAGACTGTATCTGCATCGGTTATAACATCATCCGTCCTCATCCTGCAGCTGCTGACCTGTCCAGCTGGTCCTGCGGTTGCCCCCTGCCCTCCTGTCCGCAGTAGCAGCCATACATCTCGTACTCATGTGGGCAGCGTCCCGTCAGACAGTGAAGCATCTCCCCCAGAGCTGGCATCTCCCGTCTGGCTCGCCCGCCGCTGCCGTACAGGGTGAAGGAGCGACTGCACTCTTCAGAGATCGTAGGAGGAAACTCAGGTTAGTACATTTAAACTACTGAACACATGCAAACAAGATTGAGACACTGTAACTAGAATTAACCACTCACAGTTATTTGCCTCTGCAAACCAGTCAAGTTGCAGTTAAAGTTACATCCATGTCTGTCCAAACTCATGTAGCCATGGCAGAAGACAATGCTCCAAATATGGATGTTGCTGCAAAGAAGCTACAAATTCTAAATCGTGGATGCATCACACATCTTCCCCGCGGCAGCACAGAGGATCTTTACAATCAACACCATTTCAAGATGGACATCCAAGATTAGAGTCACAAATTCAGTATCTGATCAAATGTCTCCCCTTCTGTTCCTGAGATATGACGCTGATTAATGGAAAGAAAATTGTATTATGTACAACATTATGATGTCACAGTCAAGTTGACCTTTGACCTTTGAAGAAATTTCCCCCAAGGTGGTCTCGAGATATCACATTCACCAAAATGAGGCCGATGTGAGCTCACAGTGATCTCAACCTCTGACCTTCAAATTCCAGTCAGTTCATCATTAAGTCCAAGTAGATGTTTGTGCCAAATTTGAGAAAGTTATTTCACTTATTGAACTTACTGAGATATCATGTTCATGAGCCTGAGATAGATGTTAGGTCACAGTGACCTTAACCATTGTCCACCAAATTCTAATCAGTTCATCTTTAAGTTTAAGTAGAAGTTTGTGCCAAATTTGAGGATGTTGTCTTAAGAACTTTGTGAGATATTGTGTTCATGAAAAGGAGATGGACATGAGGTCACAGTGACCTTAACCTTTGTCTACCAAATTCCAATCAGTTCATCTTTAAGTTTGAGTAGACGTTTGTGCCAAATTTTGATAAACTGTCTCAAGGGCTTCTTGACATGTCATACTGACAAGAATGAGATGGGTGCATTGTCATTGTGACCTTGACCTTTGACCACCAAAATTAATCAGTTCATTGTTGACTCCAGGTGGACATTTGTGCCAAAGCTAAAAGCTTTCGTGAGAACGGTAAATGGTAAATGGTAAATGGACCTGCATTTGTATAGCCCCTTTCTAGTCATCTAGTTCACACACTGGTGGCCGAGGCTACTATACAAGGGGCCACCTGCTACTCAGCCTTTAACACACTCACACGCCGATGGAACGGACAGACGCCAGTGTGGGGGTGTAAAAATGCAGTTAAGGTGCCTAATTAAAGGGCTATGGCAATTTTTTGTCTGCAGAACATTTTCAGAGAAAGAGGAGAAACCTTTACTCTGTGAAATGCAGCCAAAAATTCTTCTGTCCTACCTTTGCTGTCTGGCTGTAGTTGTATGTCCGACAACCCAACAGACTCCAGCAGGGACCAGGCGAAGAATGGCACAGTCCTCTTCTGAGCCACGTCCGAGTCTGCCAACAGACAACAACATGTAGGAAAATGTGAACCACAACAGCTTCAAAGAGCTTAATATCAACACCAGAGAGGGACAGTGAAGATATGATTTGTGTGCAAAATATCATGAGCAATATCGAGTTAGAAGAGTCCGCACTGAAGGAGCTTAGCTCTGTGTATCTGCAGAGACTGTATGGTGTTTTTAGCTGCTAGTAAAGAGACTCGTGTCCTGCTGTAGGTGTGCTGTCAAAGCCAAAGCCCGTTAGGTTACAGCTCCCATGAGTCATCTCTGCTTTTTACAAGTGATGCAGTTGTGTTGGTTTCATCAGACCGTAACCTCCGGTGCGCACAAGGAGGGGGCAGCAGCTGAGTGTGAAGCAGCTGAGATGAGAGGCAGCACCCTGAGGTCTGAGGCCAGACTGTCGGTGCTGAAACCTGACGGGGCACTCCAGAGAGATGGTGGAGTGTCCCTTCAGTGTGTGCGCAAACTCTTGCCTCAAGTGTAGGAGTATAAATATCTCTGGGTTTTGTTCGTGAGTGATGTTAAAATGAAGCATGAAACAGGACCTGTTCCTCACTGACTCAGACTTTGATGGACGCTCCTGCCAAGTCCCACTGTGAAATCAGAAAGTATTCCAGGGCTTTCTTGTTGACTCTTTGAGCCATGTTTGCACACTTCTCTTAAAGGGGCAGTTCACCACAAAATAAAAAACATATTTCTTTACCTGTAGTGCTGTTTATGTTGTGAGCAGTTTCATGTAGGAACAGTTTTCTTTTTACTGAGCTACACCTGCCAACCGTATTGCTGCGCAGATATTGGCAGCACACCGTTTTCAGTGGGCGATGTTTTTGTGTTGTGGCACATCAAGTTTGCGCTAAATAATTGCGGCTAAAAAGCAAGGCGTCACGACTCACAGCATCCTATCATCCCGGGGACAATAGAAAATGTGTTTGGGACAAACAGAGATCTTTTCCAAGACGCTGTCGCACCCTGTTGTTTCTCTGATAATGCTACAATGTGACCAACACATTTGTGTTAAAAACAGCAGGACAGCTAGTTAACGTTAGCTGTTAGCTGTTAGCTGTTGCTTTTAGCAGCTGGTGGCTGCATCTAACAGTCGATGGAGGTTTCATTGAGTTACATTATGATGCATTCAAGCCCCATTTAGTAAAAATGAGTATTGGGTGAAGGTTTGTATGATGTGTTCAAATGTAGTCTTGTAAAATGCAGTTTTTGGTGGAAAAACTTGAATAAATTCAGCTGTTTGAAGGAAAAATGTAGCCTGAGTGTCAGACTGAAGCTCCCAGAACCTTCAGTCTGACATCGCCTCCATTGAAGGTGATTTACAAGGAGGAGGGAATTTGATTTTTCCCTAACCAATCAGTAGAGATCAACAACTCACCCAGAATACGTCATTAGTATCCACGCCTCGGGGGTGCAGAAAACAAGCGAGCGTTGCCCGTTCATGTGGTACTCCATTAACACGAGTAGTGGCGAAATACCTTGATAGCAGCGTTAATGTGGTCTGTAGGATCTGTAGCGGTCGCCATTGTTGCTATCTTCACCAGTTACCCACCGGTGCACAGCTTGACATCAGCGTGGCGCTGATTGGCTAATCGCCAGACCCACCCCCACCCCTGGCGTTCATTGGTCCTTCCATCATTTGGACGAGATAAATCGCAAATTCATTGCAGTATGCCAGACCAGAGATGCAAGCCTACTCAGCTGAGTGGGCGGGGTCTATGGTCTGGAACCAGGCTAGTGGAAATGTGTTGTTTTCACAGTTTGTGAAATAGATATTAGAGAGGGAATTATGACGTATTATCTGTAGTAAAAAGGCTTCTGAGGTAGTTTATTCAAGAAAAAACGTTTTTTCGTGTGAAACAAGGTTATTTTAAAGGTTATTTCACATGTGTATGACTGGATTTGTGCTCGTTCACAGGTAGTGTGATGGAGGACACTGTACAACATATTTCATAATCAATATTTCTTTTTATCGTTGGCACCAAAGGACAATAAATAAGAATAAATGAATAAAAATAAACAACAACACCAGAGGGAAGCATGCTTCGACTCATAGACAAGATGACAAGATGCAAACATTAATGGCGCACCGCTTGGCTGAGCTGTAACGTTAGCTAGCTCAGCGGTGCTAGGTGAGCTAGCAGGAGATTTACACCTCTTCCTGCGCTGTGTAGTCCAGTAGAGGGAAAATGGTTCCTACATGAAACTGCTCACAACAAGGTCTGTGGATTGTCATATGTAAACAGGTCATGATTGCTACAAAGACACATTGCTGTTGAGTTTTCCAAATGTATTTATTTGGTGCTTTGAGCACCACAAGACGAGTGTTTTCCAGTTTCATGATACTGGAGAGAGGGCAGTCGCCTCTACAGCCGATATCTCCAACACTCTGCAACTCACACCAAAACTATCCAGACTGATAAACAACTAGGGGTGGGGGAAAAAAATCGATTTTTAGATGCATCGAGATTCTTTCTTGAACGATGTGAGCATCAATGTGGAAAACTCATAATCGATTTTAATTTTATTTTTATTTTTATATTTATTTTTCATATTACCGTAACTCCTCGACCATCCGCGCTATTGACGTAATTCAAACGGATTCTGAAAGCTGAGAAGCGGAGCTTTCCAGTGATATATGGTAAAGACATCATTACCTGTGAAGGAGGGGAGGGAAGTGCGCACAGCAGGAGGAAAGTGACAGCTGACGAGGAGAGTGCAAGTTGGCGTGATTTAGCAGAGTTTGGGTGGTGTTTTCTTTGTAAATAATATTTAGTGTTGTAAATAATAGTATTTTTTTATGCTGTGTTTTTGAGTGTTTTTTGCCGTGTTTTCATCACGTTTTCACTATAGTTCGTAGTTTTTCCATCGTTCCTCTTTTTTTTTTTTTTTTTTTTTTTTACAATAGTACGTATTTTTATAGTTCATATTATAGTCAGTTATAGTTTTGTAAATACTGACGGAGAAATGTCGAGGAGGTCGACGTATGGATGAGGAGGATGGACCGGAGGAGACTGGTGGAGTGTAGTCATGTCAACCACAGTAAGTAATACAGTTTGTATGCACTGGATATGTGTTTTCAGTTTTATTACAATAATGTTTTTCAGTATCTAGTGTAAATTTTCTTATTGGCTCGTTTTATAATCCAGAATCATTTTATAACCGAAATCGTTGCCCTCAGAATCGGAGTTTAATCGAATCGTGAGGTGCCTAGAGATTCCCACCCCTATAAGCAACACTACAGGTAAGAGGACTAACCCACATGCATTGTTTGGTGACATTAAAATTGCAATTACAGTTCTGCATCATAAAACGTTTTCATCTGGTGTCCTTTCCAATATTTTGATTCAACCTGTCGTCTGCGTTCCATCCCTCAACTCTGGTTATGAGCTATGAGTGTCAATCAAAGGAAAGGATGCTGCTTCCTCTGTACCCCGTGGGTGTTCAGCGGGGTTGAAAGCTGGTGACACGATTCCCATCATTTTCTTATTCATCACATCCTTCAGCAAGCTCTTGTGTTTTGTATGGAAGCATCTGCTTTTGTTTATTCACGTTCGTCCTTTAATTTGTGACCCATCTGTAAAGCCCATCTGCTCAGGATCCCTCAGGAGGAGCTGGAGGACGCGTGTGGACAGGAGGATATCTGGACAGCTCTGCAGCACCTAGTGACACCAGAGCTGAAGGAGCAGCAGATAACAGCTGGATGGACAGAGGACCCTAACCTTTTTTTCCTGAGGTAAGAGACCAAGCTGTCGACTCATTCATCTGCTATAACATAAAATAATGCTGCTCTTCTTCAGATTGTTCTTCAGCCTCAACGTTACCTGATGTCATGGGGTCCAAAAAGACTTTTTCGCACACACATACATCTGTAAATCTTTGGATGCTTTTTTTTTTTTTTTTTGAGTGTCAACACCCCCGTGAAATGACTTGTTTCACTGTCAGGAATATCAGGATATTCATCAGTTGCCTAGTTAGCCAGTCGGCTGCACTTGATCATGTTCAGCCACTGTAAGTCTCTAGTGCACCTGCTCTTCGGTCAGAAGATGGAGGTAATTTCATAGTTTGATTATTTCATGAAGCTTTTTCGGCTTTGTGTGCCACTGAGCAGCTTTTATAGGAATGAACAGGATCCCGCCTCCAACACAGGTCTCTTTATGCATCCGTGTTTTTCCCCCCTCTTTACCAGAATGACAATAGGTGCTTCCAGACCTTCCTCTAGAGCTTATACAGTGCTGTTGAGTTAGGTCTGGTGACACGGGACTAGGTGTTTCCTAACCTGAACCCAACTTTACCTCCAACACAAGACCAAGCATCAACCTCTGGGCTGAAGATGAAGCCAACGGAAGTGCCACAGACTGCAGTTCCTCTAATGGCCACTTGAGGCTGGCTCCAAGAGCGAGTCAAGTCGTTAAAATGCCCAACTTTGCAGCAGAAATTTATACAGCTCATAGGAGCGTGTCCACTTTCAGTGACCCCCAGATTCACAGATTCACTGCTTGTTCTCGCGATATTTCAGCCGTGCTTTGGAAAGCAGAGCTAAATGGTAAACAAACATGGCAGCACACCGGTAAGGTAAGACAACACGTTTACATGTGGTTTTCTATATGTTCTCTGACATTTATCCTAACGATATGAGGCGGTCTTTGTGGAAAAAAAGCTTGTTTAGTGGACTAACTTTGCACTTGAAGGTTGCCCGTTCACTTACGTTTTAACAGGTCTGACGCTACTATGCGCCCCGGCTGTATCTAGGCTAACGGCTAACATGCTAACTATTATTTTTATGTCACTAGTCACTTGAACCAAATTTAGGAAGATAGGAGACAGGTTGAAATAAACCGAAATTTCCCTTTAAGGCCTGTTTTTAGCTAGCGAAAATTAGCATTAGCATTATGATAGTTAAGCAGAGCTGTAAATACACTGTGCTAACCAAGCTAGCAGTCAGCGTAAGGGGCCATACACATGTAGTGGTTTTTGGGCCCTCAAATACCATTGTTTTCAGTGCAGATGGGTGGAAGGTGTGCTCAAACACAAAAGCGTTTTCAGGGCAAAATAGCACGCATCATGTGACGAGGACGAGCCAATCACAGCCGACAGATATCTTTTCCTTCTTCTGTAAATATCAGTCCGTGATAAACATGGAGGAGAAGGTGATTAACTGGTCATTTTTCAGAATCATTTTCATCCTGTCGACTCTTCCTTCCTTTGCTTCTGGTGATTCTGGTCTCGAGTCGCTGTGTTTACCAGGGAACTTGCTGGATTTATGACTTTTAGGAGCCGTACTCTGTGCTGAAGGAAAAAGGAACGCTCCTCAGGCGTTGGCTTTGATGGAAGAAACCAGTGCCAAGCCATGAAACATTAAATTAATTAGACTTAGCACTCAGCGTGCTGATCTTTCAGCTCCTTAGTGAATGTTTCTGTTGTAATTATCCAGTTTACTCCTCTGTATTGGGAAAATGTGAATTTATTGCTAATGTCCGTTATGGGCTGGTGTTTCTTCTGGCTGTCATTACAGGTCATAGATTACTTCATTTAACTTCTATAGCCTTTTAAATATAATTAACGTTATTGAACCCACGAGAGAAACCTGCTTAATGTATTCATTTTATTCAGATTTAATTTAAACTGGCAAGTCGATGAAGAGTGAAGAGGCAGAAGGCGCCTCGATGGCGAATTAGAAGAGAGAAGGTAAGACAGTAACACAGCATGCAGCTTGTATTTTTATAATTTAACTCCAAACTCTACCATCTGTGTGTTTCTCCTGCGAGCTGTCTGCCAGCTCTTCATCCACACACGGAGCTTTCTCTGCCGTCTCAGACTTTTCCTGCAGCTCCTCCTCAGATTCAGCCTCGGCCGTTGTGTGCGAGGTTACAGTTGATGTTCGGGTGGAGGCCCCGATCTCTGACCTTGGTTTGACGGAGGTGACTCGGCTTCCTCGTGAATTTGATGACAATGTTGTGGAATGTTGAGTTGCCTGTCCTGCAGCAGAGAGGTTAGATATTGTTAAAAATCAGTGTTGCTTATCAAATATATACTTCAGTCATCATTTGCATTAACAGTGTGGATGGAAATACACTTTAATTCTCAGGTCTTCTGCTGATTTTCTGGAAACGTGGTAAAAATTTGTGCTTAATTTCACAAACATTTAGTTAAAGTTTTAAATAAACAAAGTAAAATTAAGTCAAGGTGAAGACAGATGTGCATTTGGACAATTTTCTCCATCATTTCACTGAAGCAGCTCCCAGGATGTTGTTGAGTAACTGATACACAAACGATCACGTCAAGTATTCTTTAAAGGGAAATTTCGGTTTATTTCAACCTGTCTCCTATCGTCCTAAATTTGTTTCAAGTGACTAGTGACATAAAAATAATAGTTAGCATGTTAGCCGTTAGCCTAGATACAGCCGGGGTGCATAGTAGCGTCAGACCTGTTAAAAAGTAAGTGAACGGGCAACCTTCAAGTGCAAAGTTAGTCCACTAAACAAGCTTTTTTCCACAAAGACCGCCTCATATCGTTAGGATAAATGTCAGAGAACATATAGAAAACCACATGTAAACGTGTTGTCTTACCTTACCGGTGTGCTGCCATGTTTGTTTACCATCTAGCTCTGCTTTCCAAAGCGCAGCCGAAATATCGCGAGAACAAGCAGCGATCTCATAGCGTGCCTGAAATCTCGTGAGAACAAGCAGCAACAGCTGGAAGGCAGAACCGGACAGTAGCCTGAAAAGTTCATTCATTTATTTTATGAAAGATTTATAGAATAATGGCTGACTTTTTGCCAGACTTCGACTTTGTGGAGGAGGAATTTGATTTTGCAGAGTCTGATGGCCGCCCTTATTTATTTGAGCCAGAATACACTGATGAAGAGCTTCGTGAAATTGAAGAACAGAGGAGGAGGAGAGAGAGAGAGGCGCAACAGGTAGAGGACGAGAGAGGAGGAATGGCTGCTGCAAGGCTGCGTAGCTCTGGAGATTGGTGGTGTACCTGTGAATGCTGTGCCCCAGTGCCCACAGAAGAGGAATACCTCTGTTGCAAGGAATGGGACCGGTTGCAGCCTTATTTTCAAGGTCTGGATGTGACCGAGGACGAGACACCTCCACCTGGAGTAGTATCCAGCTGGGCTTTATCTAGAGCTCGCCAGATATATTTCGGCCGCGCTTTGGAAAGCAGAGCTAGATGGTAAACAAACATGGCAGCACACTGGTAAGGTAAGACAACACGTTTACATGTGGTTTTCTATATGTTCTCTGACATTTATCCTAACGATATGAGGCGGTCTTTGTGGAAAAAAAGCTTGTTTAGTGGACTAACTTTGCACTTGAAGGTTGCCCGTTCACTTACGTTTTAACAGGTCTGACGCTACTATGCGCCCCGGCTGTATCTGGGCTAACGGCTAACATGCTAACTATTATTTTTATGTCACTAGTCACTTGAACCAATTTTAGGACGATAGGAGACAGGTTGAAATAAACCGAAATTTCCCTTTAATAGCCTGGCTCAGGTCATATTTTCCTGTAAAGAGTTTTATTTATCCGTCTGCTAAAAAGCTGAAATGTGTATCCAGTATTGTTCTGAACAGTACATTTGAAACACGTTTTTAATTTTTAGCTAAAACAAAGATCACTTTAGTCAGAATTCAGTGACTATGGCTGCTGTGTATGCTGACATTATGTTTTATTGATGTTGAAATAATAAGATACTCTGGAGGTATCTTTCAGTGTAGACAGTTTTGGATGGAGGTGAAAGGAATTAAGTTTCTGGTGCTCAAATTGCTAAAATGAAATTTGATTCTGTCTTTCCAGAATCGGTGTCCAGTATCTCCTGACAGACATTATGTCGTTGGTAGAAAGTAGTGCAGATGAAAACTGTATCTAGTGGATTATCCACAGCGTCTGTAAAGATGTGTTGCTGCTGAATTCTATAAATAAAATTACCTGTTGTTTTCAGCCACAAACTGAATTCCTCTCTCCTCCGTTGGGGAGACGCCACTAGAGTGAATATCTTTTTCCTTCTTTTGAAGCGAGCATTAATGCTACATGAGCGGACGGACCAAATCATGCAGATTAAAGTGATTCTGACACTTTCTGCAACAGATGCAAATTTCCAAGATGGTGCAAACATTTAATGAATTCCACTCAGCCAGCGTGTTAATGAGATGAGTTTTTTTTTTTTTTTTGTCTCAGTGCAGTGCTGCTGTGCCTGGAGCTGCCTCACCTCGGCTCAGGGGACTGAGAGGAGCAGCAGCAGGTGTGTGCAGCCTCCAGTCTTCCTCCCATGAATCAGGAGTTGTGGGTGAGACGGCAGCCGTTCTCGCTGGGTTGCTGTCTGGTTGTCCTCTTGTCGAGGATCTCTTCGTCACCCTGGTAATCATGTCCGGGCCTGGGGAAGTGGCTGTTAATCACAACCAGATTACAGAGTGAGGGGAGCAGTCCAGAGATCTTTGCTCTTATATTCAGATATTACACATTATATTTGTAATATGCAAATGTCGCCAACCTAGTTAGCAGGCTAACTCGCTAACCCTACAGTAGCTTATTAGGTTTTTGTTCAGTGTTACTGAGGAGTTGGTTCATTGTGTTATCTCCAATTTGGAAAACTAGCTTAGCTCTGAGGACGCAAAAAAGCACAGGAGCAGCATGCTCATGATGTCAGAGGGCTGTGATTGGTCGATTGCAATGTTGGTCCTGAAACACATTGTTGATCAATGAGCAGGTCCTCACATCGTGCTCTGTCTCTAACTGCTCTGTCTCTGACCACTCTGTCTCTAGCCGCTCTGTCTCTGACCACTCTGTCTCTGATCGCTCTGTCTCTGACCGCTCTGTCTCTAGCCGCTCTGTCTCTGACCGCTCTGTCTCTGACCGCTCTGACCGCTCTGTCTCTGACCGCTCTGTCTTTGACCCGCTCTGTCTCTGATCGCTCTGTCTTTGACCGCTCTGTCTCTGACCGCTCTGTCTCTGACCGCTCTGACCGCTCTGTCTCTGACCGCTCTGTCTCTAACCGCTCTGTCTCTGACCACTCTGTCTTTGACCGCTCTGTCTCTGACCACTCTGTCTCTAACCGCTCTGTCTCTGACTGCTCTAACCGCTCTGTCTCTGACCGCTCTGTCTCTAACCGCTCTGTCTCTGACCGCTCTGTCTCTAACCAGGAAGCACTGCAGGTTTCTGAAAAATGCCCTAGACATCACTGCTTCGCCACTTCCTGCCATCGAGCCCAAGTCGTGTCTGCAGAGGGCACTCAGCATCGTCAAAGACAAATCTCTGTGGCTGGGATGAGAGTTCCCTCTGGGAGGCGCTGCAGGACTCTCCACTCCAGAATCACCAGGTTCAGGACAATGTCTTCCCCTCAGTTGTCACTGTGCTGAACACTATTAAGACTCACTACATTCCAATACCCATATACAGTATGTCAAATGCAGCATACCAAAAATACTGGGATGGCCTTATTCACACCTGGTGTGAACACAACATTAGTATGGCTTTGCAAATAGCAGAGGTGATTTTCACTCTCAGTTCAGTTTTATATAGTAACGTTTAAGTAAAACTACAGTGTTTGGGAAGTACTGAGCATCCAGCTGGATAAATGAGACTTTGATTATACTTGTGTTTTGTGTTGTTAAAGGTGGTCCCCAATAAATCAGCATGTTTGCCATGGTCTGTTCTCATCATGAATTCAACATCACTAATTGTCATACAAATGGTCATTTTATGGATGAAGTATTTCTTTAAGTGATACTGTTAAGTTCTGATGTGTTCCAAATCGCATAATTTTTCTTTTTATTTTTACATGTTACACTACAGACTGCGATGGATAAATGCAGAAAAGGGTCAAAGTTCAAAGTGCAATGTTAACGATGAAGTAGAATGTCCCAACTGTCCATGCAACAGTATGTACGTTGTAAGGGCAGCCGCAGCACGAACTGAAGGTAAAAAGAATCAGTGTGCAATCTGAAATGCATGTATGTATTCACACCCCTAACTGTTTATCTCACACTCTGTATTTTATTTTGTGTGTACTATGTACATTACTCTATGCTTCAGTGCTTTTTGCACTTTTCGTTAAGAAGTACACTGCATTTCATTGTGTCTATACCTGTACCTGCCAGTGATAATAAAGTGAAATCCTGTTCTGTGTTATTATTTACTCATAGTGGAGTATGCCATAAAAATGTCAAAGAAAAGTCGTAGCACAGTATACAACATCCTAGTATAGTAAGTCGTCCAAAATCATGAAAAAACATCATAGCAGAATATATCATCAAAAACCATGAAAAGAAGTCATAGTTTACCATGTCGTCCAAAATCATATAAAAATGTCATAGCGTAGTATGTCGTCAAAAACCACGAAAACAGTCAAAGTATAGTATGTCATCAAATTTCTTGAAAAAACGTCATAGTATAGTATGTCATCAAATTTCTTGAAAAAACGTCATAGTATAGCATGTCGTCCAAAATCTTGAAAAAAAAAGTCATAGTATAGCATGTCGTCCAAAATCTTGAAAAAAAAGTCATAGTATATTATGTCGTCAAATATCTTGAGAAAAAGTCATAGTATAGCATGTCGTCCAAAATCTTGAAAAAAAGTCATAGTATATTATGTCGTCCAATATCTTGAAAAAAAACGCCATAGTATAGTATGTCGTCAAAAATCACGAAAAAAAGTCATAGTATAGTATGAAAAATTTTTTTTATGTGTAGTATGTCGCAGAAAATTATGAAAAATAGTCATAGTTAAGTATCTCATTAAAAAATATAAAAAATATATAAATGAAGAAATTTTAAATGTAAATAAATATATAACATGATAGAAATGTAAATAAGTGATAGCATAGTTTGTGGTAAAAAACGCAAATTAAAGTCATTGTCTTGTGTGACATAAATAATGTAAACAACAAAGGCTGTAGTATATTGAGTTATTCAAAATGGAATGTCATACAAATGTCAATACAAAAGCCGTACTGTACTATAGTATGTCATAAAACAGCGTAACAGGAAACAGGATGTGCTGAGTGATCCACCCTGAAGGGCTGTGTTAGGCTGTTTTTTGGCTGTGAGTATTTATGCTAAGCTCATATTATCATAGTTACCATACAGACATGAGTGAGCTATCAATCAATCTTATTATCTAACTTAATATAGGAACTTCTTTGAATGCCAAAGTTTAGGGTTCAGAGTTTGTTTAACTTTCCTTCTAGAACAAACTGCTGACTTTGTATGAGGTTAAAAACACATTTCCATACCAGAGGGCTGACCTTCAGTTGGCTTCAGAAAACTGGAGTTCTCCTCGACACTCTGCTCCCTGCCCTCCTCTGAAGCTGAAGGTGTTGGTGGTGTGAATGTAAAGGTGACACCTCCTCCACCTGAAAAGAGCAGGACACAAAGAAGTCAGATGTTAACACATTCCACTTCATCAATCCAGGCAATAAAGGAAGAAAAACTTATTTTTTTCTCTCCCTGGAATTAAAAATAACCATGGTAATTTAAATGTGCACTGAGCATCCCGCCCTCAGGCCTCAGACACCTGTCACAGCCTCAGTGTGTAATTACATCAAGAAGAAAACAGACACTTTAAACAGTCAGATGGGGTTTTTTTTACCTGACAGCAGGGATGTGACACTTAATGAAGTTTATTTCAAACTCTCACATCTCTTACTTGGCAGAGTAAGTGTACCCAATATAGAATAACCTGCTGCTAAAAAGTGCTCCCTAACGTGCATTATTTCCTTCTATTTGTTTGATAAAAACTTCAGGTTGGCAGGTGACTGTGGCTTGTGTTGACACGTTTTATGCAGTGCGGTCCTCTCTGTCATCTTGCAGGTCACACGTCACCTCGTTCCTCCAAAAAGGGAATCCCCCTGGGCTCTGTCCCCGGACCACCCACCTGTGGCTGTGCCCTAAGCTTCTGCCATCTTCGGCTGACCCCTCCCCTTTCTTCAACGTGGATTGCAGCCGCCAATGGGGAACCACCCAGATCCATCAGCTCATTCATAATTAAGCTATTAAGCATTTCTGAGTGTTTAAGTAATTTCATTTTGTCTGTACTCTGAACAATAAATTACAGTGTATGCCTTATGACATTGGCTTCATGTTGCATCCCTTACGCCGAGTAATCTTGTTGGTTTGTTATAAGAGTGAGCACCTGTTTGAAAAATCACTGATGTTTTTCAAAATAAACTATTTCAGCCCGTCAAAGAAAACTTTATTTCCATCTGCAGTATTATATTCGGTGGTATGGCTCTGTTCTGGGGCCCCTCTGCCTCTGCCTCTGCCTCTTCCGCGTGCCTACTTGGAAAGCCATAAGGCAGAGAGAGCACACCTCTCCGCCCTTCCATGCGCTTGCGTGGAAAGCCATAAGGCAGGGAGAGCACACCTCTCTGCCCTTCCATGCGCTTGCGTGGAAAGCCATAAGGCAGGGAGAGCACACCTCTCCGCCCTTCCATGCGCCTGCATTGAAAGCCTAATTTAGGGAGAGCAGCAGCAAGACCCCCCAGGAACAGAACAGAGCAGCATCAATGACAAACAGAACTGACATTGAAAAGTCAGACACAGCATGAAAAGGAGGAGCTGGGGTGGAGGCAGGTTGCAAAGCAGCTTGCAGAGGAAGCAGCAACAGTGGGCAGGCCAGAGCAGTTTAAATAGGGCGCCTGAATTTGCCAATTGGTCGCATAGAAATGAATCATGTGATCTATCAGCTGACTCCCTTCCATCAATCAGCTGCTCCATCAGTTGATTGGGCTGCTTGAGATCAGCTGATGTAGCTGGGATGTGAGCTGAGCTAGACATCATGTCCTGCCTGAACTAACACTGTGTTCAGTATTTGTGTTTGCAAAGATTTGCATCTTTAGTGCTGCAGGCAGGGGAGAGAGTTCGGAGAACAAAATCCACACATGATTTATCCACATCAAAAACTGACCTGTTTGAGAGGCGGATGTTTTCCTTGCAGACGGTGTCAAGCTTCTCGTCACCTTGTTTGACTCCTCTGTGGTTACAGTCTGCGTCGTCATCATTTTGGCAGTTGTAGTTGTGAACACAGTTGTAGGCGTATCCATGACTGAGGAAGAAGAAGAAGAAGAACAAAACAGATTAAGTTTTTTATAGCTGATCGACAAAGTGACTCAGCATGTCAAAATTTTCCTTGAAAGATGTCTTTAAAGTGTTTTATAAATAATGTAAAATCTCAGATGAGTCTGTATAATATACCTAAAATACTAAACAAACGGGGTGTCGGTAGCTTAGTGGATAGTGTATAGAGGTGATGCCTCGCTGCAGCGGTCGAGAGGGTTCCCCTAAAGCGGCTGAGCAATAGCTGGCTCTCATATCCCCATCACTGCCCCCTCCAACAACGTGAAGGATGACTTAATCACAAAGGAAATCATTCTATCATCTTACAAGCTTTTGTGGATCGCCTGTCTTGGTAAAACACACACACACGTTACACAGAGGACGTCAGCTGAGTAGGCAGTCCTTCTGTGTGGCCCAGGACACGTTAGTATAAACACAGCAGAAAGAATGTGGCCATACACGTCCCAGACTGCCTCCCAATGTGGTCTGGCCGATCAGATCCAAGACACACTGGCTGCAATCAAAGCTGAACTCAGAGCTGTCCACTTGCACGTTAATAATACCAGTTGTAAACAGGGTAGTATGACTTGACTCTGTTGTACTGATGGGATTCATCAGGTCTTACAATCATTCATATATTCATTCATTTCCGCAACCGCTTATCCTGGTGCAGGGTTGCAGGTGTGCTGGAGCCCATCCCAACTGTCATTACGCGAGAGGCGGGGTACACGCTGGACAGGTTGCCAGACTATCACAGGGCTGACACAAAGGGCTATAGTTTCGCAGACCGGGCGAGGCGGCAACTGGGTGTGGCCAGGCGGATTTTGCAAGTTTGGCACACCGTGCTCCTGGCGCAGCTACTCCTCTGTCCCACCTCCGTCCCTCCTACCTGCGCAAGTCGGAAAGAGGGAGGAGAGAAGGCGTGGAGTGGGTTTTACACACATCACACCAATCAAATGAGCCCCTCTCCTCACCCTTAAATGCGCCGCGCGAAGGCGTAATGAGAGTTTACTCAATTCGCCATGGCAGAAGAGAGCAGCAGCGTCAGACGGCCAAACTTCTCCCAGGAAGAAACTGATGTTTTGGTCCGGGAGGTCCAAGCTCGCAGTGTCTGAATATACGGAACTGTGAGCAGACCTCCACGGGCTGATGATGCAAAGGTAGCCTGGGAGGAGGTCACCACAATTGTAAATCAATGATGCGTTTCTCTCGTGCGCGCTCTCTCTCTTTCTCTCTCACAGTCTCACTCTGTTTCTTTTCTTTTGGCTTTTCTAAGATGACAGATGCTGAATATATACTCCCTATCTGATGCTGTGGCTGTTTGTGGTTGGCTGAGAGGGATGTGAACTCATTAGTTTGCAGCTGTGTTAATCAAATCAGGTTGGGTTTCCATTACGCGTGCCAAACGTGCCAAACGGTGCCAATCCCCTTTGATCTGACATCAGATGTGACGGGACAGTCGATACAGAGATACATTTATGTGCTGATTGCAGATAGTTGCATTGAATAGTGGTTTGTGGGTATTTATTGCATCGTTAATGTGCCTGATATTCTGGAAACCTGCCTGTGAGGTTTTGGTGACATGTGTGCACTGTCCGCCGCTCAGCCAAACTTCGGCTTACACCGGCTGCGCTCCCCCTGCGCTGACAGTAGACCTGGTTTCAGTTGGCGAGCTTTTAGTGCACATTCGGTGAAGCCTTTTGGCACAAAACTGTCACTGCGCCAAGCTGGATCTGTCGACACCTCCCCCTGCTGCGCCGCCACACCCATCTCAGCGCACCTCGGTCTGCCAAACTGCGCCGGGAAACTAGAGCCCATTGAGATAGAGCTCATTTCACGCTCACATTCACACCTACTGGCTCTTACAAACATATAATAAGACCCACGACTCAAATCCCCAAAATCTACTTTTATAAAATTAAACAATCATTTTGAAAGCAGAAGATCCTGTAATTAAAAAAAGGACATTTGCTCAGTTAAACTCACCATGCTCATCTGAAGCTTCCTGCTCCCCTTCCTCTCCATCATCACCATCACCATCCTTCTTATCGTCTTCCTCTTCTTCCGATGACTTTCTCTCAGATTGACTAATTTGTGGTTTTGCTGATGTCAGCGATGAAGTGATGATGACTGAACCTGCAGAGATTTCATCATTAATGATCAAAGGGAAAATAAATGTTGAACAATATTTAGCATTAAAACAAATCTACATATATATTTCAGACAGACGTTGCAGTTTTAGTTCTACAGATGCAGCCACCTAGAATGTCTCGTGACTCAGTGATGGGGACCAGGTAGTTACATGGTGGATCCACACTGGCACCGTGCTGTACAAGTAACTTAACAAAAGACAGACGATCCTCGTTTCTTAATCACCTTCCTCAGATGACTCCTCCAGACCTGTTGGTGTCACCTCTCTGGGAGTTGTAGTCCTCAGAAAAGTTGTAGTCTCAAAGGAAGTTGTGATGCCAGCATGTGAAGTCGAAGGTGTTGAAGATTTGACCGTGTTTTCATCTCTAAAGCTGAGTACAGGAAGTTCGGTTGGCTCTGGTTTTGCTGCACTCAGTGTTTCTCTGCTGTGGATGAACAGAAGTGAACCTGCGACAGAGAACGTGAAAAGTATTTCATATATTGTGAAAAAAATGTCATTTTGAAAGTGTATTTTTCAGTGTTACGAAAGTTTAGTTTTGATTTTTCTATCCTTCTAACTTTATTCAGTTTGTAAAAGAAAGAAATAAAATGCATCACTTCCTGTGTGGCACTTGAGAGCAACCAGACAAGCAGCATTTCAAAAGTTTTAATGAATAAGACACTGGGTGAATCACTGCTCGGTTATGTGAACACCATTACGTCATCAAAGTTAAAATAAACATCACCAACTGTTCTTTCATAAAAAAACACTACGAGAATATCCCTGTCTATATTCTTGATGGAGACAGACCGTGTTATTGGCTCACCGCGGCTGGTGGCTGGAGGATTGTGGGTCGTCTCATCCTTATCTATCTCTTCCTGCTCGAGCGCTTCCTCTGTCACAGTCTCATTCAAATCTGTAAAAGCAGCGACACATAAGATAGCGACAGGAAACGTCTGAGCCAAGTGAGTCATCGAGCAGCGGGAGAGGAACAGCGGGGAAATTATTTCTGGTGTTTTGGAAGCTGCAGGATGGTCAGCTCGAGCCAAATGTAATTATGAGCAGCTTGGAAAAAGACAAGTTTGCCTGAAAAGTACTTCAGGGAGAGGATCACAGGAAGAACGTGCAGATGGAGACGAGATGATGTAACTATTACCTTTAGAGATCAAAGTCGAGTGCGCCGTCTCTTCCTTTTTTACCTCCGCTGCGCCACCGTCACCTCCCTGAAGCTCCTCTGTAATGACACAAAAATCACTATTAACACACACACACACACATGGATGGTGGTGAGTTACCCAAGAACACAGCAAATAATTTCTCACTACTCTGTAAAAATGAGTCAAGGTCACAGCAGTGCTCTTTAGGGCTGCACTGGGGCACAGCTGTGATTTGAGCTAAACGCTAATGCTAGCATGTTCAAAGAAAACTGATGCTAAGAAGTAGGTCTGAACCATATATCTTTTAAGCATTGGCATCGCTATGCACACGTGCAATATTTACATGGCGGGGCTTGGGATGTGGCTTGCCCTCACTGACAAGCTCAAGGTCTTTACAGAAGAGAAACAAGATACATGTGGAAATATGATTGATTGGATTATATTTGGTGTGGACAAGGGGCCCACTTTTGAAAATGATACATGACACCTGCATCTTTACAGCTGAGAGGTGATCTGTCTGCAGTGTGTGTGTGTGTGTGTGTGTGTGTGTGTGAGACTCTTCTATCTTTAAATCATCCACTTTCTGCCCTCCTCTCTCTGTCCCACACCTGTGACCTCTGTGACATCAGGACCTCTGCAGGGCTTGTGTGTGTCGTGTGTGTACTTTCAGTGTTCCTGCTTCCTTGGCTCGGGCCAATTAAGGGGCATACCTGCAGGTGTCAGCAGGGGGGGCGGGCGTGGCGGTGGGGTGGTGAGGTCGCTGTCCAGCTCCGCGGTGTCACTCTGGTTATCCACCCTGCTGGTCATTAGTGGGTCCATCTCTGCCGGCAAGACACAGTAACAGCTCAGAGCGAGTTGAGTCCAACACACACCGATCATTTCAGTGTCTGAGTCACAGCTGAGGCACAGAGAGCTGGTTTGTCAGATACAGTTTGTGAAGTGTGGGAGCATTAACGCAGTTTATTGATGTTTTGTGTACGTAGTTACTAATTGATAAGAAATATTTTAAGTTCATATGTAAAACAACAATATTCACAGCATTTGCATGTCGTTGGAAGGTGCAGCTCATTAAAACGTAACGTAATAAGTTATTTATCTCATTTTTTGCACTTAAAATATGTGTAGATAATTTTAAATGCATAAAATCTCATGCAACCTTTGAGATTAGGGCACCAATATTGCTGCCGCAAACCTTTAGTTGCCTCTTTTACACTCAGAGTTTGGATTTGGGAGTCAGGAAATTGGATTTTGGAACTTGACAACTGTTTCTGTACCATTTTTTTTGCGTGTTGAAGTAAACTCTTCAACTTATCGAGTGGTGCGGAAGATCTTTTTTGGTGCGGATCATGATGGCGGGGATCATTAGAGCGTCACGCTGTGGCTTCACTGATTAAAAACCTACAAGATGATAGTTTTAAAAAGATTATTTGGATGTTATGAATCAACCCATGTCACTTCATTGTGTTTATTTAACCTCTCTGCAGACAACATATTTATCAGACGGCTTTGATGGAACTACTTTTCCAGTCTTTCTGCGAAGCTATGACTCTGAAGACATATAACCCAAATAAATGTATTCATCCATGTATATTTTCCCTCTAACAACATGATTTGCCAAATACTGGGTAAATGGCTACACAAACACTCCTACAGTCTGTTAAACTAAATCATGAAGATATTTAATTATAAGCAGGATTTACACACAAACTAATCGGCTTTACATTTCTCTTTTTATATAGATTTGTGCAATCAATACATCAGAGCAGTGGTGAATGAAACCCTCAAGGACGTCAACTAACAAACCTATAAACATATTTCTGCTACACAAATCTCTGTAAATTGTTGCATACTTTTCCACAATCTTTATTTTTCCTGTTAAGAACTGTAAAGTTTAAGCTCACCAGGCCTCCAAGAAACTTTGAACATTTTTGAATTGTAACAATTTGTTAAAACTCACCTTTAAAACTTGTTTCAGTGGTTAATGTTTATGCATATATGTTAGGGTTGCAGTGGAATCACGGTGCGATAACCGTCTCAGAAAATATAAGATCTTTAAAAAATGAAAACAGAAGGGTTATTTTTGTTTGAAGAAACATTTAAGTACTATAATTAAAACTTGACACCATTTTGTTAATGGGACTTTTTGTAAAAAGTCTCCCCTTAGAAATAACTACAATGAAGGAGATTTAATATCTAGTTGACAAGCAAATGTACACGGTATGATAACCATCAACTTTTATTTTATGGTATACCTTGAAACCAGTATACCTCTGCAACCCTAATGTAAGTATGATCCTGCTCCTGTACTGTGATTTTATTGTGTGGGTTTATCTATCAAACAGCTTTATTTGTTGTGTAAAGGAACTTTGGGTTTATGGCAAAGTGCTCTTTTAATAATAAGACAAAAAAAAAGTCTGAGAAGGGAGCATCACTTTTTGGGGAAATTGCTTACAACTCATAAACATACAGTGTGAAACTTGTTAGTTTTGTGAGAGGGCTTTTAAAGGGTCACAAGTCACTGCTGCATTTTGATCATTTTCATTATGGTACCTGACTCTATTTTATAGGCCTCTGCTCAAAAGTGGCATACCCATAATGAAATGAATATATCTCTGCAACCACAAGGTCTATTTGAATACTTTTGGTGTCATGGTAAAGGGAACACTTGTGAGATTTGTTAAGATGTGTAAATATCAGTACGTGTGTTATATGTGAGGAGTAAATGAAGATGGCACACAGCACAAATAAAATATTTTGAGGTTCGCCTAAAAAAAAAAGCATTTTCAGGATGAGTATCTCTTTGGAATGATGCAGCAGCAGCTCCAAACCTCTATCACATCATAGTACAATATGTGAACATTAACTCTGCAAAGGTTGATTCTGATAAAGTGAAGCAGAACAATATTAGAGAGGTTTTAGTACAGAAAATTCAGGCGAGCTCTCCAAAATTGCACCATGTTTGCACGTGATTTTTGTCATGTACAACCCTATATCCTTCATTTTTTTGTTTCTGTAAGTCCCTACTGATGTTTAGGGTATACACATACAACTGTCCGTTTCGTTTTTTTACTCTATTTCCCACTCCAAACTGACCAATATGCACCTACTACATTCGAACCTGTTTCTATTCTGAGCTTTGGAGGCCCGTATCTCTGCAACGGCCAACCAGAGTCAGCAGAACGCGTCGTGGGGAGATGTTAGCTGCTGTGAGTGGTCATTGTTTTTGTTCCCCCGAAACCTTTTTTTCCCGCCTGGATTCATTTGAGTGACGGATAACTTTCGGTAGTACGCGAACGGAGCATGAATGAACGGCAGAATGCGCATTTCACGGTGAAATTAATAAGGTAAGAGCCATATTACAAATATATTTTGGCAAAGAGATTTCTGTTCTTGTTCTTTGGGCTGTAGCTCTGTGATGGTTAAAGGGAGAGTTATTTGGAGTATACATGTGGAAACAGTGGAGTCTCAGCTTTCATTTGAGATGAATGGTGTGTGTTTTGAGTAACGTGTGGTCGAGTTAGAGCCCGAAATATACAGAGTAGGTCGGGATATCGGTGCTGTTGGAGTTGTTGGAGTTAGTTGTCCTTGTTGTTTATTTAGTTGATGTTAAAACTGAGTTTGGGGCATGTAAAAAGTTTTTTTACAGCCTTGTAGCTGAGGTTCTGCTGTTAAATTTGATGGGCAACATCACTATATTCTTCTGATCAGTGTATTGATACACACCAGGCCTTTATTAGCAGCTCTAGAGGTCCCCCAATTGATGTGTAAATCCAAACTTTTTGGATTTACACATTAACCTTTTCAGTTATAAAATGTCAGAAAATATTTTTTTAAAAGGAAGAAGAAGTTTAAATTTTAGGCACTGAAACTAGATACTGTAAAACTTAGTCCTAGTTAAACGCTCGGTGCCTTTCGATAACACAGTGTGGCTGCACATTTTGACAAATAAGGGCCTGTCTCAATTAGAGGCCTGCTCTGGTTGCCAAGCAATTCATTCTTATAGAAGTTCTTTGGATGTATAAAAGCGGATCATTGGCTACCTCCAACAGTGGGTCCGGTTACATGATGGCTTCTCATTCAGAATAAAAAATAAATCTGAATGAAATCATTTGGAATTAAAGTCTTTCCAGGTAGTTTACATGGGAAATATTCATTCTGAATGAGGGTTTACACGGAGATCAGTTTAATCGCCTTTATTCAGGTCTGCGCAAGGTTTGGGGCAGGGAAGGTTTTTTTAAAGATTTTTTTTGGGGGCTTTTTGCTTTTAATGTACAGCACAGAATGAAATGGGATGAGAGAGAGAGCGGGGGTTGACATGCAGCAAATGGTTGCAAGCCGGAGTCAAACATGCGACCGCTGCAGCGAGGCATCGCCTCTGTACATGGGGCGCCGGCACTATCCACTACGCTACTGACGCCCCACAGGGAAGGTTTCTGATTGGATAGGGGGCGGGGCGGATGTTATGTGTTTACATTTACCGGAAGAAAACACTGTAGTCCTCGCTCCGGTAACAAGATGCTTGATGACACCATCCTTAGTGCCTTTTTCGGGTGTGTTTTGCTTATATTCTTGAAGCAGCAGTACGACAACAACCTTGTTCTGCTAATGCTTCGTCTGTTGAGGAGGAGAAGGGAGGTAGAAGACCGTGCTGTGGCGAATGGAAACCGGTGAGTGCAACAAGTCCGACTGCTCTATCTCAGCCCGTTGCTATGCGCACTATATACATCATCGCGCCAGAAGGGCAAGGAAACGAGCATGTGCAGAAAGACCGGAATGAACTTAAAGAGGAATGAGTGTATACAAGTGCGAGAAATTATTTCATTGGGATCTAGAAACAGAAAATTCCAGCCCCTTACATCGGATTGAATTTTCAATCGCATTGGCCATTTTCATTCTGAATTAGGTGTTTACAAGATCACTTTTAATAGGAATGAACTTTCATTGCGAATGAAAAGGGAATTAAACTGTCCATGTAAACGCACTCAATGTGTCCATTCCTCGATTACCCTGTAAGTTATTCATTCTCCTTTAGTCCATCAGGGTCCTTGCATCAAAAGAATCAAAAACATTTCTCATAAAAATAATCCAAGTTGTGAGGATTGTTTTAACAGGATAAAGTGGTGTCGTATGCCGGGTGCCAAAACACTTTGTCTCTGATGCGCTGTCTGTCAGAGCTTGATCAAATGATCGATTCATAATTTATATATTATCTGAAGCCTACTTTTAAAAAGAGTATTACTCATACTGGTTTAAATAAACGATTTGATTGTATTTCCTGATCTTTGCTGAGCAACAGTTTTGTGTGACAGGAATCAAAGGCCTGTCCCAAATATAGGCTATGACTTTTTACATGTATTTTTTTCAGCTGAAAAGTAAAGTCAACTGCAAACAAGGTTTTTACCTGCTGATAGATACGAAGAGTTGGAGAGCTGAAAGCTCACAGAGTCGTTTCCTGCTGAGAGAACATCTGGAGACGAGAAGGACGAGGACAGGATGAGACCAGCAGATACAAGACGACTTCAGTCTCTCTGTGTGTAAATATACTCCAAAGAGTCAGTTCAACATAAATGTGGCTGTTTGAATTCAGTTATTTCAACACAGTTGTTTGCAGGATGCTTATTTCTGCCATACAATCTTGATGACTCTGTCTCATAGCATTATAAATCACTTTATCTCACTTGGTGTGACAAAAACCATCCAACTCAGGCACCACAAACTGGACTCAAAGTGGACACAGACACCAACAAAAACCCCTCGATGTTTCTCAATATACGTACAGTTATTTTTAATCTGAATGCTGCATAAGTTGTTGTCTCATTGCACACTCTTGAGAAGTAACAAAATTCAGTCTAATAATCTTGCCAGCTAGAGGTGATAACATGCTCTGACTGGCACAATTTGTCTGATACAGTTCCTAATTTCCTTTGTTGGACTCAGTTATTTGGCTTTTTCAGAGCTGTAGATCAGGCATGTCATACCTGCTTTTCATCAGTAATTGACATCAAATCATCAACAGAAGCATAATCTGTATTAACAGGTATCTGCATATGAATGCAGAATTTGTAGACAAGACAAGATTATGATATCAGAAGTGTTCTGGGACACATTCAGTCAAAAAACATTGTGCTACGGTTTTGTGGTGGAATGACATGTTTCTAGGGCTGCCCCCTGAAGGTCGACCAAGTGTTAGCTGACCAGAAAGGTCATCAGTCAGCAGTATTAAAAGAACAAAAAACAAAAGTGAGACTCTATTGGTAGCTGCTCCTTGACAAAATAAATCCAAACCTATATGACTGGACCATGTGGGAGTTTACTTTGAAAGGACAGACACAGGAAGTGTCCACGCTCAGCAGTCAGACAGGAGTCAGGTTAATTTCCAGGGCTGGTACCTGCGGTTATTCCACAGGCTAGTTAATAACATGTCGGGCAGGAAATCCAAAGTGTGGGATCATTTTGAGAAGGTGAAGGACGAACCCAAGGTGATATGTAAACTCATCTTCATTGGTCGACTACAAACATGACGTATCATGTGAAACATGGAAGTAGCTACATGCCCATTAGCCCACAGCGTCATTAACAGGCAGCTCGCTCAGTGTGTGACGTGCACTTGGAGATAAAATATAGGCCTATATTAATGAAGGTTCATTAGTACGGTTTGTATTTCTCTGTAATGTAGCACAGTGTTAACAATGTTACTGATACTATTCTTTCTCACACCTTCAACTCAAACCACCAAAATATATCATTTAATCATTCATATCAGAAACATGCAGGAGACTAGTCCACTGATAAAAATTCGTAGTCAAGGGCAACCATACATGTTTTATCCAGTCATCAGCGATGTCTATATAAATAAATGTCTTGTAAATCATTACTGTTGTACATAACGTTTTTGTTTTTATTTCACATTATGCTTGTGTAACACCATTTCTGTTTGAATAGCTTTGTTTTGTTGGAGCTGAACGTCCCCTGGTTTCCATATGTAGTCCGTGTCATGTTAACCAATCATGTTTGCATGCAGGTAAGAGGCTCAGGTGGACTAGCCTCGCATCACCAGGCTCTGCATGTAAGGCGAAGAGCCTGGTTTCTGCTCACTCTGAATTTAGTCTGGATTCTGGTTCCGGTCTAGAGAGCGGATCTGGAATTCACCAAATTCACCAAAGTAAAACTTTAAATTCTGGCGCACCATCGACTTGGGGTGATGAGGGGTGTAAGGAAATCAATTAACTTAATGGCTTGGGGCTTTTCTTGTAAATTATATTCTTTAAATTAAAATTTCACCGCATTTTTATTAGCTTGGTGCTTTTACTTTGACGGAAAGGTGCATCCATTGAATTCCGGATCCTGTCTGTCTCGTCCTGGTTCCGGTTCCTTACCAAAACGGCCACTAACAGCTCCAGACTACAGGTGGACAGCAAAAGAGGCGAACATATTGGTCGAAATTCATCTCACAGCCATCAGCAATCGCCTGACACGATTTAGCTTGTACAAAATGTTTCTGCATTCATATGCAGAATGTCCATTCTCACATCTCAGATTTCTACTCAGACTGTAATCTGTGACCACATGGAAGAGGATGTCTTGGCCTGGATATCCACAGGCTGCACCAGAGCTCCTAAAATATTGACTGTCAGAGTCTAAAGGGAAACCAAAGGGCTCAGATCGACAAAAGCATGATTAAAGTTGATCTCAGGTTTAAATAGTAAAGTATCTATTCAAACAGAAAACTCAACTCAACTGTCTGACGCGCTTCCGACAGGCTTTGCACAACTTTCCTCTGAAGTTCTCCGCTCTAATAATAAACTCCTCTTCCTCAGCTCCTCCTCTTCCTCTCAGACTCAGCGTCAGATCAAAGCACCTCTGTTCAATCCCTGATTTTTTTCCTCCAGCTGCGCGTGGGCAGGAAGCTGCAGGATTAAACGGCAACAGGTCATTGTTTTAATTGGCTGAGAGCCACAGAGGTGTGACTCAGCCATCTGCGCTCCTGCCCAATCAATCGCTCCCTCTGATGTGACACAGCTGACCCGCTCAGAAACTGACGCACTGTCGGCAGAAAGCTGACGGGACATTTTTGGTGCCTGTGTCCTCTGAGCTTCCTGACGCGGCGTCATTCGATCAGAGTTTCCGCTGACGTCACTCAGACTCACCTGCTGCTGTGAAGGCTCCGCCGGTCTGCACGGTGCTGCTGAGCTCATCTGAAACACAGAATCAAACTAATGAGAGATCCATGCTGCTGGTGGGTCTCTGCTCTGTCAGGCAGCGTGGATTCATTTTAATCCCTCCATGAGGACGTCAAACACAGGACTCAGCTTCTATATGGCTAACCACATATCATCTATAATTCTAAATTAAAGGGGACCTATTCTTCTCATTTTCAGGTTTACACTTGTGTTTTGGTTTCTACTGGAACATGTTTACATGCTTTAATGGTCAAAATACTGTCTCAGCTGGAACACCTGTATTCACCCTCTGTCTGAAACACGCCTGTCTCTTTAAGCCCCTCCCAAAAATGCCCAGGCTGCTCTGATTGGTCAGTGTGTCTGGGTCTTCCTTATTTTGGCAACTCTCAGGCCCCCAGGAAGCGCAGTGGGCCAGCTTCAAAACCATCATGCACTCCAGCTGATGAAAGCCACAGATGAGGCTGACCTAATGTAAAACAAATAAGATAAAATTGCTATAAACAGTACTTCAGCAGAGTGTTTACTCGCTATGTATGTGACCGGCAGCCATCTTGAATTCGTAAGTCGGGGTTGATGCAGTTGCTCCAAGTTCCGAGTTGGAAATCCGATCTCTGGGTGCGTTCAAGTTTTGCGTTTGCCAGTTTGCGTTCTGACTGGGAACTGGAAATTTCCGACCTCCGAGTACAAAATGAATGCTCCATTAAACCAACGTTTGTAGTGGCCAAAAAGTGGAACTGCAATCTCTGGGGTCTATCACATGCTGCCCTGCAGCCCAAAATACTTTTTCCTATTGACTTAAATTGCGGAGGGAACGTCTATAAATCAGTAGACACATTTTTAGAGTGACACAACCCCCTGAAATGACTCTTTACTATCAAGATCCAGTCAGTCTGATAACATTTCAAAAGGCTAGAAGAGCCACAGGATTAAATTAAATTAAAATAAGTTCTTTAAACATATTTTCTGAAAGTAACTAGAAGAAAATTTGTTTTAAAAAACAGATTTCATAAATGATTTTGATGTAATCTCTACTACCCAGCTTCACCTGCACTTACAGTCTGTTAAACGTCCACACAGACAGCAGTGTGTAACCCTGCGCTCTGCAGGTTCACCAGGCTGCTGTTTCTCCTTGAATGAAGTTACCTGTGTGATTTGTAGCCGAGCAGGACGACTCAGCGAAACCTCTCAGTGTTGAGTTGTACGAGCTCTGAGTCATGCAGTCGATGGCAGCCTCATCACATTGACACAACCTCTGCTGACACCAATCACCAGCATCTCCGGGATCAAGAGAAAGACCATTACTTAATGTCCATGGACAGAACTGTCATCGAGTAAACACTGAGACATGTGCAGACACTAGTGTCACAAATTTGATTTCCTCTGGGAAAAAAGTGGCAGGACACAGTTTGGGTAAAACATATGCTATATATAACCTGTTGTATGTACAGGTGTTCTTATCTCACTCTCAGCAAGACAGCAGATATGTGTATTTCCAAAAGTGTCAAGCTGTTCACATTAGCTCTGAGTCTTACCACAGCTGCTGTTTGCTGCTGAGCAGGTGAAGCTGTTGGGGAGGAGAGGCAGCTCCTGCCTGCAGGGGGCAGCGTTCAGGTAACACAGCCTGTGAGACTCACAGCAGCTGCAGCAGAGAAGAGAGGAGAGAGATCTTTATAAGGAAGGAGGAGCTACCATGATGTCACCCATTGGTTTGTGGACTCCTGTTTGGACGCCTTGAGTTCGGCCTTTTCGCCATCGCCATCTTGTTTTTTTGGTGCCAGAGGGGACCATATTTGGTAAATGGTAAGTCACATTCACTCATTCACACACACATTCATCCACTGCATACCATGCTGCCATGTGCTACTCAGTTTTTAACACACTGATGGAACAGCCATCGGGAGCTGAGCAGGAGCGAGGGGTGGATCTGACTCATAGGGTTCAACCTGTTATCTTATCTAGCAACATAGCTGAAACTGTGTCAGTGGATGCCTTGTACAAAATCTATGGGTCCAACTAAAGTACCCCAAACCTGAACCTGAACCTAATGTCTCTCCCATGTTTTGAAACTTCTCTCCAGCTGGTTTTCAAAAATCTTTCTGTCCATTTGTGTTTTCAAACTCTCCTGATCCACTTGGCCCACGCCCGCCTCCAGCCTCTGAATTCAAGCAAGCCACCATGATGAATCTTAAATTCAGCAGGTGCTGCAGCCGAACCCTGCTGCGATCAGAGTCTTACTCACATGTCCAGAGGATCCACGGGGTTTCCAACGGCCACATATCTGCAGGAGCAGCCGTAATCTTCGAGGTCGCGTGGACAAAGCCCCGTCGCACAGCGGAGCTTCAGAGCAAAACTCAGCAGCGAAGGGAAATTATCAAAGACCGAGTGGAGCCAGGTGAAGCGCAGGCCGAGACAATCTGCACCGAGAGGAGGAAAACAAGAAGAGACGGACACACAGAGGCGGTAAGAAAAACTCCATTTCCTTCACCTTGCAGGGTGAGAGCAGAGTGATTTAATCACAGATAATCCTGTTGGCAGGTTCCAATAACACGAGTCCAGAGAAGCATGCAGGGCAGAAAATTATTTAGGCCACAGCTCTCCACATGTCAGGTGAGCCCACGCTGCTGATTAGGACTATAGGTGTCCCACAGCATCACAGCGTGTGAATCAATCTACCTCGATGTCAACAACATCAGAAAATATCACAAAACATCAGTCGGTGTTAAAGCAGCTGGATGATTGCTGGGGGAAAACAAAGCGTCAGTCTGAACAATGACCGTCTGACCTGATGGAGACACTGCAGCCATTTTACAGCCTGCTGACACTCTGACCAAACCAAAAACCGAAGTCCATTTATTGAACACAAAGTTATTATATTTCAAATTATCTGAATTTTCTTGGGATTTGCTGAAACAACTGCAATAAAGACAAGCTGTCAAAATAGAGAAAAAGACTTAAGCACAGCACACACTGGCTGCAGCAGACCCTTCACCATACCCTGCACACATGATGGCCTACGCCAATGTGAGCATTTATACTTGTGCGGTGCTGTGTCTGTGTCACTCTGCAGTTACACCTCCAAAACACTAGTCGGCGGGGTTTCTGTAGTGCTGTAAAGTTTAGATGATTCAAAACACACATTAAACACACATTAAACATGGCTTAATAGAGACAATTTCAAATACAAGTACACAAATCAGCTTCACTACATTCTCAGAACCCATCGGCTGTATTCGGCATCTGACTTCGGCGATACTGCCTCTGGGGGCAGACCCCTGATTTTTTGGCATTCCGGTTTGATTTGGGCGGAGGAGGCAAATTTCCGTTTTCGACTTCTGTTTATATATAAGTAAATATGCTGAACCATTGCGATGGATTAAGAGTTTGCAGTGACGCCAATTATAATGTTCATTTTCCCACAAATACAACATGCTACTGTGATTAGCACAAGCCTATGGCATTTTACATTGTATAAATTAGCCTAGCGACTAGCAGAGATTTCCTCTGCTCATATGAAGCCAGGATAAATCACACACAAGACTTAAAATGCTATTTGTGTGGAGGCTTTATTGTCTTCACAATTTATTGTTTCTTATCTGTGAAGTTAAAGTAAATCAAAGCTTTGTTTCCACTGAGGGAAATGGTTTCAGCTCACAGAGACAGACAGGAGGTCTGTGTCACTGCAGCGTGTAGTTACATTCCTGGGAAGGTGCACGTCAGGCTACAGCGTAGGGCATGGCGTAAGCTCTACATCGATGCAGAAGTATAAATTCCACCTTATCCTGTTATTATGCATCCATGCTGACAATAGTTGTAGCTGGATGCATTATGTTTTCTGGGATGTCTGTCAGTCCCATGCTTGAAAACGTGATATCTCAGAACGCCTCAAGGGAATTTCTTGGAATCTGGCAGAAACGTCCATCTGGGCTTTATATGAACTGATTAGTTTTTTGGTGATCAAGGGTCAAGAAAGGCCAATGTCACTGTGACCTTGCGTCCATCTCTTCTCACGAACTCAATATCTCCAGAACAGCCTAAGGGAATTTCTACAAATTTGGCACAAATGTCCATCTAGACTCAACGATGAACTGATTAGATTTTGGTCATCAAATGTCAAGGTGACTTTGACCTTGTCTGTCTCATTCTTATGAATGCAATATCTCACCTTAATGGTAAATCTGTAAATTTGACACAAACATCCACTGCCTTGGACTGAAGAATAAACTGATTAGAAATGTGTGGTCAAAGGTTCAGGTCAGTAATATTACAAAGTATGTTTCTGGGGACGTGTCCCTACTGTCCACATGCAAACATGCACCCTCGATGTCAACATCATGTTAATACATGTGGATATATAGAGTCTTACTTTCATTTAGTCCGAGCAGTTGTTGAAATTTTCAATTTCTATTCAGATAACTTCAAATATTATAATAACCTCACCTGGCGCCAGTCATTTTGTTGTGTTTGAAATTTGAGGGAAAACTGGACCATTTAACAGGACAGCTACAGTACCACATTTTTCAACATGTAATTTTCAAAGACAGTGTGATTATGAGGATCTGTTTACAGAAGAATTGCCTGTTCTCTGATTCTTTAAAAACCTATGTTACCTACATATATTGACATTGCATTTTTGTTGACAAAGACTGTTCAGATTGGCAAATTGTGTTTTTTTTTTCTTAGATAATTTTTGGGCATTTTTAGCCTTTATTTGACAGGACACACAAGCATGAAGGGGGAGAGAGAGAGGGAGTGACATGCAGCAAAGGGCCACAGGTTGGATTTGAACCCGGGCCGCTGTGGCAACAGCCTTGTACATGGGGCGCCTGCTCCACCACTAAGCCACCGACGCCCCTGGCAGATCGTGTTTGAAACATTAACTGATGGTTAGCCTGGATATTCATCTGTATATGACAGTGAACACAGTGAAGCCCCTGCAGCACTCTGACCTTTCTGTCTCACATGAATCACATGACTGATTGTTTGAACTCAGTGAAGCAATGAATCACGTACTGTGATTAGCTGATTCATTCATTAATATTAAGATAAACTATGCCTCTCATGTGACAGTCATATCAATCACTATCATGTTTCATCCTCACCAGTCACGTTATCTGCATTCTGCTCACTGGTTCCTGGATCTGGGCAGAAGATGGAGCTGGCAGACAGCGCTGAAGACAGAGACAATAATGAGTCATTTTTTTAATGGTTAATCCATCAGATTACATCCTTATAGCTTTATATACAGGATGCTGAAGTTCAGCCCACTGCTCAAGATGGCCAGTTCCTCTTTTCTAGGTTAGAACATATTTCTTTCATCAGTTTTTTATCAAAAAGCTACACAATGTTAGTGAGATTTTCTGTCCACATTCTGAAAAAGGAGTAGTAAAAGAAAAAATGCAGCAGCTTGTTAATATTTGTAACTTATTTTTAAATCATTTTTTGGTCCATATGCAACCGAGTGTGTCATTAAAATGTAGTTGGTTACGTTCATAAAAACACGTTTTGTTATATTTGCTGAAACTGTCACTGTATTTTATTTTTTGAATAAAACAAAGTATAGTGTGCAGTATATGTGTAATATTTTGACATCTGAATCACTATTATCAAGCCACAATTCCTTTTATTTTTAAAGTCAATGACACATGTTGAACCTTTGAACCCATGGTCACACTGGTCACCGACATGGAGGACTCCAGCCATGAAACTTTGCAGCCTGAGGATGAGGTGGCAGCCTACATGGAGTTCAGATCCTGTGGAGGTTTGATGGTGTTGGAAGGAGCATGCTAACATGTTTCCTAACCTGGCAGTGATTGAATGTTTTCACCATCCAGTCAAAGAAACGTCTCCTCCGCTGGATGTGGAATCCAAGAACGGAGAACCAGCTTAATGTGAAGGACTGGAGTCTGGGTGGGTTTAGTCACGGGTGCAGGTCAGGCGGGATCACTTATGACATATGACGTTAACATTTTGTTAGTTTTAAACTGTGTTGTTCAGTTACCAAAATTTGCATCTTCCAGACGTCTCATGCCAACGTCATCTTGACACAGAAGGAAGGGAAACAAAAACCCAACATTCGCAAAACTTTGTAGTGTAACTTCTACACAACATAAAATTCTAATGTCTTTACATTACTCTAAAATATCATCAACCTGACTTTTATTTGATCCAAAAGTTAACGTCTGTACAGCATAAGAGTTCAACATGTTTCTGAGTCATATGGACGTCTGGCACCAGCTGGGATGAACTCAGTAGACTAAAATATGTTTCTGAAAACATTTGAGATGACAAATAGGTGATGCAGTAACAGAATCAGAATTGATCAGCACTGCCTTGTTAGATAATCTGACTGCAGATTATGAGCAGTGATTGACAGCTGTGTTAGAGACTCCATGGCTGTGATTGGTTGTTTTCATTCAGCCATGATGAATTCTGGCAAATGACACTGGAAACACTACGAGGAGCAGGAGGAAGATGAATTTATAGACTATCTGTCTCATGCACTACTGTCAGGAAACAGTGACAGTTTCAGCAAATATGACAAAAAGGTTCGTTTTATGAACGTTAGCGTCTGTAGCATGAGTGTGCTTACTCACCGTTTGGAACAGCAGATAGCATGAAAATCCATATCAGAAGCATGACTTGAACCTGCATTCAGATGGAGAAGACTTTTGTTTCATGAACTTTTAATTAGGTGACAGAAGACACAAACATTTTACTGCGAAACATCTTTGCAGTTGTAGGCAGGTGTGAAGTAACATAGCAGCACAAACAGCTCCACATTATTATTATCATTATTATTGCAAAAGCTTGGCTTAAACTCTGTCACTTACCTCAACACCCACCCAGGTGATGTGGAGACCTTATACCTAATCAAAGAAATGAACATGCTCATCACAGGGGGCCAGAAATATCACCATTTATTTTCTTTTTTCATGTAACAGAGACCTGAATTTACCCCGACATCTCCCACCCAACTCCATAAATTATCCCCGTCATTACAGCGCTGATTACTGCCGCGCCAGACGAGACGGACGACCTTCTCCGCTCGCTGGTTCAGTGTCTTTAATGGCTTCAAACAGCTCGGCCCACCTGTGGCTCCCTCTGCTCGGCGAGGTGACAGAGTGTATCATTACTGTTATTCAGGCCCCCGGCACATTTCACTTAGAGCAGTGGAGTTATCGGTACTTCAGGCATCAATGCAGCACAGAGGAGGTCAGCTGTCTCATTAATGCAGTTATATATACGGCTTTATTTCATCTCTAATGTCATCTTAAAACTGAAGTGGTCAATGCTGCTCTTTAATGCAACATAATGGCAACAAAGAGTCATTTATATGATCTCTGGGGTTTGTATCAAATGAGTCCACACTAGGGGAACCTTTGAGGTATTTTTAACCACTTCCACATCTTATTATACTAAAAATATGTCTATAAGAATGTGTACATCACTGTCTGGCTCACAGTGGGGGAGAGAAATATAAGGAGACATCATTAGTTGTTGTGTGGTGGGCTGAATGACCTGAGGAGGTGGGGACACTAGCAGGGGAACATGCATGTGCAAAACAGGAGCTATTATTTCTTGTTTTCTGTCTGCTTGTGTGTTATATTTTGGTCTGAGGTGCTAAGCTTCAGACTATGACGCTCACGGTACTCCACCAGCATCAGTTTTAGATATGTGAATTTCTGCTCTTTACATGCATTAAATGTCTTTTTAAAACAAACTTTCAGATAGGTTTGGGAACCAAAATTGTGTGGTTATGTTAGGGAAAAAACATGTTTGGCTTAAAAGAAAACTGATGTTGGTTTCACATGGGACACAAATAGCAGTCTCCTGGGTGAAAGTCCTGTGTTTGACACACCTGCCCATCCATACCGACCTCCTGGTACCACTATGGCTTGTACAGACACTTAAGGCTGCCTTGTGCATCCAAGAGGGACGTGACAAAGTGTCAGTATTTTTGACGACTTGAGACTGAGAATGGGTTCAATGGGTTCCTCAGCTGCAATTGCTATGACAAAGACTGGAGCACTCCATTGCTGCAATTAGAAAAACACTGCACCACAATCACTAACTTCGTATAAAAAGGATTTTACTCCAGTCTCTGAATTTGTCCAATAAGAGCTACAATACATCAAATGTCACTTTACCTTGTTATTAGCTGATCTGAGACATAAAGATTGGAGAAACAGCTACAAGAGAAACTACTACAGTCTGCAAACTGACTGCTAACACACTTAGCAGCTAGAAAAATGCTAATGGCTGTCAATCAAAATGGCTATCTGGGCCTTAAAGGTCCAGTGTGTGAGATTTGGTGGTATCTAGTGGTCAGGCTGCAGACTGCAACCAACTGAAACTTCTCCAAGCCAAGCTTGCAGGACAAGTGTCATCAGCTACAATTGTACAAGGGCTGGACTTTCAAATTAATAAAATAAAATAAAAAAAAAAAAAAATAAAATATATGTTTATAGTCAAACACAGATTAATAGTTTGGTCAATAATTGATCAAATAATAAAATTATTTTAATGATAAAAAAAAAGAAATAAAAAGTTATATCAGAGCACATGGAGAATTAAAAAGAAAAAAAAGGAGTTGAATAAGAGCCGTGAGTTAGTCCCCATCCTTGAATGCAGATATGACGGCAGCAGTCCATCATAAAAGACAGGAATTATTTCAGGTTCTATTATCCGGTCCGCGCCACCCGACCAGCAAAATATGGGTTAAATTAAAAAACCCAAACCTGACAAGACCTGAAAACCTCGAACTTTATGCATTAAAGTAGCAAAATTATCAGGACTGAAGACTAAGACATGGAGAGAGACATGGACTGAGTGCCACGCCATGGTGCACGTGTGTGATACACAGGTAGACAGAGAGGGTAAGAGGGAGAGCGAGAAGAAGGGTGAACGTGGACTATTGCACACAGTGTATCTGTAAGTTATTTATAGCTCAGTCAGGATGCTGATTTGTCACTTTTTGGCATTCAATATTTTGGTATATTCTAGAAAGCTTACCTGAACCTGACAAATGGTTTCTAACGTCCTTTAAATTCATTAGCGTTAGGCAGGCTGCTATCAGAAGCTTTGGTGGGCCATGTGAAGCCCGCAGGCCACCAGTTGATCACTGGTGTAAGAGAACTACAGTGTCCCATGCAAAAATTAACCTAGTCCCCAATCTGCACGTCTTTGGGAGGAAGCCAGAGTGCCCGGGGAGAACCCACACTGACACGGGGAGAACATGCAAACTCTGCACAGAAGGGCTCCCACACCCGGGATCGAACCGGCAACCCTCTTGCTGTGAGGCAAAGGTGCTAACCACCAGACCACCGTGCTGCCCAGCTACAAAATTTATTAGTGTAAAGTTATTGTCATTGTTATTGTAATTGTAGACAACTACAATCATTCGTGGTGACAATCTGATCTCACTCAAGTTGAATTAATTATTTTTTTGGCCACAATGGGAGACCGGAGACTCGACAACAAGCTACTGTAGCAGGCAGACACAAAGTTAAAGTTGTTAGTAAGTTTAAAATTAGCTGGCCAATTCCATCCTGCCAACACAGAACATAATCTTCCCATCCCAAGTCCAATATTTACTCTCTTCTAGCTTTGTTTTTGGTCGCCACCAACTCTTGAGGGAAACATCTCTCTCTTTAGCTGCTCCGTGAGCAGCGATGAAAACAGCTGCCTGCTGCTGCTGGAAACACTGAGACTGAACCAGACAGGAAATGTGCCACAAAACCAAAACTAGAAGCTAAAAGGGGCTGAAACACTCTGTCCATTTTAGCTTAAATCAAACACTGTACAATGCAAAATTAAAGAGCAACTACACCACAAACTAAGACCTGTAATTATGAATTAAAGCCTCCAGAAACTGAGCGCAACAGTTAACCAAACAAAACTTTAAAATGTCAAACAAACTGAGTCAGTGAATAAAATCTTACCTTATTTGTGGGGCAGCAGCTGCAGCAGTTGGTGTCTCTTCATTGAATAAAGATGAGCATGAAACCCTGAGTCATTGTGAGGAATCACACACAGCTCCGATGGACATTAGCAGTCAACAGAGCGGGTGGAAGCCTTTCTAGTCCTTTTGTGGCCTTGAATAAACTCTCAGCTCCACTAACTGTGTTTATCAGTCCAACTGAGGAGGTGGGGCACTTTTAGCCCCTTCAGTTCAGGTCTTATTGGCTATCAGGTGACACCTGAGCAGGAGCTTATCATAGTTTGGTTCCTGTGCAGGTATTTGAGGCTTTAACGGAGGTAGGGTCCTGACAGAGGGACCCACAGAGTGGTCTTTGTGCCACAGGGGGCTGGATCTGTGACCCAGGGGTCGACCTGGTCTTATCTGATCCTCACGGGAGTTCAGATCAATGACTACCTGCAGGGGAGGAGGGGTCAGTGAAGCAGAGGAGCTGTGGGTTTAATAACAGGTGGAGGGTGGGCTGATAGTGGGGCATTGTGTGAGACAGGTGCATCTATGAGGGAGGATGGTACAGCTGTTTAGGTCAGATGTCCTCTTACATACAAGAAGTGGACACAATTACAGAAACACGTACAGAGCAGAAGTCCTGCAGCGATGGCCAGTTTGATATAAATCGAACTTTATGTAGGTGTTGATTTGATTTTAATTTAGTTTCACTCATAATGGCACCGTACAGAGTTAGCATGCACACAAGGATGCACGTGTTTGCTGCAGTGGAGTGACATGAAACCTTTTAGAGTGACATCACATGCTGTGCAGTTTATACACTTTAAGGGGTCCCTCAAGATAAATATAAATGATCTATACATGATAAAGAGAGGTGCAGTTTTGTGTGCTTTCAGCTGCATTTCACAGTCATTTGCCAACGACTCAGAAAACGACATATATGACTGCTGGAGAGTAACAGCGACAGGTGCACATGCTCATAGAACTAGAGTTACATCCAGTAACTACTAATTAATGCTGTGAAATGGTCACAGATTGGTTAGGCTTAGGATGAGATTATGATTTGGGTTAAAACAAGTATGCTTAGTAGATAAATTACAGATGTATGTTAAAGGTTTAGTGTGTGAGATTTAGGGGGATTTCGTGGCATCTAGTGGTGAGGATAGCAGACTGCAACCAGCTGAAACTTCTGGTTAGAATTCCTTCATTGTTAATTGTTCAGGAGGTTTTTACCGCAGAGGTCTCTTCCTCTCCAAAAAAAAACTGAAAAGCAGATTTAAACCAGTAAAAACACTGAATAAAGCAGTTTCACGTTACAAATCAGTGTCTCTACTACCCTGTTTGGCTGGTAGCAGAAGGCCTGCTTGCCCAGCACCTGCAAAAGTGTGCTCATCTTATTTTTGATCCAGATCTTCAAGAGGAGAGAAATTATCGGCAGAGGTCTAAAAAACAAAAAGGACCCAGTGGTTTAAACCAGTAAAAACAATAAATAAAGCAGTTTAATTTAACAAATTGGTGTTTTTCCAATTGCTGTTTGGAATGTTAAAGATGAGCCGCTAGCTTAGCATCTGCTAATGTGTGCTCACCGTTTTTCTTTGATAACTTCAGATCCAGACATTTAGGAGGTTTTTACAAGGAGCTGAATTATCTTCACCTCTCCAAAACAAATGGACCAGTTGATTATAACCAGTAAAAACACTTTATAAAGCAGTTTCACCAAAAAATAGAAGTCTCCACCCAACAATAAATGCAAATATGTGGCATAACAAGCGTAATGAGCTGCTTGTACACACCTCACATACGGCTGTTTTGGAGGGGGGTGGCGGTCAGGGGTGAAATCAAAAATCAAAACACAAGTTACGACGACATACAGACTGGAGACAAATGGTGGTAATCTGTATCTTCCACCTCATTAGTCTTTGATGTAGATCTGACTGAAAAGCAGCATCAGAGAGATGGAGCAGGGGCAGCTGGGAAAATTAGCCAGACTTTTATTAAACTGAGAAGAAAAATCTAAATTGGTTCCTTTAGAAAAAGACACAGTTTGTACATATTTTCCCAAATTCCAGACCGTTTCCAAACCTTTAAATCATCAGCTGATTGGAAAAGCTTGGTTTTAAATCTGATGTTTATAAATAGTCCATGATTCCAGATTTTGGTGTTTGGTTTGGTGCAGTTAGGTCATACATGAAGTGTCCTCTAAAAATCTAAATCACTGTGTAGATTCTAGTGATAAAAGTCAACATATGACAAATGTGTAAAAGTTGCACTTTTGTATAAAAACTTTCAGTGTAAACAATTTCCAGATTCCATTCAGATTTAGAAATCTGTTTCCACACATTCTTAAGATGCTCCAGGAGTGTACTCAGCTGTAGTTTGTAGTTTCAGTCACTTCCTGTGATGATGAACAGCTCTTTGTTTCACTCTGGTCACAGTTTATTGCACATCTTTGTCAGGCATCTCTGTTTCAGATCTGTGGAGGGAGGAAGGTGGAGACGAGGGTAAATGACAGTGGACACAGACTCTTCTGTCAGCTGCGGCTTTAATGAGGTCATCTCTGACACACTTGAAAAAAAAGAAAGCTTTTAAAGTAACTGGAGAGATGAGCTGTAATCCAAAAGTTCAGGTTATGTTATGTACAGTTTTGATACTTTGAATTTCAGTAAAAAACATGATTTAGTCAAGTTAAACTTTTGATAAACTGCAGGTAACCATGGTAACATTTGTGACGCTTCTAAAGAAACCAACCTTGTCATGAACTGACTACAAACATGGAGGAGGATTTAAACACACCCAACTGTTCTTCCCTTGGTCAGTGAAGAAAGAAGACAGAAGAGACATTGGGCCCTATCTTAAACCTTATGCACAACTCAGCACAACTGACACTGCTAGTTTCAGACCGATGCAGGTGTCATCTCTGCAGCCCGCGCCTACGTTGTGCAAGTAGAAAAAGTACTTGTGCCCATCTGTGAGCGCATGAGCATGTAGGTCTTAAAATGAGACGTCGTCAGGTCTATTGCTATTTTGAGGCAGCAGAAAGTCACTGCAGCATTGACTACTGAAAACCTGCTGTAAACCTGTGGTGTGTCAGTGTCACTTCAAGTTACAGTTACGCCTCAAGTTTAGTTGATTCAACACACATTAAACACACATTAAACACTGCTTGTTACTTGCAGGGACACACAGGTGGGTTGAAGGTTGGTGAAATAAAAACATCAATAAGGAAGAATGATGTTCTCTGAAATGTGAACGTAGCAGAGAGCAGAGAGGAGCTGCAGATCTGCACTGTAAATATCAGTGCCACTGCAGGCACACCTGGCATATAAAGGAAATGGGAGATGACACTCTGATTGGTTGAGTAATATTATGCCAAAAACACCCCTGTGATCAATTAAGGGACTTAGTATGGGGTGACTGTGGCTCAGAAGGTAGAGCAGGTCATCCATTAATTGCAAGACTGGTGGTTCAATCCTCAGCTCCTCCATTCCACATGTCTGAGTATCTCTGGGCAAGAGACTGAACCCCAAATTGTTCCTGATGGCTCTTCCAACAGTGTGTGAGTGTGTGTGTGTGAATGGTTGCTGTTTATGGTAGCCTTGGCCACCAGTGTGCCAATGGGTAAAGCTGGCATGTAGTGTTAAAGCACTTTGAGTGCTCGGAAGACTAGGAAAGTGCGATACAAGTGCAAGTCCATTAACCATGTAGTAGAGACACACACATCTAAGGATAACTTCAGTATTTTTCAACCTGGGCCCTATTTCCCCATGTGTGTGTGTGCGTATGGTTCATAGGTACAACTCGTTTTAAAATTGGTTCAGTATTGAGGGAAGCGGATGCAGCCGGCAGCCACGAGGTAGATATTGGGGCAAATGCGTCTCGTATAAGTTAATTAACATTAACTTATTAACTAATTAACGCATTAAAAGTGCTTTTTTTCCGCCACTGACTGGTTCAGATTGCCAGTGCTATCTCTGTAAATAGCATACTAAGCGTTTCCCTGACCCTTCACTTCCTGTGGGCTGTGTGTGACGTCATCTCGAGAGAGCTTTGCTTGTTGCCGGAAGAAAACAGAGGAGCCATGCAGAGCGCCGCTCAGAGTGGCGCTGGTTGTCCGGGAGTACAGCTGAGAGTTTTACTGCATCAGTATCATGGCTGCATATTTACCCGATTTCAAGAATGAAGATGAGCCCTTTTATTACGATGGCCGCCCGTACTTACTTGAACCTGAGTATACGGACGAGGAGCTCCTACAAATTGAAGAGCAGACGAGGATGGAGTGAGAGGGCCAGCGAGCAGATGAGGGTGAAGCAGCAGCTGCACGAACGCGAATCTCTGAGGACTGGTGGTGCTCCTGTGGTTGCTGTGACTCCATGCCCACAGAGGAAGAATGTCTGTGTTGCAACGAGTGGGACCTGCTGCCCAATATTCATGGTCTCGATGTGTCCTGGGATGATACAGAAACTACCAAACGCTGTGTAACTACGTTAGAGGATTTCCCCCCTCTGATCAACAGGGCAGTGCTGGATTCCTTTTTTCATGTGCCCAAAATAAATTGGAGGAGGCGGCCAAAACCACAGGGACCAAATGGTCAACTATCCATCAAGTAAGTATAACTAATATGTCTTTATGCATTTAATACTGATACCTAGAATTGTTGTTTTCTTCCGGCAACAAGCAAAGCTCTCGCGAGATGTGTCACACAGCCCAGAGGTAAGGGCAACGCTTAGTATGCTATTTACAGAGATAGCACTGGCGATCTGAACCGGTCAGTGGCGAAAAAAAGCACTTTTAATGTGCAAACTTATACGGGACGCATTTGCCCCCATATCCACCTTGCAGCTGCCGGTTGCATCCGCCTCCCTCAATACTGAACCAATTTTAAAACGAGTTGTACCTATGAATCATACGCACACATACACATGGGGAGATAGGGCCCAGGTTGAAAAATACCGAAGTTATCCTTTAAATGTGTGAAATGACTTTCAGTGTGAGGAGTTCCAACATAAAAAGACACCCTGCCTTATTTCCTCACCTCCACTGTTTCCCTCACTGTCTTCACACCTCGCTGTGCATTATGCTGTTCTACCTGGATCATGAGTGTGTTTTGATTTCACTGAGGCTCAAAGTGACGTCATTCACAGCAATAAATTCACAAATATCTGAAAATTGCAAGTTACTGGCAAAGAAACCCCCAAAACAAAATAGAAATGTTACAAAAAGGTCATTGATGTTTACTTCACTTTGCTTTGATTTTTAATAATGGTTTCTAATTACTGGTTGCCAAACTGTTGAAGACACAACCTATTCCACATCATGATTTAGATTAAACATGTTGTGCTGAAACAATTAGTCCACTGACAGAAAATCATTTGCCAACTATTTTTATGACTGATTAAGTAATCAGTTAAGTAAGTAAATCCAGTGTGCCTAACAATTACTGTTTCCTGGCATCATTGTAAATTCAGTAGGTCTCATTTATGTAATGTCAGTGAATCTGTGAGTACATGTGCACATTAAAAACCTACACGAGAGTCATGAACACCGCAGAAGACTCAGATTTGACGGTAGGCACATTTATATGTTCATGAGTGCCAATCACTCATAAGCGCTCCTGCGAGTCAGCAGGAATATCCCGTGACCACTATACAAGGGAGTGATAATTACCATGGACAGGTGCATCCTGTCAACCTGCAGACATGGAGCAAGGAAAGAAAGAAAGACAGAGAGAAAAAGAACAGCTTTTCTGATGCTGAGACTTATTTTAGGTGAAGTGAGGTTGAGAAAACATTTTGATTTTCTTCTGTTAGTAGTGGTGTGACAGGGACAGGTAAATCAAAGGCCTGGAAGGAGGTAACAGGTGCCGTTTACTCTCTGTTCTCCATTGTGAGAACCATCCATGAAGTTAAAAGACAATGGTTCAATATGAAACTTGATGCAAAAAAAAAAAACAAAAAAAAACGCACAAGTACACACACCCAAAAAACCCCACAACTACAGGAGGCTCCGCCCACTCACAGCTGCAGACAAACACATTGCTTGCATCATTGGAGAGAAGAGACAGCAACATGCCTCCACTGGATCAGTCAACAGCAAACTCAGAAGGTACGGTACTATTATATGCAACAAGTGGCCTTGTTTTTTATAGATGACAGGATTACTCAAAAAAGTGATAATTGATCATTTGAATTATTGTTATTCAGAACTCTAGACTGATGTAAATATCAACTTAACATATTGATCATGACTGCTGCCAAACCTGATGTTTTCTGGTTTAACTGTGATGTTGCGTGTCATGACGCAGATCTAAATGAAGCGGTGCCACACAGGATACTTCATCTAAATGATCTCTGACTGCTTAGCTTCATTTCACTCGCTGCTACTTTATGTCAGTTTCAAATCAAAGCCCTGTAAAAAAAAAAAGCGAGTCTAAAAATACACACTGAGGACTAATTAGAGCTGGAGAAAGGGCTGATATGACACCCTGTGAGTCCTGTCTCTGGCCAGGCGGTGGGATCAGCTCTGGATGATCAGCATGTCAGAAGCTGTGAGAGAGGCGTCTTTCTCCGCGACCTCTTGAGCTCATTAGCTCAGAGGATTCACGGCTGTGGCTCGGCGGCTTCCTGCAGAGCTGCTGCGCTAATGAGCTCTGATACCAACTCCCAGTAACATGGCTGACACGTCCCCATCAGTACAGGTGAAGGATGAAGTGTGCTCCCTAATTATTTCTGATTCGCACACTCACAGCTCTGTTTGTAGTCGACTGTGTTTTAAAAGTACCAACATGACTGTTACTTAAAAAATGGACATCACTCCAAGTTATTCTCGATACTCTCAAAGCATCGAGCAACAAATTAGCCTGTGTTGAACAGTGCTTGTGTCCTCTGCTCCATAAGTATCTCATCTGAGGAGGATGTGTTTTCTGTCTTTTAGTATTATAGTACTACTAGTCCATGCCCATTGGTGGCTTTGTCACCTTCTACCTATGCCAGTCCTCAATGCCTATGTGCAGTTTCACATAGATTGACCACGTCAGTGAGGAGAAAAACGTGGGACAGACAGAATGACTGACTGACAGAATGACACACTGACAGTTTCTGTGATTATGTACAGCATACCATACCATGACTTAGTCATACCAAACATTAGAAAACAACACCAACATTGGTCCACAGGGGGAGCCACAGCGATCGGTCGCATTTTAGCCATTTTGAAGCATTTTTCTGTTGTTATAGCGCCACCCAGTTGCCAATTAGAGTTAAATTTCTCCAGTCACCTTGAGGCGTCCTGTTCTACATATCTACCAAGTTTAGTAAAAAACCTTTGAGATGTTCTACACCTTTATGTGATGAGCCACGCCCTCCGCAATATTCATTGCCTTATAGAAGCTCAGTTTTAGGAAGTTTTCCAACTTTTGCCAAGAGGGAACTTTAGATATTGCTCCCTAGATTATGTTCACCCAGTTTCATGCAGATCGCTCAAACTTCCTAGGAAGAGATCCATTTGAAGTGTTTTTCAAAAAATTCAAAATGGTGGAAAATCTATATAAGCGGAAGTTATGGGTTCTTGAGGCAAATGTGTTCCTCATGAGGAGAGGCATCTCTGTGCAAAGTTTCATGTCTCTACGACATACGGGGCATGAGATATGCCCATTCAAAGTTTGACATTTCAATGGGTTGCTATAGCGCCCCCTTTGGCCAATTGATGTAATATTGCTTCATTGGCATCCTCCCATGACCCTCTACCACTGTGCCAAATTTCACATGGATTGACCAAGTCAGTGAGGAGAAAAACGTGGAACACACACACACACACACACACACACACACACACACACACACACACACACACACAGAGTTTTCATCATTATATAGTAAGATACAGTGTACAGATTTAATATCTGAGCACTCATTGATGTGTAAAGTCTCAATAAAGCTTCACTTCACAGAGCAGAGGCAGAGCCTGGCAGGTGATGAGGATTTGCTCTGACAGTGTTTACAGAGCGGCTAAAATCGTCACCTTGGCTGCTATCGATGGATCAATCATACCTTCCTCTATAGTCCACTTACTTCTGGAGAAGGAGACTCTCCTGACCCGCCGACACACCTCAGACGTGTGTTTTTCATACCAGAGGTGGCTGTCGTCACAGTACCTGTGAGACAAGAAGATCAGTGTAACTCAGCTCAACATGAGTCGAGTTCAAACTTTAGGTTTAAAGACTCACTCAAAGATTATTTATGCAGGTTGGTTTTTACACTCCAGGTTTACTTCAGTTAACAGGCTAAAGGCTGTGTAAAAGATCATGTCTGAATTGTCTGAACATTTATCCACCAGTGTAGTGGATAGCCTTTAAAGATTTACATTTAGACCTGATTTCATATAATAAATAATATCATTTTATTTGGCATATCAAATGTCAGAAATTCCTGCCAGAACATGCGTCTTTCTTTGTCCTTTATGGCCGCTCAAGGCACCCATACTATAACACCAAGAACAGATAAGCTTTACAATCCAAGCATCAGCTCCTGTGACCACGTTATTTTATGTCTAAATTACTATTAACTGTTAGATGCTCTTCTTGAACAGGCCTTCACAAAATAACACAACATAAAATACGCCCTGACAAAAGGTCACTTTGGACATCAAGCGGCAGACGGCAGGTGCTTGAGCCCCCTCAGACCCCCCTCTGTACGTGCCTGTTATTTTCTGTTGTGCTTTTCAAAACAGTCCGATCATACAAAATTCAGTTTTCACTTCTTTTTGTTTGCCCTCCCTCTTTCTCTCCCGGCTCCTCCAGCTCTCTGGCTCTGCAACATCTAGATAATTAAAACCCCAATCTGCTGCAGTGGTGTCATCTTAGTGTAGGATGTGTGAAAACCTTTTCATGCGCGTCTTGTGGCTGAAGGGTCTGCAGAGGCACTGGGAGAAGAACTTGCAGAGCTCGAGGACGCAGGGCTGCAGCTTGTGAGCGCTGACGGTCGTCGTGCTGCCGGAGAGCGAGAGGTCAGTCAGCTCCGGCCTTCTCCAAGGACAACCTCTCAACAGACGGAGGGAGAGGTCACGTCAGTCACGAGCAAACTCCAATCCACCTTTACTACCTGCTTAATTACTTCGCCTGCTCTGCCAAACAAAAGCAAAGTAATTAAGAGGTTAATAACGAAGATAAAAGATGATCACACAGGTAACAGAGTAAAACAAAGACATTATTATTAACCTCTGGAAGCCCCCTGTGGGGATCTGGAGACTTTATGTGTTGAATAAATCACCCTCACACCCGTCCTTCAAATTCTCTCATTGTATTCATTTTGCATAATGACAATTCAGTACTTAAATTCCCATTAAAGGAATCACTGGTGCTGATGCATTCTAATCAGAATTAATGCATTGCAGGTACATTGGCTCCTAATTACCATAAAAATACATATTCAAATGTGAATTTTAATGAGCTACGTCTTCACATTCTGCAGTTGTTTGCTCATTTTGCAGCTGATTAGTGCGGCAATATCCAGAGCAGCAACATTTTTTAAAAGCAAGCTCAGACAAAATGATTGTTGATTCTTCATTGGTCTTCATCTTCGACGCCTCCTCATTTTGTTTCTTTCCCCTTCTACGATTCATTAGTGTCAGTTCAGCGTGATGCACACAGCTAACAAGTGCATTTTACTTTGGAACATTTCACAGGTGAAGACACAATACACCACGTTGTGTGTGAGTTTTTAATCCATAAAGAATTATGTTTCACACCAGATAAATCCAATCATTTATCCATCACAAAATACAAGTCCAGTAAAATGTGGTCTCATCAGCTCCGTTAGCTTGTGCACTGTCGTTTAGTCCGTTATTGTGTCTTCTTACATCGTTGGCTGCTGCTCAATACTTTGCCATGTTTCAGGATTGTTCTGGTAATCCATGGTTTCTGGTTGTGGAGTGATTTAACTGTTCTGCTGCATGAATCAAAGGATATTACAGTTCCTGATAAACATGGTAAAAGACATTTGGCAGCATGACTTATGTCGTATACACAGTTAGTGACCTCCCACCTGCCTTATCTTAGCAATCCCAAAACCTCAGCTCGCCACAATGTTTTTATAGTTCAGTGGAATAAAAAAAAAAGTGTACTAAGTGTTTTCATGTTCATATGACACAGAATTAAATGCTCAAACAAAAACTTAACTTAAACTGACATAAAATTCCTGTCAGACAAGGGTCATGTGACACATTTATGTGACACGTGTGTGTTTGTGCGCAACACAACATAGACGAAAAACAAGATTAAAGTGACACCCAGAGCGGCCATGTTCTGCTGCTTCATTTGATCTGTGTCAATTACAGATTCAATTTGCAGTCGTAACACACTGAACATGTGGTGCAGACAGAAATAGTGAAGGTGGGCGGGAGGTGCTGATCAGGGGAGAGAATGTGGAGATAAAGGTAGAAAAGGGTTTATATAGAAAACAACACGAACAGGTGTTTCAATGTGCATCATAGATTACCAGTGTGTGTTGCCATTAAGAGCCTGCAGCCGCACCCGCAGCTCAGTCAGACTGTACTTACATCATGTTTATGTCATCTCACAATTATCAGAACTGTCAGTTTCTCACTGGCTCTCACGCTTTTTTTGTTTTGTGTGTTTTTTTAAAGCTACGATATGTCCAATTTTGGGCCTTCTACCCAAATTAAATGGATATACTGCTTAGGTGCACAATCTTTTTCACCCTCACACAACCAACTCTGCAATAGAGCTGCAATGATTAATAAATTAGTTGTCCTCAAATTTACCGTCAACTAATTTGATAATCGGTTTAAAAAATGTTTTAGAAAATAAAAGTCAAAATTTCTCTGAATCCAGCGTCTTAACTGTGAATATTTCCTGATTGTTTTTACTCCTCTATGACAGAATTTCTTTGGGTTGTGGACAAATCAAGACATCTGGGTGCCAACATTTCTTCACAATTTTCTGACATTGCAAAGATGAAACAACTAATCAATGATCCAGAAAATAATCCACAAATCAATTAACAATGGAAATAATTCTTAGTTGTAGCCATAGCAACCATACAACCATCCTCTGTCATCTAGAGAAATAAGTAGAATAAGTAGAAACACTAGTTCAAGCACAGCTGGGATTTGAGCTAAATGCTAACATATTAGCATGTTATCTATATTTAGCAGGTGTTCACCATCTTATTTAGCATGACAGCAAGCTAACATTGGATAAGTGGCATTAAAATAATAGCTAAGGCTGCAGTATTCCACTTGATGATGGAAAGGGAAAGTCCCTTGATTATCAAAGTCCCAAGGATAAATCCTCTGGGGACCATGAATCTCTGGAAAGAATTTTATGGCAATAAATCAAACAATTGTTGAGATATTTTGACCAACTGACACAGGTCTGCTTTCCAGAAGCAAGCAGCAACGCAATAACCTGGAAATCCAGATGCCCCGCCCCGAGCAAATTTGAATTTGCTCTGCACGGGGATCTGGCCCCGACGAGCAGAGCCCGCTGAATCGCCTATCGGACCAATCAGATCAGTCTATCTGACAGAGGTGGGCTCTGGGCCAGCGTAACATGATGAGGACAGCGCTGCGCCGTAGGAGTCGAAAAGTAAACAGCCAAGATGGCAGCTGCTGAAGGACTGCATCCATTCAATTTAGCTTTGGAAGAAACACTAAGCCAACTACACCTATCTTTTTCCTTGAGAGGAACAGAAGACTGCCCTAGAAGCCTTCACTTCCAGGAAGGACGTTTTTGCCATTTTGCCGACGGGATACGGCAAAAGCATAATATATCAGTTAGCCCCACTGGTCGGCAAACAAATGGGGCTCAGTGCAATGAATACGTCACCTTGTTTTTTGCTCTGATTGGCCATCGTGCTATCCAATTGCGTGCGGCAGCATTTGAAATGCCTCAGTTAGTGCTGCCCCTTGGGTAGGAAGGGTGTATCTGTGAGGGCCAGACTCAAAATCTTTCTGGATTTGAGTCTGGATTTCCAGGCTAGCAACGCAACTCAGTCAATCAGTCATTTATCCATCACATGGAAATTTTCTTCAACTTGTGCACTGTAATTTACTCCTTTTTGTGTCTTCTTACATTTTTGGCAGCTGCTTTATGATCGTCTATGTTTCCATTTGGTTCTGGTAATCTATGTTTTCTGGTTGTGCAATGATTAAACTGATCCTAGCTCAAACATCCCGCTCCTCCCGAACATGGCAGCACTGCACTGCAGTGATCCATAGCAGGAACAGGACAGCATATCACATCTCTCCTCTCCCCAGAGTCCTGTGCTCCGTCAGACTGGCATGTAAAAAAAGAGTCACCAGGTTGGATGGCACTTTCCTAGATTTTGCCAAGTCCGCGGTGAATCAAAGGATATTACAGTACCTAATATCCTGATGGAAACTGATGCAGCAGGAAGGTCATCCAATTTATTTTCCAACACCTGTACAACACATAGCAGGATGCTAGTTCAGCTGGTGCCCATCTTCTCCTGAATGCTTACTGATACTTGGACCTGGCTAGCAGCAGAAAAGAGTGAATTAATTTGCTCATCCCTGATTAGTAACTTGCAGCCGCACGCTATCACCATCCAACAGCAACCACAAAAAGCACCATCAAGACTTGCAGACTAGACATAACAGCATAAATGTAGCACACATTTAGCAGAGCTGAGAGGCGTCTGGAAGCGCCCGCGCCTCATGATGCACGCGGTACCCTTCTGCGTCTGTTTTGGACGTCAGGGCAAATTGATGCTTGTCACATGCACGGTGTCTTTTAAAAATAAACCTCATTTTCACAGGACATGTACAGTTTCTCCTGCTTACATGAAAGTCTGGAGTTCATTGGACTTTCTCACTCTTTATATTACAGCAGTTGCTGGCGGCGTTACAAACTGCCACTGTCTGATGCTCATCATACCGCTGCGATGGGTGTCTCTGTGCGTCCCTGTTTGACACGGACACCCACTGACAAAGTGGTGGTTTTTGATGAGTTTGGTTGTTGCCTGCTGCCTCTACAACTGATGCACCCGGTGTGTATCGCACCACTATGAAAGATGGCTCGGTGCGTTGGTGCCTGACGTCGACATCACTGGCAAAGCAGCAGAATTTGACGAGTGTGAGAACAGGCTGGCAATAAATGCAACTTATCACACGCTGTGTTTCACCTCAAATCACCTTGTAAACCTGCAACACAGAGCAGCAAAACTTTAACACGAGATGACCTGCAGTGTGCGCACACTTCAACCGTCTACAGCACAATGGACCAACGCTACTTATGACGAGTGTGTGTGTGTGTGTGTGTGTGTGTGTGTGTATGTAACCCATCTTCTATGAGACGTCCACACACAGACTCGACAGAGTGCAGAGATGTGCAGCTGGGCCACAAATGCTCATTTTACTGCACACTAACGACTCAGTGACAAATTGCACAGGATGCTCCGGCCTTCTGTTTGTTGCCAGGCAGAACTCGGCGGGGGAGCAGCTGCTGTCTCTACAGTGAGATGTTACTGCCATCTACTGGTTCTGCTGGGAAATGCAGGGAAATATCAAATGTAGTGTATCTTCAATATTCAGCATTTCTCTCACAATAAATAGGCATAAGATAAAAACTGTGTGGCAGATTTATTTATTTGGTTTACGAATAAACTCATAAAAATTGTCAAAAACAGGCTCTCTGTGGTGCAAGTGACAGATTATTAAAGGTAGCTTACTTGTATTAAATTTTGATTTCAGATTATTTTGGCATTTTTATGAACCCTCAAAGGGCATGCTAGTTGGGTGACACAACAAAAAAGACAAAGTCAGACAATGTGTGGAAGATAAATGGCCACAAAGACAGCAACACGACACACAGACTATTAATCAATTAATTAATTAATAAAAGGTCAGATATAAATGATGCATCCTACAACAGGAAGAATGGAAGAAAACCTTATGAACTGCGTCCAAAATACAATCTGGACTTGGGATGATAATGATTAATCGACGATCGATTAGCTGGTTGACAAGAATTTGATCCAACATATCGTCAAACAAAGATCTGACTCTGAAATAAAAACAACATGTTGTATCCTATCACATTTTAGCTCTCAGCAGAATGGTGTATTTTGAAAGTACGTTTCATGACTAGCGTCAGCAAACAAATGGCACATCTTACTATATAATGATGAAAACTCTGTGTGTGTGTGTGTTCCATGTTTTTCTCCTCACTGACTTGGTCAATCCATGTGAAATTTGGCACAGTGGTAGAGGGTCATGGGAGGATGCCAATGAAGCAATATTACATCAACTGGCCAAAGGGGGGCGCTATAGCAACCCATTGAAATGTCAAACTTTGAATGGGCATATCTCATGCCCCGTATGTCGTAGAGACATGAAACTTTGCACAGAGATGCCTCTCCTCATGAGGAACACATTTGCCCCAAGAACCCATAACTTCCGCTGATATAGATTTTCCACCATTTTGAATTTTTTGAAAAACACTTCAAATGGATCTCTTCCTAGGAAGTTTGAGCGATCTGCATGAAACTGGGTGAACATAATCTAGGGAGCAATATCTAAAGTTCCCTCTTGGCAAAAGTTGGAAAACTTCCTAAAACTGAGCTTCTATAAGACAATGAATATTGCGGAGGGCGTCGCTCATCACATAAAGGTGTATAACATCTCAAGGGTTTCACTTGGTAGATATGTAGAACAGGACGCCTCAAGGTGACTGGAGAAATTTAACTCTAATTGGCAACTGGGTGGCGCTATAACAACAGAAAAATGCTTCAAAATGGCTAAAATGCGACCGATCGCTGTGGCTCCCCCTGTGGACCAATGTTGGTGTTGTTTCTAATGTTTGGTATGACTAAGTCATGGTATGGTATGCTGTACATAATCATGGAAACTGTCAGTGTGTCATTCTGTCAGTCAGTCATTCTGTCTGTCCCACGTTTTTCTCCTCACTGACGTGGTCAATCTATGTGAAACTGCACATAGGCATTGAGGACTGGCATAGGTAGAAGGGGACAAAGCTACCAATGGCTATGGACTAGTTCTAATTATTTAACAAGGTGGCCATCTTGGAATTTGAAAACAGAGTGTGGCGGCGACACTGGAAAATGAAGCAGGCAAAGCATTATTTCATAATATTCAGTGTGTTTCGTATGTTTAGGCCTCTACATCTTATATGTTTCATAGGCAACGCAGTGCTGTCAGGGAATAAACAACATGTTGGTTGGAGCTCTGATTGAGAATAAAAACACATTTGGAATTTTTAGGTATAAGCAAAGCTTTTAGTTTTTCTTTAATTTTTTTTAGATTAATTGATCAATAATCTTACCAGTGATCAATTAAGGAAAGTGCTTACAATCTGTAGTCCTAATGTGGACCTTTTTTTGTGGCCAATTTGCACTGATGGAAGATTTCGTTGTTCATTCTACATTGCGTGTTTTGGGTCTGTGTTGGTTTGTATAATCTTTCTGGTTTTGGTAAATCGATTCTGAGAGTATCTTGGATATCAGGGATCAGATCGACAATCTAATAGACCAAACAACTGATTGATTAATCAAGAAAATAATGAAAAAATGAATCGACAATAATAATCTTGGATATCAAGATAGATTTTGAAGCTAAAAAAAATCCCTTAAAACTGACATACAATGAAGTTCCCTTAAAAAAAGCAAATGTGAACTTAATGATTTGACATGTTAATTATGATTTTTAGCATGTCTGAAAAACTCATGATCACATGCAATTAAGTCATGTTTTTTACGGGTTAGGACTACAATGATTAATTGATTAGTTGCCAAATATCAAATCAATCACCAACTCATTTGACAATTAGTTTGAGAAAGTTTTTAAGATAAAAAAAAAAGATCAAATTATCCAATTTCAGCTCTTTAAGTGTGAATCATTTCTGGTTTCTTTAGTCTTCTACGACAGAATATCTTTGGGTTGTGGACAAAAAAGACTTTGGAGGACGTCATCTTGGGCTTTGCGAAACACTGATTGACATTTCTCACCATTTTCTGACATTGGACCACCATCAACAATAATAATGAAACAATAATCTTGGATATTAGGGGGTATTTTTTTTAATTTATTTTTCCCACTATTGACTGGAAGCAAAATTCTTTCACTTACAACTGAAATCTTGTTTAGTTCTCATAAAAAAGAAGATGTTAAATTATGTTTTCATGTGCGAATTATGATTTTTGAAAACTGCATGACATAAATGCATCTTTTTATGTATTATTAATAAAATCGGACCCATTACCTCAGTTGGACTTGTGTTAAAATCACGACTTATTTTATACAGCATTTGCATTTCACTCATCGTTACTGATATCCTATTGAAACTCCTCATGTTCATACTGCTCTTACTTTATAATTTCAGGATTAATTTCACCTCTTTGATTGTGAACTACGCAGCTTGTATTGATTATTTTTGTGCCTCAGATTCTCTTTTCCCTCCCGACATGCTCAGTGATCATGCAGCACACAGACGAACGCTGAATATTTGGTCTTAATTTGCTTTTAACCTTTGCCGCTAAAAACCATCAAAGCTTTCACATAAAGGGGGCTGCGCCTGCGTTACCATAGTGACTATCTCAGCCTCCTGCATGGCTCCCTCTCTCCTTCCCATGCCCATGCACACACACACACACACACACACACACACACACCCTTCCCCAGGCTTAAATTGAATCAGTATCCATTGGTGTGTCCAGAAATGACAGTGAATGGATGTGATGTGATTACAGTTTGTTTTGTGAGAGCAGGTCAGCAGTGAGAGTCAAACTGTTCCTGCTCAGACAGCAGAGCAGAGCAGAGCGGTTCACAAACACAGCTCCTACTATTTGTCAGCAATAATTAAACATGCGTTTGATGGTTTCTATGCCTTCAGAGTCTCGGGGTCGTAGGTTGTCGGGAAAACAAACAGATGTCCTTTTTAAAGTTTGACTGTCATGTGAAGGTAGAGTGTGGAGGGCTAGGAGGGGTAGTTGGGGCATATAAGGTGTCTGACTTAAACAGAAGCTGCTGTTCATATCTTGTGTCTTTCCAACCATCAACACTGGTGTCTTCTAACCACTGATCATCTGTTTGTTACCTGAATCACATCGTTTTAACCTCGCCCACATCAGACCCATTGGGTTAGCGGGTCAGAAATCTATCTATCCAATCATGCTGGAAGGCACTTACAAAAAGGACAATTTCATCATTTAGGTCAAGTTTGCAGCTCATTTATGACCCATTTTTTGCTCTGATTACAGCATGCAAGACTCTACTTATTAGGTATCTGTATTTATAGATAAGACAAGATTATCAAAAGGAATAGAGTAGAAACTCCTTCTGCCGCTTCAAAGACTTCAAGGGACAACTGACAGACAAACACAAAAAAGTCAGAAACAAATGAACTGTGTCATTAAATATCAAGATCATGTCAATGTTCACTAAAAGATCCACATGTAAACCATCGGTATCGAAAACACCACAGTGGGATATGAAAAAAAAAATGGAATTACCGTGCTGTGGTTGTATGCCACCACGCACCAGTCAGTTTACATCCATGTCTGTGAAAACATGGACGCTTCACACACAGAAGACCTAAACAATCCTGAGATATGATGTTGAATAATGGCCAGAAACGTGTTTATGCAGAACATTGTGATGTCACAGTGACCTTTTGGATATCATCACTTAATAAATTTATCCTAATAGACATGTGTGTGACATTATAAGCATATGAATACTTGAATTATGGCCAAAAAGATATTTTGTGATGACACACTGACCTTGACCTTTGATCTTCGACCACAAAATTCTAAGCAGGGTATTCTTTAGTTCAAGTGGATGTTTGTTTTAAAGAAATTCCTTTAAGGTGTTCTTACTGTAAGATATCGCGTTCACAAGAATGAGACAGACAAGGACACAGTGACCATGACCTTTGACAGCTCAAGTCTAATCATTTCATGCTTGAGTCCAAGTGAATGTTTGTGCCACATAAAGAAATTCTCCCAAGGCATCAGATATCATGTTTACAAGAATGAGACAGATAAGGTCACACTGAGCTTGACCTTTGACCTATGACCACTAAAATCTTATCACTTCAGCACCGAGTCCAAGCGAGCCTTTGTGTCAAATTTGAAGAGATATCACGTTCAAGAGAATGAGATGGATGCAAGGTCACAGCTACCTTGACCTTGACCACCAAAATCTTATCACTTCATTCTTAAGTCCAAGTGAACGTTCGTGCCAGATCTAAAGAAATTCCCTAAAACTGTTTCTGAAATATCGTGTCTACCAGAGCAATATGGATACAAGGTCATGGCAACCTTGACCTCTGACCCTTGACCACCAAAATCAAATCAGTTCATAATCATGTCCAAGTGAACGTTTGTGCCAAATCGGAAGAAAGTTCCTCGTGCTGTTCTTGAGATATTGCGTTCATGAGAATGAGATGGATGTACGGTTGCAGCGACTTTGACCACCAAAATCTAACCAGTTTATCCTCGAGTCTAAGTGGACATTTGTGTTGTGTACGGATAAATAGACAAGCCAAAAACATAATGCCTCCGTCACTGGCGCAGAGGCATAAAAAACCTTTTAACTATCTTGACTGAATTGTCCCTTTTGTTCCTGCCTGTTCACAAACACCCATACTGCCAATTTCTTCCGATGCAACACCAGAGCACAGACAGTGAATTTCACTACCTGTATAATCCCATTGAATTATACTGGTAAACCTCCTGAACCAAAACTCTTTACCTGGTTTTTCTGTTTCCAGAGACGTGCTGGGTGTTGTAGTTATCCTGCTTAGAAGCCCTGTAGTCCTTCTCGACACAGTAAATCCTGCCGTGGGATGGACGGGTGAAAGTCTTGTGGTATGACCTGTCAACGTGGCGTGCTGGGTCATCATACTTGGCTGATGTGTAGACGTAGTTAGCCGGGTCAGACTAATAACTGGTAAGAAGGTTGTGAGTTTGGTTGATGATGTGGTCAGTGTGGTTATTGATGGAGCTGTTACTGGGGTTGTTTGAGCCGTTACCATGGTCGATCGAGCCGTGACTGTGGTTGATGGAGCCCTTACTGTGGTTAGACGAGCTGTTACTGGGATTGATGGAGATGTTACTGTGGTTGGTGGAGCTCTTGCTGTGGTTGATGGAGTTCGTACTGTGGTTGATGGAGCTCTTGCTGTGGTTGATGGAGCTCTTGCTAAAGTTGGCGGAGATCTAACTGTGGTTGATGGAGCTCTTGCTGGAGTTGATGGAGCTCTTGATGGAGTTGATGGAGCTCTTGCTGTGGTTGGCGGAGATCTAACTGTGGTTGATGGAGCTCTTGCTGGAGTTGATGGAGCTCTTGATGGAGTTGATGGAGCTCTTGCTGTGGTTGGCGGAGCTCTTACTGTAGTTGGTGGAGCTCTTACTGTGGTTGGAGCTAAAGCCGTCGTTACAGACGCAGTGGTGACTTGCAGGGTGGTTTCAGGTTGCGTTGACGTGACTGGTTGTAAAATCGTTGGCACTTTTGTAGCTGTTGTCTGTGCTGTCATCACTGCACGTGTTGTTACTTCCTGTACTGTCACCTCCTGTGCCCTCTCTCTCATTGTTGTCTCCGGCCCGTCCACTGTAGTTTGACTTTGTGGAATGGTGGTTACAGGCTGTGGAGCTGTCGCCAGCGGCTGGGCAGTGGTGATCTTTGCTGTTAAAACAGCTGTTTGATCCATTGTTGTTGGTGAAACTACAGAATCAAACACAGACGAGAAGAAAAGACAAAGTCTGTTTTACTGCCTGGAATAAGATGGTGGGACAAAACAAGACATTTGAAGTGTGTATTTTTAACTATTTTGTAACATTTTATCGACTAAAGGGTGAACTGAAAACACAGTTGCAGTCCCACAACTACCACTTTGAATTCTTACTTTCACATGGTTCACAAGGTTTTACTTGTTAAAAGTCCACTGTATTGCATTTAGGGATGTGTATTGGCATAAATGAAATATAACATAATAAGTGTAAGTGTAATCACCTGAAAATAAGAATTGTTTTTCTTAGAATGAGATGCTTACATCTACGTAAAGAGTAGCCATTTTATATCTACGGAGATCGCCATGTTTCACTGCCATGTTTCTACAGTAGCCCTAAACAGACAAACCAAACACTAACTGTAGACAGGACCATTGTAATTTTTGCGTTTTCATGCCGGCTATCATGGCAAGCAGCCGCTCTGTGACCAGAGGGTTACAAAAACACCAAATGTCTAACATGAAACTGCTTTACTTATAAAACAATGCGTAGAGTCATACTAAAAAATGTATGTATGGACAAAAGCCAAAAATGGCGTGCGCCAAACGATATTCAACAATTTCTACAATCAGGCTTCCACCTCACCATTTGCCTCACAAATTTCCCGTCTCCGACCTGTTTGGGTCAAGCTTCTCGCATCGAGTCTGTTTTTATAGATCAGAACTTTTCCTTGGGAAGTGGCATACGCCTCTTTCAGGTCTCGTTTTGTGCGCTCGCAATGCTTATAAAAGACACCCCTGGTGTGTTTGTTTTGGAGAGGCAGAGACCTCTGTGGATAATTCAGCCCTTGGTAAAATCTTACTGAACAATGAACACTGAAGGAATACTAACCAGGAGAAGTTTCAGCTGGTTGCAATCTGGAATCCACACCCCTAGATAAATCTCCCTAAATCTCACACACTGGGCCTTTAAGAAAACAGTGATTTTCAATGAAACTGTTCCATCGCTCTCTTCAGAGCCAGACTCGATTGAGAAAAGACTTCGGTGTTTCAAAAGGTCTGTTCAGATTCACCAAAGTCAAACAATAACACAAACTAAATAACTGATGTACGTATTCCAGTGAGGAAACAGAGACGGGGGTCTCAGGGGTGGGTCGTTCAATTTCTGGGGCAGAAGTCGCTGAGGTAGTGAAACAACTCCGAGGCAGCGGAGCCCCGGGGGTGGATGAGATTCGCCCTGGATATCTCAAGGCTCTGGATGTTGTAGGGCTGTCCTGGCTGACATGCCTCTGCAACATTGCGGAGGCAGTGCCTCTGGAGTGGCAGACCAGGGTGGTGTTCCCCATTTTCAAGAAAGGGGACCAGAGGGTGTGATCTAACTACAGGGGGATCACACTCCTCAGCCTACCCGGTAAGGTCTACTCCAGGGTGCTGGAGAAGCGGGTCCGGTCGATAGTTGAACCTCAGATTGAGGAGGAGCAATGTGGTTTTCGTCCCAGACGTGGAACCGTGGACCAGCTTTTTACCCTTGCCAGGGTGCTGGAGGTGTCATGGGAGTTTGCCCAACCAGTCCACATGTGTTTTGTGGATTTGGAGAAGGCTTATGACCATGTCCCCAGGGGCATCCTGTGGGGGGTGCTCCGGGAGTATGGGGTTGGTGGCCCCTTGCTAAGGGCCATCCAGTCCCTGTACCGAAGGAGCATGAGTCTGGTTAGCGTGGCCGGCAGTAAGTCGGACCTGTTCCCGGTGAGGGTTGAACTCCGCCAGGGCTGCCCTTTGTCACCGGTTCTGTTCATATCTTTCATGGACAGAATTTCTAGGCGCAGCCGAGTGGTGGAGGGTGTCAGGTTCGGTGACGGGAGGATCTCGTCCCTGCTATTTGCGGATGACGTGGTCCTCCTAGATCCATCGAACAGTGACCTCCAGCTCTCGCTGGGGCGGTTCGCAGCCGAGTGTGAAGCGGCTGGGATGAGAATCAGCACCTCCAAGTCTGAGGCCATGGTCCTCAGCCAGAAAAGGGTGGATTGCCCACTCCAGGTCGGGGGGGAAGTCCTGCCTCAGGTGGAGGAGTTTAAGTATCTCGGGATCTTGTTCACGAGTGAGGGTAGGATGGAGCGGGAGATTGACAGGCGGATTGGGGCGGCGTCAGCAGTGATGCAGGTGCTTAAATGGTCCGTTGTGGTGAAAAGGGAGCTTAGCCAAATAGCAAAGCTCTCGATTTACCGGTCGATCTATGTTCCAACCCTCACCTATGGTCACGAGCTCTGGGTAGTGACCGAAAGAATGAGATCGCGAATACAAGCGGCCGAAATGAGTTTCCTCCGCAGGGTGGCTGGGCTCAGCCTTAGAGATAGGGTGAGGAGCTCGGACATCCGGGAGGGACTCGGAGTAGAGCCGCTGCTCCTCCACATCGAGAGGAGCCAGTTGAGGTGGTTCGGGCATCTGGTAAGGATGCCTTCCGGACGCCTCCCTTGGGAGGTGTTTCGGGCATGTCCAACCGGGAGGAGACCTCGGGGCCACCCAAGGACACGCTGGAGGGATTACATCACCCGGCTTGCCTGGGAACACCTCGGAGTTCCCGCGGAAGAGCTGACGGAAGTGGCTGGGGAGAGGACTGTCTGGGCCTCTTTGCTGAGGATGCTGCCCCCGCGACACAGACCCGGATAAGCGGAGGACGACGGGTACGAGTACGAGTATGAGTACGAGTACGACTAAATAACTGATGGAGGCAGCAGTAGACCAGCAGCTCCTGTGATCAGCAATCTTAAATCTCTGTTTTTCTCAATGGAGTCCGATGTCTTAGACAAGACCGTAGATGGGGAACTGAAGCCGTTGACAGCTTTCTCAACAGAACATTTTATGACATTTAGTAGCCCTCAGTGCTAATAAACAACTTCTAAAAGTTATTCTGAACATATTAGAAGCTGACTCCCAGTCTGCAGGTTGAACAGAATGAATCTAAACATAAATCACTGGCCTCCTGTAGAGACTCACCATGTGCGGTAGAATGAACTCTGCTGGTTAAACTGGAGCTCATCCCAGATGGAGAGATGTGACTCAGATTCGTGGGCAGTTGGTGCCATTCTGAGGTTTAAAATAGATGATTAGAAACAAGAATTAAATGGCTCTTGGAGCGTCCCAAAGTCGACAACAGATGCTTGCATGAGCTTTTTAAAGCGTTAGTTACTCACCCACAGGGAGTCTGAAGGAGGAGACGTTACCTATTTGAAAGGGAAGAAGAAATGGAAACACAAAAAATGCCAGAGAGCAGGGAGTAAACATCTTTTAAAAAAAAATAAGAAGGCTTTTCTGAGATGTTCAGACGTTACTTGTGATGCCGGTTTCTGAAACTCATCACCTTCCTCAGACTTTAACTCAGAATCTGAGAACTGTCCTGCAGCTCTTTTCTGCCACGCTGAAATAATCTTACCTCTCAAGTCTTATTTTTCTTCACGGCAGCCTAAGAATATGTTAAAGAATTTAACCAACCTCCAACATAAGTGTGGAAAACAGGACTCACCCTTGAACAAAATAATACATCAACAGCTTTCTAGTGTGTTCTCTAAAGCCTGTCCTCTACCCAGGTAAAGTTTGGGCCCTCCAGCTCCAGAAATCTGATGACTGATGGAAAACTCAACGTCTCAGGTACACTGTTTCTATCCTGTGTATAGTTTATTTTTTAATTAAAAAGTTTACAGTATTGTGGCATTTAAAAAGGACAAAAGACATCTGTCCTTAGGAGTATCAAATAAAGTGTAAATTTAGGTTCTTTCCTGACTCAACGCTGCCACCTGCTGGTTGTTTCACATGCTATCAGTGAACGACAGACCAGTGCATCAGTGTGTGCAGTGAACAAACCTCTGTGTGGTCCCTCCATGATGGTCTGGTTGAAGAGCGGCGTGATGGAGCCAACCTCCCACAGCTCTGGCATCTCTCTGCCTGGACAAAACACACACATCGCGTTCACACACTGACTCTCTGAGGTGCATTAAAAATTGTTTTAAACTCTCTTAGCTCCTGAAAAGACACTTTAGAGTTGAACAATATCTCATAGCTGCATGAACTGTAGCACCTTTGTTTTAATGGCACAGAGCAAGGTACAAAACATGCAACCTGTTATTTAGCTAAGCAGCAAATATGTAAGCTTCCTGACAAAACCTTATTTAGATCCACTGAAATGCTGTCAAACAATCTGCCTCACAGATTTTAATCAGAAATTATAATCAACAAGTAAAACTTAATCAAAGTGTTGCAATATTTAAAAAGTACTGAAGGCAACAGACTTAAAGGGAAAGTTCAGATCATCTGAAGTCGGGTTTTATGAGGCACTAATCCCCAGTCAGTGTGTCAGCTCTACTTACCCATCTTACCCGCCATCACACAGATGTAAATACAGTCAGAGTTGTTCCTCTGGCTTACTGAGGCACACAAACAGAAAACACACTGTAGGTATATCACATTATGAAGACGAGCCTGCAAACAACAGGGAGTATATGATGTTAATATTAAGTCACATCCACCTACCTGATAATATGGAGGCAGATTTAAAGAGCTCATGCAGGTAACTTGTCGAGTTTCCCATCACATCCAACAGAATGGCCGTGAAGTCTGATGAAAAACAAGTGAAACTACAATTACCACCTCGCGGTTGTATGCCTCCAAGAACCACTCAAGTTTCTCTAACAGTTTATATCCATGTCTGTGAAAACATGGATGCTTCACACACGTCTTCCCCCCAGCAGCACACAAGATCTATACAATCAGCAGTTTTTAAGGTGGACACCCAAAGTTAGAGTCATCAATTCAGTATCTGACCAAATATCTCCCCTTCTGTTCCTGAGATATGACATTGAGTCATGGCCAGAGGTGTTTAATGTAGAATATCATGATGTCACAGTGAAGCTGACCTTTGACCTTTTGGATATAAAATGTCATCACTTCATCATTTTATTCCATAAGATGTTTGTGTGAAATTTTGTTGTAATCTGTGAAAGAATTATCTAGTTTTTGCTAAAAACATGTTTTATGAGGTCACACTGACCTTGACCTTTCACCACAACATTCTGATCAGTTTAAGATTCAGTCCAAATGGACGTTTGTGACAAATTTAAAGAAATTCCCTGAAGTTGTTCTTGAGATATCACGTTCACGAGAATGAGACAGATGCAAGGTCACATTGACTTGACATTTGACCACCAAAATCCAATCAGTTCATTGCTATGTCATTCTGATCAGTTTAAGATTCAGTCCAAATGGACATTTGTGCCAAATTTGAAGAAATTCCCTCATGCTGTTCTGAGATATTGTGTTCACAAGAATGAGACAGATGCAAGGTCACTGCAAACTTGACATCTGACCACCAAAATCCAATCAGTGTATTGTTGAGTCCACGTGAACATTTGTACCAAATTTGAAGAACTTCCCTCAAGGCTATCTTGAGATATCGCATTTACGAGAATGAGACAGATGCAAGGTCACAGTTACCTTGACCTTTGACCTACAACCATCAAAAACTAACCAGTTTATTGTGGAGTCCAAGTGTATATTTGTGCCAAATTTGAAGAAATTCCAGGAGGTGCTCTTGAAATATGGTGTTCACAAGGATGGCACGGACGGACAACCAAGAAACGTAATGCCTGCGGTCACGACTATCGCCGACGCAGAGACACAAAAAGATTGTTAACTAAATTAATCCTCAAAATTTAAATCAAATGTTTGCAGTTTCTCACCCGTTAGATCGTTGGTCTCATTAGTGACACAGTAGCAGAATCTTCTCCTGAACTTGTTGCTTTCTAAACTTCTAATGTTGGAAACTGCAAAACACAAAACAAAGGTAGAGATTTACAGAGAGTTTGAACCTGCCTGTAAGAGATTAGACTGATTTAACGGAGAAAAAGAAACCATTTGTGTGCATGATATGATTAAAATGTGCAACATTTTAAGAATTTAGAGGCAGTGATCTATTTTCTTATTTTTCTAAATAGATATTTACACATATCCTGTACCATATGTACGTAAACATTTAAGAAGAGTCCCTGCAGTTCAAACTGAGTATAAACCCATGAAAAAGTTAATCTGCAGTCATGTCAATCTCTACATAATCAGTGCATTCATTTTTCTTTCAGCGAATTATGCTTTATTTCAATCAGCATTAATAATGTCTGAGCATGTGTGGGGTTATAATACTGCTCCAGAGGATTATACACAGTGTGTGACACAGTGAAAACATTTTGTTCATTACAGGTAGTAACACATCCAAACCACTTGATGGCAGTACTGACAAAGTTATCTTTACTATAGCTCTGGACACAGTCATGCTGACTGATCTCAGTGCGCTGCCACTTGAGTTGAGCTCCAACACAAAGTCTGGTGTGACTGTTTGTACACTTTGATGTGTAGATACTGAGCAGCTTCAGAGTCGGAAGAAGTTTGAATGAAGTTAATATTTACTGTTGTAGACCAGCAGGGTGAGTTTATGGAGAGCCAGAGAGCTGTAGGACGTCACACTGAGGAGGGAGAAGAGCTGCCGGGAGCCTGGAGGACGAGAAGAGACACAGGAGGAACACTTGACCTTCTGAAGTTTATGTTGTATCATGATGTGCATAAAAGTGTTTAAATTACAGATACAGTATGTTTGTTAAAGGCAGGAACAATGGTCAGTAACAGAGGTCTGGCTGAGACAAATGCTGGCACAGTAACTGAATACAAGTTAGATATTATGGGAATGTTTTGCAAGAAAATAAAAATACAAACTGAACATCATGTAACATTTTCTCATCTAAACTTTTTCTTTTGGGCAAATGTTGTGAGGTAAAAACTCAAACTGATCTTACCTAAAAAGTTTAATATTGAAACCTGAACTGAATAAAAAACTAATTGAGGTTTGAATTAAGTGAAGTGTAGTTATAATTTACATTTAAATGTCTGGAAGAACTTGAGTCGTTTTCATAAGTCAAGTTTAAAACCCAAAGATGTCTCATTTAAAAAGCAGAAAAAACCCATCTAATTCAGAGTTTCTAAAAACGACAACACTCTAAGTTGGTATTTTAAAACTTAACTCCAACTATTCAGACCTCACAGATAATACATATAGACCTGGAACATACAATTTTTCACAGTTTTTATTATCAAGATCTACTTTTAGCCGTCAACGAAAACTATGAAGAAAAATGTTCATCAACAACCTTTTTTTCCCATGACAAAGAGATGTTAACAAGATCAACACTGCTGGAAAATGATTTGTGAGTGTTCGTATGTCAATATGCCAAATAAAAAAATCCTCTCAGGAGACACTTAAAGTGATCAAATTTACACGTCATATCCCCTCAATGTCCCCACAAAGGCAGGCCCCGTGGTTGTACGCTTCCATGAACCAGTCAGGTTTCTCTTGCAGTTTACATCCATGTCTGTGAAAACATGGATGCTTCAAAGCCACTGTCCCCACGACAGCACAGTTTCAAGGTGGACACCCAAAACTAATCAGCTAGTCACCACTTCAGTATCTGAGCAAATGTCTCCCCTTCTGTTCCTGAGATATGATGCTGAGTAATGGCCAGACAAGTGTTTATGCAGAACATATATATATATAATAAAATATAACATAATATTATATAAACATGCTTTGTGAAGTCACAATGACCTTGACCTTTGAACTTTGACCACCAAATTCTAATCAGTATATTCCTCAGTCTAAGTGGACATTAAAGTCAAATTTGAAGAAATTCCCTCAAGGCGTTCTCGAGATATGGCTCTTTCAAGAAGGAGACAGATGCAAGGTCACAGTGACTTTGATCTTTGACCACTAAAATCTTATCAGTTCATTGGTGAATCCAAGTGAATGTTTGTGCCAAATCTGAAGAAATGCCCTCAATGTATTCTATAGATATTGCGTTCATAAGAATGATACAGATAAGGTCACAGTGACTTTAACCTTTGACGTATGACCACCAAAATCTAATCAGTTCATTGTTCAGTCCAAAGGGATGTTTGAACCAAATTTAAAGGCGCTGTATGTAAGAATGTGGCCAAAACGGTTACTGCACTCAAATTCAAAATACTGCCGTGAGTTGTGTCCGCCCCCCCTCCCCTACAGATTCGAGGTTGCTGGACAGCGGCACGCTGGAGACTGATTTGTTTGCCCACGGGCGGCTGCCGTGGCAGGGCCGCGTCGCTGTGTCCTTGATCTTCAGTTTTCCAGCGGAGTGTTTGAGCAAGTCCGGCTTCTCTGCTGCTAACGCTGCTGCCAGGATACAGCTGAGGAGACTGCTCATGCTATGTACCGGGACACTGCTAATGCTGCTTGCCGTGCTGCTGTAGCTCAGTCATAACTGTAACTGATGCTGAGACTCTACTGACTGTGTGACTTGTAGACAGCGGTGGGTGGCGCAACAGGTCAAAACACAAATTCAAAACATAAACATGATTTGCGGACTGTAGATTTTTTTTTTTTAAATGGAAATATTCTGGCTGTACTATTGTTGTCGGTGAGATCAGTATGTTATATGAACATTATTCCTTAGTCTCTGTGACATATTAGGAGGATTTTACGACTATTTGCTTTAGATTTCTTACATATAGCTCCTCCAAATAAATGCGCTGAAGGTATACTTGAGATATTGCAGTCACGAGAATGGGACGGACAGACGGACAACCAGAAACATTGTGCCTCTGGCCACGGCTGTCGCCAGCGTGCAGGCATGAAAGGCATGAGTCAATGGCCCACAATGCAACGGAGGAGAGGACAATTTAGTCTGTAAGATATTTTAGATACTGAAAAATGTTTGAATGCAACTAAAACACTGTGTTCTGTAGTTTATAGAGATTAATGTGGACAGTGTTTGTGGACAGATTTGTTTTTGTTTATTTTCTCAAATGTCACATTTCATCGCTTTCACCAGCACAAAACAAATCCCATTCACCTCCACTGTATTGGGATGCAGGCTGACCGTTCAGAGGCTAATGTCGCACATCCTCAGCAAGTAAAAGTATCTCCACTGATAGACACCATTAGCAGTGACTTATACTGTAAGTGTTGTATTTGAGTGAACTGGTCCTTTAAATCTGACATTTCATGAAGCTAAGCAGACTGCAGTTTGACCTCTGTAGAGGGAAAAAAAAGAAGCTGTGGTTTAATTTTGACACACACGACAGATTTACAGCTCAGAATTGATCTCCACATGAGTGATATTATGACAACGTACCCGACTGGCTTGTATTTATTAGAGTATTGACGAGGGGAGTGAGGTCGATGGCAGCTGGATCGATGTGCTCTGCTGGGATATCTGGGAAATAAAAGCAGACAGTAAAGTCAATGGGAGCTTATGCTGGTTTTAATCTCTATTATGGAATTAGCAGCATCAGCAAAACGTGGCTGTGTAATGACAAGATGTGATAAAAACACAAAAGAGCAACAATTACCCAGAGGAGTTAGTCCCTGAGGTGATATCTATCTAAACATCAGGAGGTCAGTGTGAGGACTGGTCTCATAGATTGAGTTCATAGCGGCTTTTTATCGAATATTATTTAGTAATGTAAATAATTTAGATTGTGGGGGTGTTCAGTTTTCAGTCACATTACTATGTTAGCTACTAGATTTGTAATAAAACTTAGTGGGAAATTACATTACAGAGTCAATGTTTTGAAAGCATTTGTTAAAATGTTTTTTAATTAAAGGAACAGTTCACCCCAAAATCAAAAATGCATGATTTCCTCTTACCAGCAGTGCTTACTCAAGATAAACCACAGACCTTGTTGTGAGCAGTTTCATGTAGGAACTATTCTCTTTTCACCAAACTACATCTCGCAACCATATCCCTGCACAGAAGGAGGTGTGCATCTACTGCTAGCTCACCTAGCACCACTGAGCTAGCTCACGTTACAGCTCAGCTGAGAAGGACGCCATTAATGTTTACATCTAACGCTGTCTTTTTGTCCATGAGTAGATGCACTCTTCCTTCTGCGCAATGACACGGTTAGCAGCATCTCACACCAAAACTATCCAGACAGATAAACAGCACTACAGGTGATCATTTTCACACTTCAGTGATGCTTCGTTTAATACGGAAGCGTATTGCATTTACTTAAAAAAAGTCCACGAAAAACAGAAAAAAATTACCTCCCCCCCCCCCCCAAAAAAAAACAGAAAAAAAAATTATTCAGAAAAACAGGACTTTTTTTATTTGTCAAGTGAATGCAATACACTTCCGTAGTTTAAGGCACGACAAGACTACAAATCAGAAATTAAACAGTGTTTTAGGGCTGACACGATACCAGATTTCACTACATGATGATTGTGGCCAAAAGAACTCTTGGCAACAATATTATTAAAATATCTTTTAATAAAATATTATAATAAATAATAAATAATAATAAAAATATTAAAATTTGAAAATAATAATAATAATAATAATGATAAAAATAATGCTATCAGTCAAATTTATCTTTAACTTTGCTGACTGTATTTTTTCTTTTTTTTTATATTAAAAAATATACTTAAAAAACAGTTTAGGGAGGTAGAGTGGGAATAAAGCAAGAATGAAAAGAAACTGAAATTATTTAGGAGGTAGGGATTATTTACATTATCATATGTGCATATTATTAATGTGATATCAACACTTCTTTTCTAAAATATCACAGTTATCATCAATGCTGGTGAATCGTGACACTTACACACTGAATACTGATGTTTTATTCTGGCATGTGTTAAATCTGTGTTCGCATTACTGCTCCTCAAAAACAAAATCATTAAGCACCACTCCTATCATCTGTTTGCAGCTTCAGAGTTAAATGCCTAATAAACTAAAATGTATTACCAACTCAACCTGTTAATAATATCGAAGCAGCAAGTTAACAAACAGACTAATACAGTTTCACGTCAACAACAAGCTGCACTTTAGGCAAACAAGAGAACAGTGTGTCACAGTGTAGTGGTGTGAATTACCATGCTGATGTGATGCTCCAACATATATCAAGGAAAACTTGGATTTCTTTGTCCATGCTGTTTGTTTATTCAAATAAAGTATATTAGGGTGTGAATTGTTGTGTGGACTGACGTCACATTTCCCTTTAACTCAGCAGGTGAAGCCTGACAGACGCAAGAACGCAAAAACAAAACAAGCAGAATGATGAGATGTGACTGACCTGTGGAGTCCAGGACGTCTCTTTTGTGTCTCCCCTCCTGACGTCTGTCTGTTAACACTGTGGAGAAGTCATGCAGGTGTTTATAATGTACATTTAATTATTATTTCTGAGGGTTACTGATTCGGAGGAGCCCTTCTGTGCAGAGTCTGCATGTTCTCCCTGTGTCAGCGTGGGTTTCCTCCAGGTGCTCCAGCTTCCTCCCACAGTCCAAAGACATGCAGGTTAATTGGTGACTCTAAATTGTCCGTAGGTGTGAATGTGAGTGTGAATGGTTGTCTGTCTCTATGTGTCAGCCCTGTGATAGTCTGGCGACCTGTCCAGGGTGAACCCTGCCTCTCGCCCAGTGTCAGCTGGGATAGGCAGCAGCAGGATAAGCAGTTATGGAATATGAATGAGCCGTGTAAGTTTTAGCTTCTACCTTGTATCAGTTATTTTTTAAAAAAAATTTTCTCTTTGTTTTTTGAGGCATTTTGTTATGCACCATTTATTTATTATAATTACCACGACTTTTATTACTACAGCTAATGAATAGTCCCTGAAAGCTGCAGCCTTCATGACATGAAGAGCTGCAAAAAACTGCGTCACACTGTAAAGCATCCAATACAACAGACCTGTCAGAAAAGGAAACTTTTAACTGTTCTGGATTTCACTGAATTGATAATATTACAAAACCATAATTACAAGAAACAAATACATGTTTTTAAAACTTGTTGCAGTGAATCATTAAAACAATCGATGAAGTTAGGAAGGAAAGCCAAGCCATGATACGCAGACCCACCTTGGCTGAAGAGGATGAGGAGTGAAATGGTCGAGACACAGATTATAAAACAGAGGCGTGGATGCTGTAAAGCGGCCATGACCCTGCTGAAGCACCACTGCAACAACAAAAAGACAAAAACAAACTGATAAGGTAAGGAAAAGAAAGCTTTATTAATCCCTGATGGGGAAACTCATTTGCCACCAGAAGCAACTCAGCTGATACGGACAACAATGTGCACAGTACATTCACAGTACAACAAACACAAATGCAGGATACAACAATTAAACCACTGTAAATGGCCATCTGAGACCTCATCAACAGCTTCCTAAAGTGTTCATGAAAAAGTCTGACAGCTGCTGAAACAAACTGGATCAACTTCTGTCCTGTTTCAGCCGCTCGTCCCCTCAGGCAAACTCAAGTCTCAGGTAAACTTTGTGCCTCAGTCAAATGGCTTCAAAGAGGTATCGAGTTTAGTGAGTGTGTGTGTGTGAAAAGCATTTTCTGGGCCCTACACAATGATGTCATCAGGCTGTGTCCATACCACTCAAATCAGTGGACCGTGTGCTCCCCTGTGGCCTGCAGAGTAGAAAGCTGCACATTCACAGCAGCGCTGGAAACAGAGACCACCCTGGAGGTCAAATTCCTGATGAGAAACACCAAACATGCTTTCTCTGGTCTCAATTCTAACTTGAATATTAAAAATAACCACACTGAGATTCTCACGGTCCACATGGTGATGAGACGGGATGTTCATTTCCTCAAAAGAAAAACTGTGGTATCCTTGAATTATTAAATTACGATGCAAAACTACATCCTCTGTCTTGTTGCATCCACCTGCAGTTAACAACTACTTCAACAGGAAAACAATTTGTCATACATTAAAATTTCATTTTAATGGATTTCAATGACAAATCATGAGGATTATCTACAAGTTAAATAAATAACTATTAAAGTAAAGCAGTCCACACAGAGAGTCTGAAGACAGATTGAACAATGATGCCTTAATATTGATTAGAGAAAATTTATTAATTTAAGGTGGAAACATTTTTCATGTACTTGTCAGTTTTGAGATTTTGGACTGTTTTTTCTTCACTAGCATGTCTTCTTTTAGATTACTGGAAAGAAGATGTCAAATATACCCATTTTGATTTATGTTAGTTCTGAACATTTATGGGAAAGGGGCATATTTATTCAGATAATGCCTCATTTGCACATTTACACAAAATGTCAGAAAACTTTAACACAAAAAACGTCTGTCTTAATGTAAGTAATTAACTTGGGAAGTTTCATGGTGATATCTAGTAGTTCAAATTTTATCCTAGCGTCTCATTTTTGGTCAGAACGTCTATGAAATTTTACAATACACATCTTTAAAGGCCATTTTCTCAAAATGAGATTTTTCCCATTCTCTAAAAAATCAAAATCTAAAAATCTCTTATATTCTGAGTCAAAAATCTCAATTTCAGAAACACAAAATTTTCCGGTTACATTCCTGGTTATATTTCAAAATGGGTTTATTCATATATTATTCATAACCTCATCTACAGAAGATTGTATTCCTTAAAACCTTTTTTTACAGCTGTTGACAGTATTTTCAAATTTATGGTGTGATAAAAAGAGATATCCAAAAATGCCCTCTATAAAAATCTTTGAATCAAATACCTCACCAAAATGAAACTGGAATTTTGAGCCTGGTTCAAACCTACAATTTCAGAAAACTTGTAATACAAAAAAAAAAAAATTGTCATACTATAAGTAATCAACCAGGGGAGTTTCCTGGTCAAACATGTTACCCTAGTGTCTTATTTTTGTCTAAAAATATAAAAATGTCTTAAACTGTGAGACAAAAATCTCAACTTCAGTAACACTGACATACACCACAATTTCCAGTTACATTTCATTTTTGATTCTCAAGGTTTTTACAGACATGTTTATTCATACATCATTTCATAACCTGACTTGTTGAACGTTTTATTCCTAAACACATGGGGAACACATCTTTTTTTTTTTTTTTTTTTAGAGCTGTTGACAGTATTTTCAGATTTATGGAGTGATAAAAGAGAAATCCAGAATTCCCTCTGCAAAAGTTTTTGACTTAAATATGTGAACAAACAATAGTTTTGAACCTGACTCATCCACTGTTCAGATTTTTGTTCAGGTAATGTATAAAAATAAGCACGTATAGTGTCCAATTTGCATTTTAAACATAAAATTTTAGAAAACCTGTAATACAATATATATCTATCAATATCAGTTAAAATCCTCTTCAACTAGGGCGTCGTCCCATTTAAAGGTTTAAATAGCTAAAGTAACAGGATAAAATAGGTGTATCAAGTGAAAAAAAGACACACATGAGGGAGTCAGGCTCTGTAAGACACTACTAGAAGAAGGTGTAGTTTTAAAAGCTGAATTTCATGAGTTTGAAATAGAGAGCACAAATTCTGACACTTACTGAATATGATGTTGGCTCTCTGACACTATGATGTTTTTGTCCAAAGCTAAAATGCTAAACTTTTCAAACTGTTAAATAATTACACATTTTTAAACCCTATGACCCTCTGAAAGAATTCAGACACACACAACTCACCGGCTCCTTGGATCCTCCTGTACTCTGTGCCGCGCCGATGATCCCCCAGCAGCATCAAACCTCACCCCGTGTATCACACACCTACGGTCAGATAAGGATTAAGCGATGCCTGTTTTCCCCCCTCTGAACAGCAGAGGTTGGCAGCAGGTTGGCAGCTTACTGAGCTCTGTGCAAAAAAAAGAAAAAGCCCACAACAAAACACGGTGTCTGGCTGCAGGCTGGGCACTGATCCCTAACCCACTGCACCACATCCACTGCAAAAAATATCACACTTAAGGTCAAAATCAGCTGAATTCATCCCTCTGCTGTGCAAACATGCACTCGTTTTTTAATGATTTTCTTTGTGGCACCAAATCAGCATCATAACCTGGGGCGGGTCACAGTATGAAACAATGGGCCCCTGAGCACAGATATGCAAAAGGCCCCACCAGCTAAACCAGACAGGAGCAGGACACACAGACTTTGTAGTGGTTTTGCCTTTTTTAAAGAAGAAGAAGATATATTTTATCAATCCCTGAGGGGAATGTCAATTTTTATTCACTTCGTTGTCATATACACACACAAGCCTGAAATACACAAGTACATATATGCATTACATGGAGAGATGTCAGAGTGAGGGGGGGCTGCCTTGGACAGGTGCCCCGAGCAGTTGGAGGTTAAGCGCCTTGCTCAAGGGCACCTCTGCAGCGGCCAGGAAGTGAACTGGCACCTCTCCAGCTACCAGTCCATGCTCCATACTTGGTCCACATGGGGACTTGAACTGGCGACCCCACGGTTCCCAAGCCAAGTCCCTATAGACTGTAAACCCAAATCCATCCATGACACAAAATGTAATGTAAAGTTGACACAAATGACATAAAAACATTATGTTCATTTGACAGAAAAACTCATCCCTTGTAAGCTTAACAAAGTTTTTTATATTAAGTCAGCAATTTTTAGGTTTTCAGTTATTTGACTAATATTTATAAAGCTGAATTTAATTAGTTTAAGGCCAATAAACAACACTATCCTTGTGCACTTAACAACACGTGGCATGTTGGGGCTAAATGGGTGGAGCTTCCCAGCATGCTGTGAGACAATGTGTTTAAGGCCATAAGCTGAAGAACACTAGCTGTATTCGAAATCGCTCCCTATCACGGATATAGTGCACTATATAGTGTGTTTGCCATTTTGTAGTGTTGTTCGAATTCTCTGCGGTTAATTTCATTCACTATACAGTGGACTGTAAAATACCCACAATGCACAGCAAATGTGAAGGAACAAACGATGTACCCTACATTTTACTCCCGTATACCACAACACAATGCGGTTGGTTCTTCTGTTCATACTGTATGTCATAAAATGAAATACTCAACACTGACAACAAAAGTTACGTTAAACTGACAGTGTCAAACCGTTTTGACAAGGGTCATGTGATTTGACACATTTATTTTGTGTCTGGTGAACTCAAAACTTTTATGTTACTGTGTTGTACTAAGCTAAAAGTTCTGAGTTCAAGCTGTCCAAAAAAAATTAATCTGAGTGAACGAACTGGGGCTTACAGCATGGAGACTGAGCTGCTGCCGCCCCGCTGTTTGGCATCTTGTCTGCTCTGTACTTACCCAACATCACCTGTCAGTCTGAGGTATTGTGGCATCTTCTTTCTGAGTGCTTAAAGAGGAAATGCAGTTCCCAGTTAATAGTGCTTTGGTATGTCAATAACTTTATTTTAACATGTAGTCAATGTGATACCTGTGTCGTAATTTAAATACTGTGGAATGTTTAAATGTAATGCAGACGTCTAAAAAACTTCACTACAGGGCTTTAACTGAGTGAGGTTCTATTAACAGAGTTTGACAAAATGTGAATTTATTTACACACAAAGATGATGACTACAGCCTGTGGTGAAAGATTAGAATGGTTCCTGTCTCTTAGGGGTGAAGTGGATCAGTACAGCTTCAGGTTTTGTTAAATTAAGAAAACTGATGTGTCAGTGTTTTCTTCTTTGACAGTCAAACCTGAGGCCAGCCTGGAAACAGCTGCTGAAGAAGCTTGTTGGCTGCACATTGCGTGCACCAAACATGGAAGTGACAGTTTTAGTTTGTACCTTTCTCGCTCTTACCTGGTGGAAGAATTTCTCTTTGCACTTGTGTCCACAGCAGCTGATTTTTAATGCAGAGCTGGAGCTCATTTTGGGGAAGTTGGTGAGGATGCTGTTCTGTGTGCTTCTGTCTGTTTACTTCCTTGTCTCAGGAGGCTGCTGTCCAATCAGCTGCTCCGATCAGCCCTTTGAGTGACATCTGACTGAAAGGCCCGCCCACAACCTCTTACCAACCAGTGACCAGTACAGAGGTGTCTGCCATGTTTCTTTCTTTTAATTTCACTGTCATACTGACACAAATGTCATGTTATGTAATGTGATTTTTTTCGTATTAGCTCTTTTTTTAACTAGTATTTTTTTTTTTACATATAGACTCCACATATAAACATAAAATTCATCCATACCAAACCCATGAGACAATAAAATGAAAAAACAGTCCATAAAACAGATTTCAATCAGTGGGTAAATGTACTTAATATGAGTTCAAGTATCATCACTAGTAAAATATGTCATCATTTGTGCTTGTGTTAATGAAAAATCCTCATTAGGGTCACTATGTTTAACACACCTGATTAAAACGATCTGAAGCTGTTCTGTAAATACTTTTCTCATAGGTAATAAATATTGCAACCTCTGCTTAATCCATATAACTTCTGATTAGGCCCTACCCACATTTGATTTAAACCCCACCCACTTCTGGCATGAGCTCCACCCATTCCGATAACAGATACATCAATCGACCATGGCTAAGCCCCGCCCTCAAACACAATGAGCCAATCACAGTGCGTACATCCATTCCCATACACTCGGACGTTCTCTGCCTGGACGTCCATTGAAATGCATTACAGAAAGTCAGTTTTGTTCGGTTTTATGAGCTTTTTCTGAGATTTGAAGTCTAAAAATGGTCAAACGGTGTGCATGGGGTACATGCAACTCTGACACAAGGTATCCTGAGAGGCTGGGCGACCAGGTGTATTTTTACACTTTAAACCACATCTCAGCCGAGAAAAGTGTCTCCTTTGGATAAAGTTGTGTGGTAACGTTAGACCACAACATCAACTCAACGTGAATAAGATTAACAATGATGTCTACATCTGTTCTAAGGTAAGTCAACATTGTGTTTGAGGCAACATATTGTCACTTTGCTGGAAAGAAATATAAAGTTATCTTTAACATCTCTAGCTAACGTTAGCTAAAGTTAGCCTAACGTTAGCTCCTAGCTGCGTTGTTCATCATGTCACCTTGTTTGCTGGGAGTTCATTAGCCTATTTTGTTCTAGCTTTGTACTTTGGTGATGGTACATCATTGTTAGCTGTTGTCCAAAGGGCTCTAGTTAAGCTAACGTTAACTTCTGGAGCTTAGCTTCATTAACTTATCTGTAATGGCAGAGATAACAAAGGTTGGCAAACGTTATGCTGAATGATTCAGTGTAAATACTGTAGCACCAAACTAACGGAGAGACACTCTTGGTAAAGATGGTAAAAAGGCCGTTATCCTTTTCTCATATTCTGAGCCAAAAACCTTAACTTCAGTGGCACTTTAACTTGTTGTCTTTGATGGTGACGGCAACCAGATGCGGTTCACAAGCGTACACTGTGACCTGTAAATTTTGGCTTGTAATTTAAGCTTTTCATCGACCTTCTCAACAATAAAATGATGAATATATCCCTCCAATGCGTATTTAGGCCCTTTTGGTTACTTCTCAATGACATCTGATCGTTATGTCTCCAAAAATCATCAACTGCCTCCTGCGAAATGCCGTGTACTGTGACACCTGCCATAGCGCCGCTCACTGAATGTTGATAGTTTGTCCGAGTCAGTGGAGGGGGCGTGGCTTAGCCATAGGTCAATTCAGTTGGTTGAACAGATAGAGACACAGATACAGATAATAGTGTACTCACTCATCCCTAGATTCCAGTGGAAAGTTTCTTCAAGTTCCCAGAATGTACTTAAATATAGGGCAAAAAACATCCTAAAAATGTTTGGTGCTAACCTTCCTAAAACATTTTTGATAACACTGTTATAGCATTATGCCCTAACATTCTGGAAACATTTTCTGCAGTGTTTTTTTGTTTGTTTGTTCCTACAACATTTTTGCAAAGGTTTTATTCCAACAAGTAGTTCAAGATTATCAAAACATACACAGCTGGCTCATTATTCAGGACTTCAGGGGTAGTGTGTCGTTATTACTATTGCAGCAATTACTATTACTATTTTTCTTAGTCACTGGAAATCATTAGCAGTCATGCTGTTTGTTTACATCGCCCATTCTGACCCACACTTGAAGACATGTCTACATTTTAATTAAACCTTATTTAAAGCTTTTAAATGCCACATATTATAAATATTTTAAATGCATTACTGTAAAATTCCCTGAAGTCTTTTTGTGTATGTAAACCCTCTTAAAAAGTCACTTTCAGCTAAAGTTTGTTTTGAATTTCACAAATTAAATTATTTTAAAATGAGCCATTTTCATAAGGTTTGAGCTGCTTGTTTTCCATAATTAAACCATGAAGTGATATTTGGGGTTTGAATTATTATGTAGCCTGATATCAGATGGCTTGACTAAAAAACGTGTTTTGGATTCACCTGGACACACTGCTGCTGTGGCAATTGAAGCTTTCAGTTTATTTTAATCAGAAAATGGTGCGACATGTTGGAGAGGGACACTTCTTGCAGTGTGGGTAAATGGCCGTAATAAGCCGCTGGAGTGACATACGAGCCGTGGGGAAGATCAGTGAATAAGAGGAGTGAATGCGAGTCTTTAATGACGGGGGATTGCTGGGCACTTTGGTCGCCTTGGCATTCACATGCAGACACACTGAGGCACACAGCAGTAATTGGCAGAGGAGGAAACAGGGCTGCGGAGGGCCTGGGAACAGCTGCCCTCGGGAAAAGACACACTGACTTTTAGCTAATAACTAAAACATAACTGAATTGAAATGAACTAAAGGAGTCAAGAATTAACTGGCACATATATACATTGTGGCTGCGTTCCCACTGTGGGCCTCCATTCCGTAATGCTCATTAATCCTCACAGACATGGAAAAAGTTGGATTTGCATGGTTTCTGAATTTAAAAAGCACAAAAAAGAATGTTAAAAAATGTTTTAAAATGCAAAGCCATGTGCACACAAGTCCCTAAATGCATATAAATTAGAGACTTAAAGAAACAAGGCAAACATTTAATCATTAATAAGTTCATACAACTGACTGTAGCTGAAAACCTACTTTTCCTTACAGATGTCATGGTGGAAAAACAAGCGAATCTGTGTGTTACTGCAGAAGAAACTAAAACTGCAGGGTTGCTGTGGTTACACAGCCCAGTCGCTAGACAAAATGATGGCATTGTGCATTTTTGCATCTCTAAAGTGACGTAGTATCTGAGCTGACTTTGTCATTGGAAGGTGGTCATCAAGTGGTTTTTAACCCACCTATTGAGGGTATTTTTTTATTGACCCATTGCTTTTTTCCAGCAGGGAGTGTGCCACAGCAAGCAGTTGAAATATCAAGACATCGCTGTTTTCCCGTGGGGATTGTGCCCCGCAAAACTGAGTGTTTTGAAGGGCCATGTTTCGCTGCCATGTTTCTACAGTAGCCCAGAATGGACAAACCAAACAGTGGCTCTAGAGAGGGACATTCACTTGCTTGTATCAAACACTGATTTGTAACATCAAACTGTTTTATTCTGTGTTTTTATTGGCTTAAATCACCTGCTCTGTTTGTTCTGGAGAGGAAGAGACCTCTGTGAACAATTTGGCTCCCGGCAAGACCCTCCTGAATGTCTGGTTTTAGTTGAACTCAAGTTGGTTTGCCAAGGTTTGCCGAGACCTTCTTGAAGAGGTGGTCTCAGTCTGGTTCCAAAGGAACTCTGGTGCGGTAGGTTTGTGGTGAGAACGTGTTCCGACCCAGATGTGAAGCAACTGCAGTCACATGACACATTGTTTGGGTTAAACATGAGCATGTTACAGTCCTGGAGGATTATTAATGTGCACTAGGGATGGGTCACGATTTTCAAATTTTGAATAGTCGTTTTATTTTTGAAAAATCGATTTTTTAATGGGACTATTACTTTTCGCCGTCTTATTTCCCCCCCTTTATTTGACATGCAATTCAGCTCCTAACTGCACGAGGACAGTATAGGATTGCTACAGCGGTGTGAGATGGGCTACCAGCTAGTTTGATGCTCTTCTACAAACAGGAGAAACATGCAGAGACTACTACTCTGCAAGGAACGTCCACAGTCATTCGGGCTTCCATAGTCGAGCGCACTTCCGCGTTGTAGTTTCCTGTAAAAATGTCCGTGAAAAATCCCCGCGATGTGAAAAATACATGCCGAGCAGTCACCAGTGCGCGGAGCTTGCTTGTGTTGCCCATCCCTAATGTGCACCTCCTCCTGTACTGCCTTAATATGCACATTCAGCACATCCAATGCATCAAAACATTGTTTTCTAGTTGGAGCCGCGCCTCGTTTTCAAACTGTATGGTTTGACTAAAATGAACAATGACAGCAATATAGTCCACGATGAGCAGCGCTAAAATCAACCTGCGTAGTTGTCCCTCCATTGTGACATTAGAAAGTGTCACATTTATCTTGTAAGTGTACTCTTCTTCAATGTTTGCTTTACTTCCTGGATTTTTCCCACATGGAAATTCTGACCAATCAAGAGCAGCTTTCTCACACAAGGCATTTGATCTGGTCCGCTTGTAAATGCTGCCGTGAGAACACGAACCAACTCTAGGCAATTATACAACTTTGGAACAACATGAGTCCCTGATTCAGACAACTTCAAGACAATTCTCTGAAAGCACCTTATAAGCTTAGCACACATTTGCACGTACCATTAAAGGGGGCCATTTGCAACGTGCCAAACAGGGAAGGACAAACATGTTTTTACCACTTTTAACTACTCGATCTGTTTGTTTATTTAGAGAGGAAGAGACCCCTGCGGAATATTCAGCTCAAGATAAAACCCTCCTGAACAATGAACACTGATGGTTTTCTAACCACGAGTTCAAGTTTGGCACACGGGACAAGTTTCATCTGGTAGCAATCTGCAGTCCTCACCACTAGATGGCACTAAATCCATATTTTTCCTGCTGCCATGTCATAATTCCGACATCCCATTATTCCGAAAATTACCCATCATTCCGAAATCTCAATGTTTTGCCATCCCATTGGTCCGACCATATTAAACCCATTGTTTCAAAGTCCTGTTGTTCTGAAATCTCAATGTTGCAATGCAAAAAGTTGAAAAAGCAAGCAGCAAGGGAAAGCAGCAAGAGACCGTTTTGTCGTGTTGTTTACTGTTGCCATGACGACAACGGTCGCCCTGTTTTGAGGAAGTAGAAACAATGTTGAAAGTTATAATTTTAACCCAAACCATGATCTTTTCCTAACCTTAACCAAGTAGTTCTTGAGGTGAGCGAGAGGTCCGCGGTCGTTTATAACGATATAATGTTATAGGTAATTGTTTTATGTGTTTTAATGTGTAGGTATGTAAATGTTTTCAAAGATATTTATGTTGAAATAAAAATACCTACAAGTAGTTATGTTTCCTTGTATTAGTTTGCCCTCTTGTGGACATAATGCGAAAAAAAAAATTCGAATGGTTTGAACCTATGAGTTATTTTTAGAAGGAAAATTCAAACGTCATTTTTGAGCAATTTTGACAGCCCTAAGGAGCACACATAATGTTAGCTGCATAAAATATTGATTAATTTGCACAAATTAGTTTATTTTTTCTCCATGAGACCTGCTGAGCTCTGTAAAAGCCATGAAACTGCAGCGTCAACATGATTGTGTCATCTGCAGTTATGATAGCTGCTGCAGGTTTGAGATATTATGACTTCTATATCTAAAAATATTTCTAAAGCTGTTCTAATACAAGTTTAAAACAAAGTATACATTTTTTTTAATTTTATCTCAGTTTGCAGTCAGGTTCAAACCTCATCTGTTAAACTTGAAGCTACAAAAGCTCAAAATGTTGGTCTGATAGGTGAACTAGAGTAAAGGTCACATACCCTGCAGCTCAACTCATATTCATATCACTCGTACAATTTTCAGTTCAATACTTTATTAATAACTGGTGCAATTGAAAAGACAAAAAATAAAAAAATCAAGTAAGAATACATTTGCATATTATATCATCAAAACAAAATATTCAAAGTGGTCTAATACAGAATAGAAATGGCAAGTTTTTTTTTTTTTTCAAACTGGAATGAGAAAAATGATGCACAGCTCTGAAGGCCACTAGTGTAAAGTTGTCCAAACTTCCCTTAAATGAAACCTAAGAACATCAAAACTTTTTTTTTTTCTGACCCCAAAAAAGCTGCTGTCAGTTAACTCACACAAAGCTGTCTGTAATATCCACTGTCTGTGTTTAGAGAGAGTTTGTTACTCAAAGTGTGATGGCTGCATTTACACAAGAAACAGCTGATTTGATTTTGAACATCGTTCTCTTGATATTTTCCTTCACATCTTGTTGTGAAATGAATCCCACCCTGTAGGAGGCCACAGAGGAGCTCCACAGGTCCTTCTGTACTGAGCCATCAATAAAACATTTATAGAAACTGTGCAGCTAATTTTGTGCTATTTTTAATGTTTTTGGCCAGTTGAAGTTACGGTTATACACTGTCCTCAGCTTTGTAGCATTTGGCACATTTTTCTTATAGAGAACTGTGTTTTGTTCCAGACGTAGAAAACCTCATTCAACATCTGACATTTGTGATGATGCAAATAAAAACATTTGCTTGAGACTGTTGTGGGTTAAATGTCACCATCATGAATGTCCAACACAAGTCTAATGGTGAACTATGAATATGGACTGGAGGGCCAAACATTTTGTTTAGCAGTTGACTAAAACCTTGACGTTAAGAAAGGTGGGGTAGATGATGGAAAAGGGAGAAACTGTCAGTGCACACACTGGCACAAGTGGAAGTTTATAACAAGTGCTAAACTAGACACTTGTCTTCTGGTGACAGAAACTCAAATTCACGGAGTTACAAAAGCTAGTTCTTCCATTCATGGATGTATAAAGAGAACTGGATGCAGCGTTGGAAGTGGAGCTCCAATTATCCCAATGAAAGCTTCTCCGTGGTGCGTGAAGCCAGAAAGGTTTGACATGCCGGTGTAAAAATACTTGGATCTTCCACATTGTTGGGCCCATAGAGCAGGTGCACTAGAGTAGGCTAACTTCCATTACGTAAGGCTATAAACAAACTACACTAAAATCACATGACTTAATGTCGTCACCAGAACAAGGCCGTAAAGCTATGTTTGGTGTTATGACCTTCTGTTGTTTCATTTAGCCACCTGTTAACAACCGCCTTTTTTAAGACAAAGGCTTCAAAATTCATGAGGGGAGTATTCACTGATAAATTTAATGTCGCAGAAGAAAACATGAAAGTTTCTTCAGCTTGTGTTAGTCACAGACCTTATTTCAGGTTTCTAACGGAAAAACTCACTCAAAAAAACTCACCGACTTTGAAACAAGGGAACAAGGAGTGCTGAAATCAAACTAATTTTGCATTTGGGATTCATTCCTTCACCACTCTATTGGCTTTAAAGTCCAGCGCACTTCCTGTGGGCCTTGTTTTGTTAGGTAACACCACTGTATAGAGCAGCTAGCCCAAAGTGACAACAGGACTTCAGCTCGCTATGAAATCACATTGTATTTTCTAATCTCATAGGAGTGTGTGACCTTAATGGAAACATCTTAAAACATCTGACTTAGATGATGTGTAAACATGTCTAGCTTATAGAAGCTAGCATTTCCATGTTAACAAGCGACCAACAACCAGTATGTTTACATGCTCAATCAAGTGGAGCTACAGTTACAGCTCGACTAGGACATTTAACTGGACTACTGTCCTTGTTCCAGTATACAAGCACAGGAGGGGAATCGATTAATTGATCAAAGTATGTCTGACTCCTCTACGATATTTGGTGATATGCCCTCTTTCAGCTTGTCAGTATTGGACCTTTTTCCAGTTGACCAATTACGTCACAGACCAAACAATCGACAGTTGCGTTAGCTACAGTTAGCTAGCATCAAACTGGTACCACGATGGACAACTTTACAGCTCTGGATGTAGATTTCTCCATGTTGTTACTGGCTTCTTCTTCTGTTACACATTTAATGTTTGACTTCAGGGTCAAAGCCCGGGGTGGAAACTGTGGAGCATGTGCAGAGCGCCTTGGCCTGTTTGGGTCCCGTTGACTGCATACATGCAGGAGGAAATCGACTCCCATTCGCATTGTCTGGGTGTGTTAGTCCGACTTTGATAAATTCAATTTAGTACGATCCAGTCAGACTAACATGTTTAGATGTATCTGAAAAGTCGGTTTTAGTCAGACTGACACAATAAATCGATTTTCTCTGATGTCACGTAAACGTACAAGTTACTACAGCTAGCTAGCATTTTGGAACTGAATTTGACCGTGAATGGATCTACAGACTCGCCACGCCCAGATATCGGACACCTTCTACACACAGACAAAGTCTGTGCAAAGACTATTTGCCTACAGCCAAGTTCTCCCATGGATCTCCACATGGCATCTAGCTGCAAGGTTTACAACCAAAGCCTATTTGATTTCATGACAAATTACTTTGTAAGGTTGGCAACATGCTAACATTTCTGGACGTGTTTAGCCTAGCTCAGCACAAAGATTGGGAGCTAGGGGAAACTGCTACCTCCATCACAAGAGAGAAAATATACTTGAAAATGTGTTTTGTTCTGTCTTATAATAAGTCTAAAGATCATGTATGTATGGTAAAATGTAAACATTTCATAGTTGTTTTTTTGTCCGTGTAAATGCAACCATCCACACAGATGTTACATCAGCTTTGTGCTGCAGTTTGACAGCCATAGCAAGAAAAGCATGATCGGAATAAAAAATAAATAAAAAATACATTGAAAAGAACCATACTGTAAAAGGCCAAGGCACAAATAATTCGTAGCAATTAAGATGTCCATAAAATTACAGGTTATGTAGAATGTGTGGTTCAGTGCATTGCTTGGTATGCAGTTACAGTGAGTACAACCATACTGAACAGAAGAATCACAGCAAGCACTGTTGCCCTCTTGACTACACGGATGCCATAAAGTGCTCCTTTTCATTCAGAATCGATGCACATACAGACAAGGTCACTCACAAAGAGTCGAAAACATAAATGACACACATGGAAGTCGACGCACGCATTGAGATTCACATGTAAGAGGGCAGAAATGTGTGGAAAACGCTTGTTTTAAGTACATACATGCTTCATACAAGGACCAGATTCTGGCTTTGAGAGACAGGGGAAGGATTTTCATTTCATAAAAAAACAACAGAACCAACATGTTACACTGTATGTAGGATTAAAATTAATGTTAAGCGTATTCAGCCTTTTGTACGTTATTATCCCTGCAGGTTCACTAAACTGCTGCGTTTTCGAGCTTCTTGAGTGTTGTTTCTACATTCAGAAGAGAATTTCCTGCAAGACTGCTGAAGGATAAGTGTTAGTGTGAATAAGTGTGAATGGCTGCTACAACAAGTACAACGTTAAACCAGTGTGTCCTCTGTGAAATTAACTAAACATTGTCAGTGGTAAACTGTCCTTTGAAGTCATCAAGATAAACTCCCTGATTACAATGCAGTGTCCAAACACTGTGCCAGAACATCAAAATGTCACTGAAACTCAGTGTAGTTTGTACATGTTTCAAACAACACCAATAAACAAAAAGAAAAAAGCAGGATTAGGGGCTCATTTGGGCGCCACAACCAAATTAGGGAGTACTTTATTGAAGAAGATGTTTAGAACTGTAGCAGTGACATTTCAGCCCGTTCTCATTCCCAACTCATAAAATACTGCCGCTTTGTCAGTGATGTCAGCTTCAGACATCAACACAAAGACACCCTTTCGTGGCAGTATGATACACACTGGATGCATCAGTTTCAGAGGCAGAAGGGAAGAACCCAATTTGTCAAATGACGCCACTTGGTCAGTGGACGTCAGTGCAAGACGCAGACGCACAGAGGCACCCTTCTTGGCAGTATGATACGCACTAGGCGGCGTAAGTTTGTAATGCTGCTGGCAGCTACTGTAATTTAACAAAAAGTCCATACAGGGTGGGCGAGAGGGGTGGTGGCTGTTGGGTTCCTGTGTGAATTTAAAGCCAAACCATTGTTTTTTTTCTAAACCTAACCACAGGCTTTTGTTGCTTAAATGTAACCATGCAATTTAGTTGGCTAAACCTAAGGAAACAAAGTGTTTAACCCTTGTTGTTAAGTTTACTTTAAAAAAGACCATTTGTATACACCGAGCAGAAACTGTACATTTCCTGTGAAAACATTTATTTTGAAAGGACACAAATTCATGTAACAGGCGTAAATTCAGACATTGTCCCTCAGCGTCCAAAACAGACCAATTAATTCTCGCAGAATGGCGCGTGTGATATCCCATGGAACTGCAGACCCAACAGTTCGTATGATATCCTACGAATTAGTGCTCCAGGAATGACATCATGCCCTTAATGTACAGTCACGTAATTAACATTAACTTACAGAGGCTAGGTATAGACAAGTAAAGTTACTGTGGTTAGGTTTATGACAAGAAACGTGGTGAAGATGTGCGTTAAAATGAATCAAAGTCTAAAGTTCACTGGGGAACGTTTTTGTGACTCATCCACTACCACAACCTGCCTCCTTACAAGAGCATTACTTCCTTGTTGACTCCTCTCATGAACTCAGCCTTTCAAAATATGTGGGATATAGACAAATTTGGGTATGGCAAGAGAGATGCAAGAGAGTATCCAGCGCGTCATATTTTGTAGGTCCACTGAAAAAGCGGCAGTATTTGACGAGTTGGTATGAGAACGTCTTGGACGAGACCACCTTACCAAATCAAGGGAGAAAATTAACACCAGGCACCACTGGGGACAATATTGTTCATCAATTCAAAAGATAATCCAATAAAAAATTGTCATTTGAATATTTCTGTCTGAATTTACTGCACTTTTTGTGGTCCAAACTGACTAGTAGTAAAATGCTAAAATGGCATATAAGGATTTTTAAATGAGAGAACAAACTCCTGCATGACTGGTTAAAGTAGATTCTTTTGCGAAAAGACCAAAGACAGTGAAAAGAAAAACAGCAAAATGCTGATTGTCGAATGAACAGTTAAACAAGATGGAATTCATCGTCACTTACTGATGCCCACGGAGTTGAATCTGAAGGGTGACACAAGAAACTCTAAAGTGTCAGTCATGTTTGTACAGTATTCTTTGCTGTTTTCTATTTAATTGTGTACAAACTGATAACCCTAATTTGCCTGTGCATGGCCAACTAATGTTATCAATGCTGATGGGAATGGGCATCATTGAAGTTATCACATAGACATTTGAGTCACTCTTGATCCTGTTCAGTGAGACTTTTTCTGACATCTTAACGAGACATACCAGTCTATCAGACACACAGCTGATTCAGAAGAGTAAGAGGATAAAATGATCAGTACAGTAATTACTGGAGCAGGACTGTAAATGCTTCAACTCTTCAGTGACCTCATCGGTTGATTAAAACCCCTCCAGCAGATCTAGGAGACAAAGTATTGATTCACAAGGAAAAGTGGAGGGAGTAAGTGAGTGTACGTGCTCAGGGATCAGTGCACAGAATCAGATTACAATGTAGTGTAAAGGGCTACATTGACTTTGTCAGTTTTACCTGTTGGTCACCTGACTGAGTTGGAACCAAAGGCAGTTTGGTGTCAGATGTACAAGTGGACACTAGCAATAGCCTGTTAAATTTTATCCAGGCAGTATAGATGATAAATGGTAAATGGACCTGCATTTGTATGGCGCCATTCTAGTCATCCCACCACTCAAAGCGCTTGCTTTTTTTTTTTTTTTTTACACATTCACCCATTCACACACACATACACTGGTGGCCGAGGCTACCATACAAGGTGCCACTTGCTACTCAGTTGTTTTTTTAAACACACTCACACACTGATGGAACAGCCATCGGGAGCAACTTAGGGTTCAGTATCTCTGTCTCAGACATGCAGACTGGAAGAGCTGGGGATCGAATCCTTTATCCTCCAACTGGTGGATGACTGCTCTACCTCTGATCTGCAATTTAGCATCACCTTGATTCCCTCGACAAAAAAGCCAATGGAATTTTTCCATTTGATTTTGAATTACTGCAGAAAATAATGTCTTGCAAATAAAGTTTGTGATCATGGATGTTCCTCACCACTAATTTCCCTGACAAAGTTTAAACTTAGACCAGTGGACTAGTCTATAAGTAGGAAAACACTTAAGTCAAAATAATAAATGTGATGTCACAATGACATCATTTTATTAGCTGGAGGCAAAACACAAGTTGCCACCAGGGCTGTAGGCTACACAGGAGTCTTAAAAATGTGTTTGTCTTTGTGTTTGCGTTTGTGTTATTGGGAGCCAGAATAGAAGGAGCCATGGCTCAAAACCAGCCGCCACTGCCCGTCAACAAAAACAAAGACAACTATGGTTAAATGTGATAAGACCAAAGGCCCATGTCTCACGCCCAGAGAGGCAGTCAGAGCTACAGGCTACAATGAGGCTAAAAACAGAGTTCAAATGACGTTTGTTCAAACAACTTTTTATGTCGGGGCTTCAGGACACTTGGATCACTACGGACGAGCAGTATGGAGATATTTTGTGGTTTCAATTATGTGTTTTTGGACGTGTGAATCTGGGGTACTGTCAGCCTCCATTAGGTGGAGTTGTGTTGCTACCTCCTCTCCCCTTGGATCTCTGCAAGTGATGTGAGGACTCTAAAACTTCACCTGAGCCTCCCTCAGCATATGGGTGAGTAGATAATGGCTGAATTTTCATTTTTGGGTGCACTATACTTTTAAGAGGAATACTGGGTTTCTTTTTAGCACATTAGCTAACGTTAGCTTGATAACAAAACAAACTAGCTACTGATGTTGGTTCTCCGGCTGCACAAAGACTTCACAACTGAATCCCTTTGGATCTCATCTATCCCTCTATACGGCCATTGGCAATAATTTCAAGAAACGGACTCTCCTAAATACAGTGTGTGCTGCCTGCTCAGCACCAAACAACAGAAGGAAAGAACTAAAGAAACTCAAGCACATATTTTCGCGGCCTGGACAAATGACAAAAACTTACTAGAGGAGAAAAGTCAGTATTTTTGTTGTATATTATGGTTGTTACTGTCAGAACTACTGAAGCAGGGGTGGCTGTGACTCAGGAGATCGAGCGGACCAATCAGATAATCGGTGGATTGAACCCTGGCCCTTACAGTCTACATGTCGGAGTGTCGTTTGGCAAGACACTGAACCCAAAATTTCTCCTGATGGCTGCAGCATTGGTTTGTGAATATCTATGTTTGAGCAGATGTGTGGCAGCCACGACCACCTGTGTGTGAATGGTTGAATCGTGTCTGTGTCACAAGGTGCTTTGAGCCGTCGCTAAGACTAGAAAGACACCTAATAAATGCAGTCCATTAAACCTTTCATATTCTCTGATCAACAGTCTAAACTCCTCATAAGCCAGAAATATTATTATAATGAAGCGTTGTGACTGGGTGATGATCTAGTGGAGAGGTTTGATGTGAGGTCATCACTGGAGAATGTTTGCAAAAACAGACAGTGGAGTAACGTGTGCTCACAACTCGTACAGAGCCTTCACAAGAAAATAACACAGTAAGATGTTGGGATTACTTGCCCATAACACACAAAATGTAATTTCATTTACAAAATCCAGGAAATTGGACAGGAAATTAAATAAAACTGGAATCATTTTCACACTGTAAAAAGTAATGCTAGCACTTGGAATACTTGAAATATTGAGGGAATAATTTGTGCACACTGCAAACTGCAAATAAAATAAAACAAAATTAAAAAGAAATTTATTCTCATTTTCCATCTTTTTCTTCTCCAAAATTTTCCATTATTGGAAGGAATTTCCAGATATGAAACAAAAACCAATTTATCAAGTCAACTGAAAACAAGTAAAATAATGTAACACCAATGGCAGATTAAAAATATGTATTTATTGTGAACATCAACTCATTAATAGCGTCTGAATTCCTGAGGAGAAAAACTTCAGGTTTATTTGAGTAATAAATTATAATTGAAAAACTTTTTCAGTGTTTGCTAGCATCACTTTTTCCCAGTGTATCTTGGTGTCTTGGAAGACAATTTGTAAAGTTTTAACAATTCACAATATAGAATGTTAAATTTAACAGTAATTTGCCGGTGTAAATACAAATATACCAATGCTGCTGTATTGTTATTTCCATTGATGTTCTCAAACTGATACATGCATGTTAATTTAGAAAGGAAGCAATAGGAGTTTAAATTCCAACTGGAAGCAGTTTTGTATTTTCCTGTAAATGGAACTTGATGTGCGAGGCAACAAAAACACTGGTGTTCAATGAGTTCGGAGAGTGAGTTCTTTCTGACGTTAAAACACGATCAACTCCGCTGTGAACGGACGCAACAGTTAAACATTGATTTGATATAAAATAAAAGAAACAAACGAGAAGTGAAACATTGCAACCTTTACATTTCTGTGCAGCTGAAATCATGTTCAGTGAATGAGCCAAAAGCATCATCAAGCTACAAAACAGCATTTTACAAAAGCAAGACTGCACGGTGTGCTAGTTTTAAAAAAAGACAGATCACTACGGAAGGAAACAGAGTTCACATTCATAAAATCCTGTGTGGTGTGTTTGGTGTGTGGTGAGATGGAGTGGCACTGAAACACTAAATACAGAATGACGATGTGGAGCCATTCTGAGTGATGTTTCTTGCTTCAGAGGCACGATGAATGAATGTCTACAGGGATATATCATCATGTTATATCTATATGTGGTGACAATTTGTGTCCGCATTGCAAGATAATTTATTTTTATAATATATAATTGAATGGGCTTCAGTAGCAGAAGGTAAGTAATAGTAACTGTAATACAATAAGATAAATAGATAATAATAATAATAATAATACGTGTCCGTTCACCTCGTTCATCTCACAGACTGTAGCTGCGTCCACACTGGGCTTCAATCTGAGTGCTTGTTTAAACCTACTCGATGCACAAGGCGGGTGGAGTTTGCCTCATTCAGACAATTCAGATAAAGTCAGGTAAGTTTGTGATTAAATTGAGATGTTTTATCAAACCGCTCTGCATTGTTCTTTGTGGTAGAACCCATTCAGCAGGCACCATTACAGGGCAACGATCACCAGCCGCAGCCATGGGTAAAGACTCCCGTTAAAATCATTTAACACGATAATTTTAGATTAGCCCTAAAGGCAACTGCACGTAACCATGACCCAATGATCTCTTAAAATGACTTTAAAAATGGACGGTTTCAACCTCTGACTGTAAAAATAATGGACGTAGCTAGCGTGATGTCACCCTATGGTTTGTGGACTCCTGTTTTGATGCCTCAAGTTTGGTATTTTGGCCGTCGCTACCAAGGACGGTTGTTCCCAACTCGTCCAGCTACGTGGTCCAGATTTCATGTTAGTCGTACCTTCCTCAGTTTTATACATTCGGCGTCATACTTGGCCATGACGTCGAGCTAGTTTGCTGTCTCTGTCAAGCGGCTGTCCGTTAGTCACTCACTCAGTAGGAAAACCTCTCTGTTGGAAATTCACTGTAATAAAAAATAAAGTGTGATTTTTACAATATTGACACATTTGCGCGTCACTTGCCGTCCATTCAGAATGAACCTGCAACCCACTTTTGGACTGTAACCCACCAGTCGAGAACCACTAATGGAGGACACTATCGGCACAGCCTGTTGCTCAAACTGGCCCGCCCTTAATTGTGCTATAACTTTAATAAACCAAAAGAAGGTATAGAGTTCAAAATCGTTGTTTGGGACCAGGCTCTAAACATGTTTATTTCTGCTGTAAAGTTGGGCATTTTAACATGGAGGGTCTGTGGGGATCAACTGGCTCCAGGAGCTGGCCTCAAGTGGACAGTCAGCGAACTGCAATTTTTGGCTTTATTTGTAGCACCGGAGTTTTCTGCTTGGTTTGAACAGTTTCTCTCTTTGCCTGTGATAAGTTGGGGTGATAATAAAAGAAGGTGATAATTTACAATATGTCCTGAAATACAAAAGAACAGTAGCCATGTTTCCATCAGCCTATTTAGATGTGCATCTAGAAGTATCACATCGGAAAATTATGATGGAAACGCCAAAATTCGAATTAAAATCCCCTGATTTGCACAAACTAAAATATGCTCGCTTTAGCCGGGTTTTGGTTGATTCGAAAAAATGCTGATTCACAAATCGCGGGATGGAAACAGTTATGTTCGAACTAAGTCTGACGTAGTGCACCTCTCTCTATGGTGATATCCACACTCCGGGTCGGGAAGGCGGTAATGCATTTACAAGCTGGTTGCCAACTGCCAGAAAACGTAGAAGAAGAAGAATGCGAGACTTGTTTTGTTTCCGGTTCTGCGGAAAACTCGTGCGAGTTCGTAGTTTTCACCAAAGTCCGTACATTTAATGGAAACACACAGGATTCGTATTTCTTTTAATGCGCATTTCCCAATGATTCGAATCACTTTTGGATGGAAACATAGCTAGTGTCAACATTCTTCGTCACCGCCTCTTCCAGTTATATTTGTAAATCAATACATCTTGTTGTGTGTTATCCCACTTAAATAATGCTGGGTCATTTAAGATTTCCTCTTACAAACCAACATCTATTTTGAAGGAGCACTCAATGCTTCCTCATACCTAAATGACAGAATAGGTTGTTGAATTCATTTTTTTTTGTATGCCTCCATGGTGAACGAAGAATCCAAAAAAGGCAAACATTCTTCATGACCTGAAGTCACTGGGGACCGCGTTTAACAGCAACAAAACTTTATCAGAAAATCTGTTCACAAACTCTCACACAACTTGTGCAGTATAATCTGAGTCTCATTTATCAACCCGGTCTCATTCTGAAGTATTCAGATACCACCGCTTCTTCAGTGACTTCTGGCGTCAGACACTGTTGAAAAAGCCATCCTCAAGTCAGCATGATGTTGCCCTTATTCTGTAACGGTGCCTGGCGGTGTTCAGGGGAAACACAGACAGCAATGCAAGTTAGGGGACAAAAGTGGATAGGTCCAACAACCACGACCCTGTTCTTCTTTCCTACACCTAACCATGTGCTTTTGTTGCCTAAATCATACCACGTGCATGTGTTGGCTAAAATGTTACCATGCACATTTGTTGTTGAAACTTGGATTGGGTTTAGGTAAACAACAAACAGGATTAGGCTTTACAAACACATGGGAAGCAAATACCAGCCTCCTGGGTTAAAGCCAGTGGTTGTTGGTTCAATCCACCACCACTCCCACCTGCCCTACTCTGACTTTCACCCCCTTAACTTACATCTTTGTGTTGCTGCATTTCCCCCTGAAGCCGCCAGGTGCTGTTACACAATAAAGGCGACCGGCTGCATATCATGCTGACGTGAAAGGACTTTCTTTCATTGGTGTCTGATGTAGCCACTGCCCAAGCTCCAGTATTCGACGAGACTTTGGAGTGAGACCAGGTTGTGCAGGCATTCAAGGTTATGCAGAGACAAATTGAAATACTAGAGGTCATTCTGAGGGCAAAGTACTCATTTAAGTTACGTATGTAAGTTAACTTGCGTTACAAATCTGACGCAAGTTTCTAAGTTAAAATAACTCAACTCTGTCTTTTGGTTTCACAAAGGACACGAACAGCAGTTTAAAGACATTGCAACATGACAGGTTTGTACTCATCACTGTGGTTTTCTCTGGTTGTTGTTGGCTAATGACCATTTAACTTACTGTTGCAGACCTCTGGCTTTAACTTAGACAAACCAGTACAAAACTCCACTTTCCTGATGATTAAACTAAACACACAGCAGATGTGACCGCACTCTGAGCAGGTTCCCATAAACCACTGTTGAAGCCTGGTGTGGAGGCCCCTCTTAAAATCGGACTCTGAAGGTGCTGTAACATGCTATAACTGTGTAATAATCCGTGTGTAGATATAGTTGGTTGTCAAATATTACATTCAGTATCATTGTGGCTCTAAATCTAAAGTAGTAAATGCTGTTGAGGCCTATATGTGATCTGCTGTAAAGCTCTTTTTGTGGTGCTCAGACTCGTCTCGTTTCAGCGTCTGTATCATCAGAAAGCTCCGCCTCGTCAGCCAATAGCTTACTGGTATTTCTACACATCTCCCCAGTCTTTTCAGTATGTGGTGTTGTTGCTTACAGCGTGAGTTTGTGTTCATAACTGGACATTTGAGTTGCTCGCAGTGCAGCCGTGGATGATACAGTAATTTGTGTTTGTTGTGAAGAAATTTCGATAAAAAAGCACATTATGAAGATGAGTGTTTTTAAGCTGCATTATTAAAAAGACTTGTTATTGGACAGAAAAGTATGTGAAGTCAGTTTTGTAAACAGGTTCTGTTTATAATCAAAAGTCCATAACTGATTTTCGGCATCTGATGCTGATCTTCAGAGATGTTGAGCTGTGTTGTAAACACTGGCTCATGGACACGTTTATTCCAGCTCTCTTAGATGAGTGGATGACATTTGCTGTAGAAATTCCATCTAAAGTTTGACCTTTTTTGTCATTATTCTGATATTTAAGCTCTTAACGGTAAACTTTGGTATGTTTCAAAGTGGACCTTTTTTTTTGTAGAGACTAATTAGAAAAACTATTTTTTCCACAAAACCCCTCGTACAGGCCATAAACTACTTTCCCACTGATAACAAACCAGAGCCATATACACGGCTCTACGGTAGACAAGTACACCTTTCTGTTTTATTTTTAATTTCTTCTTGTATCACCTTCAATGTCATGGATGGGCCAGACAACAGATTAAAAATCAATAGAGAGCAGGTGTTGGTGAGTTTTTGTGCAGTGGGTAAGGGGCTTAAAAGTGCCTGTTACTGCTACTGACAGATTCAGATTGTGTCTGTTAACATTATGGAAAAGATCTTTTCAGAGACAGATCAGAAACAGCCCTGAAATCACCACTGCCAAACCCACCAGACTCCATTTAAATAAACAGTAACTTTAGCATGTACAGAACCAGCATATGTTCACATCTAACTGGGTGAATTAAGGGTTTATTTCAACCAAACCACAGTTGGTGATTGTTGGAACAGTGGAAAGAAGAACCAAGACAGCTTTTGTGATTTTATTACTTTCTAAAGACTTCAAATGAAGTGTGTTGTATGATGATTAAATTAATGTTCATTTAAATAGATTCTGGTGGGTTGGGCGATGGTGCTTTTGGGGCTATTTCTGGTTAAACAAAAAGAATCTTACTCTGTAACAAAAATGTCTATCTCTGCAGGGATCGTTTCTATAATGTTGTCAGACACTTAAAATAACAATCTGAGCCTGTCGCTAGCCAAAACAAGTACTTTTATTGGACGTAAATTGATGATGCACGACTGCCCCAAGTGGTTACACTGCTGCCAGTCAAGTTTGGTTTCTCCTCAATACTAGACCAATTTAAAAAATGTTTGTTCCCATTTGTCACTTAGACACAAACACATGGGAAAATAGGGTCCAGACCAAAAACATACCAAAGTTACCCTTTACTTTTGACAACAAACTTTCAGTGAGACCTTGGCTTTGTATGCCTCATGCAACAACTTCAACAATTTATCTGCAGTTTTAGAATTTGAGCTGTTTTGGGCCAATTTTCAACTATATGTTTAAAATCAGATTCTTTAAATGGTTGTGTTATTGTACTCAGGTGCCAGGTGGTGGAGTTCGGCACGTAAAACACTGTGTGATAAAGTAAAATATTAGTGTTCAATTTAAAACGTTTTCCTCTATATAGGTACCTATTAGTGTTTTAGCGACTGTCTTTTGCTTTAACAAATGTAAATCATTTAGGTAATATTCTCTTTAAGCAGTGATAAACTGAAGTCAGACGCAGACACACAGGCGGTTTATATCCCTGAATTCATGTGCCAACAAAGCAGCAGAGATTTAGTGTTTCAAATTCTGTTAAATTTTTAACTTCTTTTGAACTGGAAAGTTTGTATGCATAATGTGGTGACATACAACTCAAGAGCACAGTGGTGTGAAGACAAAGTGATGGGATCAGAAGTTCTGGTTTGGAACAGAACTGATCCTCGGAGGATTTACAGCACAACGTGAGAAAAGCAAAAAGTGGTGAAACACGACTGCCAGCAACTAACCAGTGTTTTGTTACCCAAGTCCCTCTTTCTCTCTCTCATTCACAACCTTTCTCACACACTCATCCACACATACTCATCACACATACAAAACAAAGAGACAGGAGACTTTTGGTTCCATTATCACCCTCCAACCGTCACCCCTCCAATGGTGCATTATCATGCAAACCATGCAAAAAACGATGAAAATGTCTTCATATAAAAAAATAAGTGTTACAAAATGGCATAGCAAGTATATGTATCCATTCAATCGCTTTTTCCGTTTCCTGATATCCTGAACTTTGCAGTGTCTACACTAAAAATCGCATGCGTTACATGCAGTGCGGTTGGCTTTGCAGCGATAAAGCTTTTGGGTGTATATAGTATGTATATTAATGTTCTTTTTTATTTTAGCTAAATTTTTGCGAAGAGTGCGCTGTACAGAGTTTTACTTTACAAACTGTCTGTTTTCCCTTTTTTTCTGGGCAGTCTCAATGCCATGGCTCTCTGTCTGGACGGTTGGTGAGATTGGCGTTGGCCTCTGAAGGTCGATGACCTCGCTCATGACCTTGCAGCATCTAGGCAGATTAGACCCACCTTTCCTCCAAATGGTTTGGTCCAGAGGTGCGGCTTTGACCCAAACTGATTTGGGTTTAGAGGCGTAGGTTGGATTTAAGGTCTTAACTCAGAGTTGTGGATTTCTGTGTGGTCACATGAACACCTCTCAAGGCGGCGTATTCCACACAGCATCACCAAATCCCTCCCCTGTGGAGGAGAGTGGCAGGGGCCCCCCGCTGGGTGTAAAGGGGTCTGTGTCTGTGTCTGTCTCCCCCTCTGCCAGGTAGCTCGGTCTGGGTCTCGTCCAGCTTGCGTCCCCGGCTGCCATCCCGGCCCCCATTGAAAATTCCCCCCCTTCCTCCCGCTCCCCAGAGATGCTGAACCCGCTCGGCGAGCGCTCCAGCTCCTCGTGGTTCACCGATAGTAGGGAAAGCGGCGAGTCGCCCCCCCGCCCCCCTGTGGTCCTGCCCAGCCCTGTTGACAAGTCCTGCAGGGAGCTGATGGGCAACACTGTGGGACGCTCGGTGTAGGTGGGAATGGCAGCTGGAGGGTGGCGTTGGTGGAGGTGTGACGCTGGGGGTTGATGGTCTGGAGGTACGTGACTTCCACCAGCCAACCCCTCTCCACCTCCTCTTCCTCTGCCATAATACAGATTCACTTTGCTTACAGGCATCTGGTATGACATGTGCGGGAACGCCTCAGCGTAGTTGAAGAAAACCCGCCGGATCTCACCGTTCCCCGTAGGGTCGCAGGCCTCCAGGGTCATGTGGGCGGCGCCAGCAGAGTCTACCTGCAGATGCTCAGTGTGCTGGATGTGCATGTCCACCAGGAAGTCTAGCTTCTTCTCCATGTCCTCCACCTGAGACAGAGACATGTTACATCAGCAGCACAGACTCATGATCAGCTGTTCCTAGTAAAAACATTTGCTGAGTCAGGGTGAGTTAGAACTGCTAATAAACTAACAAGCCTCTTACAGTCATGGGTACTGTGTAAATGTATCTGCTGTCAGTGGTAAGGTCACACTTGAGGTTGGTCAGTTTTGGGTAATCTGGCTTTCTAAAAGGCCAACACCCATTGACCTGTTACTAAACGGTTAATTTTTAAGAAAAAAAAAAGTCATACAAGAGGCCTTCCCTTTTGGTCCAGTGTGGTTAGAGAAGAGGTAATTAGAGCTGATGAAATTTTAATGTTTTGCCTTTTATTTTATTTTCTGTCAGCTGACTAGCTGTGTTAACTGCCCAACCTCCGGTTTCCACAGGTTTCTTGGCCACTCTGCAATGAACACCACCTTGGAGGGAGCCTGAGAACGTTAGCTTGCTAGTGGTGCTCTCAAAACTGAGCTGCTTACTCATTGGGATGAGCTGGGGGGAGACCGGAGGGTGGTCACAATGTTTCCACATTAACACTGTTGGGTTGGGACTGCATTACTGGCGGTATTGGCCACATGAGTACTGCTATTAGCTACCTCCCACCAAACCCAGGTGGTGCACAGTGCAGTAAACTGAGGAGCAGCTAAAGTAACATATAAATCGACATGTGTAACCAGTCAGAAATATTGTCAACGGTTTTACTGTTGACATCCCTCGTTTGGTCACAACAGAAAGCAACACAACGAGACTTAATGGTACAGAGATGTGCAAACTTATTTCAAAGGAAGCTTGAAGTAGGGACTTCCTGGGTGTTGTGTGGTGCAACTAATAGGGTACCATACCTTCCTCTATTTTGGACTCTCAGGCTCTCAGAACCTTAAAAGGTCAGGACTGTCAAGTTTGCAATTGGTCAACAGCGCAAATTAGTGTCGAAGCTCATCAAATTCGATGTCTTCATGAAAGTACCTTACAAATTCCTGCCTTTGTGATTGAATCCACTGGTCATGGTTCCATGAAAAAGAAAGGAAAAGACTTTCTTGTTTGAACTTCTGCTGATATAATTGCTGGTGCGAACAAACTCTAAAGGATACACTGTCTTTGGCCGATTTATTTCTGAACTAGCAACATGTGGTACACAATTCTGATCAAGTCCATACTGTATGTCTCCAGTCCTTTGTGGGTCTCTCACAGATATGTCAGGTGCATTAGAACATCTGAAATATTGTAAATGTTGTATTATTCATCTCACAAGCTGCTTTGCCGTTTTAATCCTCACCTGTCTCTCCACCCTCACAAATCTACCCATCATGCTTTGGTCTTCGGCATCTGGCATGGTGGCGGCTTTGGCTATGTAGGACTCATGCCTGGAACATAGGGACACTGAGTAGACGTGGACTGCACAGACATTTGTTAGCAGGAAATTAACAACAGATTCACTACCGCAGAGCAACAGCGCAAGACTACTAGAATATATAATGTACTACATGAAAAGAAAAACAGGATGAAGATGTCACCAAGATAAATTCACAGTTATGTGACATTGTAATGGAAACAAATACTAGTTAGAATTATTTTAGCAATTCTGGTTAATATTGTAATATAATCTGATAGCATTGTCTACTCTATTCATTATCTATTGAACAGAGTGACTGTACTGTACCTGGGTGACTGATTGGGCGGATAGGTAAAGGGTGTTTTCTGAGTTTTCTTTTGTTTAGGGGTGAGGGGGGGTCCAGGGGCAAGAATCATGTCGATCCTTAAAGAAAGAGAAACAGAATGAACTTGAGGAAGAGGAGACATTTGCTTCACACAAACAGACTCCCTCATAGCGCAGTGTGGTCACTGACCTTGTCTGGAGGTATTTTATTCTACAGAGCATGTCCAGGTGTCCAGCAGAGTACTGCTCGATCACATCTTTGACATCGTAAGGCCTCAGAGTTTCCTTAAACCGCTTCTTGTTCAAGAGGAATTGCATGATCCTGTGAGACAAAGAATTGACATTCAACAGTTTGGACATTAAAGTGACAAAATTTGACCAAACTTAGAAAACACTGGTGTTCTCTCTGTGGTCAAAATCCATTTGATGTGGCACACCTTTAGCTTCCACCTGCTGTACTTACCATTTTTGTGCATGCTCTATGGTCTATCAGGTATCTATAGGCATTTTTTAACTTTTTCATAGTTCTGAGAGTCCCCCTTTTTGTTGTGTCCGCACCATAGGAACTCAGAGCAATCGTAGCTCTTAGAACACCACTTTGAGGGACTTTATTTTACTCCTATTTCAGAGTAGGTACTTTTCCAGTACAACATGAACCATGAGTGACGTATGTGTATGGTGATTGTTCAAACACAGCCCACCAAGCACCACCAACCACCATTTTAACAAGCAACAGAACAGGTCATAACATTAACATTATGCGTGCGACAGTGGAAATACAACGCGATTTCGACTTGTCAAAGTGAAAGTGATTTTTCTATACCAGCCACCGGCTTACAGTACGTCACTTCAGCATTCCCATTGGCAGTGAGAATGCAAACAGAGAAAAAGCCCTTGAAAGTATGTAGTTCTCAGTGGGAATTTCCCAGTAGGCCCTGAAGTGATTGGTCCAAAACACCTTATGTGTGAGTCCAACCACCTCAGGGCTTATTTATACTCCCTTTATGTATGAAGGTATTTCTGTTTATTTCAAAGGTTGTAACCATCACTGCCCAAATACTTCTATGTGTCTGTTATGCTGGCACAGACAATCCACAAGTTGGCACCAGAGGGTACAGTCAAAAGTTTCTGACAGCAACAAACATGGTGACAGTAAAGGAGGTCATAACAATGTACCTTTTAACGGACACGGCATTGTACATGGAGGTGGTCTGTGAGGCCATCAAATACTTCGGATATGTGGATGGAGAATTCTTATCACTATGTGACCATTTGTCCTGTTCCACCATTTTACACATCTTTTTCACGTCCTACTGTCATTACTCGCTTGAACTATGCTATATTGCTTCAATGATTTTGGGTGGCACTGCTACGTCTCGTCTGTATCCGTAAGCTTTCAGAAAATGTGTGCAAACACAAGATGAAATGAATGCAGAGCGCTGACAGAAGGCTCCATCCGTGCTTGTATGTATCTAACATTAAGCATAAATGAGCCTTAAGGACACTCATTTTGGCTGCTTGTGTCTGTGATTTCTTTTTTTGGGTCATTACCCAAAGCTCATGAGCACAGCTGAGAGTTGAAACATAGGTTGACTGGATAAGATTGAGCTCTGCCATCAGCCTCACCTCCACCACAAATGGCCGGCACAATGGCAGTTTTACTGCAGATGCGACACCAATCTAACAATTTCATGCTCTCTTACCATCACCCATAAACTAGTCTCTATATACAGGCTCTACATTTAGTGAATGTAAAGTCTGTAGGCAAACCCCGGAGATCTTGCCTCCGGAAGAAGAGCGGAAGAGCCCTGGTTTCCGGTTGTAGGCTGTTTGTAGTCCGCGTGATATTGACCAATCACGTTTGAGCCGGCTGTAGTCGTTGCCAGGTTAAACACTCCGTGCGGTGAACTAACAAAGCGGAACATAATTGGTGTCACTGCAAACTCTGAATCCATCGCAATGGTTCAGCATATTTACTTATATATAAACGGAAGTCGGAAACGGAAATTCGCCTCCTCCGCCCAAATCAAACCGGAATGCCAATAAATTGGGGGTCTGCCCCCAGAGGCTGTATCACCGTCTGCCAGAAGTCAGACGCCGAATACAGCCGATGGGTTCGGAGAATGCCCATAAACAAGACCCGAAGAGGCACAAATTCCTTCACTTGGGGTAGCAACTTACTTCCAACTCGGAATTAGCAATCCCAGTCTCAGATTTGAAGCTGCTGACCCTCATCCCACCATCCTCATGTTGAGCTGACAACCATCCCAGTGTGTGCTAAATCTATCCTTGTTAAACCAGCACCTTCAACGTTTGGCCATTTGTTTGATACAAGTCAACCAGAGTTGGACATTATGAAGGGCAAGTAGGAGTTCACACTGTTTGTACCTGGTACCAGAAACTAGTCTTTGGTGTTGCATTCACCAGACAGCTCTTCCTGATTGTGCCGGGATCAAACATGACACCTTTCAGTTTCTTGTAAGTCATCTCTAATCTTAATCCCCCCTGCCACCCACTGAGCTCCGTCTTTTGTCCCTCAGAACTCCCACTTTGAGCTGACTCAAACATGCCCAAACATTGCACAAGCTTGGTCCTGAAACTAGAACCCGTCAGGTCTCAGCATCCCATTGTGACCCATTCAGCCCCAAAATAATGGTGTGGAAGGAAGCAGCACTTTCACAGGGTTAATCACTCATCTCACAGGCCCTCGTGTTAGATTAAGTTCCTGCATTATGTCATCTGTGGCCTATAGATTTACCAGCAAAATGTAAGCATGACTGAGTTTTGCCCACACTCTCTGGATTCCAATGCTCACCCTCCTGCTGTCACATTTGAGGCTACAACTAACATTCACACTTTTTAAGTACCAATCTTATTGTGTATGTCACATTTTAAATCATCATGTCCTACAAACTGGCATCAAATGCTTGTGCAGATAATTTCTCAGATCTCTCTAAAGTTCCTGACCTGACTGCCCTGATGACCAGTTTAAGTGTGGGGATCATCTCCTCCATGAGGATGTCTGCAGGGAAGCCCCGCTCCTCTAAGGCTGGTTCTGCCAGGGCTCCGGCATCTAACAAAGAAAACAACAGGAAAACGCTGATGTAAGAACTGCACATGAGCAAACCATAGACAGTTAATATGATAATGACCATGTGGCACATTAGGTAGCTGCATCGTACAGTTCAAACTCCACCTTTTATTTTCATGATTGCAGTTGTTGTTGTCATACCTTCAGAGCTCTGGCGGAGTGTGTAGGCCTTCATGCGGAAGGCGGTGCGGAAGCGTTCCCGGTTACTGAAGCCGGCAGGTTTTGGCTCCTTGGAGGGACTTTCCTCGATGGAGTCGGCGTTACCTGTGAGCCTCTTGCCTGTCCCAACTGATGGCCGTGCATTGGGAAGACGAACACGCTCAAGTAAACTCAGTTTTTGGCTGAAATGGAAGAAAAGAGAGAAGAGAGAGACAGTGTGGAGGATGAGGAAGCCATGATACATAGTACTATACCAAGTGGCAACCATAGACTGTATAAAGACAGACAACATGACAGCTCCCTAAAAGGGAGGCCAAAACATATTGATTGCCCCCTGGTGGCTGACCGCAGTACAGGTCATAATCCCTGCCCCCTCTATGTAAGTGGATATGGGCCAAACCAAAAACTCAAAGTATAAGTCAACAAAACTTTTCCCAAAGATGGTTTCTGTCATTTTAGGTGGTTCTTATCACATTGACGTAACCATTATTTATTTAATCCTATAAAAAGGGGATTTGATGTAATGATTGAGAGCTGTGAGTGCCAATCAGTGTGCTGGTGATCGATGGCACTGCTTGTAATTGAATGGACAGATGTATTGGCTGAAACTCAATACCACGGAGAATGCTACTGGGCAGACTCTGGCTCCACATTGTGTCACTAGAGCAAGATGGTGGTGGCCATATCCAGGATATTTTGGCTTCATTGTTGTACAGTGAGAGGAAGTAAAGACATGTCGTCCATCTTCATCTATGGTGACAACCAGCAAGACAAATTCACAAAAAATGGTTTGCAGCTGCTGATAGCACCATGAGCTGTACATCACTTGCAGCCACTATCTGCCCTGTCTCAAGGTCCAATACACAAGATACTGTGCCAATGATGTTTAAGCGCAAACAAACATGCCCACAGAATTTTGCAGCTGAGTCCAATTTGCGCTTTTTTATCCATATGACAAAGTATAAATGTTGTCTTTGCATCAAGACGAAAGCAAGACCGCAAACTACAAGTCAAAATCATTTCCATCTCAGTGACATTAAAGGTGAAATTCTAATTTAAAATATCTGCTCACAAGCCCACCTGGCTAATGTCACAAGTGTGAAAGTGACTAAACACCTCGGACCTCTCATAAACATTATATCCTTAACAGGATTGATTATTTAAGTATAATTCTACACTGCAATACATTTGGCTAAGTTGCTTTATCACTGAGTATAAACCAGGGATTTTTTAGAGATTTTAGCACTCGTTCTGAGGATGTTGGTTCATTCTAAGGATGAACCAAGCAACACCAGGAATCCCTCTTCTAGTCTCAGCTACAAGTTCTCCTTGAGTCTGACTTTGCTCTCACAGAGGAGTTGAAGTCTTCATGGTCTGCTGCCTCGACGTAACAATGCTGCTCTCCTGGCAGAAGGAAGCCTCAAAGAGCTGCGAGAGATTGGTCTCCTTTATTGTCCAATGGCTGACAATATTTGGCAGCACAAAGGCAAGAGCTCCCTGGGTAAAATAAGACTCCTGTGTGCCTTGGAAGAGGCAGAGAGGCGGGGTAACCGGAGCCGGCCACAGCCCGAGCGGGGCCTCTGAAACGTGGAGCGTTCTCAGCAACTTTGCTCCCACAGCAGACACACAATATGAGCCTCTATGTGGCCTCGGCGCAGAATAGGGACGGCAGATTACGGCGCTGAGAGGCTGCAGAATAGGAAGCTTTAAAGGAAGAGTGAATCTCTTTCTGACTGCTTCTCGAGCGAATAAAGAGCAGAAAATTATACGTGATTATCCCGTGGCTCTCTGTAAATGAGGCAACACTACGGGAAAAAATAATGCTCCTTATCTCCCACAGCTCTGCCTTCCCAAGAAGCACACACACAGATTGGTTTACTATACCTGCACAAACCTGCAGTGACATTATTAAAGAATAAATCCACTTTATTGCAACTCAGGTCTTATTTTTGGAGTGGTTTTTTTTCAAGCTGCTATGATACAACTGTGCTCACCAAGTTAAACTGAAAATGTGGTAACATCTGGGAAACATGAGACAATCAGACTATATGAGCCGCTCCAGATGATGTCAGCAGCTTAAGAGGAGACACCCCAGATAAATAGGGTCAAACTTTTAACGAATATACATCTCCATGAAACTCCCCCAGTAGATTACTAACATAAAAGCTCCAGTGTGTAGCGTATGGGGAGACATATCAGCAGAAATGAAATACAAAATAATAAGTACGTATTCTTCTTATTATCACATGAAAATAATAATTGTGTTTTCAGCACCTTAGAATGAAGCATTTATATCTACACAGGAGTGGGTCCTTGTCTAAGGAGATCACCATCTTGCACCTCCATGTTTTAAAAGTAGCCCAGAATGGACAAACCAAACTATGGCTCTAGATAGGGACTTTTATGTTTTTCTGTCAGCAACCGTAGTATACTGATGTTTAACATCAAACTGCTTTATTCAGTGTTCGTACAGGTGTATCACCTGGTCGATTTGTTTTGGAGAGGAGGAGACCTCTGCGGATAATTTGGCTCCCTGTAAAAACCTCCTGAACAATAAACACTGAAGGAATTCTAACCGGAAGAAGTTTCAGCTGGTTTCTGCACTCCTCACCACTAGATGCCACTAAATCCCTGCTGAAACTACACATTTATATTTTTAAAGATTTCCGTCATCAGCTGGAACTAATGGGCTTAGAGCTCAGAAGTATTCAGAGACGAGCTAACACATTGTTGTTTTGGTCTTTTAATGGGATCTGTTGTCAGTAATTAAACCATGAACCAGCCTAATCCTTAAGAAGGCTTTGAGCTTTCTGCTCACTAACTATAAACTCTTAAATGACCACAGAGTCAAATCATCGACGTTAAAAAAGAACCAACAAAAACTGAACATCATGAGCTTTACAGAGATCATCACGGATCTCTAAGGTAATCCTAAAAGCACAGACTAAACTGACTATAACTTGATAACGCTGTCATCACTGCAAAGATCTGAAACATGTTGTCACAATGAAAACAAGAACACACATATTCTTGTACTACAGTCCTTGTGAGGACCCTCAATCCCTTCCCTTAAGGGACTGTTAATTTCTTATGAGGGGGGAGGGGTGGTGCAAAAAGTGGGAGGCATTTCAAATAACTTTTGAGAACTGAGGAGGGGCCAATGCGTTTGTTTGGCTTTGGGGAGGGGCATAAAACTTTAAACAGTTGTATTTTGTATTTATTGTATCATTTGCCTTAGAGGGCACGTTTTCTTTAAAAATTTCACCATTTATTACAGCCAGAAACTGTAAAAACAGAAATTATCATTGGATTTTCAAATTTCCAACAGTCCTTGGACACACCGTGTGCAACAAATGCTTCAGTTAGATATAAAAAACATAACCAAATCTGATCTTAAAATCACTTTATTCTATATTTAAAATTTGGCCAGAAATAAACAATTTGCATGAACTAAGCAGCACGTACGACAAAAGCAACAAACCAAGCCTTTTAAAAACCAACAACTGTTTTTTACTGGAGGGAGGGTCTTGCATTTTCCAGCAGTCACTTGGAGAGGCTCAAGGAAAAATATTTGTTGCTTCAGGGAGGGTCAAAATAGAAAAATAAAAATAAAAAACAAAGTCACACTACAGCCACCCCCCCTTCTCTGATAAATTAAGAACAGTCCCTAACCTTAACCATCACAACTAATGCCTACCCCCAACCTTTACACTTACATAAACCAAATCATAACCTGAACCCCAAAACTAAGTCTCAACCCCGAACAGGCCTATGAAGAAGAGAGGACAGGTCATAATGTCCTCACTTTTCAAAAATGTCCTCACTCTGAATTTTTTTTTTGTTTCTTGGTCCTCACTATGTATCATGTACAAGTACAAACACACACACACACACACACACACACACACACACACACACACACACACACACACACAAAATTGTCTCTCAGATGGGATATAATTTTCTCTCAGTGCTGTATTGAATAGACCACACAATAATACTGGATAACTCAGATACAAGGTCTAATATCGTTCAGTGCAGTCACACAGTCACTCACACACACACACACACACACACACACACACACACACACACGCAGTAAGTGGCTTATCAGCCTCTTGTTGGACCTGGCAGCTCTGCTGTAGTTTCTGGCCGTCGTCCACCTCTTTGCTCAGAGCAACAAGATAATGTCATACTGCTAATTTCCCAGCCGCTGATCCTACAAGGGAGTTAAAACTCTCTCTACCTCACTTTGTTTCTCCCCTTTGTCCACCCTTCAGTGTCTCTACAGCTTTGTTCCCCTTTTCTTTTTCCCTCATCTTTCCCTTCACTTTCATTCCCCACTTCTATCACTTCATCTATCATCTATCTTTCTTTATCCCATTTCCTCTCAATGTTTCTCCGTTCTCTTTGCACACATATCCAGATATATACTGTTCAATTACTGTGTTGTTTTAATGTTCTCTGAATGTTGGTCTTTTTAACACATTCTCAGCCCAACTTGTCAAATACTGCTGCTTTGTCAGTGGACCTACACATCAAAATACATACAATTCACATTAGGTACCCTCTTGCGTCAGTTTTAGATGCTTAGGGACGGTGCTACATGCATTATGTCTTTTCAAAATACACTTTTGTTTTCACAGGAAATGTACAGCCTCTGCTCATTAAATGCACAAGTGACAGAAGTACATGGTTAGGTTTAGAAAAAGAACATTATGGTTTGCCTAAAGTAAGTACAGCTGTTACTACTGTTATGTCATGTCCTGTGACATACGTCACTAACATAGCACGCTACACTAGCACACCATGTTGCTACTAAAAGAACTCCACTGACTTTTGCTTTCGCATGGGAAACAAACAGCGGGCTCCAGAGTGAAAGTCCAGAGTTTTTTTGACCCACGCACCTCTCCTCCCGCCTGCCATATTTTCTCACTCTGATGGCGGTGCCACAAACTGCTGCTGGCAACTATCACTGTAAACAACAGTCCCACAAACTGCTGCCAGCTGGTGTGTATCATACCGCTGCGAAGGGTGCTTCTGTGCGTCGTTGTCTGATGCCAAGATCTGCTAACAAAACACTAGTGTCTGACGAGTTGGGTTGTTGCCTGCTGCATCAGTAACTGCTACCAACTGGTGCACATCATACTGCTGCACACGGTGCCTCTGTGCGTCAGTGTCTGACGCTGAGATCCAGTGACAAAGTGGAGGTATTTGACGAGTTGGGAGTGAGAACAGGCTGTGTAAGGGAGCGATCACGCTGAGATGAAACGCTGGAAACGGCGCGTCTGACCGGCGTTCAAGCGTCTTATTAGACGGGCATTTTTCCGGCGTCTTTTTAGACACTCTTTTTTGCAGACGCTTCTTTTTAGACGCACGTAGACGCTGAAAAGTTAAAATATTTTCAACTTTTTGAGTGTCAGATGGCAGTAGCTAGCGCGCATTGAATAAGCGTCTTTGAAGCATGCGCGTCTTTAGCGTCTCATTTTTGTGATCACCCCTGAAGTCTGTGATAACTCCAACATTTGGGCCAGTCGTTTCCCCTCTTTTTTGATATTAGCTTAAAGCACCACTCCTTAAGATTACCTTTTAATGTTATCCTCACAAACTAAAGTTAATTTCCGATCATTGTACTGTGTTTGGGTGAAAGCAGAGGCAGATATCTAAAAACCTGGACGAATAAAACGCAAACTATGTGCAAGGACTGAGACAGCTATGGTTTTTAATTTGGTCATTTGGGTGAACTGACCCTTTCAGTTCAGCCTCCAAAACAAACACTGCTGCCCGAGTGTCTGCAGTAAGTGAACTGAGCTCCCTCCTCTCTATCAGCCGGTGTATCAGGGCTCCTGTTGTTGTTGCTCTGTAGCTTTTCACAGCAGTAACTTAATCCAGCATGTTGAACATGGCGGCTCATTGGAGGCCAGGAGGCGTCAGACCGGAACGCTCCAGTGTAATGAGGCTATGTTAGAACCAGGAGAGTCCAACAGCCCGACATGGAGGGGAGGGAGAGTGAGACACTGCATGTGGATCAGTTTAGTTGAGCAGAGAGCTGCTTTCGGCACAGGAACTATGGTTTTTCTACGGTGTGACCGAGTGAAGTTACTGTGCCTACAGCTCATTAGTGGCTTTCTTTGATATTCAGAGGGAATGCCACTACACCTCTCATGTATCTTCTCAGCCTCCCAAATCCAGAGGGTAAGAGAATGTCCTGCAACTCCCAGGTCACAGGTTTGATCCCTATGACATCCAATAGAAATGAAGTGTCCTGTCACTGCGTCAGGCTGTAACTAACCAACTGTGTGAAGTATGACGGCAGATGGCACCGAGGTCAGCGTTCACCAGAAGTGACTGTGTATTGATCACTGCAGTAGACTTACGACATCATTGCAGCAGCTTATGAAGACCAGATACATTGCTTTCACAGATCAACCCTCCTCACTGAGATCTCCATGACATGTTTGGCTGTAGAGCCTCATTAACACCCCTCCACACCAAGGAGAGAAAAAGAGAACCATCACACCCAAAGACCCCATCTCGGGCCCTAATTACTCGATCCTAACTGTCATTCATAATTGAAACATAACTAATGGACTCACTAATAGGTTTCTAAAAAAAACTCTCAGCCTAAATGTCATCAAAGCAGCTGATGTGGAAGGCGGCGCTATTAAAGAGCGGGACGAGTGGGAGTTTTATATCACCATTCACATATTTACCACATTAGCGCACAGATTTATGTGACTTGTGAATTAATATGGAAGCTATTTAAAAGCGGACAGGGGGATATTCTAGGAAACCTTCATTAGTCTTTCCAGCATGTTGGGCTAATTAAAGCTCGATGAGAAAGACTCTGGGCCCCGCTCTGTGTGATTTACACTATTTCTGCTGGAGATCGAACAACAGCGACCTACCTCGCCATGGCCTCCAAGTGATCCTTCCTTTGGATGGAGAGAGAGAAAGGACAAAAGTTAACAACTGAGAACAAAGTAGAGCTTCAACATCCTTCAGCAGAGGAGATTTAAACACTTCAGAAAGACCTGAGTTCTGATTGAACTAGAATTATCACCTCGTGGCTGTATGCCTGCGCGCAACAGTCAAGTTACAGTTTACATCCATGTCTGTGAGAACATGGATGTGTCACTCACGTCTTCCCTCAGCAGCACAGATTAGAGTACTAACCAAATGAAACCTCGAGTTATGACGTTGACTAATGGCCAAAAAAGTGTTTATGCAGACAATTATGATGTCACACTGAAGTTGACCTTTGACTTTTTGGACACAATCATCAGCACTTCATTATTTTATCCTATTAGACATTTAGGAGCATTCTTTTGTGATGAGTGTATGAATCACAGTGACCTTTGACTGCCAAATTCTGACCAGTTCATTCTTGAGTGGATGTTTGTGCCAAATTTGGGAAAATTCTGTCGAGGTCCTCTTGAGATATCGCATTCACAATGAGCCGGATGCGAGGTCGCAATGACCTAGACGTTTGCCAACCAATTTCTAAGCAGATATCATGTTCACGAGAATGAGACAAACAAGGTCACAGTGACCCTTGGCCACCAAATTCCAGGTGGACATTTGTGCCATGTTCAAAGATATTCCCTCAAGGTGTTCTTTAAATATATATTGCATTCTCGAGAACAGGACAAACACAAGGTCACAGTGATCTTGACCTTTGATCCCCAAATTCTTAGCAGTTCAAGTAGATGTTTGTGCCAAAGTTGAGGAAATTTCCTCAAGGCATTCTTGAGATATGTCATTCACGAGAATGATATGGATGAGGTCACAGTGACCTTGACCTTCGACGTAGAACCACCAAAAGTCAAATCAGTTGTCCAACTGGACAATCGTGCCAAATTCCCTCACAGCGTTCTTAAGATATTGTGCTCACAAGATGAACAAAACGTCACAGCGACCTTAATCTTTGACCAAGTTCTTATAAGTCTAAGTGGATGTTTGTGCCACACTCAAAGAAATTCTTGAGAATGAGACGAATGTAAACTCACAGTGACCTTGACTTTGGATTACCAAAACTGAATCAGTTAATCAGAGTCTAAGTGGACATTTGTGCCAAATTTGGCAAAATTCCCTCAAGCTCTTACACTGAAATGTGATGGTTAGGTTATGTCAGTTGTCGATTGTTTAAGCCAATGAGACAACTGTATCAGCAACACAGATTTACAGTCACAACAGTCTGAACAACACAACGTTCAGTCTCTCTAAAGCCTCTCAGTGCTAACATGAACATCATGGCATGCCACTTCACCTTGATGTTTTTACAGTTGGTGTTACTTGCCTGAAACAGGGAAGAGAGATGACAGTTTCATAGAATCTCCAAGTGGCAATAAGGTCTTCCCTGATTGGATTGGTGGAATAATATCGCCAAGCAGACTTCAGACAAGAAGACAGAACAGCAAACAGAAACACAATTACAACAGCTGAATGGGCAATATGATATTAACTGTATGAATTAAGGTGGATCAACATAACAATGGCAGTCAAAGCCAGTCATGTGAGAGGTCTGCTGATGATGTCAGGTGGAGTCTCACCTGGATGAGCCCCGCGGCTGGATGTCTGCGCTTCTCAAAGTGCTTCTGTCTGTGCTGCTCCTGGACCTTCAGAGCCAAGCCTGAGCCCAGGATCCCCTGCAGCCACAAAACACAGTCAGTGTAGTCCTGCCTCTGGAGCGGACTGTACATGAAAACCACCAGAGCTGGTTATACTACACAACTCATTTAAGAAAGGCTTGATAGGCTTTGAATGATGTGTACACAATTCTGTTCAATTAAGCTTCTTATTGTCTCTTCTGTCAAGGTTTGAGGTGTCATTTCTCTCTGTAAAAGGCAACAGACACTAGCTGTGATTTTATGGTCACTGTTTGATGCTCCAAGCACATGCTGGTTCTGTACAAACAGGACAGGAAGTAGTCAAGGTGAGATAACAATGTGTTTGCTGCTTTCTTTAAGATTATTTTTCAGCGTTTTGCCTTCATTTGACAGGACAGATCCAGAGTTATGGCCGGTATACACTGTGCGATGACCATTGTGGGAGAAACGTGGCGATATCTTTGGTCGTGGCTCTAAAACAGTGATCTTCTGTCGCACTGTGAGACAGGTTCAAGGACGGCTGTTGTCAACGTCTTGTGACCAAAGATAACCTGAGATAAAATTCTGACGGTGTCACAAATTTAGGATGACTATCTCACAGTGTGACAGCTGCTACGACCTACGAGAAATGTAGCATGAAATGGTGCAATGGTCACTGCAACACCGGAGCTAAACCCAAACAAATGATCGCTTGCCATGGAGGTAAAAGGAACAAAAAGAAGTGTGTGGAACTCCCAGGAAGAGGAAAGTTTGGTGGAGCTGTGGCAGCAGAAGCCTTGTTTATCTGATGTTTCCTCCAGCTGCTATCATGACTGCCAGAAAAAAGACGCTGCATGGAAGGAAATTGCGGAGGAACTGCAACTTCCGGGTTCGCAAGCTACCTATGGTGGTGCAGATGGATGACGTACGCTGATGCGCTGCACGCTGATGACGTTGCATATTGACGTACGTTGTAACCTGCGATTCAGTAGTAAACGGCCATCGTACAATCTGCACACATCAAACTTGACGTCCTGTCAAAGTTTATTAGATCCATGTCTCACAGTGTGTCATGCAATAATCTTATAAGATTGCTAACATCGCACAGTGTATAGAGGACATTAAAGGGGGAGAAACAGAGGGGGAACAACATGGAGCAAAGGGCCCGTGGCAGCTGTGACAAGGACAAAGCCTTTGTATATGGTGCATCCGCCTCACTAGGTGAGCAACTGGGCGCCCTGTGTTGGCTGCTATGTGGTGCATCAGCGCGCGTCCAAATAGCAGATAAGTCCTGGTGTGTGGGCTGACATAGCAACATAGACATGTGTCACACCAACATTTGTTTTTTTTTTGTTGTTGTTGTTTGTTTTGTTTTTTATGACAAAATTACCACAGACGTTCAGTTATTAATTGCAATCAGAACATGTGCTTTTAAAAGACAGAGAAAATGTTAAAGCTTTATTTTCTTAGCTAAAGTTTTGGTGGATGGTTTGTTCTTCAGTGTGCTTTGTTTTATCCCAGTCAGGTGATGCTAGCTCCTGCTAACACACACTCCTATTTTCCTGGGGGCCTTTGTTCCTCAGCTCTACAGTTTATAGCACATGATGGTAACCTGAAAAAGATGCTAAGTGTGAGGTGGGCTAGAGTTAGAGTTACACTGTAATCAGGACTCAGAGTTGTGAAATCGCACTGGCACAGTCTGGATAATAGTTGCTCTTTTTGTATGGAGAACACTGCTTTAACTTTTTCAGCCTTAAAATGCACAGGGTGTGTCAGCTTAGAGGCAGTTAGAAACCACCGAACTCGTCAAACACCGCCGCTTTGTCAGTGGATGCAAAGAGTCATGGTGGTATGATAGGCGGCAGCAGTTTGTAACAGTGCCGGCAACTACAGTACTATAAAGAGTGAGAAAGTCCCTATGGGCGGGCAGGGGTGGAAGTGGAAGGGTCTAACAAATTCTGGACTTTCACCCGGGAGTCTGCTGTTTGTTTCCCATTTGAATTTTAGGCCAAAACATGATGTGTGTTTTTTTTTTTTACCTAACCACAGAATTTTGTTGCCTAAACCTAAAGAAAACAATGAGGCATTAACCTATGTTGTGAGTTCATTTTGAAAAAGAGTGTTTGCATTTAGTGAGCAGAAACTGTACATTTCCTGTGAAAATGAAATTGTATTTCGAAAAGACACAATACATGTGACAGGGGTAAATTGACACGCCATCCCTAAATGTCTGAAACTAATCTAGGTATCTAGCACGCCACGTTTAGACGAATAGATCCACTGACAAAGCGGCGGTATTTGATGAGTTGGGATGAGAACGTGTTGCAACCAACTTCTGCCATCGTCAAACAGGTTCAGTCTGGGAAAGAGACATTAACTCAACAGCAGTTAGCAAATATCTTCATCAGTCACACTTTGTTAACAAATTCATCTGTGATCTCTGCAATAAACCACCAGCAATGGTGTTTGTTAGATGTATTAACACGTCAGTGGTGCTGCAGTTAATACACATATACTCTACAGGAGAGTGTACCCACTGCAGGCAAAGCGAAGAAGGACACTCCGATCAGAGCGAAAGTGCCGGCTAACAGTCTCCCAGCCCACGTCTTTGGGGTTTTGTCCCCGTAGCCGATGGTGGTCAGTGTGATCTGCAAAAGAGACAAATAAAGATGACACTTCTCCAAAGTAACAGTCAAATGTCTGAACTGACAAGGACTGTTTGAAGGATTCGGCGGCCACTAGGGCTATTAAGTGCAACGGGAGATATTTCTGACAGCAGTAAAACACAGTAATGGCAGTGTTACAGTCTCAGTGTCCTTCTCTCTGCAGAAATATTTTGTTGAGAAACTCGGCTGTGAGCTCTGCTTCACTCTGTGACCTCTGTATGGATCCACTGAAGGACAGTCGACTGTTTCAAAGGGTCACAGCATCATCTAGCTGGTGACTATTGAGTATCTTGCTCAAGGACACTTCAGCAGGGCAGATGCTTGCTGTCATAGAACTTGAACTCTGGCCTCCTGGTTGAAGGACGGTCTCCTTAATGAGGCCATGCTGCTGGAATAAGTGCAGAGGTTTCCTCTGACTGGAGGACATTCATTAGAGCGTGAAGCTCTGCCAACACCGGACAATTCCACAAGAAGCTAGCGGCTCACTAACTGATTTTATTTTTGTCTTTCAGATCAGATCTTCCAACAAAATACCAGGTTGTTCAGCAGCTGATTTTGAAGATTCCTAATGACACCTAAATGCAGCACAATATTGGTGGCTAAAATATGCTAATTGCTTTTTGGCAGAAATCCCTGATTTGGCTCACAGCCAAAGTCATTGGTTGATCATTTGGCCGAGTGCAATCTGTCAGCCAAGCTGCAGCCAAATCCACACTGAACCCTGAGGACATCTAACTGACAGACAGAAGGAAATACAACCTCATAGCAAAAACATCTCTTGAACAAGTCACCTAATCTCACTCATCACTTTCCAACACACGACACTTCATCATTTCACTTATTCGTCAGTGCAATGTCAGTTGTCTCAGGAATTTGTTAAAATGAGTCAGTATCAAAGCCTCTAAGACTGAACAATGTCTGCTGTTTATGAAATGGTGACTTGAATTTAGTATAAAAATGATAATGTGCAACATTTTTCCACGATTTCTTTGCCCAAAGACAAGATGCATGTAGTTCCCTAAATTCAGGATGAGACATGAGATATCTGCGCCGTTGGGGGACAAAACTAAGCGACATTATTTTATCATTTCATCCCATGTAATGGGTCATAAAGAAGACAGTAAGACTGTCAGCATAAGCTAACACTGCTCTGTGTTCAGTGTGACAATTCAGACTATACGAACAATCATAGTTTGGGGCAACATGTGCAGTTATGAACTTTATATCAATAAAGGTGAAGTGTGTAAGATTTTGGGGGATTTGGTGGCACCTAGTGGTGAAAAGCAGATTGCAACCAGTGAAAACTCCCAATAAGAATTCCTTCAGTGTTCATTGTTCAGGAGGTTTTTACCACAAGTCAAATCATCAGCAGAGGTCTCTTCCTCTCCACAACAAATAGTAGAATCACTGAATAAAGCTTCATTTTACAAATCTGTGCTTCTCTGACGCTGCTTGGCATCTTGAAGACGGGCTGCTAGCCCACCACACGCTACTGTGTGCTCACACTTCTTCCGATCCAGATGTTCAGGAGGTTTTTACTGTGAGCTGAATTATCCACAGGGGTCTCCTCCTCTCCAAAAGAAACGGACAGTAATTTTAACCGATAAAATGTCTGTACGTACATGTGTATATTGATCATCTCTGGTAACTGTGAGCACGAATGTTAAGCTCAGCTCAACTAAAAAAAAAACTGAATAAATGCTGATGGCTGCAGATGGGCTCCTAACTACTGTGGCTACAGCGAAAATGCAAAAACATGAACGTCCCTCTCTAGAGCCAGTGTTTGGTTTGTCCATTCTGGGCTACTGTAGAAACATGGCGAGACGAGGACCTGCTTCACATGTAGATATAAACATCTCACTCTAAGATGCCACAAACTTGACAATTCTTATTTTCAGTTGATTAGACACTGAAGGAAACAGACTTATTATATTATAATCTGTTTCTGCTAATATATCCCCCTCAATCGTGCACATTGGAGCTTTAAAATTTTAGATTACAATAATGTTGAAGACTTTCCTGTATCAGACCTTATCCTTTATACAAGTTATGGTCGGCATTAGGGCGGCACAGTGCACACCATATATCTGGGCATTAGATTATCAGCCGATAATGGGAATTTTATATTATTTATTATTCCGATAATAAAATTATAGCCCATAAATAGTTGATAATACAAAGCCAAATGGAAAATGGTGAGTGAGCACAGAGAAGAAGAAGGCGAGCAAGTGCTGCTAGAGAGCCAAACACGTTGTTGCTAGCATGGACGTCTTTGAAAGGTTCAGATGGAGACAACATGATTGTGCCAGGATGTGATCCTTTTCTTTTCCTGCGGGATGTTGCTGGTTAGGACTTTAAGTTAAATTTACAGAAAAAGCCGAATGATTTATTTTTAGAATAATACATTTTTGCCCTTAAAAATTGGATTAAAAGGTAAAACTGTGAAGACACGTAATGTAATGTACGTACCAGCCCCCACCACAGTGCGTCGGCGTAGGTGTCGAAGTCCTGCGGTTTGGGCTGAGCAGTGGGGTTTTCATGGTTGGACACGTCCATGGAGACGTCGTCCTTCTCCACCAGGTAGACCAGGAAAGACGCCAGGATCAGAGACAGGAAGCCGATGTACCAGGCTGTGATCAGCTCCTACAGAGACACATGTATGATGATCACACATCAACTGGAACAGATTTATTCGTATGACTTATCTTCACACGCGTTTTTTAGTCTTTGTTGGGAACTTTATAGGGACAGATTTCTCTTCCTCTTTCTCTGCTGACGTTAAACACTCTTCTCTAGTTCACCATTTAAAAATCCAGGGTTCAGTTCATATTTTCCAGGCCTGGAAAAGTCATGGAATTTGTTAAAATCATTGAAAATTTTGGAAAAGTCGTGATATTTTGTTGTGTGTAATTAAATTGTTAGTAATCCTGGATGGATAACCTTTAAAGGTTAGTCAGACAACACAACATTAGAAATGTCTGAGGTGAACACACAGTCACAGCACAAACCTATAACACTCTGACAGAAACCAATTTATCCTCTGGTGGAAAAACTTTTGACCAGATGTCACCTGTATTCATGTAAAGGCTGTGAGACAATCAGAGAGTATCTATGAGTCAGAGTCTGGGGTGGTCGCGGGTCCAGGTGACCTGAGGGAAGAAACTCTTCTCCCTCTCTGTTTGGTTTTTCATTCCTACCTTACTGTGAGCGTAGATGGCGGACCCCAGCAGCTTCCAGGTTCCTCCTCTCCGGTCCATGCGCAGCATCCGCAGGATCTGCAGGAAGCGCAGGCTGCGCAGGGACGTGGCCAACACATTACCCTGGTTACGCACCGCCACCACCGGCACCGAGGCAATCAGCACAAAGATGTCTGAGACGGAGGACACACAGCACAGAAAGATCCAGGAAAGATTCTCTGTGTGAGGCTTTTATTAAATCTTTAATGAGTCTGACCCGACACAGTCATTAAGTCTTCTTTGTGGAAAGATGAATGCGTTTTGGAGAGCTGTGGAATCAGCTCCTAATAAGAGCTGAGCGAACATAAGAGACGTTGTTGAAATGCTGTTAATAACAAATCAGGAGCAGGTTAGTGCGTCACTGTGTTGTAACAGCACTCAGTTTGTAACAGTTAACAGAATAAAATACACAGGCGCTGAGTATTGTTCATTCATAATGTCACTTTTAAATCATTTTTTATAAATCCACCTGTTTACCTAGAATACAGAGCGGTTTGCGAGCGAACTTCAGCCTCCCCCTCCATCCTTTGTAGCGACAGCAGCATCCTGCAGCCCAGACCCTCAGTGCAAACTCTGCTCCGAAGATGAAGATGGCGAAGGTTTCCTGTATGGGAAAATCAAACAGGAGCACAGTGGAAGGAACAGCTCAGAGTTAGGCTACATCAGAACCTCAGAGTAGAAAGTCTGAATCTCACTTATTTTTGTTCTTATTATTGGACCACAGTTTGCTCAGTTTTAATGTTCGTATCATCCACATTCATGGATTAATAACTGAGCAGGCCCACTGGGCATGGACTCAGGGGCCTAAGGTGTCTGGGGGGCCCCCTGTTCCTTATCTGTAAAATCTCACTCATATTAACAAGTACCAACCACAAAAAGACACCAGTGACCTCAAACAGATGCAAAGGAACCCCAAAGAGACACAAATAACTATGAAATCAGGCAAAACAACCAAAAAGATAGGTGCACAAAAAACAAAACCCCCACAAGGAGACACAAAACAACAAAAATAGACACAAAAAGAATAGATAGAACAACCACAAGAAGACAACAGAAACTACAAAGCAACTAGATAAAACACAAAATTACCTCAGAGACACAAATGACTTCAAAAAGACACAAAACAACCAAAGGGGGACACAAAACGACTACACAAAGACATAAAACAACACAAAAAGACACAATATGACCTCAGAGAAACATAAAACAACCACAAGAGCACAATAAAAACTACAAAGCGACACAAACTTACCTCAAAAAGACACAAAAAAGGACAAAAAACAACCACAAGTAGACACAAAGTGACTACAAACAGATACAAAATGACCTCAGAGAGAAATAAAAACCACATGAAAACACAAGAAACTATAAGGAGACACAAAATCACTCAAATAAAACACAAAATGACCTCAATGAGACTCAAAAGACTTCAAAAAGACACAGAACGACTACACAGAGACATAAAACAACAAAAAAGACACAATATGACCTCAGAGAAACGTAAAACAACCACAAGAAGACAATAAAAACTACAAAGCGAGACAAAATTACTTAAATAAAACACAAAATTACCTCAAAAAGACACAAAAAAGGACAAAAAACAACCACAAGTAGACACAAAATGACCTCAGAGAAACTCAAAAAACTTCAAAAAGACACAGAACAACAACAAAGAGATACAAAACCGCAAAAAGATGCACAGTGACTGTAAAGAGACACAAAACCACCACAGAGTGTCTAACTGATACACAGTTTGATGATTCTGTCAGACTGTGTGACATTAGGCCTACATGATGTTTACAACCTCAAAGCTATTTAAGGGAAAATACCTGAGTGCTTAAATTAATGTTCTTCACCAGGCAGCAAAGAACAGAAATGGTTCAGAACTAAACTTTAGAAATCCCAGTCCTCTCACCAGTATGACCAGCCAGTGTGCAGACACCTTCTCGTGCTCCTTGAATGTTGTCAGTATGGCCAGAATCAAACAGCCCAGAACGATCAGAAACCTGCAGAGACACAAAACAGCACACGGCTCAGTGCGTACAGCCGTGAGATTCACACAGAAACACAACAGGTGCATGCTCACTTTGTCTTCTCATGCTGCACCATGAAGCAGTGTCTCTGAGTCACCACTAGAGGGAGCTACATGTCTACTGTTTCGATGAGACATCAGCTGCAGCACAATAATAGGAACACTCGTGTGCCGTACAGCTTCTCATCTCTTCTGGGAAAATCTATTTATGAAAGAGTGATTGCATTATCTCTTTCTGCTCGCAACAATTCAGCTAAAATCAGGGTTTTTTTTACCCAGCTGAATAAATCACACGTTCATAAACGGCCCCTCTGTGTTGACAAAGTGATTTTGAAACTCACAGGAAAGTTCTTAGCTTCATTTATCAAGAGTTTAAAATAGTATTTATTCACAGCTGAGGGACTCAAACAGTTATTTTTATAATCTGTGTTAGACTCCCTGGAGGATAGAGTGTCGGATCATTACAATAAAGTCATAAAATCCATTTATCAGATCTTAACAGTTCTTCAGGCCTGCAGTGGCTGTGATGGTTTCACCAGTTAATGTGTAACACAAGAGGTTTGTCACAGGATCCAGATGATTTCGGCCGAACATATTGTTAAACCAAGTATGTGAACAGATGTTGGCACACACTGTTGTTTTATCATTATGGTATATTAGATTGTGGTCTTTAAAAAAACAGACATTAAGTACAAATTTTAGTATGAAAACTCACAGCATACACAGAGCTGACAAGCTGCTCAATCTTTGTTTGTAAAATCGCCACCTAAAGACTGAGATAATGAGCTTCAAAGTTTTGCATCCCAAATATCATAAATGACATAAACCTTTTTGTTTTCTAAATTCAGAGTCCAAAAAAAAATGCATATAACTTAAAAAAAACACCTCACACTATGTTAATTTTCTTCACGGGAAAAGAATGAATAACTCAATTTTGACAAAAATGTCAGATAGAACCTTTTAAATCTACAGTGATTACATGTTGAAGTTTGTATCCTTGTTTCATCTCTGATTTTAAGATGGTAAACAATTTACCTAAAGCAGGCATGTCCAAAGTCTGGCCCGGGGGCAAATTGTGGCCGCAGACCAATTTCAAGCGGCCCTCGGCTTGACTTTCAAAATATACCATATGCAGTCCTTTACACAATAATGGTTTATCGAGCAAGATCACTTTGCATTTTTACCTTTCACTCACAATGACAGGACTATCATACAGTTTGTAGACACACATCAAGTAGTAATAGTTCATTAAAAGATGAAAATGGTTGGGGCGTCGGTGGCTTGGTGGTGGAGCGGGCACCTCATGTGCAGGGCTGTTGCCACAGCGGCCCAGGTTCGAGTCCAGCCTGTGGCCCTTTGCTGCATGTCACTGCCTCTCTCTCTCCCCCTTTCACACTTGTCTGTCCTGTCAATTAAAGGCTTAAAAATGCCCCAAAAATATCTTAAAAAAAAACCTTTTGATGTGAGAATCAGTTGGCCCCCAGGTGTTTTCACATTGTTTTATCTGCCCCCCATTCAAAAAAGTTTGGACACCCCTGACCTAAAGGATGCACTGGAGCTGCACTTGATTTTTTATTCCCAAAATAACACCAGCCACTTTGCTAGATAGCGCTGATATTATCATAAATTTATTTTACTTCAACTGTACACAAATGTTTTATAGCTTCACTTTCTTTTTCTAATTCAGTGGTGGTCAACCAGGGGCCCGGGGACCCCCTGCGGTCCTTGAGGATTTTCCAGAGGGTCCCCAGAACAATGAGCAATAGTTATTTTCACTGTTTAATTCACTACAGAAGTGAGCCCAGTGTGAGTGAGAGTGACTATTCTGATCGTAGGTTTTACTTCCTCCACAGTCAGTGCCTTTACATGACATTAGAGAAAATCTATTCACTGTGTTAGTCTGACTAAAACCGGACTTATAAGATACATGTAAACATGTTAGTGTGACTGAAATCGCACTGACTTGAATTTCCAGATAATGTGATTGAGAGTTGAATTCCTCCTGCATGTACACAGTCAATCAGACCCAAACTGAGGCGCTCTGAGCATGCTCCACAGTTTCCACCCTGGGCTTTGACCCGCAAGTCAAATAGCATTAAATGCGAAACAGAAGAAGAAGCTGGTAACAACATGGAGAAATCTACATCCAGAGCCGTGAGACACAGTTCACGCTGTGTCAACTGAAAGAGTTAAATATTCTAAAATACATGGATGGGAGGAAAAAACACTGAATGTCCATTGTTTGGTCTGTGACGTAACAGGTCAAACGGAAAAAGGTCCAAAACTAACAAGCTGAAAGAGGGCATATCTCCACCTATCGTAGAGGAGTCGCACATACTTCAGTCAATAGATGGATTCCCCTCCGGTGATTGTATACTGGGACAAGGACAGTAGTCCAGTTAAATGTCCTAGTCGAGCTGTAACTGTAGCTTGTACACAGAAACAACAGATTTTTATTCCCTCATCCTAAACAAACTGTATGTCAGCGAACTGTTCTGCAAATTCAGAAAAGTAACATGTTTAACAACCTCCTTCTACTGAAATTACAGTCAGGTGCAAACACATGCGCATAGATACACACTGAAGCATATTATTTGCTGAACAATAATCATCATGTAACTTTTGGCTGTATAATGTAAATATAAGTTATCCAAACATCATGTCCTGCACTGTGATGTCAGCTGGTATCACATTTGTTCATAGCTATCAACACACATCACCACGTCACTGTGTGTACACGTCTGAGTAAGAGTGTATGATTGGTTATTTCCACAACATTAATCTTCTCCTGTGCTCCACCAATCCAAATGTTCAGTTTCACACAGTTTAATCCTCAATTCCAAAAAGATGAATGAGCTACTAACGCTCCCTTTCCTTACCCTGACATCTATATTTAGCCCTTTCAGAGCTGAAATTAATTGGATACACACATACAAACGGCTATTTTAATTTCCCTGTACACTGGAGCACACCCTGGCTATATTCCAGATAGTCTGGAGTTAACCACCCTGCTATGATATATGACGTGGAACCACACTGAATAAACTCAACCAGCTGCACGGCAACACCGCCAATTAACGTTTATCCAGTGCTGCATGTCCAATATTCTCTCCACCATCACCTCTGTGCATAAAGGTTATTTTGTTCTTTTTCAGCTGGGTCGACAGCAGCACGCTCCTCTGGCTCACGTCTGGTGCAGCTGTTAGAGTCGACTCATCCAGCAGAACAGACCGGTGCACTTTGGGAAATAGAAGTTTATGGTGGGGAGAGGTAAACTGATTTTCAGCCACAACAGTGAGCACAGGAACTTTACAGTATCTGTATATTTCAGTGTGAACCTGCAGGGCAAGAAATGCCTGACTGAAAGAGTCAATATAGTTATGTTGAATCCTACCAGAGTAATCCATGGCTTTTGCACATAAGCATGGTTTCTGTGATTTACTGTTTGCTGCCAAACAACAGACAGCCAACTAAAGTCCACTCCATGAAAACTTTTACATGTTGCACCATAATTTATCCCTTTCCTGGCACACAGAGATCTGATGCCCCTCAGATGGCAGAAATGCTTTCAAAAGAAACGTCTGGTGTGTCACAGTGACTTCAAAATGATCGTCTGACTTTAAACTACAACAAGACAGTCTCAATGTGCCTTTCAATAAGAAGAAAATGGAATGAGAACACAGTAAAGACATAAAGACTGACACGAGAAAAGACTGTGCACAGCTTAAATCTAATCTCCATAGCTTTCATTAAATAAGACAATGTGTACCTCTAAAGGCAGCACAGCAGTTCATGCATACCATGATATTTTCTCATTTATGATACTGTATAACGGTGTGGGGCCAAACAACAGTTACACCCATTAGGTCATTATATAAACAGGTATTGAAAGTAATGGATTGGAAACCTGCTGGATGGCACCACTGCCTAATGCCCTCTATACACTGTGTGATTTTAGCAATCTTATAAGACCATTGCATGACACACTGTGAGACGTGGATCTAATAAACTTTGGTACATCGTACAGAAGGCCAAATTATCGTACAAATACGATAATTATCGTACACGTACGATAATTTGGCCTTCTGTACGATGTACGATCAATAATCCCAAAAAAGGCCAAGTATGCCGGAGGTTTTTTTTTTGTGAGCCCTGAAGGCATCTGTTCCCATGTGACATGTTGCCAGCCAATCGCACTTTGCTTAGCGTGAGATACGGGTGACGTTTGTCTCTGAACAATGAGCACGATTGGCTGAATGGTCAGGTGTACCCGCCCCACAAGGTGCTAGGACCCGTCAGGAAGTCGAGCGAGAATGAGATTCAAAACAGAAGAAGAGGAAAAACAGAAGCAAGGAAAATGGAAGAAAAAAATAAACACTAGAGTGACTATATTTAAGCAATATCACACTCAAGGTCGTGATGTTGTAATGTATATCGTCACAGCTCTGAAGACAATCACAGCTGTGACGATATACAGTACAACATCACTCGCTCTCGTGATATTGCTTTTATACAACAGTTCAACAACAGCTTAAACAGCAATGCTGAGTACGGAAATGTTAACAAACGGTGATGAAATAAATTATTTAAGTATGTTATGTAGCTCTGCAAAAACAAACAGTTCTCCCGGTCAAATATAGACTGATGGACCAAGCACATTATATACACAGTAAACCTCTGATGATTAAAATTTGCACACACAAATAAATATCGTCCTGAATTCACAAATTCTTTATTTATTATTGCTTTTTATGCACTCATCTCCTGACGTTTTCCTAACCAGAAAAAAAAACAGATTGCCCTGCTCTGCCTCTGATTGGCTAGTACTCGTTGCCATCAGGGTCAGAGCCAATTAGAAGCAGGATGCGGGTGGGAATAAACTCTGCATGGAGAAAGGGGAGGGACAGAGGGAACAGGCAAGACAAACTATCCTACGTTTAATTAACATATCGAAAATATCTGCTTGACAACTTATTATGGAGCTGGGAACAAGCCCAAATAAGCAACTACACTTTAGAAACTAGCCCAAGAAAACCGCGACCCGCGACTACCAATATTTGTAAGCGACTTTACAGAAAAACAAGCCCAAAGTCGCTTATAATAAGCGGACTTGGCAACACTGCGTTCAATCAAATTACTCGGTCGGAACTAACTGTTGTATAATTGCCTATAGCGCATCAGTAGGATTGTTATTTTGGTTATGACGGATGTACGATAATTTCCCTCAAAATACGATCATTTTGAGTCTCTGGTACGATAATCCTACATTTCCCACCTGGCAACGCTGGTACAATGGCCGTTTCCTACTGAATCGCAGGTTACAACGTTACAACGTCAGCGTGCAGCGCATCAGCGTATGTCATCCATCTGTGCCACCATAGGTAGCTTGCTCACCTGGAAGATGTAGTTCCTCCACAGTTTCCTTCCATGCAGCGTCTTTTTTCTGGCGGTCATGATAGCAGCTGGAGGAAACATCAAATCAACAAGGCTTCTGCTGCCACAGCTCCACCAAACTTTCCTCTTCCTGGGAGTTCCACACACTTCTTTTTGTTCCTTTTACCTCCATGGCAAGCGACCATTTGTTTGGGTTTAGTGCCGGTGTTGCAGTGACCATTGCACCATTTCGTGCTGCATTTCTCGTAGGTCGTAGCAGCTGTCACACTGTGAGATAGTCATCCTAAATTTGTGACACTGTCAGAATTTTATCTCAGGTTATCTTTGGTCGCAAGACGTTGACAACAGCTGTCCTTGAATCTGTCTCACAGTGCGATGTAAGACCACCATTTTAGAGCCACGACCAAAGATATCGCCACGTTTCTCCCACGATGGTCATCTTTAGTCTGGGACAGCCCAAAATCTCACAGTGTATACCGGCCATAACGCGGAATTCATACTTCTGCGTTGAATCGACACCATGGATGGATTCAGATGGTAACGAGTTCTTCAAGGTGCCGTACCTCTTTTCGGAGGGTAAGTTTGAGGTTTGCAGCAAAGATTAAGAACATATTGTGGCTTTTTATTTTTTGGGAAAAAAATTGCAATCTTTCATTTGTGTACATCCTACAAAATGCAATCAAACAGTGGAGCATTGATTGTTCTGCCCTTTGGCCTTATTCTGTGAACTGTTTCTAAATCATTCATGGCCTGTTGTGTTGCCATTAGTCGGTGCTGACATCTCTGAGGAAGTTTGTGAAGTGCTGCACAACCATAACAACATGAATATTTTACAGCCAAACAGCCTGAAGAGTTTTACATAATTCACCAGCAGGAAATGATAGTTGAGCGCAGAGGCCTCTTGATTGACGTCTTGAGCGCTGCGTGTGTTTTGTCGTTGACACATCACGGTGTTTTACATTACTTCCTGTTCCCTAAATTAAACCGCAGCATTTCTCCTCAAAGTTATCCAGAGGACAGAGATAATCCTGGAGCGAGCGGAGGAGATCGATGTTAACTCGATACGATCCAACAGATACTGATCTGCAACACAGACGGCTTCCTATCCAGCTTCAAATAGTTTGGTCAATAAGGCACACGGAGCGATGTCGATGCCCATTAGAGCGGACACATCAAGAGGAGCAGGGCGGTAATCAAAGGAACACTATCAGTAAAATAAATAAATTGGGATTAAGATTAATGGTCTCTCTGTCTGCCGCAGAGAGGGATGTTTGTCCCAAATCTTGGGGCTGTGTTTGGACCCTACACCTTAGTGAAGGGAGCGTCATTCAGCGTTGAAGATGACTACAAACTGAGCGACACTCAGTGACAGAGTGGGAGTGGGCTGGGGCTGGTTTTAGAAGGGCCCATTTTTTCAAGTGGAAAATGGAGGAGGAAGTGATGTTTATGATTATGTCCTGAGGTGACCCCCCACCTCCCACACCTCCCACCATCATCACAATGTGACTGTGGCAGAATGTCGGACGTGTAATGCTGCTGGATGCAACCACTGTAACACTCCATTACCTGCTGCTGGCCAAATAAACCAAGCATGGAATCCAATCTGCGCTGTGATTGGCAATCAGGGGTTTCTGAGAGCGAGAGAAAGAGACGCCCACAACATTTCCTTTCTATCCATTTTCTTTGTGCGAAGGTAAAAAGTGACCGGCTGCTCTGGTTTGCAGGACTGAACCTGGTGTCTCAGGTGGAAGTGGTAAAAAATAATGAAGCTTTTTACCGAAGTGGGAGATTCACAGCAGAGGGAAACGTCTCTTTGCTTAGAGAAGGTTATAGATCACGACTTGTAACAGCTGTTTCCACAAACAACAAACAAACAGGGACAGTCTAGAGTCAGAAGAGGAGCGACGAATGTGCTACACACCTCACCAACATCCACAAAAATACTGAGATTACACACCTACATACTTGACACTTTATTTGCAGGGCATCAACAAGTATCAAATGCTTAAATCTAATGCTTTTCCAAACCGTTTTAAGAACAATTTTTGGACATATCCGCTTTTTTTAATTTAAGCATTGCAGGTAAGTAGAAAGGTAAGTACAACTGTAGTGGTGAGTTAAGTTAATCTACATTTTACCAACAGGTAATCGCAAGTATGAAGCAAAAGGGCAGCATTAGCTTCAGCGTTAGGTTTAAAGATTTGTAATGTCAGAAATGTGGACTTTCATGCAGAAGAGCTGGACTCCAGGGTTCCCGCGGGTCCTTAAAAAGTCTTAAAATGTCTTAAATTAAAATCTGGGTAATTAAGGTCTTAAATTGTCTTAAATTTACCGTAAATTTGCTGTAGGTATTAAATTTTCAGCCGGTGCGTTTAATGCCGATGGGAAAGCACAGTGGCCCACCAAAAAACATATAATAGTGTGTATTTGTGTGATTAATTTAGTATGGTACCTTATATGGTACGGTGTCGTAAATGAGTCTCTGCGATAAACAGCTGTTTTACGGTACGTCTGCTACAGACGCTGAACGTCGGGCATCCGCATTTCGCAGATATCGAGGTGAGCGGTTCAAGATGCAGAGATGGGGAAATGTAAATTTAATGAGAAGTGGATGGAGGAGGACGTATTTAGGAGGTGGTTGGCACCGGCAAACAACAACGAGGCAATGTGGCAATTACCAGTTAGTAAACCTATAGAAAATCATTAGTTTAATTTGCAAAATTTACCATTAAATTTACAGGCCACACACACAGAAAGACCACAGTGACCATAGACTGACTTGAATAGAGCACATAACCAGTACTATTACTATCTGCATGAAGTCAATAAATTGATATTTATATATTATTTTTGGGTCTTAAATTATGTTCTTTGAGGTCTTAAAAAGGTCTTAAAAAGCATTAAATTTTACTTTTAAAATGGTGCAAGAACCCTGGACTCATTGTGACAACTAGAATTACTGCCTCGCGGCTGTATGCCTCCACAAACCCGTCAAGATGCACTTACAGTTTACATCAATGTCTATGAAAACATAAATGCTTCACACACACCTTTCCCCCGACAGCACAGAAGATCTATACAATCAGCACAGTTTCAAGATTAGAGTCGCCAATTCAGTATCTGACCAAATGTCTCCCTTTCTGTTCCTGAGATATGACGTTAAAACATGTCACAGTGAAGCTGATCTTTGACCTTTTGGATATAAAATATCATCACATTTGTACGAAAGTTGTTGTAATTAGTGTATGAATGCTTGAGTTTGGTTAAAAACATGGTTTGTAAAGATCACAGTGACCTCTGACCACCATATTCTAATTGCTTCATTCTTCAATTCAAGTGGACATTTGTGCCAGAGTTGAGGAAACTCCCTCAGTGAGATGTTGCGTTCATGAGAACAAGACGGATGCAAGGTCACAGGGACCTTGACCTTTGGCGATCAAATTCTAATCAGTTCATCCTTGATTCAAAGTTGACATTTGTGACATATTTGAAGAAAGTCCCCCAATGTGTTCTTGACATGTCACGTTCACAAGGATAAGACAGACAAGGACAAAGTGGCCTTGACCTTTGACCACCAAAATCTAACCAGTTTAATGTTGAGTCCCAGGGAATGTTTGTGCCAAATTTGAATTAATTCTCTCAAGGTGTTCTTGAGATATCACGCTTACAAGGATAAGACAGATAAAGTCACAGGGACCTTGACCTTTGACCACCAAATTCTAATCACCTCATTCTTGAGTCCAAATGGACGTTTTTGCCAAAGATGAGAAACTCTATCTAGGTCTACTAGAGATATTGCGTTCATGAGAATAAGATGGATGCAAGGTAACAAGGACCTTGACCTTTGACCACCAAAATCTAACCAGTTCATTGTTGAGTCTTAGTGAATGTTTGTGCCAAATTTGAATTAATTCTCTCAAGGCGTTCTGTAGATATCATATTCCCAAGAATGGGATGGGAAGATACACAGACAGAAACATGATGCCTTGAGTCACGGCTATAGCTGGTCAAGCAGGCATAAAAACAAAAGATTGACAAATTAAGTAAAATAAAATGTTTGTGGCAATTAAGACTTCACACATTCAAATTTATGACCATTTAAAGACTTTTCCAGGACCTGCACAAACCCTGATTTACACATTTGTTTCCTCCCATGCTCACAGGGCTGACAGTAATGGTAAATCCATTATCTGACACAGTGACATTGTCTGCTCTGCCACTCAAACATCAAGTCATTGCAGCTCTAACATTCTGTGTAAGACATCAGTCACATGCTTATACAACAATCTCTTCATTTAGAAAATGACCAATATTTGAATAATTACAAAAATGTCTCAGAATTCAGTCCAGTTCTCTGACTGACAACCTGAAACTGGATGGATGTTTTTTATGTGTTATTAAAGGTCATGTGTCGGTAATGATGAGAACAGTCCACCTGTACCGCCTCTCTCTCATTTAATCCACTTTATATCCATGGGCCCAGCGGAGGCTCAGCCCCCCTGGGCTCCCGGTGCTGATACCACCCCTGAGGATTCCTAACAACCAATTTGCCGGCGAGATTCAATAAAGAGAGTGCAGACGATGCAATTCTGACAGTTAATTTGCTCGGCGATATGCAAACAGTGGTGGGAAAGGACAGCAAGCAGCGCGCCGTTAATGACTGCAGTCACAAGGACGAGATGAGAGACGGAGATCTTTATTCAGACGAGGATCTCTGAGATGAAGTTTGGAAGCAGCTTTGCACCACGATGACAGCACCATGCTGCAGAGCCAAACATCTCTGACATGCTGAAATAAAGCTGAGCAGGAATGAATGTTAGCTTCAGTGTGACAGCTCCACTTTTCTAATTCCCTGGAGTGTGACAGAGAGGTTTGTGAGCGCAGAGATGGAGTCATTATTTAGCTTCGAATATCTCTAGGAAAAATCTGATTAATGTCAAATGTGAAATAAAAACATCATCCACACAAGTTAAAAATCATTTCATCCAGCTTCCACCTGAACTGATCTGACTGATCTGAAACCCATGAAGGACCCCTGCATCCTCATCACCAGAAGAAAATACTGGCACTGTAAGTCCCCGCAAACCAAAAATATGTTACATTTGCACGTTTCATATATCATAAAATCATCTCATATTCATGTAGTGTTTCAAAAGTGACGTAGTACATGAGCTGACTGTCATCAGGAGGTGCAGGGGATGGAGGATAATGCATTATATTTTATTTATAGGCACCTCTCAAAGCACTCAAGGACACCTTACAAGACACACTCAAAAAAAAAGAAGCAGCAATGTATCCATAGATCAAACGAATCTGTAATATACAATAATAAGTTAATAAAATAACAAGATCAATATTAAAATTAGGTATAAAATCACACCAGCATTTGGACAACATGGCAAGTGAGCCTGGTGAACCTGAAGACCCACCCGCAAACCTTAAGTCCTCCGTTCGGGAACACTTTGGTTTCAGGGTAAAATACGAAGATGGAAATAAACAAGTGGACAAGACAAAAGCAGTGTGCCGACACTGCAGAACAGCGGTTGGGTATGTACTTGGAAACATGTCTAACATGCTAACGCATCTAAAGCGACACCACCCGAGTTTAAACATTACCGGCACGACTGGAAAGAGCAATCTGGTGCAAACTACGATATCGTCGTCATTTAAAAAGAGAGCGTTTCCCTGACCATTCTGATCGCGCTAAAGAAATAACCAACGCCACTGGAGTTTTCATATCAGCCGATCTACGACCGTACTCCGTCGTTGAAAACAGAGGATTCAAACACATGATGAAGGTGATTGAGCTGCGGTTTAAAATGCCTTCTCGTCCCTACATGAGTGAAGTCATCATACCACGTCTGTATAAACAAGTTAAAGCCACTGTTGTTCATTCAAAAATGTGTAAAATAAAAAGCAAGATTTTAGTTTTTAAATTTGATATATTTCTATTTTCATTCAAACAATGTGAAAAAGCAGGATTTTATATTTATTTGTTTCATTCAAAAAATGTGTAAAAAAAGAGTAAACCGCTGTGGTGGTACGTTTTAATAAGGTTACCAATAAAGTACAAGATATTTAATAGTTTTTTCATTACTGTACCGAAAAAAAAAAAACGAACCATGACTTGTGTACCGAGGTACGTACCGAACCGTGATTTTTGTGTACCGTTACACCCTTATTGTGCGGTGGTGTGTCTGTGTCACTCTGCAGTTACACCTCCAAAACACTATTTGGCGGTGGGGTCTCTGTGAAGTGCTGTGAAGTTTAGTTGATTGAACAAGTACACAAATCAGCTTCACTACAACTCGCAGCATTCACAGACAAACACTTGTCTTTATCTGGACACGTTTTCCCCACAAATACAACATGCTAACGTTATTAGCACAAGCCTATGGCATTTTACATTGTATAAATTAGCCTAACAGCTAGCAGAGATTTCCTCTGCTCATATGAAGCCAGGATAAATCACACACAAGACTTAAAATGCTATTTTAGTGGAGGCTTTATTGTCTTCACAATTTATTGTTTCTTATCTGTGAAATTAAAGTAAATCAAAGCTTTGTTTCCACTGAGGGAAATGGTTTCAGCTCACAGAGACAGACAGGAGGTCTGTGTAGGGAATGTATATTATATGTATAATGTATAAATCCCGCTTAAGAGTCGTAACAGTGACTGCTGTGATCATCACTTCCTCCATGGTCATCTCCTCAGCTGTAGTTGAGAACAATAGAAGCTACAGTCCTCCATCCACAAAGAAGACTTCTTCTTCTCTCCCTCCTGCACTCTGTTTGACACCGTTGACACTGCCCGCCCTCACACTGGCCTTTACCTTTATTGACGACTTGACGGTTGGATTATTTACTTCTTTATTACATTTGGACAGAGTGCATGCAGCCTGTCAGGAATCTGGTGTAATTTTCCCTGAGCTCACTCTCTCACGGGATACACTGGCGACCCCGACGCCACCTCTCAACCTCGACAGGGGGTCAGATTTGTCTGCGTTTGCGTGATCCTGACATGAGAGTGTGTTGGAAGTGATGGATTTTTCCTCCAGCTCGTCCCCCCTGCTGCCCAGCGGTGGGAGGGGAGGGACGGATATTCAGGCTGTGAATTAGGAGTTGCTGATCATGCAGAACCTGGTGTTTGCCTGGGAATATCCTGACCCCTGGATGTGGCGGTGGTGTGTTTCTGTGTGTGTGTGTGTGTGTGTGTGTGTGTGTGTGTGTGTGTGTGTGTGTGTGGTGGGGGGTTCCCATTCCCACATCGAGCGTCAGCACCATGACAGCTGACAGCTTCCTCGACATGTACACATGTTGATGTGGAGTCCTGCTGCTGAGCTGCACATCATCCTGACAACTCACACTGACATTCAGTTTATGGAGCGGGGTTCAATTATTTCATGGTATGATTTTTAATTGTTCACAGCCATATATATTTATCTTTACGTATTAAATTTTTTAATTTTTCTTGATGTACATTTTGTTATTTTCACACGTGATCTGTATCTGAATGAGACTAAAACTCAAATAATATTACGTGTAAAGGAAAATACAAATCCCACTGTCCATGTCACATTTGCAAGCGGTGGCTGGTCACATTCTTAAGAAATGAGCACAAATTTGCGAGAGCTGCGATCATGTATTTTTTGTCAGATACATTAAAAAGCACAGTTGTACATTCAGATGCATCAAGCATGGCGTCCTCAGCACTTAAAACTATACACAACATTAATGAGACAATTTAAAAAAAGAATTGCTGCAACATTTTACAGATTCACAGCATTCACACACATGCATCCACACATTCACCGTTGGGGCGACTGTGGCTCAGCAGGTGGAGTGAGTTGTTGTAAGATCAGCGGTTCGATACCTGACTCCACTGTCTGCATGTCAAAGTATCCTTGAGCAAGACACTGAACCCCAAATTGCTTCTGATGGCTGTTTCATCAGTGTGTGCGTGTGTTAGTAGCCAGTGTTAGGGGTGGGAATCATCAGAGGCTCCACGATACAATATTATGGCGATTTTAAATGTGTTGCGATTGCCGAGTACTGCAATTTATTACTTTTTTGTAAAATTATGTCGCAAAAAGAAAACTGTTCATTTCACTTCAGTCATTTTTACTGCAGCATATTGTATCCGTGGACTAAAAAAACAATCGATTATTCTAGTAGGCTACAGAAAGTTTAACTTTTATCTGTAAAATTAATAATTTGTATCATTAAAAAAATCAATACTTGGTAAAAATTGTTACCGACATTTGTAACGATTTGATACTGCCACACAAAAATATCGTGATACTATGCTGTAAGGATCCCCCCCCCCCACCTCTAAGCAATGTATGAATGGGTGAGTGTGACTCGTAGTGTTGAAGCTTTCCGAGTGGCTGGAAGACTAGACAGGTGTTATACAGGTGCAGGTTTATTTGCTGTTTTGCACGGAGGCTCCACACACAACTGTATACCTGGGAATGAACCTCAGGTTGAGTTTGAGGAAAAATAATAGCTTGAAAAATAAAAATCACACCCACCTAGATATTCTTTACTGCACAACAACACGTTCTCACTCCAACCTCGTCACATATCGACGTTTGGTCTTGGACTTTACACACTGGGTTTAGGAAAAAAAGAGCAGGGTTTGGCTTTACAATCTTACAGGAAGTGAACACTGGCCTCCCGGGTGAAAGTCGATGGTTGTTGGACCAGTCTCACCCACCCTACTCAGATGTCCGCCACCTTAAAGGGGAACTAATATTTTTTTTCAACCTGGGCCCTATTTTCCGATCTGCTTTTGTCTAAATGAATGCTGCCTGTTGCTGCTCCCTCTCTCTCCTCGTCCGCTCTTCAGTTTCAATGAGCTCTGCGTCCGTGTACGTCCGTGTTCAAATAAATACGGGTGCTCATCAAATTCAGATGGCTCATCCAGATCCAGTTGGTCAAAATCGGGTAAAAATTCAGCCATGGCTACTCCAAACAGTCGCATTTGTAAGCTTGCTCCAGCGGCAACTTCCTGCAACAACTCAAGTCTCGCGAGACATGAGACCAACTGCTGTAAAGCACCACAGACTGTATAGTAAAACACCAAAGAAGAAGAAGTAGAATCTCGCAAGACATGAGATTTCAGAGCCAGACTTTCACTCTCTGAGTGAGTGTTTTGACTTGCCGCAACAAACATGTCTGAATTTATACCCGATTTTGACCAACTGGATCTGGATGAGCCATTTGAATTTGATGAGCGCCCGTATTTATTTGAACACGGACGTACACGGATGCAGAGCTCATTGAAACTGAAGAGCGGACGAGGAGAGAGAGGGAGCAGCAACAGGCAGAGGAACATGTCTGAATCCAGCTCAAGGTAAAGACAGACGTTCATTTCTCCTTTCCGTTGTGTTGTCAGATAATTATACCAACTATCCGAGCTTATCTGTGTGAAAAAAATGCACTTTTAGTGGACGTATTTTGACGTTGTTTGACGCTGTCTGAGTGCCCTATTATTTAATATAGCGCGCGCTCACGGGCTGCAGGCAGGTCAGCCCTAGCTTCATACTGGAGAATGTCAAATATTGAACATCCTATCACTCATTTAGACAAAAGTAGATCAGAAAATAGGGCCCAGGTTGAAAAAAACATTAGTTCCCCTTTAACTTTTGTTGTTGTCCGGCTGCGTTTCCCCTGACACCACAGGGCGCCAGTAAACAATGCCGACATGAAAGGACCTTTTTTTTGGTCAGTGTCTGACGCCAGAAGTCACTAAGCAAGCGTCGGTGTTTGACAACTTTGAAGTGAGACCAGTTCAGTTCATTTCTGTCACTGACAAATGATTCTTATGGGGTGGTATTGTCGGGGGTGATTAATCAGCTATCGGCTTTTTCTTGTTCCAAACTATAGTTATTACCTCGGCCTTTAAAAACCCTGGTTAACCTCTATTGTACAGAGTCCTTTTGCAGGTTTGTGTAGGAGGTCCCTGGTCGCGCTACCAAAAATGTGCCAAGTGCTCTCCACAACTTCTTGTAAACAGAAAAGCATAACCAAGCGAGTCGAGTTGAGTAGAGACGTGCTGCACAGTGCTGTCAAAATGCAGCAAAAGTGAGCAGAGATCACATGAAACATCCTGTTGACTCACAGTATTATAGAAAACCTTTCAAAGTGGCATCTTCACAAACAATATAGTACCATGTTTCATCCACATGTTGCTTATTTCTTCTGTCATGTTGTCTTTTAATGTACTCAGTTTGATTTAAACTAGTAGACGGACTCACTGGGAGCTTTATGTGACCTGGTGACTGTAAAGACATTAATCTGAAAACACTTCCTGCATGTGATTATATGACAGCTAATGTAAAAGCATATGAATGTCTCAAGGCTGGGAGAGTAAACACAGGCTCCCTGTGTGTTGACTCCCTCCCTGACTCATGTCTGAACAGCACAAACGAGGTAATTAGTCGAACTAATCTGATTCATTAGAGCCAATTATGGAACATTTGTTCATTTATGCATCACGGCATAAAAAGCCACAGCAGCAAATCCACATCAGAGACTTTCCTCGAGGAGCTGAAGAGTAAATAAGATTCAGAGAAAATCTCGATGAGGTTGATTTGTCTCTTGAACGTCTACCTGGAGGAGTTTCATGACTGTCAGAGCGGAAAGCTTCCTGTATTTAGAGCAGGCAAATCAGAACGGCTCTTACAGTCCCGCCATGAAGTCATGTGTGGCCCCGCGGCCTCATGGGATCACGCTCAGTGGTTGGAAGAGATCACTGAAGCTCTCTTTTAATCTCTCCTTCTGTGTGAGCTCAATAAAGATTTATGTGAGTTCAGAACACTCGTCTGTGATGTTAACAAGGACGTCATTCGGCCGGGTGTTTTTAGGAGCAGATTAAAGTTTTTATGCTGCTCCTGTTTTTGGTTTTGATGCGATGAACTGAGCAGATCAGTGAGGTAATACGTTACATCATTGACTGGAGTTCTGATATAATTTAGACTTTATTAAAGCAAGTCATCCTCTCTGAGAGACATCTTCCCAAGCCAACGTAAAGATTGGGGATGTCACGAGACCCAAAACGTCAGCACCAAGTCAATGCCAAAATACTGGCGCTCTTTCCCTGGTGCTGTAGGTGATGGGTATGCAATTCTTTCTGACCTGAAGGGGCAGCGTATACGTCTGCAAGTGTTCTAGTCTGTCGATAATGCCAAATATTAAGTATCATTCTGAGAATGAAATTATAGCCCATATATATTGCCAGTAACACGACTGCTTTCACTGACTTGACAAGGACAGCATCTACACATCCTGATACAGTGGGAGGCGGTGCACCTGTAAATTTTGCGAGCTCTGATAAACACAGAGAAGAACAGCAACAAGTGCAGCACCATGAGCAGCAGCGCGCCGACTAGAGAGCCAAACAAGTCGTTGCAGTCGGTGGACACCATTCACAATTCAAGAGGAAGACAACATGATTGTGCCAAGGGTCTGATCAGCAAACAGTGTTAGCTGCAGCGGTTCACATCCAACACGGAGCCTTTAAATGGCCCCAGCAAACTCACACCAATATCGTTAAACCCTTTTACAACCGTTACGTAACACTGGTCATGTGATGCCACAGTTAGCGCTGTCACTGCGCGTGCAGGTGGACTCTCACCAACTGTCCCCGGCGTAGACAGAGCTCAGACCCCTGCAGCTGTCGTCACCAACAGAAGGCAGAGGGACTTTACTTTCTATTTCAATTACTTGTGTATGACATGTTGTCGTGTCTCTTTTTGACAGATTAAGTCGAAGCTTTTGATTCCAATTCTTAGGCAAATTGCTCAATAAAATCCAAAGTATATTTGAGAAGTTTTTTTAATGTGCTTTTCTAGTAAGAAAGAGTCAGAACTGTTCTTTGTTTTTGTTGCGTAGGTCAGGACTAGGAATATTAAATCATCCATATTTTCTCTCTACATACATGTTCATAAACTACAGGCTATACACTTCTTTCTTTGTGAGCTGAGCTTGACATTGTGTCTTGCCTGAACCAACGCTATGCTCAAGTCATATGACCAAGAAACCTAAGGCCATGTCCACACGAAGACAGAACCAATTTCGTTTTTTAAAAGTTTTCCATAAACACGGAATCGTCTCAACATATGTGTACGTAAACATGAAGCCACTGAAAGCGCTGTAGTATGTATGCAAGGCCTGAAAGTGGCACCAAAAACAGAGAATAAGAAATGGAGCATGCGCATAAAACTCATGCGATGTAAACAAAGAGGAAGAAGAAGATGGCGGAAAATACAAATGCCAGGGGAGCCCACTTTGTATGGACTGACGACGAGGTAGAGCTGCTACTTAAGGCTCATTTTTGCTCAACGTTAAATACGGATCCGGATACGGACGGAGCCTTCTGTCCGTGCTCTGTGATCATTTCGTCCGTATTTCTGCACGTTTCCATAAAGCTTACGGATACGGGCCAAACAGAGCAGTACCACTGGGAACCGTGGGGGCAGTGTTGCTGTCACTACCCGATACGTAGCTCTAGTGAGACACGAAGAACAAATAACAATTCAATTTCTCTCATCGGCAGTACCAGAGAACAGAATTCTCCGTCCTCCAGTCGTGATGTATTTAACGGCCTCAACGACCCCCGCCTCCTACAACGCTGCCTCTGTTTTTGTCTTTTATGCAAAAGGTACATTATCAATATCTCCTCCACAGTCGCCATGTTTGTTTATGAGTTTGTTGTTGTCATAATCTTTTGACGCTGGGCTGCCTCCTGGTGGATATATTGGTTAACATCCATGCCAATGTAAAGGGCGCATGGAAGTATGTGGGCATTGACAGTAACATCGTTTCAAACGGACGTATACATTTTTGTACGTAAAGGGAGCATAAATGGGCCGTTAGGGTCACACTTGATTCTTCTTCTGCAGCACAAAGGCAACCACTGCGAAGTCAGTCATTGTTGTTGTGGCGCCTTTATGCCTAGCGCATGCTGGTTAAGGGAGAGGTGGGGTGATGGCGTCATTGCTTCAGAAAAAAGGCATACCGTGTTGTAAATACGGAAACGTGAAGGTGACGTCTTCAGATTTTTTTTTCACTCTGGGACCCAGTTTCAAAAGTTGGCGTATTTGGGCTCCTAAAACGCTGCTTCCATGTTTACGAAAGGTCTATACGATAAAAAATCTTTGCGGACACACCTGATCTTGTCTCCGTGTGGACATGGCCTAAAACAACTTCACTTCTGACTCAAACTGAGCTCACTTTTTCACATAGATGTCAATATTTCTTTTAACTTGTATATCACCAAATCAAAGCTGACTTGGAACGTCCCACAGCGGTACGTTAAGGACACTGATGTCACTGTCTGCTTGTTGCACCTTTTCTGCCTCTGCTGTTTCATTTGATTTAATTTTAATGTATTTCTTCCAAACAGAAAATGTTTACAGTATGAAGAAGAGCTTTGGATGAATTTGGAAGTCATTATTGTTGTGTCTTTAATCATCCTAAAACCCCAAACCTCACCCTTTATATCAGACAGAAAAAGAAGCAAATGCTGAATACAAACTTTACCTTGTACTCCTGATCGTGGCACGGGGACCTCAAACGTCCTGCCAATAACCGTTTCTCACCCCAACTTGTCAAATAGCACCCCTTCCTCAGTGGGCCTACATGTCAAAATATGATGCGCTAGGTACCCTCCTGGACGGCATGTCAATTTATGCAGTGACAAAGCAGCGACGTTTGACAAGTCGGGTTGCTGCCTGCTGCGTTAACAACTGTCGCCGCCAAGTATGTATCATATCGCAGTGAAAGGTGTCTCTGTGCATCGTTGTCTGGTGCTCAGATCACAGACAAAGCAGCGGTATTTCAGAGTTGAGGGCGAGAACGGGCTCAATAATCCATCTGCAACACAAACTACAAGACTTGCAAAACCATTTTCAGGTTGTTTGTCAGTCAATTCCAGGTTGTGTTCTCTGGCTGTTTATTCTTTCACAGTGCAGTTTGGTTAAAACATCAACACACGGGGAGAAATCCATCAGTGAGGACAGACTGGACAGACACAGGTGCTGGAAACAGATCAGAATGCACTGCAGTGTCATCTTCCATCTTTACAAATCTGTTATCGCTGTGAAATAAAACTGGACACAGCAGAGCAACATTTTTCACTACTTGCATTTAAGCGAGGTATTCAGAGAATGCAGGAAATCACAAACTGAAAGAGGAGAACACAGCAGGCTGAAGGAAAACAGGTTTAACCACAGTACTGAAACGCTACCTTCATTAGCCTGAGCTTTCAGACAACACAACGAGGTGATGTTGTAAACTTCAGACAAAGACCAGGTGGCTGAGAGCAGCTCAGATTCTCTGCACAGATAAAGTGATGCAGGTCTATCAACTGTTTCTGTCCTCGGTTTGAAATAATTGTGACTTTTCCCCCAGTTTGCTCGGCAGGGGAAAGTGACGCACTTGATTGACCTCATCTTTGGGGAGTTAAGGACCAAATCTCAAATCCTGAGTGCTAATTATCTTAGATTTCCTGACCGTATAATTAGGGTCATTCCAAAGGAAATGAGGTTCAGTAACGCCTCTCTGCCTGCTCGGTAATGGACAGAAAAAGGAGTGGATGACAAATATGGCTGCCACAGTCACACCTCAGTAAAATCAAAATGTTTCTGAAGTGAAGCAGAACGAGGACGCCGAGAAGCTGCAGAGTGGTCGCACCAGATTACAGAAGACGTGGAATTCTCAACATTTACCTTAATAAAAGTAGGAACAGTGGAAAGGCACGATAAAGAAAATGTTGATATGTTGTTTTCAACTTTGTATGTACAAAAGTATTGAAACAGATATCAACATGAGTAATATTAAATAGAAGAAGAGTTTAGAGTCACTTTGAAAACAAGCCATTCCCAACAGAAGTGACGAAGGAAAGGAATAATGACCACGCAGCAAAAAGAACAGGACAGAGGACAGGCCTTAAATGCAGCAGGAAAGATGTGCTTAGGGAAAGAAAGAAAGAAAGAAAGAAAGAAAGAAAGAAAGAAAGAAAGAAAGCAAAGGAAGGGCAGAAGTGCAGAAGAAGACAGGGAAGAGAAGAAGTGTGGAAGGAAATAAGGAAAGAAAGGAGGGAAAAATGCTTAAAGAAGGGAAAAAGCACAGAAACACCACAGGAGAATAACGACAGCATTACTGAAAATACAGCAAAGGAAAGAAGGAAAGTAGCTCTGAAGGAAGCAAAGACAAGGACAGATGTGCAGAAAGACAGGAAAAAGGTCAAAGGGAAAAGACAGGACAAGGGCACAGAAGTAGAAATGGAGAGGAAGAATTACAGAGGGAAAAAGGGAACAGAAAGAAGAACAGAAATACAGAAGTAGAGTGAAGGATCTACGGATCCAAGAGTGTGAATCTTAAAGGTCCAGTGTGTAAGATTTAGGGGATTTAGTGGCATCTAGTGGTGAGGATTGCAAATTGCAACCAGATGAAACTTCTGCTGGTTAGAACATTTTGTGTCATTTTGTCAGATTTTTTACTGTGAGCCAAATTATCCACAGAGGTGTCTTCCTCTCCAAAACAAATGGGTCTTGTGATTTGAACCAGTAAATACTTTGAGTAAAGCAGCTCCATGTTACAAATCAGTGTTTCTTCAATGCTGTTTGGCATGTTGGAAAAAACACTGAAGAAAGATGTTTCATTTTAAAAATAAATCTTTTTCTCAATTTTTTTACCCACAAAAATGTGAATGTAGAGCCAGTGTTTGGTTTGTCCATTCTGGTCGACTGTAGAAACACAGCAGTGCAACATGGTGATCTCCATAGACTAGGACCCATTCCCCATGTAGATGTATACAGCTCATTGCCAGACGATTCTTATTTTCAGGTGATTATACACACCAAAGGAAACATAATTATTATATAACTAGTCCATAGCCATTGGTAGCTTTGTCACCTTCTACCTATGCCAGTCCTCAATGCCTATGTGCAGTTTCACATAGATTGACCACGTCAGTGAGTAGAAAAACGTGGGACTGACAGAATGACACACTGACAGTTTCCGTGATTATGTACAGCATACCATACCATGACTTAGTCATACCAAACATTAGAAACAACACCAACATTGGTCCACAGGGGGAGCCACAGCGATAGGTCGCATTTTAGCGATATTGAAGCATTTTTCTGTTGTTATAGCGCCACCCAGTTGCCAATTAGAGTTAAATTTCTCCAGTCACCTTGAGGCGTCCTGTTCTACATATCTACCAAGTTTAGTAAAAATCCATATGGCGGTTAGGCCTAGATAAGAAATGAGTTCTCTAGTGCCCCCATTTTGTTTGATGGGCTCAATAATGGAGGGGTCCCCTCAGATTATGTGTGGTCATATGCCTACAAAGTTGCGTGGTGATGGGTGAAACCCTTGAGATGTTATACACCTTTATGTGATGAGCCACGCCCTCCGCAATATTCATTGCCTTATAGAAGCTCAGTTTTAGAAGTTTTCCAACTTTTGCCAAGAGGGAACTTTAGATATTGCTCCCTAGATTATGTTCACCCAGTTTCATGCAGATCGCTCAAACTTCCTAGGAAGAGATCCATTTGAAGTGTTTTTCAAAAAATTCAAAATGGCGGAAAATCTATATAAGCGGAAGTTATGGGTTCTTGAGGCAAATGTGTTCCTCATGAGGAGAGGCATCTCTGTGCAAAGTTTCACGTCTCTACGACATACGGGGCATGAGATATGCCCATTCAAAGATTGACATTTCAATCGGTTGCTATAGCGCCCCCCTTTGGCCAATTGATGTAATATTGCTTCATTGGCATCCTCCCATGACCCTCTACCACTGTGCCAAATTTCACATGAATTGACCAAGTCTGGACCTCTAAAGCCTCACATCAACTCGTCATGTTGAAGTAAGCCAAACAGATTCATCAACTTATTGTCTCTGTGCACTATGAACTTGATAGAAATAACAGATCAATCTCATAGAAAATGTGCCTTTCATATATTACAAATATCCAAATCACGGTCAGTAGGAGAAAACTCTTATTAAACTACAAGCCTTTAATTACCTTAATTTTCAAAAGTCAGAAAATCACTAGTCTACAAAGGACATGAATATATTTTTGAGTGTACAAATAAAATGCATGATTGTATTGTCTAATAGTAGATGATATGATGAAATATCAAAGCATAGCAGAACTCTGACTGAGCAAAGTAAAGTAAATGTACTGCAGTACTGGAGTAAAAGTACTCAGTTACTTCTACCTGTGGTGTAGTGGGCTCTGTGTTCATGATCTAAAGGACATCGCCCACCCATCAATCAATACCATTCTTCTGACACTGTATCGTTCATCAATCAGCCGCGGCTCGCTGTCACACTCGTGGCCTGTTCTCAAGTTATTAACAGCAAAATGGAGTGATGATGAAAAATCACACTATTACTGTAAGCCTCCCGGAGGGAAGCTAAGAGAGGCTCTCGCTCATTCATCCAGCTTTTTAATGAGCAGCCATTTGTGTTTGTTTACCGGAGTTATGAAACCAGATTTATTGACCCAATTCCAAAAGGCATGAATTATCATCATCGTCCGCAGGGAGCGAGCGTCACTACAACCAGCTGTCTCTAAGTGGATGTGAGGGAAATGAAAATAAATGTGATGTCGATCGGTTTTCCTCCCAATACGTAAATGATGAGGCGTTTTGTGATTGGTGCTCAGAGGGGGTGAGAGGAGGAAGATGACGAGGAAGAGGGCTTCTGTAAGAGCAGACCCCCCGCTGTGTATTCACTTACCCTAATTTCTGAAAATCAATATCCCAGGAGGAAAATCATCTTTAATAAGGCTTAATATCACACTGTGTTGACAACTACCATCGCTTGGTCGGTGACTGTAGCGTCCCAGTCCAAATGATACAAGTCTGGACTGATGGTCCAAGGCAGTTTATTACATTCTCAATTCACTCCATCGACCAACATAAGAGCAGAACTGAAATGAAGTACAACAGAACACAAAACAAACCATTTAAAGGGCCAGTGTGTAAAATGGGTTGAAAACAGTGACATCAGTGGCCAAATTCTAGATTGCAGGGCTCACTCGCTCACCCCTCCTGTCGGGTAAATGACGGTGGCCTTGTAGGGACAAAAAGCCTTGCGCACGAGTTTTTCAGGAGTAGGTCTATCTATCGATGAGGTGAATGTTTATTTAGAAATCTAAGCCATGTTACGATATTGTAATGAATCCCTCACAAGCAGGAGACCAGAGGAGCTTTCGGGAAAAGGGCCAGTTTATTTGAGCACTCCAAAAACTCCGGTAACACTCCAGGGGGTAAAAGACTCCGTCCCAAACTCTGACTCTTCTAGCGTAACACACACACTCCATACACACATCCTCGTTTACCATACAGAGTGGGGACCCCCCCTCCCCTCTCTGCTCCACCAACCTCCAGCCCGCACACTGACTGACAGCGTAGCCGGTAAACAGAGCTCAGCTGTTTATTTAGCCTAGCAATATCTCCGGACTATAGTCGCTGCAATGGACGACTTTGAACGTGATTTTGAAGAGTTTCTTGTAGCGGACACAGACCCAGAGCCATACCTGTTTGAGCCGGAGCATACAGATGAGGAACTCCATGTGATGGATGCTGAGCGGGCGAGAAGAGAGGCTGAATGCACAGAATGGGATTCGGTGCTACCATCGTTGGGGAGATATATCATCAGGAGGAAAAGCGCCGCAGAGAGTGCATCACAAGGAGTGAAGTTGCGTCTTCTTTTCCTCGCAGATGATGGTTCGGGTTCATTCTCTTCTCTTCTCTTCATTCTCAGTGTGGTCCATTCGTAAACTTTATAACTAAAAAACTTTTCACTACTCTCTATTGACGAACTACTAACACTCTCTGCTGTTTCCTCCTCCCTCTTCCTTCCTTCCACTGTCTTCGTTGGTTCATTTATACACATGAAATGCGTTCTCTGGCTGGCTGGATTGTCCGCTCGGTCTGCCGTACATACATGGCGGCGCAAGATGGCGAACTCTCTAAAGCAAGTCCCTTGCTATATATATATATATATATATATATATATATAAAAGCATAATTATAAGGCTACGAAAACCAAACAAATTTTATTTTATAGCGATTATACACTTGTATAAACATATTAATGGGTAGAATATTCAGATTCAGATTCAGATTGACAATAAACCATGCCAAATATTACACACTGGCCCTTTAACTGAGCTAATGAAGTTAGCAATAATACCAAAACTCAAAGTTATCAGACAATGAGACACAAATAAAAACAGACAACACCTATTGTCTCAACTGGCGCTAAACACTGTTGTCAGTTCGCACAGAAAACAACTTAAGGAGCTGGAAAGTCCTTATAAGGTGGGCAGGAGGGGTGGTAGATGGGTCCAACAACCACTGGACGTTGACTCAGGAGCCTAGTGTTTTACTCTATCTTTGTTCAACTGGGAGAATGTTCCAGTTGTACTGTCCAGTAAAATCAGTAGACTCTGTACTCATTTATATTTCCATATTTAAACTACTTTACAGAGGACCTTAGGGTGTTTTAATTAGAAGTCAAATAAAATAAACCTTCTATGAGAAAACGCATGTTTCCAAAAGAGCACAGAGCAGAGAAGGGTTGGGACTTGGACTTGGGCTCTATAGAAAGTATTTCCTCTTTATTTATGGGTCTTTGACAGTTGTGTTGTCCCATAACAGCCACCGGGGCAGGGTCATATCAAACTCTGCTTACGACCCATTAGCCCTCGTAATTCTGCATCTGGCCTTCAGTGTCTCTTCTGTCGGATGTTGGATATCAGATGTTGGGATGAGACGCTACATACAGTGCGTGCGTCCAACAGTCCACAGCTGTGTAATTCAGCAGGGCTTTCAATGAGCCAGAACCTTTTCACTGAGCGCATGTGATCAGCAGAGAGCCTGACTGGGTCTCCGAGGGTTTTGCCTGCCAAAGGCTGCAATTTGTCACCTGAGTGCCCTTGAGGCCGGGGAAGCCATTACTGGCTTGGCAGGAAGAGGTGTAAGCAATCAGTGTCCGCCGGCCGACAGCGCTGTTCATTTTCACAAATACACCTCAGCTCGCTAACTCGAATATCTGACTGTCTCTTTGTGCGTCTGTCTGATTCTCTCACTGACTCTGTCTGTCTGTCTGTCTGGAGTAAAAGGAAACTTCCCTGTATAATGACAGAGAGAAACATTTGAGATCACCTTACGGCAGAACAACATAAAATATCCTGTCCTCTATCTCACATGTGTTAAGAATTTGTGGAAGACGAAAAAATGACTTAAGTGTCAATAAATTAATTAATGAAATGTATGAATACATTTTTAATATTACATTAATAAATAAAAAAGGAATAAATAAATAAATAAATAAGAAAGTAAATGATAAATAAATGGTGCAATAAATACAAAAATAGATACATAAATAAATATCTTTAAATTATTTAATTTTTTTTATTTGTGCATTTTTCTGCCTGAATGATATTGAAGTATAGAGTCCTTACTTCTGCATTTAATTTTTCATTTATATATTTATTTATTGTTTTCTCTATTTATTTAAGCATTTACTTTACTTTTTTCTATATTTATTTATTTATTCCTACAGAAATAATAAAAAGTTGTCAATTAACATGACATAAATACATAAATAAATATCTTAAATTCATTTATTCATTTATGTACAACTTTTTTTATTTATTTCAGAATTTTTCTGTCTGTATGGTACTGAGGTATGAAGTCCTTATCTCTGCATTTATTTCTTTATTTATGATTTTTTTTTTAAAAAAAAAATATGTATATATTTATTTTATCATTTACATATTTGTTTTTATTGATTTAATTATGTATTTATCTTAACATTTCTTTGTTTATTTATGTATTTACACCTAATCTACATTATTAAACGTGTTAATCTTAAAAATGGTGGTTTTGGTTCAATTTTTATAAAGATACTGTGACCTGCCCCAGATGCTGCAGCAAGGACACAGCCTTTGTGCATGGGGCACCTGCCCTACCAGGTGAGCTAGCGGGAACCCCTGATATACGTTTTCTAGGCGTTTTTTGACATATGATAAACTCCTAAATAGATATTTATGTTGTTATCTTTTTTTTTCTTAATTTCTTCCACTCATAGTCACACATTAAAGGGATAGTGCACCCAAAAATGAAAGTTCAGCCATTACGCTAGGTGAGGCTTTATGCTTCGGTCCCCTTGTGTACCAGTTTTAGTCATCTGCAGCATTTTTCGAGTACATTTTAGGCAGAGATATTAAAAAAGAAATTCTACTTCAGTGTGTTTAATTTTGTACTTACAATGACTGCTGGGGAAAATATGTCAGTTACTTTCAAATGAGACCATGCATGCACATGTTCTGAAGGTGAAACAAGAGCCACTTTCAATTTGTTTTGGATCTGGTGTGTTGACTGAAAATATGAGAATAAAAAGCAAAATGAAAAAGAGTATGTTGGTGGTGGCTTTTAGTGTGCGAGCTGACAATAAGTGAAGCTGGATGAATATTTCAAGCTCTTAGTCATTTGTCTTGTGTGTATCAGAGACAAGAGTGAACAACGCCAGCAGGTGTTTATTTGATTTCCCCGGGCTGAGTATAAATGTCATGTGTGGTTTAGGTGCATTATGTGAGTTGTATTAAGATGGAGGTCTGAGGGAAATGTTTCCACCCTGACAGACAGATGTGCAGAGCTGGAGAATGAGTCAGGCTCCTTTTTATTTCCAGGAACACCAGATTAGCTGCAGCAGAACACATGGTGATCTGTTTTCCACTAAATATTGATTTTCTGTTGACCCACAGAGATAAGTCAGTGTCTCGTCTCGGTCGCTTTGCTTAGTTAGCTTCTAATTTAACATTCATGTAAACAGACCTGATTTATTTAAAGGTTCATGAGACATTGTTTTTGTAACGATACATCCATCTTATCATCTTAAATCAGTGGTGCTGCAGGAAATATGGAATAAAGGAAATGATAAATTAAAAACACTGGAGCACAAAACCAAACAGGAGTAAACAAACGCACCCAGAACAACATCACATTTTTCCCCTCTCTGGTCTCTTTGGTTAGTGTGCATCTTACTGATGTCGTCTTTAAAGAGTTTCAGATTAAATCATAGAAAAGTGCTTTTCTGCTGGATTATTCAAAAATAAAAAAGATGTTTTTAAACACATATTTAGCATTTAGCAAGAGATAAAAAACAAAACAAAACACTAACACAGAGACACAGGACAGGAAAGCTCTCGTTCATCTTTACTCTCTTTATTTCAAGAAACCAGACCATCTTTCACCAAGAAACAACCGGATAGGCTGTCTGTGCAAACATTTAACGACCCAAATTTATGTGTATTGTTAGGTGGAAACCTCTGGTGGCCATAGTAACTATGACTGGAGCAAAAGAGGAAGTCAGGCAACATAGTATAAAGAGTGAAAAAGTGTGAGGGGGTGTATATGTCCCATGTGTAACCAAAAGTCAACAATAGCTTAGCGGGGGAGCGAAGGGACACCCTGCTGCCAAGGAGCTCGGTCGCTGTGACGTGACAATGCCCTGCTCTGTGATCACTAGGGCTGCAGAATATAGCCGGGCATCGTTTGTGCAGATGGGCACCTGTCCATGGGCAACCCCAATCGCTCCGACACCTCTCCATTTCATGCATGTATAGGTCGTGTTTGTGCATGTGAGTGAAAAAAATTGAATTTGCCCCTCAGGGATTAATAAAGTATATCTTCTTCTTTTTTTCCTTCTTATTTTAACATGTGTATGTAAGTTAAAGCTTCTGTATGCCGCATATGGAGCATTAATATGGCATGAAAGATTAGGGGTGGGAGATACATCAGCTGACCTATGGCTAAGGCCCGCCCTCAAACGCAATGAGCCAATCACAGTGTGTACAGCCATTCCCATACACTGGGACATTCTCTGCCTGGACGTCCATTGAAATGCATTACAGAAAGTCAGTTTGTTTGGTTTTATGAGCTTTTTCTGAGATTTTAAGTTTAAAAATGGTCAAACGGTGTGCATGGGGTACATGCAACTCTGACACAAGGTATCCTGAGAGGCTGGGCGACCAGGTGTATTTTTACACTTTAAACCATTTTGGCAACAATTAAATCGTAGGCAACTGGACTTTGATTTTGTCTAGAAGACGTTTCGCCTCTTATCCAAGTGGCTTCATCAGTTCTCAACGCATCGGTCTGACTAGTCCTCACTAGTCTGACAAACAGTGGAGTAAGACTCAGGTTTTTAACCTCTGTGGAGGTGTACACCCACCACCCTCATAAGACAATACTTGGTTAGTGGAGTTTCACTGGACCATTGTTTGGGTCAGGTGAGTCACACTAGTGAACGACAGTCGTTAGGAGTGAGTGGGGCCACTGGTGAGCCACAGTCGTTAGGCATAATGTGTGGTTTCCAGTGAACGACTGTCGTTGTGTTTCTTTGAGCCACTTGAGGTTAGTTTCGGGCAGTCTTTGTTGTTCAATCTCTTAGGTACAGCAGCAAGGGCCGCATTGTAAATGGGGGATAGGTGGTGTCTCAGGCCACCTCCCCTATTTAGAGATGGCTTCTCTATTTTTAAGTATTGTCTTATGAGGGTGGTGGGTGTACACCTCCACAGAGGTTAAAAACCTGAGTCTTACTCCACTGTTTGTCAGACTAGTGAGGACTAGTCAGACCGATGCGTTGAGGACTGATGAAGCCGCTTGGATAAGAGGCGAAACGTCTTCTAGACAAAATCAAAGTCCAGTTGCCTACGATTTAATTGTTGCCAAAATGGAATTGACCTGGATAAATGAGAATATCCACAGACTTAACACTTTAAACCACATCTCAAGCGAGAAAAGTGTCTCCTTTGGATAAAGTTGTGTGGTAACGTTAGACCACAACATCAACTCAACGTGAATAAGATTAACAATGATGTCTACATCTGTTCTAAGGTAAGTCAACATTGTGTTTGAGGCAACATATTGTCACTTTGCTGGAAAGAAATATAAAGTTATCTTTAACATCTCTAGCTAACGTTAGCTAAAGTTAGCCTAACGTTAGCTCCTAGCTGCGTTGTTCATCATGTCACCTTGTTTGCTGGGAGTTCATTAGCCTATTTTGTTCTAGTTTTGTACTTTGGTGATCGTACATCATTGTTAGCTGTTGTCCAAAGGGCTCTAGTTAAGCTAACGTTAACTTCTGGAGCTTAGCTTCATTAACTTATCTGTAATGGCAGAGATAACAAAGGTTGGCAAACGTTATGCTGAATGATTCAGTGTAAATACTGTAGCACCAAACTAACGGAGAGACACTCTTGGTAAAGATGGTAAAAAGGCCGTTATCCTTTTCTCATATTCTGAGCCAAAAACCTTAACTTCAGTGGCACTTTAACTTGTTGTCTTTGATGGTGATGGCAACCAGATGCGGTTCACAGGCGTACACTGTGACCTGTAAATTTTGGCTTGTAATTTAAGCTTTTCATCGACCTTCTCAACAATAAAATGATGAATATATCCCTCCAATGCGTAGTTTAGGCCCTTTTGGTTACTTCTCAATGACATCTGATCGTTATGTCCCCAAAAATCATCAGTTGCCTCCTGTGAAATGCCGTGTACTGTGACACCTGCCATAGCGCCGGTCACTGAATGTTGATAGTTTGTCCGAGTAGAGTGAGTGGAGGGGGGCGTGGCTTAGCCATAGGTCAATTATACTCAATGCTGTCTGTTGAAGTGTTGCTTAATTGCTCGTTTATGTCGTCACAGACTTGTGTTTGTCTGCTACTTGTCACAAAGCACCTCAGCTGAGCATCATCTAATGCAGTGGTTTCAAGCTGGTCCAGCCACAGGGTCCAGATTTCTCCTTCGTCATTAGTTTAAGGTCCACAGTTTAACATATTCAGCATCACACGTGTTTGGCCATGATGTTGAGCGAGTTTGCTGTCTCTGTGAAGTAGCTGTCTGTTAGTCACTCACTGTGCACCAGGAAATGGGCCTTCAAAATAAAAGCTCTGTGCCAGAAATGAACTCACTTGTGGTCCATAAAGAATGGACCCATGACCCACTTTTGGACCACAACTCACGAGTTGGGAACCACTGATCCAAAGTTTGTGTCTGGTCAAAGAATATCCATGCTTTTGATCAATGTCTAAACCCCATTTTAACATCACTTTTCAAAGTCTCATTGCTTAGCTATATAACACAGCACCACAGCTGGAGGCAAAAAGCATATAATTAGCTGATGCTTCACCAGGTCATTAGAGTGCTGAAAACCTTTGAGGCCAGCTCAACTTGGATTTTTAGCGTGTCAGACCTCAGCAACAAGTGTCAGGCGTCAATTTGTGGCTTCATAGCTCCGTCTCCCATTGAAAATGACTTGCAGCCTGCTGCGTCGCTCTTAATGTGAACACAGCATTAATCTTATCATGTAACTGCGACTGTTTCACAACGTTAACAGTTAATGGTCATATATATCATTGGCAAACAACCTATTCTGTTGTTTATGTATGTGGATGTGTTGCAGGAAACACATAGGACAAAAGTCATGAACCAGTGTGTCATCCACACATCTTTATCTTCCATCTCACTGTAACTTAAATGACTTCAAAAATCCTCAAAGTTCATCCTTAAGTGTGATCGTCCAGGAGTCTTAGAGCTTATAGCAAAAGTATAAATATTAAATGGGAAGTCATTGCAGTAAAAAACACTGAAGTAGTGTGCTGTGTTCCCCTGAGGGGTGTGAGGTCATCCTGCAGTCACAGATTGGTTCATTAACGGACAGTTCACTACAGTCTGACCCTCTGCCAGCGGTGGCCGCTGTCACTCACACTCTCAGCCTTTTCTCTGGCAAAGCAGAGGCTCATTACAGAGGAAGAAGCCTCAAGTCCACCTGACAGTGCTGGAAATCACTGCGCTCCGACCTTGGCCGGGCAGGGTGGTGACGCTGGGAGGCACACTCATTAATCCTGGAACATAGTGGACATGCAGCACTGTCCCAGTAGAGTGCAGTAGAAACAGATGACGCAGATGGACAGGAAGCCGCAGGACTCAAAGGAAATGATCTGAGATTTAAAAAAAAAAAAAAAAGAGGAAGCTGGTATAATCAACAGAGATGAGATGATGGTGTGGATGATTAATAAAAAGAAATAAAACTGATTCATCAGTACAGCTCAAACCTCTCCATCAAAACCTTCAACTATTAATTTTAATATGCGTGGAAAGATTAATTTCTAAGCAGAGAACATGATGAAAACAGGCTCACTCAGCATATCTAACCATGATGAATGAAGCTTGACATCTTCTGTTGTTTTACATAAAGGACTGTGACATTACAGCTCACACATCTTTACTGTCCCACACGCTGCCCGTGACCTCGACAGCAGTGGTCACTCCAAGCCATACGCTGTGCATTTCACGTTTGTGAACTTCGACACAATATCTGTCAAATCAGCTTTTTGTGGTCCCATGAAATGAAAAAAAAAATGTTCTTGGGTTTATTAATGCACAACATGAGACTATTTTTTTGATACCTTAGTTATGTACGTCAATATACTGACAATAGAGATACTTTTGTTCTGTATGGAGCTACATTAGGGTCAAAAGTTTTGTACTTGAAAAAATAAAATTAGAAACTGAAAATTCATGTGTTGATCTTCAATTTTTAAAAATACAACAATGTATTCAAAATAAAAATAAGTGTATGAAACGTTTTTTCAGGTTAAATATAATTTTGATTCACTTTGGTAATTCTTTTGAATAAATAATTTATTTTCACTTTTCACTTCCATATATATTTTGACTTCGTCTTATTTTTTTCATTTGCATGTTTTATCTTTTCAGATTCAGATCTTATTTTTTCACTTTCAAATCTTTTTTCCACTTTCAGATCTTTTTTTTTCAGTTTCAAATCTTTTTTTCAGTTTCAGACTTTTGACCCTGATGTGGCGTGGCGGGCGTGGCATCAGCTGAGAGGGGTGTGGAATCATGAGTGACAGTGCCTTCAGGGAGCGTAGGAACTAAACAAATTCTGACACTTATATACACCATATTCATATGATTGGCAGTGTAAAAATTGATGCCAGTGACAAACTTCCATTTAGAAATCTGTTTCAAAAAAAAGATATGAAGCTGAAAAAAAAAGATCTGAAAGTGAAAAAATAAGATTTGAAACTGTAAAAAATAAGATCTGAAAGTGAAAAGATAAAACATGCAAGTGAAAAAAATATTTATTATTATAAATATTATATATAAATATTTTTTTGAATACATTGTTGTATTTTTCAAAATTCAAGATCAACAATTTTCAGTTTCAAATTTTATTTTTTCAAGTACAAAACTTCATAGTTCTGATGCTGTTCTTCTTGTTTTGGGCTCCTTAGTTCTAGATATGAGAATAGAATAATATTCTAGATAACAGTGTGCTTCCAATTCTTTGTTAACAGTTTGTGTTAGTCTCTTTCCTTCTCAAGCTACATAAAGAAATAGTTTGCCCAGTTTGGTGTGGGAGACTTAAACTGGCCTGCATGGGGCCCTGACCTTGTTGATGTGACTTTAGGCTAACTCCTCCTGATGTACATTAGCTAGCTAGTTAGCTATAGCGTTTTGCCAATATTAGGTAATTTAAGTTGTGATTATATACAATGTAACGTGCCTGTGAAGACTGTGACAGTCCCTTTGTCACATATTTAACCATTTTCAAAATCTGGGTACACAGCATATCTAACTCTAATAGCAAAAGGGAAAGTTGACCGAGGTTTTGCCTTGCTCCGAGCTTGTTCAACATTTACTGGGGTGGGACTTAAGAAGGACTAACTGAGAAAAACGGTCTTGAAGCAACACTGATGTCAAAGTTTGATCATCTAATCTGGCACAATAATAAAACAATAGCTGGCAAAACTTGCTACAGTATCCATCCATCCATTCATCTGTTTTAATTCGCTTATCTAGGGCCAGGTCGTGGAGGCAGTAGGCTGAGCAAAGTACTCCAGACATCCCTCTCCCCAGCAACGCTTTCCAGCTCCTTCCGGGGGATCACAAGGCACTCCCAGTCCAGATGAGATATATAATCCCTCCAGTGTGTTCAGGGTCTGCCCTTAGGCCTCCTAACAGTTGGACATGCCCAGAAAAACGCTAACAATAGAAGCCAAGGAGGATCCTGATCAGATGCCTGAACCTCAACTGGCCCCTTTGACGCGAAGGAGCAGCGGCTCTACTCAGAGCTCCCCACCCTATCTCCAAGTCTGAGCCTAGAGTCACTCATTTTGGCCGCTTGTATCCGTGATCTCATTCTTTCAGACACCTTTGATGTTCGCATCACCCATGTCAAAGGTGTTTGAAACAATGGCAGCTGGCTGGCAAGAAACGATTGTGATCGCTAACAGTAAGCTAACACATGTCTGAAAACATCTGAGGTGAAAATTAGGCAACTCAGTAACAGAATCTTGGTTTTTGTTGGATCAGCGTTGCCTAGTTTTACTGTTTGTCCTCAGTTTTTTTGGCTTCTGTTTTCAATGTGCAGGAAATAACATGAAGCCCACTTCCTGTTTACAAACTCTCGCTATTACAGCTAAACAGGGCACTAACATATGTATCGTAAAACACTGGAGGTGAGAAACAAGCAATGCAGTTACGCAGTCCTGATATATGTTTGATCAGCACCGCCAAGGTTTTGCTGTTTGGATTTCTGTCTGAGTCTTTGTGTCTGAGTTGGCACCATGGCTTGCAGGCAACATTAAAATGCAGAAGTACAGCCTGTAGTTTGAGCAACGGCCCGAGAACCAGCCAAACTCCTTCGCTGGGAGGGCAGCAGGGAGATGTAGGCACCAGCTTATGGAGGAAGTTTACCACAGTTCATTTACACATACTACCCACATTGTTATGATACAAAGCTAATTGACAAAATTGGCGAAGTACCCATGGTGGCAGCCCGTAGAGTATGGAACAAGCTGTTAGTAGTACTGGAGGTTACTGGGAGCCGTGGCGACAGAGCTGCATGGCTGTGGATTTAAACAACAGAAAAACAGAGCAGATGCTGCGGCAACCGCTCACTGTTTGAAAGCACCTTAATGCTCTTGTGACTGAATCTCCGGCACCATATCAACCCCTGTGGCTTTAAATGACCATCGCATATGGCTGTGACACACTCACAGTGTCACTAATACGACCCAAAAACATAATGGAACTGAAATCACTTGACTTCAGTCCACCCGAAATACACCATCCCTGTGATGTTAAACCCATCTAACTCCACTTTGACTAGATATTTACAAAACTGTATTAATTGTTAAAAAGGGCCGCATTCATTATCTTAAAGTTGTACGTTTGTGTTTGCCTGACATCCTCATCTTGCAGAGTAATCAGCACATTAAGGTGCTGTATCATTGCCACCCCCACCTCATTCCACTAAGCCTTGGATGACATGCATTGTGCGTCTCCATGGCAACAGCTGCTCACTCCACTCTCGCTGGAGTATCCCTCAGTCTCCAAATCACCATGGCGACACCTGCTCGCTTCCTTCCCTCCCTCCCTCCCGTCAGCCCTGTCAGGGATCACCAGTCATACCTCGTCTATGTGTGTTTCCATGGCGATGGTCGATGGCAGCCGTGGCGCAGGGTGAACGGGTTCAAGATATGGTGTATGGTGCGATGTGATTGGTCGTTTTTGGGAGCGGAGGGTCTGGTGTGGTTGGTTGTTAGAGCGTTTCCTCCGTGCTTTACAGCAGACGGCGACCAGAGTAAACAGAGAATCCTCACTGACTCACTGACTGGACCAACATGTACAGTCTGCTGTCTACAACACTGTGTCCATCTTTGACTCTCTGTGGATGAATATGGAAACGGAAAATATAATTATTGATCCCCAGGGTAAAGACAGGTGGAAAAAACTGTACAATTAGTGCAGTGTTATGTCATTCCTGACCAAAGTGACAATATATGTGAATGAGATATATATAATCTCAATAGTATAAATACATAGATAGCTTTCTGTAGCTTTCTTTCTCTCTGTATACAGTATATACCTGTAACATTAATATGGACTGTGAATATATTTTATTATATAACTAGAATTACCACCTTGCGTATGCCTCTGTGAACCAGTCAAGTTGCACATATAGTTTAAATCCATGTCTGTCCAGACTCATATGTAGCCATGACAGAAGACAATGCTTCAAATATGGCTGCTGCTGCAATGAAGTTACAAATTTTAAAGCACAGATGCTTCACACACATCTTTAATTAGCATATGAATTCTTTAGTTATGGCCCAAAACACGTTTTGGGACATCACAGTGAAACTGTAACCAACAAAATCAAATTGGCTCAGTGTGGAGTGCAAGTGGACGTTTGACGTTTGAAGAAATGCCCTCAAGGTGTTCTTTAGATATTGTGGTCATGACAATGAGACGGAGGAAAGGTAACAGCAACCTTGACCTTTGACCGCCAAAATCTAACCAGTTCATCATTGAGTCCAAGTGGACATTGGCATTGACAGAGATATCGCCTTGACAAGAATGAGATAGATGCAAGGTCACAGTCACCTTGACCTTTGACCACCAAAATCGGATTAGTTCATTGCTGAGTCAAAGTGAACATTTGTGCCAAGTTTTGAAGAAATTCCCTCAAGGCTTTCTTGCGATTCCATGTTTAAGAGAATGAGAAGGAGGAAAGGTAACAGCGACCTTGACCTTTGAACACCAAAATCTAACCAATTCATCCTTGAGTCCAAGCGGACATTTGAGCTAATATTTTTTACTTTCCTCAAGAATAAGACAAACAAGTTTACTGTGACCTTTGACCACCAAAATCTAATCCAATCATCGCTGACTCCAAGTGGATGTTTGGGCCAAATTTGAAGAAATTTCCTTGAGGCATTCTTAAGATATCGGGTTCAGGAAAATGAAACGGAAAGACGGTGAACAACCCGAAAACGTAACACCTCCCACCATGGCTATCGCTGGCATAGGGGCATAATAAATTATAGAAATTCATGTGGTGACATGTTTTATTTAATATCTTACGTAATTTTATATTTTCAACTTATTTCAATATAAAGTTATATTTTCAACAAAAGGATATTTTTTAATATCTAATGGGTCTATTTTTCCTCATTTTGTTTTTGCTACTTAGTCACGTTTCTGTTTGTATTTTTATTGTTTTGTAATTTTTTTGTGAATTGCTGATCTTGACAGGTGTTTACAAATAAACTTTTATTTTGAAATCACGATGATGGTGATGACAAACTCATTTAAGGCAATATGATATATTACAGTAGGATAAGTGTGATAAATCTGTGATGTGATGTACTAGCTGCAGAACTGCTCTGATATCCTGATGGAAGAAGATGGAGACCTGCAGAGAGCCGACGTGCCCTGAGGCCAGCGGCAGCCAACAGACAGTGGGCATGATTGACAGGTTTTGAACCTCTGACTCTGTGAGCAGCTGTCTTTGTTTCCACCAGGTTGCACCACATGTTTCATCTAATCCTCAATCCTCTGACACAGTCTACAATGCCACAGCCAGGGAAAATACTCTGCTCTGATTGGCTGGCAGTGAAAAGAGCAACTCAGCACCACATCTTGTGTGGAGTCAAACCATTGCTGTACCCACTCATCGTCCATGCTTTCCTCTCAACCGCCACTTCAACTGCTTTCATTGCTTTCACTTCAGCTGTCACTTGAATTTGTTTCAACGCTTCACTTTGAGCTGTCACTTCGACTTCTTTTAGGAACAAATACAAATGAATTTAGTTCTGCTTCAACTGCAACTTCTTTTGAGTGCTTCAACTTCAGCTGTAACTTCAGATCATTTCTGTGCTGCTGTTTCAGCTGCAGCTTCTACTTCTCTAAGGGCCTCAAATTGAGCAACAACTTTAATTATTTTCAATGCTTTTGATTCAGCTTCCATGTCTTCAGTGTTACAACCAAGCTGCAACCTCCTGGGCTGAAAAATGAAGCTAACGCAGTTGTGCCAATAACTGCACTTCCTCTAATGGCCACTTGAGGCTGGCTTCAACAATGAGTCAGTCCCAACAGACTTCCGTGTTAAAGTATGCAGCTTTACAGCAGAAATAAACATGTTTACAGCCTGGTACATGAAACAATTTTGGTCTCTATAGCTAATTTCAACATTCATGACAACTGTATGAGGGGTGAATCTTTATATAGCTCACCTCTTTTCATTTTATTAAGGCTTAAAGTTATGCATAATAAGTGACAGTCTGTCTGCTGATAGTGTCCTCTGCTTCAAAATCAGATCCACCCCTTGCTCCTCCACAGCGCCAACCTCTCACCAGTATGATCACCTCTGGCTCCAAGAAACCAAGATGGTGAAGGCCGAAATGCCAACCTCAAGGCTTCAAAATGGGAGTTCATAAAACAAAGGGTGACGTCATGATTGCTACATCCATTATTTTTATAGTCTGTGTTTATAGCTTCGGTTTCTTTCTGCGCTTCTGCTTCAACTGACACTTCAGCTTCTTTTGGTGCTAAATTTCATGTGCCAGGTAAGACATACCCCATTTCCACCAAATTAGCTCTGGTTCTTGAACCAGTTCTGTTCAGGATTCTTAGGGTTGGGGTTAAATATGCTTAACTTTAAGCCTTAAAATGTAAACAAGTGAGATACATGAAGATTCACCTCTCGTGAATGTTGAAATTAGCTATAGAGACAAAAGCTGTTTTTTGTATCAGGCTGTAAACATGTTTATTTCTGCTGTAAAGTTGCACATTTTAAGATGGCAGTCTATGGGGATGGACTCGCTCTTGGAGCCAGCCTCAAGTGGCCATTAGAGGAACTGCACTTTTCAGCAGTTCTGCACTGGCTTCATTTTTCAGCCCTGGAGGTTGGTGCTTGGTACAAACTCCTGAATGTGTATTGTTGCTGATGCATGAGGCAACCCCCTGTCCTGACAGAGACGTACAAGGTTCACATCTGCAGCTGTGTCAGAAGCAGTCTGGGGTTTTCTTCCGTCTCAGTCTGCTGGGTTATTGAATTGAACTCTGGGAGAATGAGCTGAGAGGTGCTGAATCTCTCCCCCGGTGCTGCCTGCAGCTGTCATTGAGCGTGATGAGATTTGGACCAGCTGATGTGAGGGAGAATACTGAATGAAGGTGGATGCAGGTTACCTTGGTTTTTAATGCTCTTCAGAAATATTCAGAGTTCTTACTTTGTCAAGTTGTTTTTCTAGTCTACGTTCAAGACACTGTACACTCCACTGTGTAAGAGTATACAGCATGGTATATTTCTCCTTCATGTTTTGTCCACAGTTTGCAACTTAAAGGCGAGACGATACGACCAGCAGGGATCTGTTTTCCTGCATCGATAGTGAGCTCTCTGCTGAGAAGTCACAGCCCCGAGGTCATCCTGGGATACGGCCGGTTCCCTCGGCTGTGAAGGAGCAAAGCGCTACCAGAACTGTTTCCGTTCTCAATTTAAAAAATCTAAATGCCAATTTATCACAACACAAATTCCCTCTTTATATTCAGCCTGAGAGAGAAGACATTAAAGCCACATATTTTGTATCCTGGAGGTGTGATGATCCAACCAGCAGGCGGCTACTGTCTTGGAACATGTGAAGCCCATTTGCTAGTAAACACAGCCCTCAGGTCATACTGGGACGCTGGCAGAGCACTGGGGTATCAATAATATGAGGTGCTGCATTACATTTTTGTTTTTGAGGACAAAACTAAATGACCAGCTGGGCAGGAAACGTCACACAGACACCAAGATGAAACATTTTCAGGTAAAACTCTGTCTCGTTGTCCCTCTGCTCTTGTGTCTGTACGTGCACTGCTACTATTCATACGTCTGTTTTCCTGCAGTGACAAAGTAATTCTGATTTAGACTAAACGCAGTGACCTGCAGTACTCTTCTCTTGTTCCTGCTGGTACTATGCTGTGAATAAGAACGCTGACAGCAGCACAGACAGTGGATGCACATGTGGTTTTGGAAATACTATACAGGGGTATTGCATACATGAAGGTTTTCTGCATGCAGTATGTGCAGTGCTTGTAGGTGAAGACAGTCTGCACAGTCACAGATCCTGATCATCATGCAGTGATGCATCTGCACGGATGCTCGCTGATATGAACAGCTGACAAAATTCACGTAACATGGACAGTCACACCAACGTGGTTGTAGAGAGAATGGATTTGCATCTATCGTCACAGTGAAAGTAGTAATTACATTTAACTGCACAAATAATTCTTTTAACTATTAGACTGTCCTCCCAAAAAAAGGGTGTACTGGTTGCCTGCGCGAGCAGCTAAAGACCAAATTCAAGTAGCAATAAGGACGGTCCAGTGTGCCGAAAATGTTGTTCCCAGTCCGACCCTGCTGGCTAAGCTTGTTGTTTAGCATACTGTCAAATTACATTTACTGTTTCTCAACCGTACGCAGTGTTACTGACTTTGAATCTTGCTAGCATGACGTTAACTCTCTGGCTCAGCTGTTCCAAAGGGTTCTATGAGCTGAGTGGATTAGAAATATTTTTTTATGCCACGTTGTATCTAAGGTTCGTCCTATTTACTGGTGTAGCTAAGAACATTTCCACTGCTAAAATGTTATATGATGGTGCTGCTTGCTCCAGGTGTAGGAATGCATGATAATACTGGCACGTCTTCAGTATCAGCAGATATTGGCTTTAAAATAAACAGAATCAGAATCAGCCAACATGTTTTTTTCTGATTTTGCACAATGAATGAATACTACATACTCTGGAGAGCTTTGTATTTCATGTCTCCATCTGCTGGTGGGCCGTCATGATAAGAGCATACATGCATAATATGATGTTAATTCCACTACAGAAGAGACCTGATGATCACTAAAATTAGGTAGGCAAAAAAATGGATAAATTGATATCAGCCAAATGAGTTGTTATAAGTTGGATATCAGCAAAAAATCCAAACTATTGTGTATCCTTAGGTATTCGTCATTCTCTCAGGTGTAAGTTGACTTATGAAAAACATATATATTCTTTTTTTTCCCTTTAGCAAGTGACCAGGGTTTAAGTGGGATAATGCCCTCTGAGGGGTCCATAATCAGAATTAATGGACTCATGTCACAGCATGTCGCATGGTTCATGCCTCCCCATCGACCATTAATTCCTAATAAAGGACACCTTGTCGGGCTTTATCCCTTACATTAAGTCCGGACCTCACCTGCGGGCTTTGCTCAGGAACATCCCAAACACAGCAAAATAACAAGAAATTACCGCCCTGCAGTTGTATGCCCTGCGTGCACCAGGCAAGTTTACATCCATGTCAGTGAAAACATGGATGCTTCCCACACAGAAGATCTATACAATCAGCACAGTTTCAAGATTAGAGTCACCAATTCAGTATCTGACCAAATGTCATCACTTCATTTTTTCCAATCAGACATTTGTGTGAAATTTTGTCATAATTAGCATATGAATTCTTGAGTTATAGCCAAAAACATATTTTGCGGGGTCATACTGAGCTTTACCTTTGACCACAAAATTCTAATCATTCTTGAGTCCAAGTGAACGTTTGTGTCAGATTTAAAGAAATTCTTTCAAGGTATCCTTTAGTTATCATATTCACAAGAATGGGACAGAGGAGTTCACGGTGACCTTGACCTTTGACCTATGATCACCAAAATTTCGTCAGTTCATCATTCAGTTGAAGTTAATGTTTGTGCCAAATTTGAAGAAATTCCCTTGAGGTATTCTTGAGATACGGCATTTACAAGCAGAGGACATAAGTATGTATGTATGGACGGACGGACAACCCCAAAACACAATGCCTCAGGCCACTGCTGCTGCTGGTGCGGACGCATGATAACATACAGGCAAAGGGAAGAATCTGTGCAGATAAAAACACCACCACACACTGAGAGTGGGACATAAGTGATGACTGAGAGGGATTTCTTTGTGTGAGTCAACACGTTGTTTTTAGGAGGATCCTGTGAGATACTGAGCTCTGCATGTGAGGATGTGTTGTTGTGTTATCCGCTGATCTTTCTCTGCACTAACTTGTCTACATTGTTGTACTCTGAATAAAGTGATTTTGATTCTCTGTCAGTCCTGCACACACACAACAACTTATCGATGACTGATGGATCACGAGCCGCCCGGCTGCTCCATCAACAACACAGCAGAAAGCTGGAAATCACTTTGAAAAAAGGCTAATAGGAAACACAACTGTGCTGCTGTGATGGTGTTATTGATATCGATGCTTTCATTACGGCGATGGGATGACCATCGATCGGGCTGACACAGTGCAAGAGGAACTCATCAGGTCAACTAGGAGCACTACCTACTTTGAAGTAGGGTTTCCCAATCTGGGGTGCAGGGGCTTCCTGGGTCCAACAGCAAGACAAGGTAACAAATGTTTAAGAACATGCGCAACAAAAATATTCGTGGCTGGTAAATGATGAACAGTTAACTGTTGATGTTTATAGTTACTGCAAGTATTCATCAGACAGCCATCATTTAAATATAAAGGAGGAAAAGTACGTTTCTCCCCCTGAGTTACATACAGTACTGCAGGAAAGCTTTCTTCATTTCCTCCTGTGCAAACAAATCACACCACGCAGCCTCTCTTCTTCTTCTATCTCTGCTAAAAATACAAAATGAATCTCCTCCTTTCCTTTCTCCACCTGCCTGAACAGAAATATATTTCCTTCCAGAATATTCTTCCTATCACCAGGAGAGGAGACCCCCTCACACTCGGCCATCCTAACACACACTAACACACACCCCCCTCGCGGCTCGGCGAGTGTGATATATGCGCGTGGTTATCATGGGAAATAAACTGCAAAAAGCAGCAGAAATAGCTTTTTCACAGTCTGGATGTGGAGTCATAAATCTGAGCGAGACGGCGGCGAAGGCGTCTCTGGGTCGTCAGCTGAGGTCTCAGCACGGCAGGAACTGTTGGGTTTATTTATGTGTGATTACACCCAGAATCCATCTGGCCAGAACCGGCCTCACTGACTCTCACTGAGGCTCCGCTGTGAAGATCAGCACGGACATGTGATCTTTTACCGTCTGATGTAAATGTACAAATGAATATGCATTGGTGTGCGTGTTCACACGACACAAGAACAAGCTCACAGCTCACAGTCCCAAAAAATGAACTAGCTCATGTTCATGTATTGTTTTTTTAAACAGATAACCCACACTGAGCAGATACACGTGTTGCTTCAAATTCGTTTTACATGCGGGGGACATTCAGATTTATTTTTTCAGACTCTGTGGGAACAATTTGCATTAAATGTGATTTTTTTTTTTCAGTTGGAATGTGAACTGATTTGTTTGGAAAACTCCTTCAAATATTCATATGAACTGACTTCAGCAGTGCTGGCGCTGGTCTCAGTTGGCAGTTGCACTAGACATGCATGAGTCTGTTCCCCCGTCGAACAGTGGAAATGTGTAGAGCTCCTCTCTGTGGCTTAGTTAAAGAAAAGCTTTGGTTCAGAGCGACTCTGTCAGTCCTTTTAAAAACAAACATAATATTATGCAATTAATATATTTTGATAATGTCACTTCAGTCAAAGTCAGCATGGATGTAAACACTAGGATTACTGTAACTCTCTATTATCAGGTAGCTCTAGTAAGTCCTTAAAAACTCTCCAGCTAATTCAGAATGCAGCAGCACGTGTACTAACAGCAACTAAGAAACGAGATCATATTTCTCCTGTTTTAGCTTCTCTGCACTGGCTCCCTGTAAAATCCAGAATTGAATTTAAAATCCTACTGTTAACTTATAAAGCTCTAAATGGTCAAGCTCCGTCATATCTTAGAGAGCTCATAGTGCCATATTATCCCACCAGAACACTGCGCTCTGAGAACGCAGGGTTACTCGTGGTCCCTAAAGTCTCCAAAAGTAGATCAGGAGCCAGAGCCTTCAGCGATCAGGCTCCTCTCCTGTGGAATCATCTTCCTGTTGCGGTCCGGGAGGCAGACACCGTCTCCACATTTAAGACTAGACTTAAGACTTTCCTCTTTGATAAAGCTTATAGCTCCTGAGTTGCTCTTCCTGAGCTTTCTACCGTTTTTTTCCCCCGTTAAAGGGTTTTTTTGGGGAGTTTTTGCTTATCCACTGTGAGGTCCAAACTGTGCATTCACACCAAAAGCGTCATGAGCGCCAGCGGTCGCTCAGGTTGCTGGCATTGCGCTGCCTGGCAGCTCTGGCAGGGCTTGCAGAAGGCTGCCAAGGGGCGGGGCTTTCAAGCTGCGCTGCAGAAGATCTCTTTCTTTCATTCTTTCTTTCTTTCTTTCACTGTTCCGCCTTGAGAATATTCACGGTCTGCAATTGGCTGCTGCTTGCTGCTGCTTCGGTGGCGGCGCTGCTCATTTGCATAAAGTTGAGCTTCTCTCAACTTCACGCTCCGGTCGCTGGCATCGCGCTGCTCGCTGCTGCCGACGCTCCAGACGCCCTTCGTAGCAAGCGTACATTGAAAATGGATGGCTTATGACGCTCATGACGCTTTTGGTGTGAATGCACAGTAAGGACAGAGGGATGTCGTATGCTGTAAAGCCCTGTGAGGCAAATTGTGATTTGTGATCTTGGGCTTTACAAATAAAATTGATTGATTGATTGATTGATTGATTGATAGATATAGTTAGGGCTGGCTCAGGCTTGCCCTGTACCAGCCCCTAGTTAGGCTGACTTAGGCCTAGTCTGCCAATAATACACCGGGCACCTTCTCTCTCTCTCTCTCTCTCTCTCCCTCCCTGACAGGAGAAAGACTCAACGGGTCTCTCTGTACAACCAAACAGTGTTTTACTCATACACTACTAAAAAAACTGAAATGAAACTGATCTTGTTCTGAGGGCAAAAGTTAAAAACAACAACAGTAATGAAGGCTGGAGCAGTTTAGTAAATACACAGCAATCCTCCTCATCCCCTGCTGCACAGCAATAATAAAAACCACATCGTGACATAATGTGATACAAGGACAACATGACTTCACACAGAGTGGACACACTATTAACAGCAGACTATACATCACAGCTGTCATGTTTCCAGTGAAAATGACCTTCTCTGTGTTTGAACACGTTTCTGCTAAAAGTTCCTCTTTTACCTCTGACGACATTCTGTGTCCTTCAGTCTGAACCCCAGTGCAGAGCTCACAGGTGTGTATTGGTTAACTCAGCAAACAGCTGAATCAAACATCTGGAACTGTCGATTTTTAAAAGACAACAAAAGCCTTGTGCAAATGTAGGCTTTTAAAAGGACAACAGCAGGTAAACATTCCTGTGAGCAGCTCTAAAGACGTCTGACTGACTGGACGGACAGAATGGTTTTCATGCATGTCAGCGGAACGCCAATACGTCCTGTACGATGCGGTGTAGCAGGTGGAATGGTCGATGTGTAGATAAATCCTCTGTTCAATGTGTCACCATTGATTTGGGAGGGAAAAAAAGCTGCAGACTGATGACTGTGATCAAATACTGCTGCGACCATGATCTCTACCACAGTGGTCCAGTCTACTCAAACCCAAAATTCAAAGGTGAGACTTTTCTCATCTGTGTGCGATAAACAATTCAGCCAACTTCAATGAAGTCACAGGAAGATACTGACTAAAAACTAACCAAAGAAAACAATGCAACATGGAGATTGAAAAATATAGATAATCAGAGAACATGTGATGTCACATTTATCTGCTTAAACCAACCACCTTTTACTGCCAAGACATTTCTACTATGTCAGTAAAATCTCCTTACTCAGCACAACACTACAGATATACAATTGTTTATCTCAGAAACATATCGATATCAGATGAATAAATTGGAGAGGGGAACACACGGGAGCAGAGTGGACTTTGTCATTATTCGCACAAGTGCAGTCGTTTAAATCAGATAAGAACCAGCTTTTATCTTTGTCCCCGTTTAATCTCATCTCATTTTACCCAAGAAGACCTTTCTTCTTCTGTGTAACCTGTGGAGAACATCCTGTTTCTCATTCCACTAATTCCCTCCCCAGAGGAAATGGGAGCACATTGTTTACGTTTTTAAACCATTTCTAAATTCAGCGCCGCGCCGAGAGTTGCTGTCAGGACGAGTAATTCAAGCAGCGCTGAAAGGGGATTTGTGTGAGGACTTACTTTACTTTCCTTACTGTAAGTACTCCTCTGAATAATGTCTCACCTCATGCTTATCAAGAGGCAAACCTAAGCCAGTACTAGCAGTAAGATACATTGAGTCATCCAAAGTGAAATACTGATACTGTAGGATGATGTCTGTCCGTCAGAGGAAAAGTTTGGGAAATTTTTTATGCTTTTAAACCAGGTAAAGAAGTAACCTTATCGAGCTGAATGAATCCTGAAACTGTAATTAAATGCAGTATTTAAGTAAAAGTACTGATTTACTTAGAAACAATGTGAAAGAGCCGCAAAAACAGATCCCACAATCCCACGAAAAGACGTAAAAACACAGAGAATTTAAGAGCACAAACCGTGTTTGTTTGTTGTTTATCATTATCAGTGTTCAACCTTCTGCAGCTTAAAGGGATAGTGCACCCAAAAATGTAAATTCAGCCATTATCTACTCACCCATATGCCGAGGGAGGCTCAGGTGAAGTTTTAGAGTCCTCACATCACTTGCAGAGATCCAAGGGGAGAGGAGGTAGCAACACAACTCCACCTAATGGAGGCTGACGGCGCCCCAGATTCAAATGCTCTAACTGCCTCTCTGTACTCCCGCGCTTGTGTGCAAGACCAGCGAAAGCACATGAACACACATGAAGGCGGTGCCCATGTCTCACGGACTTGCGCAAGCGCACACACAAGAGCGCGGTGCACAGAGAGGCAGTCAGAGCTGCAGGCTACAATGAGGCTAAAAACAGAGTTCAAATGACGTTTTTCCAAACAACTTTTTATGTCGGGGCTTCAGGACACTTGGATCACTACGGACGAGCAGTATGGAGATATTTTGTGGTTTCAGTTATGTGTTTTTGGACGTTTGAATCTGGGGCGCCATCAGCCTCCATTAGGTGGAGTTGTGTTGCTACCTCCTCTCCCCTTGGATCTCTGCAAGTGATGTGAGGACTCTAAAACTTCACCTGAGCCTCCCTCGGCATATGGGTGAGTAGATAATGGCTGAATTTACATTTTTGGGTGCACTATCCCTTTATAACCACTCTGGTTTCCTCTCTTCTTCCTCCTGTTTGCTCCTCCAGGCGAGTTTTAGCATTAATAGCTACAACCACAAAACAGGTGCGTGCAAGGAGAGAGAAATAAAGCCACATGATGAAGTCATTTGTACGCAGACACTACTTTAACACTGCAGCCTGTGCGAAAGCGTCCTGACGTTGACAGCAACACGAGGGAGAGACACTTACATGCATCTTTTAGCTTGTTCTAACTGAGCCGCTCTGACACAAAGAGAATGAGATATGATGACTAACTACAAGCATTTAATCACAAACAAAACTGAGCAGCACCTCACCAAGAGACTAACGAAGCTGACTGAGGTCACGGCTGCTGGTTAAAATATCCGGTTTAGCTAATAATCAGACTCTTTGTCAGGTCATGTGTCACCTCCATGTGTGAGACTGTATTTCCACCCTGCTCCACTCAGAAGGCCATTTAGACATCATGCGTGTCCTCAGGGCGTGTTTAGTCTCCTGTAAAAGGTTCCTAAAATGAACCAGTGGCCTCTGTGTGGAAGCAGGAAGCCATTACGGAACAAATGAAAGGCAGCAGCAGTACCTGAGAGTGCTAGTTAAGGTGCCTCTGACTGTTAAATGACACCAGAAACTGCTGTTCAGTCCTGCTTCAGAGTCTTTCTGCTCCCTGTTGCTCTAAACACAGTGTTAAAGGAACACTTCACCCGCAGAATGAGCATTTGTATATCAGTTACTCACCATGTGTGACGCTGATTTTGGGAATAAAACTTGTTTTTTCTCACATGGCTTCAAAGCAAACGGAGAATTCAAAAACACATAAATTTCTTGATGAACTGAAGTCATGGGGGTCCACATTCAACAACAGTAAAACCATATAAAAACATCTGTTTCTAGACTCACACACAACTCGGGCAGTATAATCCAAGCCTCATTCAGGCAGTCACACGCTCAGTATTTCCCAAACACATGCATTTTCACTAAAACCTTACTACTTAAACACTTCTGCTTAAAGAGTCTCACACATGGACGAGCGGTGCGCCTGCCTGTTAATCTGGGGGTGACGTACCCCTTTAAAATGAGTGTGATATATGTCTAACATATTGTGATGTTTATTTTAAATTTAATTGCCATCTGTACATGACTATTTTTAGTTATCAATTTTTGGTTTTAGGGAACACAATGAAGTCAAGGATTGAACCAAACAAAACAAAAAATCTGAATACTAATAATCTACATACATTCATATGAACTGTGGCCTGTCTTACTGATGTATAAATTATATTGTCATCAAGAGCTGAGACTGACATGATTTACCATAATCTAAAACGATATTAAATAAAAATTAAATAGAAAAATGAAGCAAAAGAAAAAACCAAACCCTGTCCTTGGCTGCCTCCACTTTGATCGCTGTTCAACTGCATCCTCTTTTTGGCAGAGAGATAACGACACATTGTCCCTTATAAATTATTGATTTGATTGCTTCCAAAAACATGCGGAGGAGGGTGTGATTTTGCTTTTTTTTTTTTTTTTTTAATCTTATGGTCTGCATAGCTTCCTGTCAGGCTCCATCCAGCCCCAACAAGCCCACCGGTCACTACTGCTAGTTGTGCTGTAGCTACCCTGTCAGTCGAATCTGACTTGGCTGTTCAATACAAATATTACCTTACTATATAATGACGAACTCTGTGTGTGTGTCTGTTCCACGTTTTTCTCCTCACTGACTTGGTCAGTCCATGTGAAATTTGGCACAGTGGTAGAGGGTCATGGGAGGATGCCAATGAAGCAATATTACATCAATTGGCCAAAGGGGGGCGCTATAGCAACCCATTGAAATGGCAAACTTTGAATGGGCATATCTCATGCCCCGTATGTCGTAGAGACATGAAACTTTGCACAGAGATGCCTCTCCTCATGAGGAACACATTTGCCTCAAGAACCCATAACTTCCGCTCATATAGATTTTCCACCATTTTGAATTTTTTGAAAAACACTTCAAATGGATCTCTTCCTAGGAAGTTTGAGCGATCTGCATGAAACTGGGTGAACATAATCTAGGAGCAATATCTAAAGTTCCCTCTTGGCAAAAGTTGGAAAACTTCCTAAAACTGAGCTTCTATAAGGCAATGAATATTGCGGAGGGCGTGGCTCATCACATAAAGGTGTATAACATCTCAAGGGTTTCACCCATCACCACGCAACTTTGTAGGCATATGAGCACACATAATCTGAGGGGACCCCTCCATTATTGAGCCCATCAAACAAAATGGGGGCGCTAGAGAGCTCATTTCTTATCTAGGCCTAACCGCCATATGGATTTTTACTAAACTTGGTAGATATGTAGAACAGGATGCCTCAAGGTGACTGGAGAAATTTAACTCTAAACTCTAAAATTCACAAACACTGTCTGAATACATTGCTCTTCTTAATGGGTTCAGCTGACTATTTAATCTGCAATTTTCTATGACCTGTATTCCAAACACACACCAAGTGAAACTGTACGTGGGCAACTGTGCACCACTCAATGGGTATGGACTAGTATATATATATATATATAAGCCACTTTTACACTGCCTGTTCATGGCAGGAATACCGCACCATTATGCTGCCTCCCCGTCCTGTATACAACATACGATTGTGGAAAGGGCGACAGAGTGTTCTCGCCTCTGAAGCTAGGATAGTAGATAGTAACAGCCTTGAAATGAGGTCTGTGTAAAACGTAAAGCTGGAAAGACGTGACCATGGGTGAAACAGGTGTGACGTTTTGATTTTGCATTATGTTGGCTACCCACTGCAGGAGATTTAAAAAGCAGCTGTTAGCAGTTAGCGGTTAACCCAAAGAAGAAGAACAGCTGCTGTTAATGTCCACAAATTGGGAAAACAATAAGATTCAGGAGCTCCTTACCCTCCGAGCAGAGGACGAGATCAGCTGCTTTGTAACAGGTATGGTAAATGGTTGTGACTGACATGTGATGCCATTTTTGTTGTTTGGAAAGTGCTGCGTATGCTATATGTCACACTAGAAGCCGACGCTGCTGTGTTACATGTCATGCTTCTTTTGATTGTGGGATGCCAGGATGTTGTCTATAAGAACACACTGGATGCAGCCGTCATTTGGTTTATATAAAAAAAAAGAGGTATAAAAAAGAGACTTTGTATTGTCCACACAGTACGATCTCTGTGTAAAGAGGACTGAAGTTTTAGAGTTTAAACAGGTTCAGCAGGACGTTCAGTGTGACAGGAACATTTACGTCATATACTGAACAGGCTAACTGCGCTAACAATGGATCGGAAATTTGCAACAACATTTTTTTCCGACATTACAAATCAAACAAAAGCCACCCCCAAGCAGAAGAGAGAAGATAATGTCACGTCAGAGCGTGAAGGCCTTTGCACAATGGGTCCATTTTCAGTGTGCGGAGGATTTTGTCAAGCTGATTACCGTCTGACCTGTTGAACATGAGCTGTCTGAGTTATGACAGGATATGGTGCGACCAGTTCCTCTGTCTTGTCACAGATGTGTCCCGCTGCCACTTTTTTTCTTCACTGATTCTCGGCAAACAGACGCAAAAAACACAGAAAATGTAACCCGTTCCGAAAACTTTTAATGACGGACAGAAGTTTTGGACTCAGTGTGCAAACGTGATTGACACAAAGTGAGGTCGCATTTATTTTGTGACCATTTTGGTTTCAGTGTGCAAAGGCCTTTATAGTGGAAAGTTTCTCCTCCTCTGTGCCGCTGCATCTCATCTCTCGTCAAGAGCGCTCACTCTGCAGCAAAATCCGGGGACCAAATCATCCCCAGATGTACACTGCACATCACACCAACTAGCAAAAAAACCAAGACTGCTCAACCTGAAGAAATATCAGTCGACTGAAGGGTCTCCGACTGATGAGTCCAATCTCCCACTTTCAGGGGGCAGCCCTATTGAAAAGCAAACCCCAGGGCATAAATTACTCACTGCTGCCCAGGAGGATTAATATTATTATGAGAGCCTGCAGTAATAATTGAAAGCAACTTTGATGAATTAATCAGCTGTTGACAGCTGAATAGCCAGAGGACACCATTTAGAGAGATTTCAGTGAGAAACTTAAACTGGAACAATAAATTAAAACAAATTACATCACATACACTTTGTCAGAAAATGATATGCTGTTGCTCTCTGTGACATACATGAAGAGGCAGGATCCAGGAGCATTTTTTCCTGACTAATGACAACAAAGAGGGAGGAGGGGCCGTCACTAAAGATCCAGGAACACTGGTTGCTTTAATGCCAAGGTTTGAGAAATGATTTATTTTCTCCTCTCTAAAATGTCATCTTTGTTTGACCTAGCTAAGCACACAAGATGTATAAAGATCATTTTATGTTCTGACTGCAAATCATTCTGTCATCTGTGACCTGTATTAGAGCATCTCACACACAAAACAGCATGTGCCATTTTGAGCAGAAAACTGGGCTAATCAGATGCAGTTTTGAATCCTGCCACATGTGCAAACACCACATCAGAATATCTTAAAAACATCAATAAGAGGCGGCGCAGCTGGAGGGTATGAGACACCGTCCTGTGAGCGGAAAGCTACAGGTATCCTTATATATGCAAAGAAACAAATTCCTAATTGCACTGTGTGATAGCAGTGTTTGAAGTCCTCCAAAAAATCTTCAAAGAGAATTCTTAACAATGATGACGGCAGCACTACATCACGTCATCTCCTCCTCCCAAAGCAGCCGGAGCAACAAGCTCCTGCACTCCTCTCCACAACTTCTATTTATGTGTCATTTATATGGATGTTTCTGGAATCAGGTCGCTGCTGAAAGTAATGTGTGTTAATGTGTGTTAATGCTGACAGCAGCAACCACGGCTTCTTCCATATTTACACAGACGAACGTTTGTAAGATTTTGTGTGATGAGTCTTTAAAATGCTCAACTATTCAAGATAATCAGTGACGAGCCAACAGGTGCATGCTGGGGTGGAGGTGGGGCTGCTGTATGTGAACAACAGCACCTGTAGCAGGGATATAAGGTGAGCAGGGTCGCAGTGACAGAAACAATGAGCAAGCAAAGGAAGAAGTGCAACTACAATGTCTCAATGCAAAGGGTGCCTTGGATATAAACTCAGTGGCCATTTTATTAGGTACAATTGCACAATTTAATGCAACTGATCTGCCATAACATTTGTCTTTACAAAGCTCATAATGTTCAGCAGTCTGGGACAACACCACTAACACTGACCTCCATGGCAGACATATAATTGAATTGACATTATAGGCATCATAAAAGTAGAATTTATGGCACAAACGTTGTACTGGGTTGTCTTAGACTGTACGGGTGTACCTAATAACTAATAATGGGATACTGAGTGAATGTTTCAGTACGATATGTTAAAGAAGAGTAGAAGCACAGCTCTGCCTGAGAGACCATTTCAGTCAGTTATCTCACATGGAGCGAGTGAGTTATTATTATCCATGTGAAAATACAGCATGATCTGAGATTGATGATATTAACCCTCTGAAAACAGAGCTCCTGCATTTTGTTTTCATGATCCTGATAATAAATTATCTTAAATTAAAAAAAATATATATATATATATATATATATATATATATATATATATATATATATAAATATATAAAAGCTAGAGCATTCAATCTTTTGCAGCAGAAAGTAACTGTACGTTCAAACCAGAAGCTTCCAAAGAGGCAAAGTCTGTCGCGGACGCCCAAGAAGCACGACTGTCAAAAATATTTGTGGCAGCTTTGGTCGCTCATCACGTGAATCACTGAACATTTGATCATGCTTGTCAATTTAAATGAGCCGCAAAGCGAACTACTGGCTTGAAAGCAGCGTAGTTGCTGCTTGCTGTTGTCCAGTCAAAAAGCTCATAGTTGGTCGAAAGAAAGTTATGTTCAGTCAATGAAAACAGAAAACGTATGTCATCCCATTCAAACCAAGCAAGGAAGACTTGCATGCTACGTCGCAACATTAGCCTGAAATTCTCTCCTCTATTACAAACATTACACACTTTAAAACTCATCAGACCAACCAACTACCTCCATGACGCCGTCCCAAGCGTCGTTCTTTTTATTTTGGTCTCTGTAACCGAACAGCGACACATTATAAAGGACTGAACGCAAGTAATAAACTTCTCGATATCCATTGTCGGTACAAGTGTGCTGGAGGAACCAAAGTTACATGGCTTGTTCTCTGGGACCCGCTTCATTGAAGCACGTCAGCATTCCGATTGGTTGTTGCCGAACCACGTCAGAGCTCATTACCATAAAGTTAAATGAGTTTTAACTCCCCTCCAGTCGCTTTGGTTGCCCAAGACGCGCAGTTGACGATCGGGTCAACCAAGTCGCCCAAGTCGCCGGGCTCTCATTGAAAATGAATGCCTTCCACCATTTTGGAAGCTCTGGTCGCTGTTGGGTTGGTGTGAACGTACAGTAAGACTTTACTCTTTTTCACCACCACGTTTTCTGCGTGCGATACCATCATTATGTTTTGCTACAAATGGTCCAAAAGACGATGAAAACGTGCAGTGGCGCCAGAGGAGCAGAGACGCAGGTTGATAGGAATGTCTGTTGTATTCTGTTTTTCAATTTCAATACTTTTACCACTTATTATGGTTTATTGACCTACATAGCCTTTTAGCTTTTAGGTTGTACAGATTAAGGGGATATGAGTAACCACAAAATATCAGTGAAGGCACTGGGGAAATTTCTACTCCAGATGAAATCAACTAAAACCCCTTTGTACTTGCACATCTAAAAAAACAAAAAATGCACATAGTTCAAATAAGTTATAAAACGTTAAGAAATGTTTTGTCTATGTCGTTACATTTAGAAATCTTTTGGATCAGGTTGTACAGATTTTAGGGATATGAAGCAAAATTACTCATGTAGGCACTTGCAGACCGTTTTTATGACACAGTTCAAAAGGTTGCCTTGATACTCGATACAGAGCCAGCATTGACATCCCTAAATTTCACCCAAACTCCCAAATTTAGGTTACCTGAACGACAACTGAACCCCACACCCTGACAGTGTTAGTGCCCTGTCTTACTCTAAAAACCCAATTGCATTGTGTTTTTTTAAATGACTGAAATGTCTGAATGTAGGGCAGGGCCAGAGGACATTTCTTTGAAGATTAGACGTGTGGTACATTATCTACACAGCTCCCTAAGCTGCTGCCTCAGATCAGACATGTCAGAGTGAACATCACTCCTTAATGCACAAGTCTTGTCGTCCATTGAGAGCGTCAGTGGTGACGGAGCAGAAAGGTCCAGACAGAGACGCACTGCTGAGGCTCAGCATGATGACAACACTCACAGTACAGTATGACACTTAGGACACACCGATGAGGACAGATGAGAGGACTGCGTCATGATGACAGGGAACTGGTCAACATGGAAACAGGGGCAGGGGAAAACTCTAACTCAGTAAAAGTTTCAAGATTGCAAAGGAAAAAAAAATCCCTGCTGGGTGGAGCTCTTACACAAGAAAGCCTCTACTCTTCATCACTTTGAGAAAAGTGGAGATAAGAGACGAAAAAGCACTGCGCACTCTGCATTAAGCTTGGTGCAGAGACATTGTGTGCTGTGACGTTGCGATGACTAATGTGAGTTTGGGGGTGTCGTGTTTTTGACTGGCACTTCTTGGCACATGTGCAGAACATCCGGGGGCTCAGAGATTTCCATGCTGGCAATTAAAGACGAGCACATAATGCCTCAAGTGGGCCGCAGCAAATACAGTGATAGAATATGTTTGACTAGTGTAACATTTCATCATCGCCTCTGGTTTTTACTCCCACTTCCTCAGTGAGCAGCGTCGAGTCGACAACGCTTAACTGTCTATCAGATGTTTGAGGGTTACACAGTGCTGGGATGAGTCCTTAAATCCTCTTCTTTGGTGAAATAATGGGAAAATACTTGATTACAATTGAAAGGCCAACATAAACAACCAACAAATTTTATTTCAGAATAAATAAAGGTGCATGAGTGGTCGCATGTTGCCACGTACTCAACTGACAAAGTACTGCGCCTGCTCCTCTCACTTCCTGCTACATTTCCAAGGGTTTTTAGTCTGAGATGCCCGTTCTTATCTACACGCACAAGTATTGACTTGATTTCAGCAGCACTGGAGCCCACTAATGCATAAACTAATTAAATATACTTTCAAAATCATGTTGCTACATGAAAGAAGCCTCTCATAGCCAGAGCTCTCTCTACACATCATTTTAGCGCTGTGTGTAAAACAGCAACAACCTCCGAGCTAGCAGCCTACACCCTAAGACCCCGATCACACAGAAAGCGTTTTGCAGGTAGCAAAATGCGAGGCACACCACACTGCCTTTTTTTTAAGATTGAATGCCACTAATAGAAAAACGCTTGCTGCACCTTTTTATTGTTGCTAGGCAACCACCCCGTCATAGTCTTACCCTAACCTCCCCAAGTACTTGCTCTAGGTCTGGTTGAGAGTGAGAGTTTTTGTAACTTGAGGAGTTCAGAGCACTGCGGCAGAAACGCGGGGCCTAGAGTGTAGAAACATGAGGCGCCTAGCAACGCAAAAACTGAGAACAAAAAGCTTCATTCACATTACAAACAAAAAGTCACCTCCAGCTGCTAAAATGCTTTCTGTCTTCTGTTCCTGTGCAGGGATTTATCCATTTTAAATCCAGGGCCCGCCTACACATGTGCAAATGTTCCACCAAAACAAATTCTCTCCCAACACTGTTTTGCAAGGGCACCTCTGCTGCATCCTGGACTCAGCGCAGCCAAACATGACTGTGATTGGTTTCAAGAAACAGAAAACAATCCAGAGCGTTTTTCCCCCCCTTAGTAGTGATTTCTGATTGGTTCTGCCAGACTGTTTTCAAATGCTGGCCCAGCACTTAAACAAAGTGTGGAGATAAGTCTACCTATGCGGGACTAGGAAGTCACCAACAACACAAACTAGTTTGAGCTGTATAACTGCACAGGCTCAGGATCAGATCAGATCACTTAAAAGTCATTCATTCATTTTCTGTAACCACTTATCCTGTTAGTGGTCACAGGGAGATGGAGCCTATCCCAGCGGACACTGGGTGAGAGGCAGGGTTCACCCTGGACAGGTCACCAGACTATCACAGGGCTGACACATAGAGACAGACAACCATTCACACTCACATTCACACCTACGGACAATTTAGAGTCACCAATTAACCTGCATGTCTTTGGACTGCGGGAGGAAGCTGGAGCACCTGGAGGAAACCCACGCTGACACGGGGAGAACATGCAAAGTTCGCACAGAGGGTGTTCCCCCACCCAGGTTCAAACCAGGAGCCCTCTTGCTGTGAGGTGACAATGCTAACTACTGCAACACAGTGCCACCTCTCAAGAAAGTGAAAGGGCAAAAATGTTAAAATAAGAAAGTAGTCGAAAACATTTACTAAGTAGTCAATCAATGACCAACAGTAGGGGGAGGATTTTAGACGTGTGTCCTGGGACTCACACTGTCCCTCCATTGTCATCAGGACCAGTCTCTTTAGGGCTGACCTGAACCCTATCCCCATGCCTCCTTCCTGTGGCTCTCCTTCAGCTGCTCCCTTCCCGTGCACAAAACCAGGTCAATCAACAACGAGACCCAGGTTGTCCGCCATCAGGATCTTAAGGCCAAGACACAAACCTGACAGACATCCACTAATACACTGACTATGGATAAATACCTCATACGAGCCGACTTCAAAAACTGCAAACTATCAGACAGTGAGCCGAGCACATATTTTAATCGAATATTCAGTATGCACACACGCCTACCTTTCACTGAACACCTGAACATACCAACACACACCCATGTACATCTATACAGCTACAGTACATATAAATCACACTAAGTCAGTCTGAGTTCTCAAGGCCAGCCCAGCCCATTAGTTACGACTGTGACTTTTCAGGGTCAAGACAGTTTGACGAGGGATCCCATATTTAGTAGCAATATAGTGGCTTCCTTGTGAATGTATAAGTCCTCTAAATAATTCTGAAAGTTTAAGCATAGATAATAAATGTACCAATTATCTGATGAGTTAATTAGTAATTGCCAAAAAAGTTTATTGACTGTCACTATAAAGTGTAAGGGATGTTTTAATTTAAAGCGTCCAGATCCCAGCAGCAGAATTCAGTTCAGTAACCTTAACTTTATGTACAGCACAGACTATGTAATATCCAGATGAGTTACACTCCACATATCAGGAACTCTGTGCAGTTTATGAATTAGTGGGAATCACTCTGACCCTGCAGTGTCCCTGCAGGCTCAGCGCTGCAGCGCCAGGCTGTTTTGGCACAGCGGCTGAGCCAATTCATCACCGCCGCCGCCTCGGAGGGAGAAGATAGATTTTGTTGTTGAGTGCGTGTGTCCCCGGGGTGAAGAAAGCAACACTATCTGGATGTTTTAGGGATCAGGGTGAATGGAGGGAGTGTGGCTGCCATCAGCATAGTAGAGTCATAAAACAGGAGCTCCGCTGATTGTGGCAGAATCTCGACAGACGATCTGGAGGAAAAACTGAGGTTTCGCATGGCGAACTGTGGAGAACAGAAACATCTACTGTGGGTATAAGCTGATAACTGATCTCTACAACACTGCGGGTTAACACGGTCAAAGCTCTGATCCCTCATGATTCCACCAAAAAATCCATCAGCCATGAAGACTAACAGGAAGACGAAGAGGAGACGGCTCAAACTTAGAGAGAAGCTTAACGCCCATTTAAGCTTGAACACACCTCATTTATAAATCCAGAGCTGTGACAGCACTTTGCTCCATCATCCCTGTATCTCATCTCCTGTCTGCACTGGATGTGTGATAGTTTTACATTTAAAGGTCTGTTTTTACCCAAGGTGAAGCAGAGTAAAGACATTCACCACCAAAAGCTCATTCGGAGTGGAAAATTTCTCCTCCTTGACGTTTCACCGACGGCCAAGAAAACAGTCAACAGCCATATGTGTTAACGTTAGTAGCAGAGGGAATGGAGTGACAGGATGTGGCTGTGTGAGACAAAGGATGCAGATTGGCCCCAAACACTTTGCTCAAAACTGTACATGTGTACAGTTTACATCTTGTACTAAATAACTCAGCCATACAGTAGTTACATATGTAACTCTGGCTCAAAATGCAAAATGTTTTAATGTGGTTCAGGTCCTTTTTTTGATGTGTCTGCAGCCATTGGTTTCCATTCGTTTAGAATCAATGAGCACAGTCATTAAAACTTGCATCGATTGTGTCATATTTAGAGACGCAACAATTAACTGATTAATCAATAGTCAATCGACAAAACACTAATTGTTAAAGCCACTTAAACAAATCTCTAAACAAATACATTCTCACTCCAACCTCGTCACATTTCAGTGTTTGGTGATGGACTTGGGTGTGTTGGTTGTTGACGTTCTGGGACGCCGTGTCAGCTTCAGCCTGTTACATGCATTGTCTGATTTCAAAATACACTTCTGCTTTCACAGGAAATGCACAGTTTGATACAGTCTCTTTCAAAATAAAAGCACTATGTCAGTACAACACCGCAAATTGACATTTTTTTTTCTTCTTCAACAACAAACACACATGGTTACGTTTAACCACACACACACACACACTCACCTGGCCTGCAGGGTGAAAGTCAGTGGTTGTTGGACCCATCCACCACCCGTCCAACCCACTCTACTTGGACTTTTGCTGTCTTAACTTACATAGTTGTCCCACTGTGTTTCCCCCTGATGCTGCTGGGCGTCATTAAACAACGACAGCGACTGGCTGTGTGTCATGCTGACGAGAAAGGATGGCTTTTTTTGCCAGACGTCATTTATCAAGCGCCGGTATTCAACGATTTCGGAAGTATCATTAGTTGCAGCCTTTTGTACATCAGGCAGAATTCATTCACAATGACTCAAAATGTGACTCATAAAACTGAACAGAAACATAACTGAAATGCAATATAAACTTCATGTTCACTATGTTGGATCAACTCAAGTAAGTTCCAATAATCTTTTTATGCGGTGCAGAGGAAGTAAAATCCTGGACACCTGGAACTGTGGACAACGTATGTCCACAGCATGCTCTGCACCATGGTTCGCTGTGATGTGAAGTGATTTGCAGTAAATGAGCTAAAACATGCAGAACCACCGGTTTAGTCCTTTCACCTTGACTTCAAGACGCCATGATGCACACGTGGCCTTGGTTATGGAGATGCACTGTATGCATGTATATATTAATACACAGCTTCTGTATGCAGACTTAAACAAAGACTCTGACCTTCTGCTTAATGCCATTCATCCTCTGAGTCCACTGACATGCTGTCGCATTTGTCACGCCTCAGGCTCAGGATGCTTTCATACCTGCTGAGGGTCGTTCTTTATGTGGGCTGAGGCTGTATAGCAGGACCAGAGGGGTGATGCTCCAACATGAGGTGCATCCATCTCTCAGGACCAAAGTCACATGTTGACTTTAAAGACTGAGACTCTCTGATTGAAGACCTTGGCTCCAAAAACTGCCACGTATGGACTGAACCACTGGGTTAGATCTGTTTTAGGGATAATAATTTCTCTTTTTTGCCCTTTTCTTGGAGAGGAATTCCTCTGCACACAATTTTTTTATGCTCAAGTCTGTTTCGGACACTCACAGTTCAAAGATAAAACACTGACATCTAAAGTCCGTCATAATAAAACTGTGCCAGCATCAAAAGTTTGAGTGGAAATCTTCCGACAACTAAGACCAGATGACAGTGATCGGATAAATGCCTCATGTGTGGAATATCACAAAGTAAAAGACATGACAGCAGAAAACTGCTAATGTCAGGCTGTAATACAAAAATACTCTTTTCTTTTCTTTTATTAGTTGGACTGAATTGAACTGCGGAGACACAGCTGTCCTTGAGACGGCTCTTTATCTTCTGTGGAATATGGAGCTGATACTGTAACACTGTAAATAGCATCTCCTTCAAGACGTATTGTAATCCACAATACAATAAAAAACACTCTATCTTGGAGTACAGTGAATTTCCGGCACAGAGCTTTTACTTCAAAATGCCATTCCCTACTGTAGAGTGAGTGACTAATGGATCACCACATGACAGAGACAAACTAGCTCAATAATATGGCCAAATGCAAGTATGACACTGAATACATTCAACTGTGTGGACCTTGAACAAATGACTAAGGAGAAATCTGGACTCCGTGGCTGCACTAGTTAGGAATCCCTGCTGAAGTGGTAGTGGTAGTATGTCGTAGTTATAACAGGAAATGGAGGAGGAGAAGGAGGAAGTCAGATGACATTGTATAAAGACCAGTAAAGACCACGTAGGGATGAGGTTGTGGATGGACAGGTCATACAAACACAGGACTTTGACCCTGGAGACCGCTATTCGTGTCATGCGAGAAGCCAAACATTGACGCAGAGTTATTTCAATGTGGGCGATGCACAATAACCAACGTACTTATTTTAACCCAAACCATGATTTTTATTAAACTTTACTAATCTGTGACAATTTCACAACATTAAACAGTAGTTGCCGGATATAACTTTATATAACTTCGGCTCTGTGAGCACGTAGCCCATTCTCCCTCTGAATTCTGAGTCAAATACCACTGCATTGTTAGCAATTTCCCCGTCACAAAGACACCTTTTGTGCAATTCAATACACCACCGGGCAGCATCAGTTTGTAACGCCACCAATGACAGCTTCATAGAAACAGCTGGAAAGTCCCTATAGGGTGGGCTGGAGGGGCAGTGGATGGGTCCAACAAACCTGAGACTTTCACCCGCGAGCCAGCTGTTTGCTTCCTGTGTTAGCTTTAAGGCAAATCATTACGCTTTTTTGTAGATCTAACCATGTGCTCTTGTTGCACAAATGTTGAAACAAGGGGCTCTAGTTTCCCGGCGCAGCGCAGGGTGGCAAACCCCGCGCAGAGCTAGTTTCAAGCAGCGCAACCCGAGGCATGCTCAGTTTGGTAGTTTGGCAGACCAAGGTGCGCTGAGATGGGTGTGGCGGCGCAGCAGGGGGAGGTGTCGACAGATCCAGCTTGGCGCAGTGACAGTTTCGTGCCAAAAGGCTTCGCCGAAGGTGCACTAAAAGCTCGCCAGCTGAAACCAGGTCTACTGTCAGCGCAGGGGGAGCGCAGCCGGTGTAAGCCGAAGTTTGGCTGACCGGCGGACAGTGCGCACACGTCACCAAAACCTCACAAGCAGGTTTCCAGAATATCAGGCACATTAACGATGCAATAAATAGCCACAAAACCACTATTCAATGCAACTATCTGCAATCAGCACATAAATGTATCTCTGTATCGACTGTCCCGTCACATCTGATGTCAGATCAAAGGGGATTGGCACCGTTTGGCACGTTTGGCACGCGTAATGGAAACCCAACCTGATTTGATTAACACAGCTGCAAACTAATGAGTTCACATCCCTCTCAGCCAACCACAAACAGCCACAGCATCAGATAGGGAGTATATATTCAGCATCTGTCATCTTAGAAAAGCCAAAAGAAAAGAAACAGAGTGAGACTGCGAGAGAGAAAGAGAGAGCACACGAGCACGAGAGAAACGCAACATTGATTTACAATTGTGGTGACCTCCTCCCAGGCTACCTTTGCATCATCAGCCCGTGGAGGTCTGCTCACAGTTCTGTATATTCGGACACTGCGAGCTTGGACCTCCCGGACCAAAACATCAGTTTCTTCCTGGGAGAAGTTTGTCCGTCTGACGCTGCTGCTCTCTTCTGCCATGGCGAATTGAGTAAACTCTCATTACGCCTTCGCACGGCACATTTAAGGGCGAGGAGAGGGGCTCATTTGATTGGTGTGATGTGTGTAAAACCCACTCCACGCCTTCTCTCCTCCCTCTTTCTGACTTGCACAGGTAGGAGGGACGGAGGTGGGAAAGAGCCAAACTTGCAAAATCCGCCTGGCCACACCCAGTTGGCGAAGCGCAGGTGTGCTGCGCCCCCGCCTCGCCCAGTCTGCGAAACTAGAGCCCATGGTGTTTTACTGACGTTTTTAAGTGTATTTTGAAAAAGACTGTAAGTATCTAGGCAGCACAGTGCTGTGGTGGTCAGCATCGTGGCCTCATAGCAACAGGGTCCCTGGTCTGAACCAGGGTTAAGGGAGCCCTTCTATGCAGAGTTTGCATGTTCTCCCCGTGTCAGTGTGGGTTTCCTCCAGGTGCTCCAGCTTCCTCCCACAGTCCAAAGACATGCAGGTTAATTGGTGACTCTAAATTGTCCGTAGGTGTGAATGTGAGTGTGAATGGTTGTACCCTGCCTCTCGCCCAGTGTCAGCTGGGATAGGCTCCACCCCCCTACCTGTGAGAACGGAAATGTATTTTAAAAAGTCAAACTGCATGTAACAAGCATAAATTGAAACGCTGTCCCGGAGGGTAACTAGCACGTCATATTTAGACGGGAAAGCCCACAACAAAGCATCAATATTTGACGAGTTGGGACGACAAACACGTAGCAGTGCCTGCGCCTGTCGCTGGTACTCTCCAACAGTCACATACGTTTTTTTGAGAGTCATTGGCAAACAACCTATTTTGTCATTTAGGTATGAGACTGTGCTACAGGTAAAGCAAGGTCAAACTTTTGATTCATAAAAATGCTCCACCAGTGGAAGACTGGCATAAAGAGGTCTTAAAATACTGACCTACAGTTTTTATGATGATATGAAAGGATTCATCAACGTTTGAGGGAACCATTTATCAATGCAGTGGACCCCTGAGGCTTCTTCACTAAATAACTGACTACAGACAACTTTATTTTTATTATATATTTTCTCAGAACTTGTTTTTCATGTGCAGTCTCATTCTTACTGTGTGTATTTGGTGTGAGCATGTTGTTGTCTTTCTTCTTTATTAATTGTTTTTACTCATAATTTATCAAATCAGTGAAGTGATCAATATTTAATGACAGATCACAGCAGCTCAGTGTTCAGTGTTGTGCTTCAAACTAATGAGTGTTTCCCACTTTGCTCTTTGAGGACGTTGTCTTCAGTCAGATTTTAATTGCTTTCTGCTCTTAAGTTCCAGCTGCGTTTCTTCTCATGAACGGGTTTGAACTTATTTCTGTTTCTGCAGCTTGCTGTCTGATTCACTTTTTGTTTCTCTGATAAATCTGAACCTACAGCATGCTTTAACCACACATGTAACTCATTTCATAATCAATTAACTCCTGTGTGAAAGCCTGCACACTGGAGATTGCTACTTTAATTTCACGTCCTTTAATTAGTGCAGGATTATAATGTGTTGTACAAGTCGCACAATCATCCTGTGTTGATCCTGCATTAATGCTGTAGGGAAACAGTCTGACTAATACATCACACTCAGTGTGGTCTATACAGCTGTGAACCAATCAGCATGAGGCAGAGAACACCAGTAAACATGGAACATATATCTACATATTCCAGCATGAAATTAAAACCTGCGACACTCAGAGTCCTCACAGCTTCTTATAACTTCATATTTTGCCTCACCATAATCTAATTTAGACTTTTTTTTAATCAATATCAACAGTAATCCAGGTGATTGTTGCCTGTTGCCATGGTGACAGTGCAAACACAGACCGCTGTCACTAACGTTGCTCTTAATGCTGCAGATTTTAAAAAAATGGAAAGGAAAAAACAGGACTTCTGCAGCCGGCAGGTAACCAGCTGTCTCCATGGCAACACTACTTCCTCCTTACAGTGCTTCCTGTTTACATTACCTAATGAATGGTGGGAACCATCGTGCCTGAACTCAGATGATTAACTGACAATCACACACACCCATAGAAGCCCCCACCTAGTTGGGAATGAGTTGCTGCCCCAAGCGAAGGAGTGCAAGTATCTCGGGGTGTTGTTCACGAGTGAGGGTAGAATGGAGCGTGAGATGGATCGATGGTTCGGCGCAGCGTCTGCGGGCACTGTGCCGCCTGGACCGTCGTGGTGAAGAGGGAGCTGAGCCAGAAGGCAAAGCTTTCAATTTACTGCTCCATCTACACCCCAGCCTTCACCTATGGTCATGAGCTCTGGGTAGTGACCGAAAGTATGACGTCGCGGATACAAGCGGCCAAAATGAGTTTCCCCTGAAGGGTGTCTGGGCTCAGCCTTAGAGATAGGGTGAGGAGCTCGGACATCTGGAGGGAGCTTGGAGTAGAGCTGCTGCTCTGTCTCGTGAAAAGGGGTCAGTTGAGGTGGTTCAACATCTGATCAGGATCCTCCTGGGCGCCTCCTGTTAGAGGTGTTCTGGGCACGTCCCACTGGTAGGAGGCCCCGGGGCAGACCCAGAACACACTGGAGGGATAACATATCTCATTTGGCCTGGGAACGCCTCAGGATCCTCCAGGAGGAGCTGGAAAGTGTTGCTGGGGAGAGGGACGTCTGGGGAGCTTTGCCCAACCTGCTGCCCCCGCGACCTGGCCTTGGAGAGGGGTTGAAAATTGATGGATGGATGGAATTGGCAATCTCAGCAAAGATCCAATTAGTACATGTTCCAGAGCTTTCAGTTCCTCAGCAGATGGAGTTTGTGCGAAGAATGTTCAAATTTCACTTTCTTTTGTGATTACTTCAAGGGACCTAAACCTCATTTAGCACTTCACTGTAATGGAGCCTTTAAACGCAGGGAAAGACAAAACATATTTCATATTACCATATCCAAAATTTAAGAAGACAGCTAGTCTCATATCATGACAGCAAAATCATATTGATATATAGCCCAGCCCTAGCTGAGAATAACAATATATGACATGCACGGATAAGAGGTGTAGTGACTCTGCCATAAATAAAGGGGTAAAAGGGTTTAAAGGATTGACTGATCACGTGTTGGACTCAGTTTATTCAAATACATCACCTGCAGCTGTGATTCACTATAATAGCAGACAACTGCTGGCGTCATCATTACATCATCCCAGAGTCTCACTTAGGCTGAATTAAATCTAAATCCTGCGGGAGTTTTACATCAAGAGCTTCTCCAAAATGTTTGACCTCAATAGATAAAAATTCAACGAGCCCCTGAGCGAAACTAAAAATAATAAAGATGAGTCTTATTCTGGGATTTGAAAATAAACCTCCTCCTCAGTGGAGACACAGCCACCTCACAGCAGCTCACCACGGAGAAGGGAACCGAGCTGAAGGTCTGAAAAGCTTCATCTGCTCTTTACACGGGAGCTTGGCAGCAGTTCAGCTTCACCTGAAGATCGGAGGTTTCATCACTTCAGCACAACAACCACACAAATCCTCCGACATGTGAGAGGAGCAGTGAGGACTGTGATGCTCTGTAAACACCAGTGATGGAAATAATGCAACGTTAAAACACCGATCCATCAGAAGTTGTCCTCCGCACATGAGAACAAAAGCATCAGACACACAGCAGACACTGCCTCCCTCCCTGCTCGCTCCTCAACTCCTCCAGCTTCTGTGGAAACACACTCGTACTGGAAACAGCAATAAACAAAAACTGATGACGAAATGGAATACTAATGGAGTGGAAAGAAAAGATAATCAATCAAGCTGGGCTGCATCAAACAAGCAGATAAATTGCGGTGACAAGTTTCCACAGAGCTGAGACTGATTGTGTGGATGCTTCATGAATGGCTCATCCTTGTCGACAGCAGTTCCATTAACTATAGTTTGAACTCTCTGTCTTGATTACTGATTATTTATTTATCTTTTTGTCAATTTGTACCAACTAGGTTTTTGTGTTGAGACCTAAACTTACGTCAGAGTGAAAAAAGAGAAATTGGAAACCAAATATGCTACAACTGCATTACATTTTAGTCGTAAACAATCTGATGTTAACAAACAAATTTCAGATGATCAGAAATTTCTCTCAGTGTCATTAATACCTAATTTCATGCCACGGAAACAGAGCTTTTTTGGCTTCATGCTCCACTGAGCAACTTTCATAGCAATGGATTCAATGCTGTGTAAAGCTCTCTTAATACATCCATTGTTACAACAGCGTGGCGTCACAGCAGCCCTTTTTAGACAGGAACTGTGCAAATTTGCAGGAAAGCCCAATCAGTCTTTTTTCAGCATTGGCAGTATAAAAACAAAATCAGGGAGTGCAGCAAAATGCCGCCTGCCTACTTTTGTTTATACAGAATGCGCCTTTTTCGGGGCAATGGGGGGCGTGAGCAAGTAACAAAACGTGTAGCTCAGCGTGTGACGTAAACAGTGACGTGGGAGGGAAGCCGTGACTAGTCAGGCAGCGATTCTCTCATAAATAATGGCCTCTTCGTTTGCGAGGACAAGGAGGGCACGCAATTCCTTGTCTCCCCAGTTGCTCATCTTTACAGTGTCTGTCAGGTTTGTGTTTCCCTCTTGCTACTAGCTGCTCGCTAATTCCTGCTATCAGCTGTTTCCTGTTTATCCACCGCCAGTGGGTCCCACGTGCGGCATCATCAACAGCTCCTCCCACAAGTCTTCAACAGCCCCTCCCGTTGCGGAAGGCCGCCTCGGTCTGTTTAAACTAAAAGGGTTCCGCCAATATGTCTACCCTACGAGGCAGAAAATTGGGCACCTCGGATCAACTCGCCAGTCCGGCTCTGTGTGTCTAAACGCTCGCAATGTTCGCGGAAAATCTGGCAGTGTAAAAGAGGCTAATGAAAGAGTGCAGGTACCAGACTGACCTGCCTGCAGTCCAGACCTGTGTCCCATTGAACATGTGTGGAACATTATTTACCCCTTCGACTGGAATGGGAAAGAATTTCATTATCAAAACTTCAACAAGTAGTATCGTCAGTTCCCAAACACTTACTGAGTGTAGTTAAAGGAACAGGTGATGTAACACGGTGGTAAACATGCTCCTGTCGCAACTTTTTGGGAACACGTTACAGGCATCAAATTCAGAATGACTGCACATTGTACAAAACACAATGGAGTTGTTCAGTTTGAACATTAAATATATTGTCTTTGTAGTGTATTCAGCTGAGTATAGGCAAAAAAGGATTCTGTTTTCATTTACGTTTTGCACATTGCTCCAACCTTTTTGGAATTGGGGTTGTATTTTGAAATTGATTCTCTGACAGACAGGAAGCGAGGAGTGTAAAGACCTCAGAACTGGAGTGATGTGATTTACTTTCTTGGTCTTACTGAGGAGTTGAGCAGCAGAGTTGTGAATCAGCTGCAGCTGTCTGATCGATTTTTTTTAGGGCGATCTGTAAAGACGACGTTACAGTACTCGAGTTTGCTGAAGATGAAAGCATGGACAAGTTTTTCCAAATCCTGCTGAGACATGAGACCTTTCATCCTTGACGTGTTAACCACTTTCCTTCGCAGTGCCTCAACCCAGCTGCAGTGCACCCTGGAGGAGGACCCTTAACGAGGCTGGGACCGCTGGTTTATTCCTCTACCTCTCAGCCTCTCATTTAATCTAATACTGCACTTGATTTAAAAATTTATGACCTAATGACTTGAATATTTACGTCCACAGTATGAGCTGCTTTACAGCAACACATTTCTCTGTGGATTATTAAAGCATGAATTAAGTCTTTTAGTAACAGCGAGGAGACTAAATGAACCCTGCTGATGTCACAGGTATGTTACTGTGCTCCAACACCACAGATTCCACAGCCCTGTTATTCTGCAAAGTCATAACACTGACACATTCTTCTGAATTTGCAGTATGAGCCATCATATGATGATTATTATTTTTCTCTCTCCACCCCTGATGTGTGCCACTCTCTGAGATCGAAGCACCACTGCGTTTGGCATTTTAGTTTCCATGGTGACTGAAACACGGCAGAAAAAGCAAAACATTTTGCCCATTATCCGCCCTCCTTCCTTTTCTCCCCGCCATGCAGGCATTTTTGGAGCAGAGACCTGCTCACTACACGGGGAGTAAACATGGTAATTAGTGCTTTTATTCGACTGGGAGCAGACGGACCGCTGTTATCGCTCAACACTTTGATTTTCTGAAGGAAACTACAGCCAGCAACTGCACTGTCAAAGTCTGTGTGTCTGTATCTTTATTTGTGGAATGAAAAAATAAAGATTACTTTTCTGAAAGTATGACTGATCTGTGTGCCTGTTGATGGTTGTCATGCATTGTGATGATCACAGTACTCAGTTTATCCTTGTTTTATTCATTTCTAAATATGAAGGAGCAAAACTGCCAGTTTCCCCGCCGAACGCTGCAGGCTGAGGTCTCTGCTGATGAGCAAATCTGCACAGAGATGAAAGCATTCTCCCTCTCACTGAAAATCTTGTGTAAAATGTCTGTAAAGCAGAAAAAGAGCATGATGAGCTCCTCGCTATGCTCCAGAGATGCATCAGTAACTAAGATGAGAAGTGATTCACACACATTTACCCACAACAACATGAGAGCAGCGATATAGTTCAGTTTCACGAGGACAAACTGCAGCAGAATTTTAATCAGGGCTGAGGATCAAACCTCCATGCTGACCGAACTGTGTCCGTGACACCAAATCTTATAACTTAAACTGCCAATTTTATCAGTCAGTGTTGGCCTGTTACAGATATATATACATATATATCAGCATCAGTATATATGTTTCTTTCTTCTTTTTCTTTCTTTTTTTAGAGAGAGAACATAGTGCAGGAAAAGATGCCTGGGATAACTTGTAATCATGTTTATTGTCCCAGTGCACTAATGTCATTTTTAACTGAAAAGTTTATTGTTAAATTATAGTACAACTAGTCCATAGCCATTGGTAGCTTTGTCACCTTCTACCTATGCCAGTCCTCAATGCCTATGTGCAGTTTCACATAGATTGACCACGTCAGTGAGTAGAAAAACGTGGGACAGACAGAATGACTGACTGACAGAATGACACACTGACAGTTTCTGTGATTATGTACATCATACCATACCATGACTTAGTCATACCAAACATTAGAAAACAACACCAACATTGGTCCACAGGGGGAGCCACAGCGATCGGTCGCATTTTAGCCATTTTGAAGCATTTTTCTGTTGTTATAGCGCCACCCAGTTGCCAATTAGAGTTAAATTTCTCCAGTCACCTTGAGGCGTCCTGTTCTACATATCTACCAAGTTTAGTAAAAATCCATATGGCGGTTAGGCCTAGATAAGAAATGAGCTCTCTAGCGCCCCCATTTTGTTTGATGGGCTCAATAATGGAGGGTCCTCAGATTATGTGTGGTCATATGCCTACAAAGTTGCGTGGTGATGGGTGAAACCCTTGAGATGTTCTACACCTTTATGTGATGAGCCACGCCCTCCGCAATATTCATTGCCTTATAGAAGCTCAGTTTTAGGAAGTTTTCCAACTTTTGCCAAGAGGGAACTTTAGATATTGCTCCCTAGATTATGTTCACCCAGTTTCATGCAGATCGCTCAAACTTCCTAGGAAGAGATCCATTTGAAGTGTTTTTCAAAAAATTCAAAATGGTGGAAAATCTATATCAGCGGAAGTTATGGGTTCTTGAGGCAAATGTGTTCCTCATGAGGAGAGGCATCTCTGTGCAAAGTTTCATGTCTCTACGACATACGGGGCATGAGATATGCCCATTCAAAGTTTGACATTTCAATGGGTTGCTATAGCGCCCCCCTTTGGCCAATTGATGTAATATTGCTTCATTGGCATCCTCCCATGACCCTCTACCACTGTGCCAAATTTCACATGGATTGACCAAGTCAGTGAGGAGAAAAACGTGGAACACACACACACACACACACACACACAGAGTTTTCATCATTATATAGTAAGATAATAATATATTATTGTTTATTTATAATAAATAATGTTTGCAGTTTTATATGGCAACAAATTTGACCAATTGTAGCAACAGTAACAATCAAAGACGCTTTTAATTTTGGGATACTGACATTGGATCTATTATTGTTGAGAATGCTTAGGTTTTTTATACTTATCAGGTTCTACTGATCCCACATAGTTAGGAGAAATTAAAAATGCAAACCAGATAAAAGTCTGGGTCTCAGGAGGATATATATAATTTATATGTAACATTGGCCGATACATCAATATCAGAATTGTTTACTCCCTAATATCAGCATCAGCACCTAGTCCAGGATTGTCCAGGGTTTACTCAAAACTGTAAAGCACTGAAAGCTGACATCAAATGTCTGGAGTGCAGTGTTTCCCAGTGAATGACAGTGTATGTGTGGCGGTAACTTTAGTTTTTTTCCTTTCTTTTCTTTTTATTTTGAATGTCTGTGTGCTTCTCTAAAATTTTGAGATTTTTGCAGGTCAGTGCAGACGGAGCTCTCCATGAGTTCTTTTTTCCCCAGGATCAGTTTGTGACTCGTGGGGTGGATAATTGATCTGTCGATCCATACAGAACTGATCAGATCAGGGAGGAGCAGCTGCTGCAGTTGAACGCAAACTTTTAGACCTGGTTTCACTTTAAATGTGCCTGATGTTCTGCTGCTCCGATTCTGCCCCGAGTGTGCTCTGCGCCCAGACAGAGTGGTGCTATGAATAACCATATGTATTCCAACAGCACTCCTAATAAATGGTCCAGCTCTAAAAAGAGAAAAATGTGTTTGATGCGGCCTGAAGGAGCCACAAGGGACCATACGTGGACAAATATGGTCACTCCATGGTGGACGGGTGACATGCCGAACTCGAGACTTCAAAACAGGAGTCCACAAACCAGTGGATGACATCACGGTGGCTTTGTCAATTACTTTGATTTAAACCTGCGTAATTTTTTTACTCATCATTTATTTATTATTGGGAACTTGTGAGTTCAAAGCTTGCCTAAAGACAAATTTAACTTTTTTCATGATTAGTGACCTGCCACGCTCAAAGTTACGCTTGCAATTAAAGCTAACTAATTTACTGCAAATATACAAGTTGAACACCATCTCTAGTGTCCATTGTGCCACATCACATCATTCTCTACAGGAACATTTTAATACATTACAGCTGCATGTCAGTTTCTTTCTAGGAAATTACAGAAAACTATGTGAAATGTTACTGAGAACACCTCCAGACAAGACAAAACTCTTCTTCTTCCAACTCTTCCTCTGTATTTGTGTAACTCTGCAGCATGTTTGTCTCAGGTTGACTGTAAACCCTGACGCTTCCCTTGATTCACAGAGAGATAAAAAAAGACTTTCAAGGTCGAGTCCAAATAAACCTGAAGAAGCGTAAAGCTCCCGGCGCCGCCACACTGCAGCTCCCAGGTCAGACTGCGCACTCATTGCAGAGGGATCCTGGGACGCGTCGTGACAGCGGAAGGCTTTTATACCTGTCGGAGACTGAGTCACTTTTTTATTTACGGTGTTGTCGTTCCATACATTCTCAGCTGCAGGGTCTGTTTCATGGTGAGAGTTTACTTATTGCATCCACAGTGCAGCAGGAGGAGATCAGTCTGCTTCAGTTTCATTCGGTATGGAGCTTTAGAGAATACGTGCTCTTAGACTTTGCAGCACTAAAGTCTCACTCTGAGCTGTAGATAAACTGCAGGAGCATCGTCACATGTGTAACTGATTGAGGTTCCAGTAGCAGCTCAAGATGAGCTTGTGCCATTGACTTCCTGTCACCTCGCCTCGACCCCGAACACTGCTCAGCAGATTGGACTGCAGATGACAGATTTATCACTCTGGATCTATATGTTCTGGACTGTCGGATGAATTGATTAGCTGCAGCTGATCCACTTTGATTAAACTTCAGGCCTGTAACAGGTCACAGAGTCTGCCAGTGTTTTCTACTCCTTTGTCAGGCCTGTTGCCAGATCAGTCACGGCCTCTTAAAAATGAACACAGCTGTTGCACAGTCACAACACTGCTATTTTTTTTTGTTCACATTCATGTTTTCCTGCATTGATATTCGTGACATTAAACCTCTTAGGGTGGAGGGTTTGAGGTGGAGAGGCAAAAATGCCTTTTAACTCCTTTAGATCACACCCTCAGTAACTGTGCACCTATTTGACAATGTGTGTCAAGAAAGAAAATGAAAAACAACAATGTGATGTTTGATCCCAGCATCCCTCCCCACACACCTTTCTGCCATCTGAATTGAGCTGCGTCCGACAATTCCTGCATCTGACCCAAACACAACAATCTGACATGCATTCCTGCTTCATGGCGTCACCGAGCAGCTGTGTGGAGGTGAGAAAGTAGACAAGGTTTTCAGTGCTCTCTCTTTTCATTCTTCACACAACTATTTCTGTAACTTTTCACATCAACAAACCAGTGCAACACAGCATTACCCATCATGCATCTCGCCTGTATGAGGTGGGAATTTCACACCTTTACTCTGCCTCGTCTGTACGGGTGGGCGATATGGGCCAAAAATAATATCACAATATTTCAGGGTAATTTTGCGATAACGACATTCTTGATGATATGACAAATTAGTGAAAAAGTTTTTACAATTAATTTAAGAGAATAGATTCGCAACAAGATACACTGTAAAAAAAAAAAAAAATTACAGGAAATGTTGTGGAATTTTTTTACAGATTTTTCCTGTTTTCCAATAGAACAATGAAATGCCAGTAGATTCACAGATATTTTCAGTAATTTTAGGTTTTATGTTTAAAAATACAGTTAATTAACTATAATTTAAGATTACATTAATATTATGTTTTTTAATGACAATTTATTGTATTTGTACATATTTAACTGTAATTTTACAAACAATTTTCTGTATGTTTTTACAGGTTTAGCACCATTTTAAATTAACAGATACTAGCAGTAATTTAAATATTTACCTTTACAATTACATGTAATTACTAATAATATAATATTATATTATTACTATGTTTTTTAAAGGTTATTTAACATATTTCTTTCATATTCAAATGTAATTTTACATAAAATGTGATGTAATTTTACAGATCTTTCTTGATAATTAAGAAATGTACGTAAAATTACAGAAATCTGTGTTTTCCATAAAATTGCAGGTCATTAAGCATGTGTGGTTCAGGTGGTTTTATGATTTTATGATTTTTTTTTAGAGGTAATGAGTAGTATTTGTACAAACACAAACACTATACATAGACAGCTTAAAGTATATTATTTTACAAAAAGTGCACTTTAAATAATGTAATTTTACAGAAAGCATTCTGTATTCTTACAGATTTTTGTTTTTTTAAACAATAAAATGCCTGTATCTTTACAGATATTAGGAGTAATTTAAATTTTTACCATTTATATGGTATACATTCCACTGTAATTTTGTATAAATTGTTTTTTTTTTTTTTGTTGTTGTTTGTTTTTTTTTTACAGGTTCATCAATTACAAAATATTAACCATAATAAGATCACATTATTATTATGTTTTTAAAGGCAACTTAACATGTCTTTTTCGTATTCAAATGTAATTTTACGTATGTGATGTCATTTTACAGATCTTTCCTAATAATTGTAATGAAGAAATTTATATAAAATTACAGAAATCTGTGATTATTTCCATAAAATTGCAGGTCATTAAGCATGTGTGGTTAAAGTGATTTTATGATTTTTTAACTGTACATTACTGTAGAAAGACAATTTAAAATATTATTTTATGGAATGTGCACTTTAAATAATGCAGTCTTGCAAAAAGTATTCTGTATTCTGACAGGTTTTGACTTTCAAACAATGAAATGCCTGTAGATTTGGAGATACTGGGACATGTACAAACCTCACAGTCTGCCTCTAAATATTCTGTAAAGACTACAGAAAAACGATCTCTCATTTCTTTAGTTTGTGAACAACAACAGTAACTCAGAGTGAGATTCAGATTCTGTTACAACTTTAATAGTACAACAAAATAAAATCTACCACAAATTACACATTTAGACAGCTCCCAAATACAAAAAAATGTCAACACCTTTTTTCCACCTGGACCTTTATGCTCTGCCATTTCTCCTCTAATCATCACGCTGTAACCTGTGACAGGCTGTTATGACACCACAACTATCACACACTCACATATATGGAGTTCTTTGTCGAGCTGCAGGTTTACATTATTAAAGGTTTATGACAAAATCATTTGACGACACCGACTCCCCCATGTGCGCACGGTGAGAGGAGAGGGAGAAGCCGAAGCTGCTCCTCTTTTTGGAACCACTGCGGAGTCTGTAATAATTTCACTTTCAGCCATGCTTGTTGTTGTCGGGACTAACAGTATGGCGTCAATATGTCAACAAGTCCAAATATCGCGAGTATCACAATGATTAAGATGATATGGCACACCCTTACTCGCCGGCCTATATAAAAGGTCCAGTCATGGAATGGAAGACAGAGCTGTCTCGCCTTTAACCCGGCAGTGGAGGCTGTAAAGGACTAAATCATCTGTGATAAAAGCACATGCAGCAGGTCGGGACTATGGACGAGACGGATGCAATGTTTTGTGCGACGTTTTGTGAGACGTAAAATGCAGCTGATAGCAGTTAGCAGCTAACTCAAAGAAGTGGAACAGCAGCTGAAAATGTCTTGAAATTGGGGAGACATTGAGCTCCGGGAGCTCCTTACCCTCCGAGCAGAGGATGAAATTAGCCGCCATACAACAGGGAACGTTATGCCACTGTTATTGTTTAATCGCTGATGATGCATAGGTCATATGTCACACTAGAGGCTGATGCTGATGCTGATGTGTTACCTGTCACGCTCGTCACGCCTCTTTTGCTTCAGGGTTGCTGGCATGCTGTCTAAAATCACTTACTAAAGCGGCGTGGTGCTGCTGTTGTTTGGTTCTGTGTAAAAATGCAAAGGCCGGGTAAAGTAAAGACTTAGGCTCTATAGCGCCATCTTTGAATAAAAACAGCTCATGACAGCAGGCTTTTCATCTCACCTACAAGTGTGTCAGTTCAGAACACCTATGAGCTGCGTGTTTTCAATCAGACCCAGGCCTTTAGTCATGTAGTCCTGCAAAAATTAAAAGTAGGTTGCCAGGAGAAAACAGCTGATGTGACTGCAGTGTGTTGCTTTACAGAACCCCCATGGTCACTACCAATAAAACTATGCCAGCACAACAGGCACACGCAATCATGGCTGCAAAGACGTTCAGGAACTTGTTCGAGGAGGTAAGAGATGGTAATAAATAGGTTAGACTGTGCAGCTCTGAAGGCAGGAACATCACAGGGATGGGACGATGTATAAACTTTATCTAACAAGTAGAAGAGGAGACACTGCAGATATTAAAACTACATGTACATGCCAGTGTGAATATAAGGGTATGATATGATGATCTAACATGCAGACAGAGGCAAAATGAAGAGCAGACTTTTAGTCTTTGTATTGCAGCTCTTAAAGCCGCGTGGGGCGCCACCAGCGAGCAACAAAGTTCAATGATTTCACAAAACCTGCAGGAAGAGAATCTGCGAGTGCTCGTCCTACTTCCACCACATCCAGACACATACTGCATTTTAATTCTCACAGCAAATGAGTGCAAAGTGGTGCAGGAGGCGAGCGAGTTGGATCAGGATGGTTGAAGAAGTCGCTCTCTAAGCGAAGGATCAAAGGTTCGATCCCCGCAAACAGCCAACTGACAAAATGCCCTGCAGCAAGATGATGAAAAGCTGCTGGCTCACTTTTCCTGAGTCACTCTGGGAAATAAAACACACACAGTAAAGACAGACAAAGATTTAGATATATATGAAAGCCGGTGCAGATTATAGAGCTGGTGTGTTTTGGGGTTTGGTTAGGAACAGAAACCAGAAGGCAGTGTTTTCACCAGGGAGCCTGGATCTTTGTGTCCTCTGTGCTCTGTGTTTTAATGATGTGGTGCTATGGAATCGGTGGTGGGTGGGTGGAGAAGGCGGGACACAGACGCCGGACAGGAACGAGCCGAGAGACGGAGGAGGCTAATACAAAACTCCCCCGCAGTCGTTCTTACTGCCTGCTGTGTTCCTGCTCTGTTTTATCGGGAAACTGGCTGCAGAGCAAAACATATGCACAGGATGAACAATACATCATACTGCAACATGAAAGTGAAATTAAATACCAGGAAGAAGCAGCTGCAGCAAATGAGCAGAAGGAGGGAGTGTAGGACAGACCGGTCACCTAGTTTAAAAGAAGTTTGGTTCACGCAGAGAGAAACAGCTGCGAGAGGAGACGACTTTGATCACTCAATCAGTTAAATCAGAGTTTTAAAGAGACAGCAGGGCCTCGTGAGAGAAACTCAGACTCTGAAAAAGATGCAGGAACACACTCTGGGTTTGGAGTACATCCATCCTCACAGCGGTGCGTCAGTGCTGCTCATCTAAAAACATGTATTCATAATGTTTGGGGTGCTTTAAGAGCTTAAAGGTTATAGCTAACCTTTAAGTCCCATTTTCTTCCTATATTTTTATTTTTCAGGCTTTTATTTGATAGCACAGCTCAAGCACAAAAGGGGGAGAGTGAGGGGGGGTGGGGCATGCAGCAAAGGGCCGTGGGCTGGAATCAAACCTGCAGCCACTCCAGCAAGAACACAGCCATTGTACATGGGATGCCAGCAAAGATGAAAGAAAAAGCGAGGGCTGCCACCTAAAAGTTGGAGATTTGAACCATCAGTCAAGTTTAGCAGTCTTTTTCTTTTTTTCTGTCAGTCGGTGTGCAGTGTGCTTATGGGGGAGGAGGAGAGGCTTTGCCGAGATAACATTATCTTCTCCCTTCTGCTTAGAAGCTCACAGCATTCGACATTAATTCAACACAATCTGAGGCTTTTGTTTGATATCTAATGTTACCCAGAAATGTTGTTGTGCATTTCTGATCTGTCGTTAGGGCAGTCAGATCATGTTAGCTCCAAGGGCTAACTTGGCTTGTTTACTATATTACGTGAACTTCAGACATATAGTTGAATTTTCATATTGAGTGGAGGATTCATTCTGAGTAGAAGCCCCCGATCTCACAGGGACTAAAGCTAAAGGTGCATTTGATAAGATAAGATTGATCTTTATTGTCTCTCAAGAGAAATTCATCTTGGGCATACGAAAAAAAGTATCGGCGCCTCACATCAACACGCAGATTACAGTCACACCTGGCTCTTTATATAAAACGTAGAATACACATAGTGCATAGTGCTCAGAAGCTTGCCACTATATAAACAGAGGTGCTGTGAGGTAAAGATACTACGTGAGGTGAAGGGGACAGGTGCATGCAGGTGTTCTAAAAACAACAGGAAGTAAGTTACTGTAGCTTGGCCGCTCACCAACACACCCAGCAGTTGGAGGTGAAGCTACTCCTTGTCAGAGTCATATCACACAGATGTGATATTTTTAGATCTCAGATTCAGTGTGACTTACACTTCCTGAGAATATCATCATCTCAGATGCTGCACTGCAAACAAACATCCAAAGATCTGCTTAAAGTCATGGAAAAGAGACGCTCCTTATAACTAGACTTGACTAACTTGACTAGGTTTGCATAAATGTAAACAAATATGAATTATTATATATATATATATATATATATATATATATAAACATGGCTCAAGTTAATTCAGCATAACTGAATGAATCCATAACAACTGGTCTCTGGATTATGTCTGAAGTCCACAGTGTCAGACCTTGAAGGCCCCTGATCCATAAGGTAAGATACCAGAGTGTGTAGCAGTGTAGTGTCTCCTGGTAACAGGTTAATGGGGCATATATCCTTATGTTTATTCATAGCACCATGTGACTTGTCCAGGCTGCTTAAAAAACAGAGTGTTGAGCTGAGTTGCGGCCCTGTTTAACACCCTGCACGGCCTTATTTTTTAAAGTGAAAATTGGGACATGGATAGACCAATATCCACTTTCCAGGGAGTCACATACTGTAGGAATTATTCCTTTATTTGTTTACCTAAAGAACAAAAACATCAATTTGCGACATAGTGCTTTTATTTTGAAAGAGACTGTATGGAAAGTGTACATTCCCTGTGAGAACGGAAGGGTGAAAACAGACAATGTAACAGGCAGAAGGTGTCACAGCGTCCCAGAACGTCAACAACCAATGCACCCAGTTTACCGTGGACGTCATATGTCAACGTGTAAAGTCGTGAGATTGAGTAAGAATGTGTTGGATAAATACATATGTAGACACGACTGTTGCAACTGCATAAAAATGTACACTTTTTAATGCATGCGGTGGTATGTTCTTTTTTTCCTAAAGATTTTAGTATATCACCTTACATGCTTAGAGTATCACAAAATATTAAATCACAACCCCTGTATCGTTTCATGTATTGACCGCCAGATCCCTACCAATCCACAGCCCTATCACCAATAACTGTTGCAGTGAACCAGAAGAGCAACTTCTCACAAAATGCCCAGAATGCACTGTAAAAGAGTTTCTTACATGCTGGGTGAAGGTGACATCACTGCGCTTCCTAACAGTTCCCACAGAGTCACAGCAGGATGAACACAGCTGCTGCTCCTCAAACTAATTACAGGCAACTCTGATGTATAATGAACAGCACGGGTAATAATAAACATGATGATAATAGTAATGATAAGAATAAGTAGTGAGGACTGATAAAACCTGCTGATTATTTCCACCAGCTGCAGCAGTGTTCACGCGGCGTGAGACCAGGAGACATGGACATGAACGCGCTGTTCATGTGTGTTCACATGCTTTCACAGGTCTCGCACACATGCGCGCACACGTGAGCGCAGTGTAAACAGAGGCAGTCAGAGCTACAGGCTACAATGAGGCTAAAAACAGAGTTCAAATGAGGTTTTTCCAAACTCTTAGGGCTCATTTATGCTCAACGTTAAATACGGATCCGGATACGGACGGAGCCTTCTGTCCGTGCTCTGCATTCATTTCGTCTGTATTTCTGCACGTTTCCATAAAGCTTACGGATACGGGCCAAACGGAGCAGTACCACTGGGAACCGTGGGGGCAGTGTTGCTGTTACTACCCGATACGTAGCTCCAGTGAGACACGAAGAAGAAATAACAATTCAATTTCTCTCATCGGCAGTACTAGAGAAAAGAATTCTCCGTCCTCCAGTCGTGATGTATTTAACGGCCTCACCGCCCACCGCCTCCTACAACGCTGCCTCTGTTTTTGTCTTTTATGCAAGAGGTACATTATCAATATCTCCTCCACAGTCGCCATGTTTGTTTTTGAGTTTGTTGTTGTCATAAACTTTTGACACTGGGCTGCCTCCTGGTGGATATATTGGTTAACATCCAGCCAATGTAAAGGGCACATGGAAGTATGTGGGCAGTGACGGTAACATCGTTTCAAACGGACCTTTTCGTACGTAAAGGGAGCATAAATGAGCCCTAAAACTTCACCTGAGCCTCCCTCAGCATATAGGTGAGTAAGATAATGGCTGAATTTTCATCTTTGGGTGCACTATCCCTTTAAGTGTCAATAATTGCAGTTCTTTGAATGGCCACTTGAGGCAGGCTCCAAGAGCGAGTCAATCCTCATAGACATCCATGTTAAAATGCACAACTTTACAGCAGAAATAAACATGTTTACAACCTGGTGCAGAAACATTATAGACATTAGCCATAATGAGCTGCACACAGAAGAGGAAGTCTTGGCCCTGATAATGATATAAAGCAGAGAAAAGCATTAAATCCTCACACAGGAGCAGCTGTGACCGGAAAATGTTTGTTGTCCCGACTGCCTCATCAGTTAATCACCTTTTCCTTCATTCCCGTAAACTTCTAAAGGCCAGAGGAGGGCCATTCATACCCCAAAACAACTGCATCAACACACTCAGTAACCTCCGGTGTATAAGCAGCTCCATATGCTCCACACTTCCCTCTGGCTCGTCACAGCAGAATACATAAAGAGATTCCTCCAGAGATGATGCCATAATACCATCAGATAGTATCTGCCACCTTCACAGGACCTGCTGCCTCTATACGCTGCTGGAAAAAGGACACAGTTCACCTCATCAGTCTTCAGTTTAGATGCATGTGATTGTTGTTTTGTTACACTGGATTAACCCTGTTCAGTTGTGTGTTCTCATAACTTTACTGTCAGGTTTCTTTATTTTGTTTTTGAATCGTACGAATAAAAGTGACAGCTATGACACAGCTGGTTTTATCAGCTATTTAAAGAAAACATTTCAGGCCACGATCAGATAAAATTATTCATTATCTGGGACATTTCTTGTAGTGCAAAGCCCTCAGGAAGAGTCAGCGTGACGCTGTTAGCAGCTTAACACTTGTTCTTTTTCTCCCATGAAGGCGATCGCTCAGCGTTTCCTCAGCTATCAATACGGTGTGCTAATCTGTTCCAATATCACCAGAGCTGCACGCCGTCCAACTGACTGAACAGGAAAATGGAGATGTTAGATGAGACTGAGGAAGAGTGTGTTCGTGTGTGTGTGTGTGTGTGTGTGTGTGTGTGTGTGTGTGAGGGAGTGAGGAGAGGATACAGACTGTTTAAAATACCACAGTGAGTGAAATATAACAAGGAGAAAGACAGAAGCACAGGTGGACACAACCTGCTGCACAATAATACAATTTCCATCTGAAGTCATTTTTACAATCAGCTTGAAACATAAACTGAATCGGTTGAGCGGCAAGTGAACTGTGCATGAAAATACATCCCTTATCCAAAAATTAGCACGTCCACCTGGGTGTTATGTCTCTATCACTGCTGATGGGAGCTGGAGCTGATTAATACCCATCCAGGGAATGAATGCAGATTGTAACCTTTCCCACTAAAGACAAATCCAGATGTGAGTGGGTGTTCGTGGGTTTTTTATCCAGAGGGAAACAGACTGTAGAGACTCAATCTCGTGCAAATTTTGTCGGTCCTAGAAATGAGTCCACATCATCATTTGGCATCTCAAAAAGGCAACAAATTGCAAACTTGGCGTGTCATACTTGCCATATATCTGATTCTGTTTATGTTAGAGCCTTTTCAATTTGGCTCAAGATCAATCAAATACTGTAATCTTAGCTGGAAGTATTAAACATTGATATCTATATATACTGTACTCTGGGGCCTGTCTGGAGCCCCAAACCATCCATGTTGTATATTTTTCTACTGTCAAGGGCCAACACTGAAAAGGTCTGCTTGTGCATTTCAATCATTTGAATCCACTGTAATTCCAATTTCAATGACTCTAAGAGTTATATTTCTAAAGATATCGATGGCTAAAACTGGTTTCCTGTCAAAGGACAAACAAAATTCCCAGAGGCAGAATGTATGCAATGTTTAAAATTCTGCCAAAATATTTCACAGAACTAACTCGATTAGGTTCACTTTGTGTTGTGGACAACGCAAAGGTCATCGGGTCAGAAAGCAACAAATTCAAACGTTGGATCAGGAAGCGGGCCAGGGACACCATCAACTGGGATGAGGGGGCTTTCATGCTGTCACACACCTGGGACTCTCTCCTCCGGCGGGGGGCGTGACCGGCCTGGCATATCTGTCAGATTGCCAGGCCGGTCACGCCTTCAAGGAAACACCAGCTGATAAAGACACGTCAGATGATGCTTCAGAAGAAGACTGAAGCTGACAGTCGAAACGTGTCAAGGTAAAGGAACATCTCCTAATCTCTTTGTCTGAAAAAAGAAAAACCTCTATACTATTTTACAGAACTTATTTTCTGATCTTTAGTAGCATGTACATAGAGTCTAAACAAAATCTGAAATGTACACAAAAATCTCTGTCTGATTTAGAATGACCCACAGGTGTGTTACATGTGGCTGGGTGTGTTTCTATAGAGTGTTCTTGACTGGTTTTGCTTCTGGTTTTGCTTCACCTGTCCTCTAGGTACCTGCTAGACTTTTAAACCTACTCTTTACAAGGTCCGTCTCAGGCGTGGCACGGCACATCTTACTATATAATGATGAAACTCTGTGTGTGTGTGTTCCACGTTTTTCTCCTCACTGACTTGGTCAATCCATGTGAAATTTGGCACAGTGGTAGAGGGTCATGGGAGGATGCCAATGAAGCAATATTACATCAATTGGCCAAAGGGGGGCGCTATAGCAACCCATTGAAATGTCAAACTTTGAATGGGCATATCTCATGCCCCGTATGTGGTAGAGACATGAAACTTTGCACAGAGATGCCTCTCCTCATGAGGAACACATTTGCCTCAAGAACCCATAACTTCCGCTTATATAGATTTTCCACCATTTTGAATTTTTTGAAAAACACTTCAAATGGATCTCTTCCTAGGAAGTTTGAGCGATCTGCATGAAACTGGGTGAACATAATCTAGGGACCAATATCTAAAGTTCCCTCTTGGCAAAAGTTGGAAAACTTCCTAAAACTGAGCTTCTATAAGGCAATGAATATTGCGGAGGGCGTGGCTCATCACATAAAGGTGTAGAACATCTCAAGGGTTTCACCCATCACCACGCAACTTTGTAGGCATATGACCACACATAATCTGAGGGGACCCCTCCATTATTGAGCCCATCAAACAAAATGGGGGCGCTAGAGAGCTCATTTCTTATCTAGGCCTAACCGCCATATGGATTTTTACTAAACTTGGTAGATATGTAGAACAGGACGCCTCAAGGTGACTGGAGAAATTTAACTCTAATTGGCAACTGGGTGCAAGGTGAGCAAGGTACCACCTGCTACTCAGGTTTTCAGGGTCAGTATGTTGCTCAGAGATCTTCAACATACCATCTGAAGGAGCCAGGGATCGAACCGCCGATCCGACTAGTGGACGACCCGCTCCACCTCCTAAGTCCCAAGTCAAAGCAAACTGCTTCACTAAGATGGACAAACTTAACCAGGCTTCATTATAGAGGCTACACAATTAAAACAAAACTGCTCTCATTCCAGTTTTTCCCAGTTTCAGTGTCCACTGCTCTAAATGTTGTTTCAGAGTCTAAAGAGAAAACTGAGCATCCTTCCTATAATTACCAGAGCCTATATTAGTCAGTATAGGTGGATCTGAAAATGAGAGAAACAGAGAGAGGGAGTGAGTCATGCAGGAAGGTGTCTGTCACAGATCAGACTGAACGGCGTCCCACAGGAGAGATATGTGCTGACGTACAGAGCAGATCATATAGTTGAACCCACCTGCGTGGGTTTGAGACGCTGCACAAGTTTGGACCTCAGGAGACTCTGTAACCATCGTCTGGTCTGAAACGGACAGAAATAGCAGCTGCGAGGAATTTGTTTGTTTCAGCCTGCACACGACACAGAAAATGTGAAGTTTGAAGTGTTGAGAACAGATCAGGGATCAGTCCAGCTGTCCGTTACTGCACAGCTGACCTGAAATAACTCTTGACACTTCATACAGCTTTTTGTTTCCCTCAATAAGGAAATTAGACGTTCACTCAATAATCAGTTTGATAGGATGTTTAACAAACGATCCTCGTCTGCAGAATGTCTGCCGAATGCTGAATGGGACACACCACCATCCGGAGCTGCATGTTACTGTTGGAGCTGCTGCGGGTGGATCCAGTTTGAACTCCTCTATATGCAGCTGGCTAGTTTAGTCCAGTGGTTCCCAACATAGGGGTCGGGGCCCTCTGAAGGGTCACCAGATAAATCTGAGGGGTCACTACATTATTAATAGGAGAGAAGAAGAAACTAAGTTCTGATACGTAAATCTGTGTCAGATTCTGAAATAGTCTCTAGTTCTTAATATTTTTCATCCTCTCGCTCCATATCCAACCTCACGCTTCTCTTCCACCCTCTCTGGCCTTTATTCCTCAACTTACGACATCTTTTTCCCAGTGCACCTGCCGCTCAGCTCTCATCCTGCTGGCTCTGCCTCCACACCTCCTCGCCAGCAGTCCTGTCCTCCTGAACACCTTGGCCCTTTTTCCTCCAGAGTCCAAATCTGCTTACCTGGACCCTTTGTTTCCCAGGCCTCCATCGAGCCAGTTTATTGCTTCTTTCCACTGAGCTGTTGTTCATCTGCTGTCTTCAAGCATCGATTTAATTTAAGTTCTGCATTTCTCTCTGTAACAGTCACTCCAAAAATATAAAAATAATATCAACAGACAGGACCGAGAAAAGCTTCCACAGCTTCAATATGTAAAACAAGGTACTCTTCTTTTTAAACCAAAAATTAAAAAAGCCTGACTCACCAGTATTTAAATGATGATATCTGACCTCTATGCTGTCGTCAAACGCCCATCAAAATTCAGCCCGGGGACATTTTTAAACTAAAAGTGCTTCTTATGAGAACACATCAGCACTACGAAGCTCTGGACAGACTCTGTGCTGCTCTGCTCTCAGTGATGTAATTAACCAAGGTCATTCTCCACCTACTAATTACTCAACTTGGCTCAAACTGCAGTGCAGAGAGGAACTGGAAGGCTATTTTGGAGCAAAGAGTGACTTGAACTTCGGCCACCGGCCTCTGGAGGTCATCGAGGCACAGTTTCATCTCCGGAAAGTTCACTGTGATACCTGGAGTTGAAAAGGTTCTTTAAATGGTGCACCAGTGTTTCTCCAAACATCAGGATGGTGCAGTTAGTTGGAGGCAACGGTGCAAACTACTGCAGCACTGTTTCACCTAGAGCTGTGTGCTATGGGCTGTAAATCGTACTGCCATGTTGTTATGGTATATCACGATACACAATATATCTCTTGCTGAATAAATTATTGTTACAATAAAGTTAAATAAAGAAGCTGAGAAACTATCACCACGGCACAGTTAAACATGAGGACTGATTCAACGTGAGTTGGAAAAAAATTTAAAAAAATAAATAAATAATATCTGCAAGTTGCGCTGGAGCTCCATGGTCACAAAATGCAACTCAGTGTGTCTGCGATGTGGAACCCTGCAGATAGAAAAACACACGCCTCGCCTGCTCACACACTATGGCTCAGGAGAGAGCTGTCCAGTGGGTAAAGGAGTGTGTGTGTGTGTGTGTGTGTGTGATGCATCATGTTTGTGAGTCGTTTTTTTTTTTCCTTTTTGTGTCTGTAAGAGGGGCAGAGCCATCGGACAGAGCAAGAGAACCAAAACTCTGACGTAAGTCTCATTTTAAACCGTCTCTGTTGGCTTCAAAACACGATGTGTCAATATATACTTTAAACAAGCTGCGACACATCGCAATAACAGTTACATCGCCCACCCTGAGCTCCACCCAGTGACGCATGGATGGACGGCATGCCATAAATTTTCACTAAGACTTCAACATCACATTTAATAAAATGTAAGAAAATCTGCATCTCGTCATGTTATCACTGATGAGGCGCTCATAAAATGTGATGTTAATGTTACTGAGTGCTCATTTAATGTGAAAACCACTACAGTGATGTTTTCTCTTGAGCACGCAGGTACACAAGTGATTGTGTCGAGAGGTTTCAGGAAATCAAACTGATCCTCTGAAACTCCTCCAGCTGAGAAGCGGCTGCGGCTGCATACATACTATATTTTGGTTAGTGAGCGTTTTTAGATGGGGTTGCCTAGCAACTGAGACTCTTTGTTGTACACGGCTGTGTCATCGTGCAGTAGCAAATGCACACACACACACACTTCCTAATCTGAACAAGCACGCCCACCAACATGCTAAATATAGACGGCCATTGATGGAGTCAGCATACTCGTGTTGTCTCGGGGGAAGCGGAGGGTTACAGCTCCGTGTTTTATGTATGAACACCTCCCAGTTCCTCCGGTTCGACTGTTTGCAGCAGCAACATGTATAAACATCCTCTGACAGCTCTAATGACTCTGCTGTGTGGCTGCTCGCTGCATCGTCAACAGAAACCGCAGTAGAGACTCAGCAGCAGATCCAAATTGAAAAACTTCAAACACAGAGACTGAGAGTCACCAACTGAACCACAGAGAGTGGAAGACCAAAGTGAGAGCAACACAGACCCCCCGCCTGCCCATCCAGTGGGGTTACTGTGGCAACGAGTCACATGGTTACCCTTGGTAACCGGCGCAACTGGTCCAGATGCCAGTGGGGAGCTTAAGGGGGGGAAGGCGGGCTGTTGTAGAGCAGCAGGCGGAGGTTAAAGGAGTTGAATGAGGATGAACTAAGTGTTTTGTATCTTTTGTTTGCAGGTAGAGGCTTCAGCTCAGAGACAAGGTAACTGGTGGGAAAGAAAACGAGGCTCCTCTGTTGTCATGTAGGGAAAAACCCTGTACTGGGAAACATGTTCATTTTATATTAAATAATTATCAATTACCATCTGATCAGTTTGTTTGAAATTAATCAGAATTTAACCTCAAACTGATCAGGAAATACAGGCAGCTGGAGGGAAACAGCCTTCAAAGCCTGGTATACTGTACGCTGTGCGATTTTGGGCTGTCGCAGACGACAGATGACCAACGTGAAAGAAACACACCAGTGTCTTTGTTCGTGGCTCTGAAACAGTGGTCCTACATCGCACAGTGAGAGGTTCAAGAACAGCCGTTGTCAACTAACTGTTGAACAGAGGCCAAAAAGTCAGTTCATGCAAATTTGGCAAGGTGGTATGAGCTATGACATCATGAGATATTAATGTTGAAATGATCCTATTTAGGGTTGCAAAATTCTGGCAATATTCGAGGTGGAATTAAGAAGAGGAAATAGCAGGAGGAAAATGGGGTTATTTGCTCAGACTGTATTTATATGCGAACAGAAACAAATAAAACAAAAAAAGCAACAATTTTGTTTAGGTGAACTACTGTGAAAAATATCTTTTCCCCCAAATTTCCTGATCTTAACTTCCCTTGGAAAATATATGGAAATTTACCAACCTTTTGCAGCCCTAGGCATACTTTAAGATCAACAAAAATCATGCCATAGGGTCTACAGTATATTGCCTTTTTGTATGTATTCCTCCCAGTAATAAACACATTATTAAATAGGTACAACTTTTATTGCAGATTGAAATAGTGAAAACTCCCCCCCCCCCAAATCCATACACCAATCTTCCCTCAGAAAATTTCCACTAATTTACCCGATATTTCCAGACCCTCTGAATCCCTGATCCTTTCTCCTCTCCCACATGTGTGTTTGTTTTATATCTCTGCTCCTCCTCATTAATGATCCTGCAGCTTGTGTCTCAGTGTGACTGATGCTCTGTCTCTGCTCCATTTCTCCTCTATATTTTTTCCATCCAGTAATTTAGGATATTTACAGTTTTCTGCTGCATCTGGTGCATCTCTTTTATCAGCATCACTTTATCCTTTCTAGCTGCCTCTTGTTTCAGCCCCGTAAAGCTGTCTGTGCACCGAAGCTTTGTGGGTCGGGGACCATGTGTTCCTCTCTGGGTGAAAGCTCCTGTGCTGAACGTTAGAGGGTAGCTTGGGTAACAGCCTGCACCAGAGAGCAGCTTTTACTGGCCTGTGTCTTACTGTAAGAGCTGTTTATTGGGAAGGTGCTGCTAAGCTGAGTCAGCAAAAAGACACTTGTATACAGTGGCAATATTTAAAGCTGAAATATGCTTGTTTCATTGATCCCATATAACACACAGGTTTTTATGTGCTGTCTGTACATGTGGGCACTGAAAAGCCTTGAAATGTGACTGAGAGTTAAAAGACTTGCTGCAGTGAGACGTTTAAAGTCTGAAAATCCCAATGTGAGGTTGTTTTTAAAACCTGAGGAAACATTTGTTTTTTCTGGCAGTGAAAGCAAGAGGAAATTGACAGTCGAGTGCCATGAAAGTTGCCTTCTGACAACTCCAAAGCTTTCCAAATTACACAGTAACACACGACAGTTAACTTACACATTAGAGCTATATTTAAAGACCAAGAAGAACCACTGCAGAGCAGAAGAAGAAGAAGAAGAAAAATATTTATTGATCCATTACGACAAATTCAATGATCACGCTGCATCTCAAAAGTTTTGAAAACTGCATAATCTGAATAAACTGGATTTCCAGTCTTTGTGCTAAGCTATAGGCTTAAAGGTCCAGTATGTAGGATTTAGTGCCAGCTAGTGGTGAGGATGCAAATTACACCCGACTGAAACTTGCCCTGTGTAACAAGTGTGTAGGAGAACTACAGTGATGGATGCAAAAACTAGAATCTATCTAAAGCCAGTGATTAGTTTGTCCTTTATGGGCTCTTGTAGAAAACAGTACAAAAGACACGCACATCCCAGCGTCCAAGGAGAGTGTGTTGGACCAAAGAAACATCTGGTAAAGTAGAAAACAAACAAATAAATAAATACAAAAATATATGTTAAGGTGTGCCGACTAATTTGTTTTCTACACTGTAAAATATGTGATTGTACATTTACAGTAAATTACTGGCTACTAGTTGCAACACTTTCACAGTAAATTACTGTGACATTTTTACAGTCAATTGCTGTGAAATGAAGCTGATCTCATCACAGTAGTTATGCCTGGATATTACTGTGATTTAGCAGCATGCTCCTGTAAAATTACTGTATTTACCTGCATGATTTTCACACTAACATTCTGATTTGGTTAATTATCACAGTAAAAGCCTGTGAGGTGACAATATTGTAATTTATTGTGAAATATTACAGTTACATATTGTAACTTCCTGGAGATAATTTGCAGTGTACTGTAGAAAATAACATGGCGGACTCTGTGGATGAGGACCTGCTCTGTATGAGGACATAAACGGCTTAATCTAAGGTAACAAAAATATAACCATTCTTAGCTTCAGGTGATTATAAAGTAATGACAACATAGATATGAAAAATATTCAGTTTATGCCAATATATCGTCCTAATTCCCACACACTGGACCTTTAACACATCCTGGTCACCCATTAAACTGATACCCATCTTCTTTTCTGAAGCTGGGGGGGCAGATAACAGGCAAATCTCCTAAACTGTCAGAATAATCTTTTAATAATGTTCCTAACGTATGCAGCCATGTTGATATGAGATTATATAGGCCTATATAAATCTCTCATGCACTGGCCATTGACTGAGGATGTCTGGTCGTCAGCATGGCGTGGTCACACTGCGACCATCACAGGGTCGCCCTTTCATTGTCTCTACAATCACAGCTGAGGAAGAAGGCGAAGAAGATGAAGAAAGAGAAGTAAAGTGCACAGGAGATAAGTGGAAGAAGAGGGCAGGGTGGACAGAGTTTATCTCTGATGGCTCCTGACAGAAAACAACAAGAGACCAAAAGAAGACAGAGAGAAGACGGAGAGTGGGGGTTTGGGGAGATGAGGGGAAAGCCCCCGGAGAAATAAAGACAAAAAACAAACTTGGAGGCGGGGGGGAGAGGCAGAAATGAAAGGCTGGGCAGAGCAAAGGAAGGAAGAGGAGCAGAGATAACTGACAGCTGCAGGTAGAAAGTGAGTTAGAGGCAACGGACATGCTGAGAATACTCGGTCTGTAGTCAATCATCAAGGTGAAACTCAAAGAGGTTACAATGTTAGTAGTTTACTGACCCTGAAGCCACAACGAAGTAAAATAATTATTTTAAAGCATAGATAATATTTATGTTTTACCTGGTTATTTTCTTCCTAGTTTGCTGTATTTTTAATTATCACTATCAAAGAAGATTTTGGATGGTGCCACTATTTGATTTGAGGATTTATGGTTCAGCACAACCTTCAAAAAGTTCAGACACAGCTAAAACAAAAAGAGAGAAAGGAGGAAATGAACGACTGAAGGACTGCAGAGCAAAGACAGTCAAATATATGTATATATCCAGAGTGAATGAGAGTGACTGACGGCCCAAAGGTGGAGTTGGATGGACAACTGAGTGAGCGTTTGAGGCCAACTAACACACACACACACACACACACACACACTCACACACACACAAAGAGGTGAGGCCTGTGATCAATTATTCACAAGCCTGGGCAGGCTGCAAAATGTCAGCAAGGCTCTGCACATGCTCAGACCGCGCCACTACGCACGCGCACACACACACTCTGCAGGTCTATCAGGCTCAATGCTGCACATAAGAGCATCTTCCCTCAGAGTTCAGGAGGGATCACTGCCACGTGATGCCGCACGTTGTCATGCTTTTGTGTATCTGTTCAGTGACAACTCTTAAAGGTAAAATGTGAGTCTCCAAATGACTGACTGTTGAGGAATGTGTGCTAGAGAGACATAACAAAATGTCAGACACATAAACAAGGCATGCAGAAAGCTGTGGATATAAAACCCTATTCAGACAGGATTAACATCACAGGGGAAAGTGGGGGATAAAATATTCAATGTGCTTCTCTTCTGCGTAAAAAATGTCCTTTTTGCCATCGGGAAGTTACAGCATCTGGTCTGTAAGAGACACGGATATTGAGCGGGAAAAAAGACAAAAGCCTCCACAGGAGCGGCCGAGAGTCAGACACTGTGTGATGCATTTGAGTCAAAACTCAGTCACAACTCAGTCAAATGTGAGCACACAGACATTACAAACTCAGTGGGGCTTACACTTCCTGAATATATTGTTTCAATATCTCCATCACGAATAAACATCCAAAAATCCACTTGGAATTTACAGAGCAAAAGACGCTGCAATCTTCACTTTTTTAAGTGTTTTTCAATAGCAAAGCAATTCAGCGACAGTTGTCCGGACATCCATGGGTACACTGCAAACAGGGGCTGCTAACTGCTAACTCAGCATGCTTTTAATGGTGCCTATTTGGCTAACACTTTATATTAAGGTACTGTAATAAGCGTTAATTAATGCTTAATAAGCACCAATTAACAGTTAATGAGCACTTATGTTTATTATCATTAATAAGACTATATAAGTGTTAATTATGGCATAATTAACACAGTTATTATTGCATATAGGAGCATAATAAGCACTTAATAGAAACTTGGTAACAGTTTATAAAGCTATTCTAAATATTAATTAATGTCTATTTACATTAATAATGATTTATAAGACCCTATCAGATTAAATTAATAAAGTGTTATTAATAGTTAATAACGATCCTACCGTCTTATAAGTGCTCATTAACTGTTAATTTGTGCTTATTAAGCATTAATTAGCGCTTATTACAGTACCTTAAAGTTACAATGTGTAATTTACGTGGTTGTTTATTAGCAAATATCAACTATTGCTTTCATAAATATATATTTACTAAAGTGTAATGCAATTCACATACAAATGGAAGCTTTCTCATAGGCTTAGAATGATTTCTCTATATATACACAGGCAGGGCGCGGTCTGCTGGAGGCTGCCCTCTTGCGTCGCCATGTTTGAATACAGTGGCTGAAAGGGATACACTCGCTTCGCCTTTCGCGTTTATCTAGAACTTGCCGTCACAGGAGAAGGTGAAGCTCAATCCGGGGCGCTTCTGCGTGAACCTGCTTTGTACTTTTATGATTCTGTCGCACTTTAAATGGAGGAGCACACACATGTTTTGCTCCGTAAGAGGGAAACCACGCCACCAAATAAAAGAAAAAGATCAGATAAGCGAGGACGGGAGAAAACACAAGTGAATATCGGCGTTGCTTATTCCAGGTGGAAAGAACTCCTGAAGGAGGAGGATTTCACAAGGGATGCGGAGGTTGCCTGCTTTCTGCTAGACAGGTAATTCAATCTGATATTTTAAAATCATTTTGGCTTCATGTTTGCAACTACTTTCCCCTCTCGTCTAAGTTCGAGTGACAGCTATGTTTACGTGCTAACGTTATCCTAGCCTTGGCTAACGTTATCCCAGAGCTACAGCTAAATGGTTAGCCTAGCCTACAGCCTAATCTGTTGATACCTCTCGCGCTGCTGCGAAGGCTGCCACCCTCTCCTCCTCCTCTTCCCTCTGGGTAGCCGAGACACACCTCTTCGCCTGGCCGTTCCGGTTCCGTACCCCCTCTCCCCCTTCCTCTCCCTGGTCTTCCTCCTCTCCCTCTCCCTCTTCCTCATCTCCCTGTGTCCTGTGGAAGAACACTCTGGAGACGCATATATTATAATCGTACCAACCTATATTTGCCGCACTGTGCCGTGACTATCACATAAAACGTGTTATTTTAGCATTACTGTGCTAATGTTTGCTCGTGTTACCAAAACAATTAGAAATAAAACACTCCTAACATATATCTCACAGATAACCTGTATCTCACTGGTAAGCTATAACATATCGTTACATGGTTTAGATTCCTAAATAAATATTCAGCTCGTAGCTAGATACTCCTGAAAAACTCGAAAAACTCTGCTGGGGCTTTTTGTCCTACGAGGCCACCGTCACTTACCCGACAGGAGGGGTGAGTGAGTGAGCGCTGCAATCTAGAATGTGACCGCTGATGTCACTGTTACTCACCATTTTTACACACTGAGGCTTTAATATAAAGTGTTACCCCTGTTTGTTTCAGGCGGATCTTTTTAGGTGACTTAAATATATTTTGCTGCAGCCCCCATCCACAGCAGCACATTGCTGAGCTCCTGTGCCGGTAGATTTGGTTCATCAAAGACACTAGCAAAGCAACGCTGCATAAAATAAGCACAGTGGAGTGTCAGATAGATCAGACCACTACGTTTAATTATATATCTTTAAATGTTAGTTTCAGCTGCAAATGACAACAGAGAGGCGTCCAGTAGCTCAGTGGTTAGAGTGGGCATCCCATGTGCAAAGTCAATGTCCATGGCACTGCGGCTCCGGGTTTGATTCCAGCCCACGGCCCTTTGCTGTCGGCCCCTCTCACTGCCCCTTTTATTGTTATGTCTGTCCTGTTAAATAAAAGCAAAAGCCAAAAATATAATCTAACAAATAAAAAGAAAATGACAAGAGAAATCAAAAAGTCTGCAGATTTCTCATATCTCAGCAAATCAAATATTACCGGTTCTACCCAGACGTGTTAGGACAACGCCACAGCGATTTGGTCGACAGGATTTTGTTGCTCAGCCATGAAGACTTGCTGGTTTCACTTTTCCCCTACCTCTATAGCCTGTGAGATGATGTAATGCATCTGTGATGTGATGTATCTGGTACATTATTGGTGCTCATGCACACCAAGAAAGAACCAAAGCTAAAGGTCTAAATGACCTGATAAACCAGGCTCTTCTGAATCCTTTAACCTGAAACAAGATACCGATATTGGCATTCTCATGAAATCAGATTACAGCTGAAAGTCAGCAATAATCAGATTACTGCAGAGTGACAACATGAGCCCACCTTGCTGTTAATTGACCAATCAGAGGTCAGCAGCAGGTGGGAGACTCTTCTGATGTCCTATCTTTGGTCTTTAATCTCTCAGCTGTTTGATCTTAAACAAATCTGAGATCATAACAGAACAAAGATATCTGGCGTGACAGTTGATGAATACATGAATATGTTAAAACAACATTTTCCTGGAAGTCTTCAGCTCAGAGGTGTGGTCGCCCTCTGTCTAAATGCTCAGTGCCATCTGCTCTGCAGATTCCATTATGCTATGAAGAAAAAGACATGTGCACGTCCCAGAGCCCAAATGTTTTCCAAATCTAATTATCCCTTAAATTATCCCTTAAAGGCAACGGAGCAGGAGGAGTCCACAGCCTCGTCTCGTCCTGAGCTCCTCATCCATCATCTGAGAGACAGGAGCAAACATCAGGAGGAGGAAGGAGGAGCAGAGTGTGGAGAGATGAGAAGATGAAGAAACAGCGCTGAGGGATTTTCTGTTGTTTGTCATAAATGGAAAGTCTGCGTTGTGTCACATGTGTGTTCATTTTAAAAATGTGTCATTTTTGGCAAACGAATATAAACACAATGCTTAAAAAACAACATGAAACATCGGTGATTCTCCAAAGCTCCTGTTACATGCTGCTTGGTTCTGCCAATAAATCTGGTTGCTACTGTAGATATGTTACTGTATATTCATCAGTGTGTGTGTCCGCTCTGATATATAATGGTTGTCCCGTCAAAAGTTTATAAAATCTATAAAGACGACACTGCCTGTGCTTTTGGATTGATGTGTTTAATTATCACGTATGGCTGGAATATTAAACTGAAACGATTAGATGATCAGCTGATGGACAGAAAATTAATCTGCAACTATTCTGATAATCAAATGATGCTTTAAGTCATTTGTCAAGCAAAAATTCCCTCGTTGCACTCTCTCAGCTGTGAGGATTTACTGATGTGAAAGCTAATTGATCATTTTCGGACTGTTGGTCGGGCAAAACAAGCTATTCAAAGTCATCCACTTTGGCTTCATGAAATTCAAACTGGATATTCTCACTAATTTCTGACATTTAACACACCAAGCGAATAATAAATTGAGAAAATACTTGCTACCTGCAGTAAGACTGTAATGTTCAAGTTCTACGATTGGCCAATAAAACATACAGTCACACTTATATAGGAAAAGTACTCCACCTCGCCTCCGATCAAACAGAGATGTGCAGCTCACATCCACAGAGCAGAGAGACGGAGACAGCAGTGTAATGCTTTTATGAAGTCCTGACCTCGTGCTGCATTTAGCTGGAGGCTACACACCACCACCAAAAGGCTGACACGCAGAAACATCTCCAACAAACCATAAGAAGAAGAAAATAAGAAAATACAGGCAGAGGGCAGGTTCTTTGCAGACACAGACACAGCTACACACTGTTGGGGGTCACAGGGTTGCAATGGAATGAGATTCTCAAAGTACTGCCTCAGAAAATATTTCATGGTATTATAGTTTTAAAGAATTTATATTATTATCAGTCAGAATGACCATTAAAGGAATGAAAACAGATTTTTTTCTTACTAGAACTGAAACTTGAAACCATTTTGTTCATGGAAATATGTGTAAAAAGTCTCCCCTTAATAAAATAACTATAACTAGTCCATAGCCATTGGTAGCTTTGTCACCTTCTACCTATGCCAGTCCTCAATGCCTATGTGCAGTTTCACATAGATTGACCACGTCAGTGAGTAGAAAAACGTGGGACAGACAGAATGACTGACTGACAGAATGACACACTGACAGTTTCCGTGATTATGTACAGCATACCATACCATGACTTAGTCATACCAAACATTAGAAAACAACACCAACATTGGTCCACAGGGGGAGCCACAGCGATCGGTCGCATTTTAGCCATTTTGAAGCATTTTTCTGTTGTTATAGCGCCACCCAGTTGCCAATTAGAGTTAAATTTCTCCAGTCACCTTGAGGCGTCCTGTTCTACATATCTACCAAGTTTAGTAAAAATCCATATGGCGGTTAGGCCTAGATAAGAAATGAGCTCTCTAGCGCCCCCATTTTGTTTGATGGGCTCAATAATGGAGGGGTCCCCTCAGATTATGTGTGGTCATATGCCTACAAAGTTGCGTGGTGATGGGTGAAACCCTTGAGATGTTCTACACCTTTATGTGATGAGCCACGCCCTCCGCAATATTCATTGCCTTATAGAAGCTCAGTTTTAGGAAGTTTTCCAACTTTTGCCAAGAGGGAACTTTAGATATTGCTCCCTAGATTATGTTCACCCAGTTTCATGCAGATCGCTCAAACTTCCTAGGAAGAGATCCATTTGAAGTGTTTTTCAAAAAATTCAAAATGGCGGAAAATCTATATAAGCGGAAGTTATGGGTTCTTGAGTTCCTCGTGAGGAGAGGAACAAAGTTTCATGTCTCTACGACATACGGGGCATGAGATATGCCCATTCAAAGTTTGACATTTCAATGGGTTGCTATAGCGCCCCCCTTTGGCCAATTGATGTAATATTGCTTCACTGGCATCCTCCCATGACCCTCTACCACTGTGCCAAATTTCACATGGACTGACCAAGTCAGTGAGGAGAAAAACGTGGAACACACACACACAGACAGAGTTTTCATCATTATATAGTAAGATAAAGGGGAAATTCTTCAACCAGTTGCATTTTTTCCCCAACGTCGAAACTAAGCAGATGTACACAGTATGATAACCGTCTACTTTTATACCTTAAAAACTAATATAACTCTGCAATCCTAGTTGTACGTGGTGATTTAGAGGGATTACTTCTGTGTTAGTTTATCTATTGTTTTTTTTTTATTGTTTGTATATATTGTTCAGAAGGTTAGTTTCAAGAATTAAAATGTCAATAAATATCAGAAATACTTGAGAAAAACAAACAAACATTTGAATGACATTACGTGACATTACATTACCTGATGACATGACATTACGTTGACTCTGGGTTTCACATGGGGCCAGAGGTCTCCTGGGCAAAAGTCCTATGTTTGTTTGACCCCTCTACCACTCCTGAGCAGACTTTGCCATGCCTAATGTTTGGCTTCCTGTCATATGACAAAGGACAGCCAGCAGAACATAGGTCACATACTCAGAGCCATTGACCATGACCATTACGTGGGTTATAAAAAAATTATAGAGCATTATTTTTTGTAGGTATTAATACGAACAGTGAATGAGAACAGTCTGCTGTATTTTAAATGTTGTCATGTTGTTTCAACTTTAGCCAAGCTACTAATTTATTCAGAAATCTAAAAGTAGAAACAGCAAATGGATTTGATGCATAAAAAAAGGAAATATTTGAATAAAGTGCTCTAAAATGTTCAGTTCTCAAGTAAATGTTTATATTGCTTTGCTCTCAGCCTCGTCTCATCCACCAGCGTTTAGGATTTGACAAACCATCTCAACAAAGGGTTCTATCTTAAGCAAACTTGATCAACCTATCAAAGACTGTGAGGTGTGATTTAAAGCTCTGGAGAATGATGGAGAAGGAGAAGCTGAAAAGTCAAGATTATTTTCATGGTGAAGAATCGACATTCATGGTCATTAGTTCTGTGATTAATAATTTAATGAATTTTAGCTCTGTTATTTCCGTGTTTTCACGACCCAATCTGTCTCAGGTGGAGCCATACGTGAAGCAAACGAAACCTGTACCAACTGAACGATGACAATATGGAACGTTACTGATCAAGGACGTGATATCGATTCAATACTTAGGGGGACTCATATGAAACTGGAGGTTTGGGGTCCTCAGCCAGAAATTTTAAGCACCAAACACTTAATTTTCTGCATCAATTTATGGTTTAAGTGTCTTTCATTTAATCAACAGAAAGGTCCTCTGCTACTGTTATGTTTCAATTGCACAGACATATGCTCATGTTCTTCATATTGAAGGGGATGTGTCCCCTGCATCACCTTCGATATCCACGCCTTCATTCCTGATAGAAATCACAATGCGATACTATTTTCTGACGGCTGCAGAAAAGTTTTTCCTCAGAGGAAACTGTGATCAAATGCCTTTCCTAGTTTTTCTGGTGTTGCAAAATTACTTCTGTCGAGTCTTTATTTGTTTGTAATGTCACAATATGACAGTTGACAGCTTGTCTGAGGAAATCTTTCACAAAGAGAGATTGAACAGAATCCTTCTCTATGAGTTGAGCTTAAACACAAAACACTGACGGCTCAGTCAAACCTCTTGGATCTGATTCCAGCTGTCCTTGTCCAGCAAAAGACAGAAGAAAGTGAACCAACTAGACACAGTGAAAAGTCACTGTCCTCTCAAACAGGAAGTGCTGCTGCCCTTTATAAACGTTTGGAATTGGAAAATCCACTTTGTCAAGTCAGCAGACCCCCCAATCCCTCTGCCGTTGGCCCCCGCTGTGTCCTCTCCTGCCCTTCAAACGCCACACGTGGGTCGGCATCTTTGCCAGCAATTTGGCTTCAATGTGTGTTAAACATCAGCGGATATCCCCTCTCCTGCCTCTGCTCATCCAGTTAAGATCCCATTTCCATGCTAACATGACACCTCCTGTGTCTCTACCCCGGCCCTGCAGCTCACCTTCCCCACCTCGCTCTGAGGTGAAACCAAGCAGGTCTGAAAAAGCTTCTTAACCTCTAAAGAGAGCGCAGGGAGGAAACGGATCTCAGTGACACTTCAAAAGACGAGCGATAAAGCATATCTTATTCATTAAAGATTAAAAACTGCGTCTCTTCAAATTCAAGGCACATCTTAATTTAACCGAGAGATCATTTTATCGATACACATTCAGTGACAAACAACCATGTATATTAACTATATACTGCTGATAGAAAAAATAGCTCTTCTGCAAATGAACTGTAAATTTGAAGTCACTAAATCTCTCCTGCAAACTCTGATGAGTCACATTATAAATGCTAATTAGCAGCATTTGTCAGCTATTAAAAAAAGGTCATGGCAGCACTTTCAGCTCCTTTAAAGCCCTAATTTCTTCTTAATGAAAAGATAGATTTTAAAATGACTACCAAGACACACATTATGTTATGAGCAGTCAGAGAGCCTGTTTGAGAGCCTGCTGAACTGATTCTACCTGCACTGTACACCGGGGTTCCCCCAAACCAGCTATGACACTTTTATACCACACCTGATGACCTGCGTGTTGAAATTACTACGAGCATCATTTCCAAGGTAAAGAATGGACGCTCAGTGGGTTAGCTTCATCTGCAGTGTTGCCAGATTGGGCGACTTTCTATTTAACTGGGCAGGTTAAGTTGTTTTGGGCCGGTTTCCACTGGGGAAAAAAAAAAAATTAAACATTAGTAGGCCTACCTTGACATGCCATGACTGATAACTATGGATGTATAAGAGGCCATACACATGCCATGCTTTTTGCGCCCTAAAATTCCTTGTTTTCAATGTAGACACGTGACAGGCACGCTCAAACGCCAGAGCAACACAAACAGCTGCGCCCCGAGCCTGGTACATACTTACTGTACAAACCCTCACTTGTGAACAAGACCCTGAAATATTTGAACTGCCTCACTCCCGTCTTGAGCTCTTGATTTCCTGGTCCATCTACATCCCAACCCTCACCTATGGTCATGAGCTCTGGGTAGTGACCAAAAGAATGAGATCACAGATACAAGCGGCCGAAATGAGTTTCCTCTGTAGGGTGTCTGGGCTCAGCCTTTGAGATAGGGGGAGGAGCTCGGAGTAGAGCCGCTTGTCCTTCGCGTCAAAAGGGGTCAGTTGAGGTGGTTCGGGCATCTGATCAGGATCCTCCTGGGTACCTCTGGTTGGAGGTGTTCCAGGCACGTCCCACTGGTAGGAGGCCCTGGGGCTGACCCAGAACACACTGGAGGGATTACATATCTCATCTGGCCTGGGAACACCTTGGGGTCCTCCAGGAGGAGCTGGGAAGTGTTGCTGGGGAGAGGGACGTCTGGGGCTTTGCTTGGCCTGCTGCCCCTGTGACCTGGCCTGGGATCAGCGGATGAAAATGGATGGATGGATGGATGGATGGATGGACATACTTATGAAACAGTGTCTGAAAGAGGATCAGCTCTGCACTTAGGATTTCTGGTAAGTAAGCTATGATTCGATGCTGGTCATGATGGCTTAGCAACCCCAGACGCAACCTGCCTCTTGAAAGTTGGCACAGAGTAGGCCCCAGTGCCCCACCTCACGTTTTCCAGGTGGTTAAAGATGTGGTGTACGGCCCCTAACGCACTGGAGGCGGGGCCCTGTTCATTCGACTCTTCAACTATCGTGATTTTTGTGTCCCATTCAGATATAAGAATAACAAAAACAAATATCTTATTTTTAATTTTTGTCACACTTATTTGACACCAAAAGGAACATACAAAATTGTATTGATCGATCAGTCATTGTTTTATTATATAAAAAGTGGCCTTGTTAAGGGTGAAAGGTGGGTGCGCCCTTTTTATTTGCTGGTTTCCTGTGTTTCTTTGTGCCTCTTCAGGTGCCACCCTTTCCCCTCCTCAACGTGCAGAGAATGGTTGGACCCACCTGCGGTTTAATCAACCTAGGATGTGGGGGTAACTACCTAAAGAAGCGAATGGTCAAGCGTGGCAGCGTGGCAGGGCTTGGATTTCTTGTGTCATGTTATAACTGAAAATAAATTCAACCTGAAATTGTCGTCAGCCTGTGGAGAGACCAGGCCGCCAAGCAACCCTCATTTCATATCTGCATCAGTCCCAGTTTCACATGAAGCAGCGATGCACCCCTCTGTTGACTCTCAACTCTCTCCAAAGCCTCGTGGAAAACAACAAAACCCCTCTGCAAACACAGAGAGCTCCCTTTTATCTGCTCACTGCCAAAACAGACCGACTTCCAAAAAAAGTGAGGAAGAGACAAACCCTGTGGCACAGCCAATCACCCGAGGCTTAATCGCCCGCGTTCAGGAAGCATTATGGGGAGGGAGTTGTGTCTTAGGACGAGCCTCGGAGGAATCAGAAACAATGCTCCATTACGGCCCTGAGAGAGCAGAGGGGGCAGGGAGAGGTGGATGGGGGTAGAAAGGGTAGAACAAATGGTTCCTGGTGCAAAATAAAGCATTAATAAATGATGAGAGCGTAGTTCACACTGGAGCTAAGTGCTCTGTCAGCTGCAGGGACAGTTAGCTGGAGAGGAGGTCTGCAATCTGATGCTACAGTCTCACACTCAGTGAAATTCTGCTGTAAAATCAGTGTTTGATAGAAAGAAAACTATGACTCTACCTCAACCAAACAAAACACCCGACACACACAAACACACCTCCCATCTCTTAACAGTGAGGAGCAGACGGACAGGAAGTGGATCTTATGTTGATTATTTTCAGAGGAGACTTCTAGGCTTCCTGCTAACATTTACGGACTTAAGTTCCAGGAAAAGCCAATGTCTCTGGATGTCAGATAGTGTGTTCACATGTAGGACAGTAACTCAGTTTTAGAGTCGTTGACATGAATCTGGATTCATTTGACAGGTTAAAGAATTAAAAACATGGTGTCAAACAATTCATGAAATCAAAATCTTGTACTGATGGTAATGGAGCGTGGTGCAGCTGTAGTGTGTCAGGAGTAATGTGTGTATGCTGTTTTTAATTGAGGGCACATTTCCAGATTTCGTCAAAGTGCCCCAAAGCTGATCTTTGATTTTCAGAACGGATGGATGAAAACAAAAAGGATCTACACTAGAGCTGCAATGAGTAGTCAATCAAAGGGACATTTAATTGAATTAAGCAGGTATTAGATGCATTGAATGTGGATGACGCGTCTCCACTTCCTCCCACTGTACAAAAATGTAGCCAAAATATCCAATACTGCTGCCATCTTGCACTTGCACATTGGGAAAGATTTACTGAGCAGCCTTTTATTGCCAGAGACTTTTCAGAGAAGTTCTTTTTTAAAGCATATAAATTACTACCTAAAACCAAACTTATCAGAAAAACGAACACCTGCGCAAACAGCAGTGTGACAAGAACCAACTGAAATGACAGCCTGCCACAAGGGAGCGCTCAAGGTGTTTTTGGGAAGCTGTCATGTCGTCTGCATTCAGTCATTAGTCTATGGTGTAACCTCTAACCTGACTTAAGCTGAAGAAAACTCTTGGTGACTGTTGCATTCAGGCCCTGACACACCAGACATAAGAACACATAAAAAAACTGGTAAGCCAACTGTTGCACCACCACGTGAAGACTACAGCCAACGGCTGACTAGGAAGTACGTCCCACCCCTTTGTGAGAAGAATGACTCTCCATACCAGCAGGTGGCAGTAGTCTGTGTTAGTCATTGAAAACGGGAACAAGTTTGTTTTGGTCTCACTCCCTCATGTTTTTTACTTTCCTCACTTCTGTTTCTCTTCTCATGGTCTGAGCTGAACTGCCAATCGCAGTGACATCTCTCACTGGGGCACTCTGCCATCTCTAATGCTGATTCAACACGCTGACTCGGCCGAGAAAAGCCGACAAGGGCTGACGGTGCAGGACACGCTGCAAAAACTAGGGTGACAGATGCTTAACAGCAGCCCAACAGTTCACCATGGAACTTGTTTCAGAGCTCTTATGGTGTGCTCCATTTGAAGCAGGAAGCTGAAACTTCCAAATTGCCAGGCACAAATTTCAACTAAAATGCCTCCTGAATTCAGATTTCCAACTCGGAAAGTCGGAGGAACCTCACCAACCCTGGCCTCAAAATCCAACATGGCTGCTCTGCATGTCAACAGTAGAGAAAGCTGTAGTAACATACTGCACAGTTTATTAGCACTTCAGTCATATTTGTGTCTCGCTAGAACAGCCATACACACAATCCTGTCCAACTTCTATCTGTGGACAGGTTGCTATAGTGTTTGTGTGTGCAAAATAAGGCGTAATGTGTTATCAACTGGTATTGCTAACAATGACTAATCTGGCTTGAACTAGTATTGCTAATATTTTTGTTGACTTACACCAGAATGCAATTAACTTGGGTGTGACATCATTCGCAGCTCCAACCTTCGACTTCCCAGGTAAATGGAAGCATTAGACAACAAATACAAAATCTACACAAGTGCTTGTGCCTCATTGAGAGGCACTCTTAGATTGTTATCCTTTCATTTTAATTCATTTCCTCTTGTATGGAGGACACCAGACACTCATTTGAACAAACTCTGCAGCTCTTCAGTGCTCCAGACACACTTTGGGATTCAGACTGAGGACACAGGTGGATTTCTACATAAAAACGTCTCAATGCGGCATTAAAGTAGGAAAAAAAAATCACCTCATCCAATCAGCCTCATCCACCACAAACACAGGAGAAAAAGAGGTGATAATTTTTGCCTGGAGGTCTACAGAGGAAGCTTTTAAAGCCAGTCTGGGAGCCGCAGCCTGGTTAAATACCGTCTGGTTCAAACCGCAGGCTGTCACTTTCCAAAATGGATCCCAGGGAGGAAAGGCAGGGCGCAAACAGCACAGAAAAACACTGACAGGAAGCTGCTGCTGCTTCTGAACAGGCTGGAGGAGACTGTGTGTGTTCAAGTGTGTGTGTCAAGCTGGGGAAAGTGTGTGAGTGTGAAAGAAAGGATGGAGAAGAGGCTGGAGGTGTGTGTGTGTGTACTTGTATGTCTATCTTTGTGAGAACCAATTAGAGTTTTAGACCCAGAGAGTGAGGACATGTCTGGAAAGTAAAGACATTTTGGCCTGTTTGACTTGGTCCTAAGGTTCAGATTAGAATCAGGTTTAGGTTATGGTTATGGTAAGGGTTAAGTATTTAGTTGTCATAGTTAAGGTTCAGCTGAGGGACGAGGGAATGCATTATATCAATGAGGGCCCCATAAGTAAAGAGGTATGGGGTTGTGTGTGCATCCTAAGGTGGTAATGGTGGCTAATGTCTCCTGTGTGGAAAGCTAGCAGCTAATGGAGCCGTGCTGCAGCTGTAGTGAATAGATGGATGGGCACAAAAGGGATCAATACTAGAGCTGCAATGATAAATCGATGAGACAATCAAACAAAAATGTTAATCAAATTAAATTATACTGATAATCAATTAATCATTTTTAAACAAAATGTCAGGTTCACAGATTTCAGAATTTGCTCCTTTTTTTTGTTTTACATTGCAGTTAATTTAATATTTTGTTGTGTGGTGGATGAAACAAGACATTTGATGATGTCACTTGGGCGCTGGATGAAAAGTCAGAGGGTCACCAAAATGACGACAATCTTTTCTGAATATGTTGACATACAGTGAGTGAGTGCTGCAGGGAGGACATTCTTCTGTAGGCCAACTCTGCAATCTTGTCTCACTCCAAAGTTGTAGAATACTGATGCTTGGGCAGTGACTTCCAGTGTCAGACACGGACAAAAAACAGCCGTCCTTTCACGTCAGTGTGATATGTGGCTGGTCGCCGTTATTCTGTAGCTGCACCTGGCGACGTCAGGGGGTAACGCGGTGGGACATCAACATAAGTTAAGAGAGTGAAAGTCCAAGTAGGGTGGGCGGGAGGGTCCAACAATCACCAGATTTTACCCGTCGTCAAATAAACAAAATCAGAAGTTTTAGTAGACGTTTGATTCTGGTTGCTTAACAACACACTTTGAACCAACAAAGTATCAGCATCATCTGTCGTCAGTATTCCATGTTGTGAAACTGACGTTCTCCTCCTGACGTCACAACCTAAATTCAACCAAATATCAACATCTAACAAAGTTGGTGGGCGGCTAGGATGGTGGTGAAACATAGCAATCTCTGTAGACAAGGACCCATTCCTTATGTCGACACGGTCTCAATCCATCATCGAATACCGCCGCTTGGTCAGTGACTTCCTGCATCAGACACCACGAAAAAAGCCGTCCTTTCACGTTGGCATGATACGTGGCCGGTTGCCATTACTGTTAGGCGGCGCTAATGGGTGTCAGAGGGAACGGCGGCTGGACAACAACATAATTGAAGGGCGTGGGAGTCCAAGTAGGGGTGGCAGGTGTAACACGCACCGACTTTCACGGGAAGGGCCAGTCTTCGCTTTCCGTATGATTATAACGCCAAACCCTGCCCTATCTTTCCTAAACCCAGCCACATGCATGTGTTGGCTAAACGCAACCACATGTGTTTGTTGTTGAAGGAAAAAAATATCAACTCACGGTGTTGTACTAATGTAGTACATTCATTTTTAAAAAATGACTGTGTGCAAACTGTACATCTCCTGTGACAATAGAAGTGTATTTTGAAAACAGACAATGCATGTAACAGGCTGAAGTTAACACGGCGTCCCAGAACTAGAGATGTACCGATCCAGCAGTTTCGATACCCCCGTTAAAGAGGTTTTTCCTTATCCGCTGTGAGGGTCCAAAGGACAGAGGGATGTCGTATGCTGTAAAGCCCTGTGAGGCAAACTGTGATTTGTGATATTGGGCTTTATAAATAAAAATGATTGATAGATTGATTGATACCGATTCCAATGCTGTGGCTTTGAGTATCAGCCGCTACCCGATACCGATCCGATACCACGGTTGACCTAAAAAGCTATACACCTTTACACGTAGAACAGAAAAGACTAGAGGCATCAGGCATTGATGACTACACAGTTCTTTCCTCAGATAAAATGAAACAAGATGAGACAGATTGATTCAATGATGAACTATTTATTTTTTAACAAAAAACAATTGTGCAACAGCAGTTGAAATAGTGTGAAATACCTCCACACAGCAGATTCACTCCTTCGCGCCATGACGGATGACGTAGCTTGCGTTGCAACAGATTTAAAGGGAAAGGATCACCTCAGGTATACGTTGCATTTTCCGATACCCAATCCATCTATTTTGATGATAACAGGGCCAATATCTGATCCAGATATCAGATCGGTGTATCCCTAAACATAATGTCAACAACCAACACACCCAGGGTACCTTGGATGTTCCATGTGGACATGTAAAGTCCATGTCCACATGCTGATGGCAGGCGTTGAGCGGCATAATTAAGGAACAGTGGATACACAACCTTTGAAAAGAGCCACAACTGAAATGTGCACATATGCTCTTCATATGTGCGCTTCACTACTTGAAATAAACAAATAGCACTATACCACTGGTTATAACTGATATAAATAAAATTAAATGCTATTAACTGTGTCTTATTATCATTGAAAAAACTAAAATTAAAATGATGGATTAAAGTAGATTATGACAGAATTTTCATGGACCTGTCCCTCAAAACGACGTCAAAAAGACAAACAACAACGTACCGTTCACATTCTCGTGGACAGGAAATGACTTCTGTAATGTGCAAAATCACACACAAACTGCAGTGCAAGAAAAAAACAGCTGCACTGGTTAATTAACTGCAAATTCATTGTTAACACACACTGTGTCAAACCTTCCTCCAGAACACCCACTTTCTCTCACACACACTCAAAGACACACACTAACACACACACACACACACACACACACACACACACCGAGCCTCCATGTGGCTGCAGTCAATCTTGTTCCTCGGCTGGTTGATCAGGCAGGACAGAGGAAGATGCTAACATGGTTAGCATGGAGTAGGTCACGCAAACCAGCAGCTCGCTAATGTCTCTAAATAGCCCAGACCCGCTGTAATTGCTGCAAGCTCTCCGATTGGACCAGCCGGTCATACATCATCGGCTAATGAAGAGGAAGCTCTCGACCAAACCTGCAGGGTAATGACATCGAGCCCGAGACGAAGCAGTCATGATCCAGAAAACAAAAAAGATTCAGAGGGCACGCTCGCTGCTGATGATCTAATCCAGAGCTGCAGTACAGCGAGTTTAATGAGGTAATAAGTTAGATTTTTATGTAGCACAAGATGACCATAATGTACTGCATCGACTAGACCCTTATATTCCTGCCTCAGGTTGAGAGGCTTTAGAAACCACAGCATGGAGCCAGACAATATCACACCGTATTTGACCTCAGAGTAAAGAAGACACCCCCGTCTCCCACATATTGAGTTTATATACAAATCATTTGCATTGGTGAATATGTGTCAGTGAAGGGAAACTGTAATGCTACAGTATACAATAGTAGACAATAGTGTTCTTCCACCTTTGTGTCAGCAGTTTGAGGAAGGCCCTAAACGTTTGGTCATGAACTTTCCACGTCGGGATATGACATGTGAGGTGCATTTGTTGCCGTGTCAACTTCAGCCTGTTACATGCATTGTCTGTTTTCGCGCACTACATCAGTACAACACCACGAATTGAGTTTTATTTCCTTCAACAACACACGCATGTAGTTGGGTTTAGGAACAAAGGGTTTGGCTTCACAATCATACAGAAAGTAAACACTAGCCTTCTCAGTGAAAGTCGATGGTTGGACCCATCCACCGCCCCTCCCGCCTGCCCTAGACTTTCGCCGCCTTATTTTTTGTTGTTGTCACCCCGTGTTTCCCCCTGACACTGCCGGCCGCTGTTACACAATAACAGCAACTGACCCCTCTCATGTTGTGAACGGAGAATGCCAACTTTTTTCAGTCCCTCCATTTAAACACAACAGGCTGAAAAATGTATTTTTACATCAGTCTATCATGTTGCTAAACCAGAATCAGCATGCTGCTAATAAAGACCTGAATCTATGGATATCATGTGATGTCTTCCATGGCCATGACTGTTTGGTGTGCTTTGGTGAGTATGTTGTTCGTGTAATTGTATGTCTCCCTCGTGTGAACTTATTAAGTGGAGTTGTTTGAGGATGCAAAATTAATTTCAGTGTATCGTCATGTATTGTATCGTATCGCATCCTAGCATACTGTATCACAGCATTGTGCACCTATCCTATTATAGTGCATCGTATCATATAACTACTATATTTGGAAAAAAAAATATGCAACTGGATGTTGAATCTCACCTTTATTTTTGTTATTTTCAAATGGGAGACTTTCTACGCATACTTCCATTAATAAAATGGTTTCAAATTTAAATAATAGTTATAAAATGTTCAACCAACCAACAATAACCCTTCTGTTTTGATCTATAGGAGTTATTCCGACTGATAATAATATAAATTCTGTAATACCCTCATTCAGTGAAATCGTGATAATTTTTTAAGGTTATCGTAACTTGAAAATATCATACCATTGCAACCCTAATCGTATCATTGTGTATCGTATCGTATCTTATTGTATCCTTTCGTATTGTATTGTATCGTATCGTATCGTATCTTATTGTATCCTTTCGTATTGTATTGTATCGTATCGTATCTTATTGTATCCTTTCGTATTGTTTCATATCGTATCATATCTTATCGTATCCTTTCGTATTGTTTCACATCATATCGTATCGTATCTTATTGTATCCTTTCGTATTGTAGTATATCGTATCGTATCCTTTCGTATTGTATCGTATCTTCTTGTATCCTTTCGTATTGTATCGTAACGTAGCGTAGCGTAGTGTATCGTATCGTATTGTATCTTATTGTATCCTTTCGCATTGTATCGTATCATATCGTAGTGTATCGTATCTTACTGTATCTTCTCATATCCTTTCATATTGTATCGTAGCACATCGTAGTGTATCGGGTCGCAGTATATTGCATTGTAGCATATTGTATAATATGGGATATTCTGTGCAGTGCTCCTTCTTGAATGTATGTTCCCGAGCACAGGCAGCTACAACACAGAGAGAATCCCCTCACTCTAACACCATGGAGGCAAAAAGGGGCAAACACTGGGTTAGGGTTAACAAAGGACACACTGACCTCCACATCTTTACTTTACACCTCGTTACATAAATGGCACACTTCTTCCTACACTGACTCTGAACCTTGGCACTAGATGGGAATCAAATCATCAAATATTAATTTCTTTGGTCTTTCTGGTGGAGTGGAGAACTGTAACTGTAAATGGCAGGAGGGATGCAGCAGCAATGAATGTTTTCTCTGCAGAGGGAGAAGGAGGAGGTGCTGCACTGTCAAGAGAAAATCAAAAAATCAAAGCTTTTATTGCACAGTCTCGTTTTCAGAATGTGAACTTTTCCATATCAGTGTAATGTTTAAAACTGCTCTTCAAGATTTCAGCTGTTTTGTTTAAATGTTTTCTGTGCAGAAATTTGACATGCACATGGAAACAGGTTGATTTTCAACACGCCCAATGACTCAATTACTATTTCTGGATTTCTGACACTTCCTGCGCGCTGAAATGGAACAAATCAGAGGTGTTCAAATGTTCCACCAGCAGCTGTTAAAAAAATCTGTCATTTACCTATACAGTGATTTTCTTGGTGGGCTGATGCGTTTGTGTTTTAGGTCTTTCTCTTTTCATACAAACACCATTTCTGCTGAAGCACGTGCAGCAGGGAAGCGAGTCGCAGCCTTGGAGCGTTTGCATCATGTATCCTGAGGCCAGCAGCACCCCAAGGCCGTCCTGACCCACTTTCTCCATAAACACACGATTAGAGAGAGGCAGCAGGTTTGTGGCAGCTCCTCCATCTTTCTCCTCTCACACACTCATCTATTAAATATGGTCCAAGATATTTATTTATTCATCTCAACGCTTATTTATTCAGGAAATTCAAAAGCTGCTTTATACACTTGTGTAAGTTGAATCTACAGAATGAAGTCATGCTGTCTGTCTGAAGATATTCTGTCAACCTCCAGTGACAGCAGGTTCACACTCATTCAAGCACTCACCAGATTCACATGCACACATTCAGGCACACCGTTACCTGGTGTCATATTGTTTTTTCCTCTTCACGTTTCGTTCAAGTTTATCTGAAGACAATGTGAAGCTTCAGCAGTTTGAGTTTCACAACTGAAGTGGGTATCCTCTGAAGTTAAAGTCGATTCAATCAGAAATTCCATCTAAACTCTTTTTTGTGACACTGCAACATGCCATGCTGCTCTGATTAATTACAGCGTGAACGCACAATGTCATGATCCATCTATCATTGTCACCTGAGCTGAACCAGATCCTGACACGACTCGTCTCACAATCAGTGAAGCTACAAGATGACAAAGTATGTTGTGCTTTTAATCTTAAGGTTAATTTTGTCACACCACTTCCACACAACAGAGGCTGTCCAGTTTTTGAAACAAACCCCTTGAAAGTGGAGATAATAAAACTGTAAATATAATGATGACACTTTTTTTAAAAAATCACATTTAGATTTATACCAGTGTGATCATGAGCAGTAGGATAAGAAACACTTCTGCTGCACATACATGTCATTAAAGAACAGGAATGTGGAGTCAAATGCATCATCTGATAAAACTTGTTTAATGCTATTCTTTAACAAGAAGTTATAAAGACTATTAGAAATAATGCAGCTGGCTGCGAGCGGAGCTAGCTGCTAACAGCCACCGCTGCAACTAACAAACTCCACAAATCCATTCAGCAGCTCCACCATCCACAGTCAGACACACACGGCTGATTATTTACTGCTGAATCACAGCTCACAACTGGCACCAACCCAAACATCCTGGTGCAGACTATTTACTGGAGTTCACCAGCCTGACGCTGATACAGTATTTGAAGATCATTGCAGGCATGGCTGCTCTCAGGTTTCAATGTCAGACTGTCTACTACACAGTAGACTATACTATACTACACTACAACATTTTCTTAGCATCTTGACTTGTCGACAAAATGAAGCGTAGATTTCATCTTAGTTTCTATAATCAAGATCTATTTTTAGCTCGTCATCGTCTCATTTCGTTCATGGAAAAAGGGTTCATCATAGATTTCGTCAACAAAATGAACACTGTGTTTTTGAGGACACGTAAGATACTGTTAATTTGTCATATTTCTTAAAGGGTGTTTGGTGTAATATTTTCCACCAGGAGCAGGAGAGGAAATAATCTCAAAAGGAATGTAGTCTTGCAAACAGTGGCCCTGCCCTCAGTCTGTGAAACCTGAAAGGATGTCAGACTTTAGTCTTTTAAAAGGTCTTTCAAGTTTTGTCGTGTACGGTATGACTTGTTTAACTTTTCCTGGCCACCACAAACCTGGGCAGCAGACCTCTGACAGCAGGTGTGGTAGTTTCTCCCATCAGTAGACAGATATTTGGAAGTAAACCATGACAAAAAAAATCTTATCAAATGAAATGTACCCTCAGGATTTAACCCCAACATTAAAGTTCAACAGAGCCTGATGAGGACGACTCTAAGCAGCACCACCTGTCTGACTTCAGCCCTGACCTGGTGGATCATGTGACACTTTCATGGCTCACCGTCCTCTCAGTGGTGGTTTCATTTGTTTACTGTACTAATGCTTGTAATTTAACACGGTGATGATTTGTCAGAGTGTTAACGTGCTGCACACAGCTCTGTGAGATGACTCCACTCTGCAGGCTAAATCTGTCCACCAACCACACACAGAGCTGCAGATCTGCTGCTCTCCATGACTCGCTGGTTCAAATCCACAGAGGCTCTGACTCATCTCTCAGTATGATGGGGAGTGGTGGAGGAGAGGTTTGTTGAGTGTCTCCAGCTTGTACGATCTAACATTGTTTCCTCTGCAGCAGGTGTTCAGATAACCAAATCTACCGGCACATGTTTGATGCAAGCAACAGTAAATGAATTACTCTCACACTTTATCTGCATCAGCACTGCTGGTGGATACATCTTCTTCGTGCCTGGTGGTCAGCGAGATCGCACCATCGCTAAAATACAATTTACAGAAACAGGAAATGTTCATTAAATTCTTTTTACACTTTTTGTCACATAAGTGAGCCATCATTTTGTTAAATATTATTTTTTGGGCCTGTTTGCCTTTATTGATAGTAAAGCTGGTGGCAGACAGGAAAAATGGGAAAGAGATGGAGGGGTGACACACAGCAAAGAGCAAAAAGTCGGAGTTGAACCCAGGCCGCTGCAAAGGACTAGAGTTGTACACTCTCCCAGGTCCAATTTTCCAAAAAGTTGGAAGAATGCAGTATGGAAAGAATCACTGCTGCGGTCAATGGCGTTACCATGGACAGTCAGCCTCGAGGGTGGAGTATTTCATTTATACATCCATGATATCCGGCCCTTTGACGTCGGCGGCTTTTCGGCCGATTGAGCATGTTGAATCGGCAGCGGAGCTTGTCGGTGAGAGAGATCACTCTGATTGGCTGTTCAGGTTTTATTTCCTCGCCCCTGTAGCGAGTGAATCTGCCTGTAGTGAAACCGGGGCTAACCGGTGCTTCCTCCTCAGGCTCCACTTCACTCAGCTGCCCCACAGACCCGCTGCTTCTTCACACTTTAACCTGAATAACAAACCGGAGCTAGCTGGGAGTGGCTAGCGGAGCGTTAGCCGCAGCATGACCGGAGGGAAGCACAGCCAGTTAGCCTCCGCTAGTCTCTGAGCTAGCCCCGGCTCTCCGTTTGGATCCAACCGGAGCACCGAGCCCTGGTTTGTTATTCAGGTTAAAGTGGGAAGAAGCAGCGGGTTTATCGGGCAGCTGAGTGAAGTGGAGCCTGCGGAGGAAACACCGGGACCGTCTGGATGTAATAGTCCGTGGAGGTGCTGCGGTGCTCAGCTGCACAGATAGGAAATGTGATTTTCATGGTACAATAACCGTTTCACAGTATCACGGTATGATAGAATTGATCTTATTATCAATTAGACTGACCCTTAAAGGAATGAAAACAGAAGTGTTATTGTTAGATGAGCAAACGTTTTATTACTATAACTGAAACTTGAAATTATTCTGTTATTGAACGTTTGTGTGAGAAGTCTCTCCCATGAAATGAACTAAAACTGAGGTGAGATTCTCTGTCTAGTTGCATTTTTTTTCAATATTGCAGATAAGCAAATGTACTAAATATTATTTTACATTAACTTAAATTATTGCACATCAATTAGCCAGGAAGCCAAAACATCAAGGAGGGCAAGGAGAGGCAGAGTAAATGAGCTGTTGTAATAAGATTAAATAAATCAATGCGTGGGAAACACTGGGTTACTGTATGGTCGTCTGGTGGGAGGGGCTCAGGACAGAGAGGGGAGAGCTGCAGGAGGAGGGTGTTATTTTCTGCTGTTTTAGTTTGTTTTGTTTTTACAGATTCCTGCCAACCCCAGCTTTAAATTAAATTCTTATCAGTTAGGTTTCAGCAGTATGAAAACATGTTGTGCTGCGAGTGGTAACAGTTGTTCCAGAACACAACGCAACAACAGGACTTCATCTAAACGACAAAACAATACGTGTGAGAGCACAAAGGTCCACTTGCAAGCTTTTTCGAGCCACAGTGACGCCTGTTTTTAGGCACATTTTTGAATTCGCACAAAAAATAAAGCAGAGAGGAAATGCTGGACGCTCAGCTGAGGTGTAAAAGTTGGTGTGAGGATCAAAACCACATGGGAATACTTGAATTAATTAACTTGTTTTGTTGCACAAACTGTTCACATAGATCAAAAATAATCACTGAAACTCAAGGAGACCAAATATGTTGTCAGATTACTCAAAAGACTGACTTCAGTTAATTCAATTTAAGATGTGGGTCATTTAGAAGCAATTTCTGGATGCAGCCTCTGCCTGGTGAGCATTTTATACTGTTGTTCACTAAATATCTTTAAGAAATGAAATGTCTATAGATTATTAATCAATGATCAAATAATCAGTAACTGCAGCTGCACTATGGAGCACTTGTATCACAGAGTTTGGGTGAAACCTCAGTTTGTAATGAAAGCTTCTCTCATGTGCAACTGAAACTGATTTTCCGAACACAATCATGCAACATACACAAACCACGTGAGGAATGTAAGTCTGGACGAGAGCAGGTTATTTTTATGTTTATGTTACAGGAAGTGGAAGAAGCTGGAGGACTGAGTCTGTGAAAATCACTGACGAGGCAGATTCAGACTGGACTGAAATTACAGACAGTAATGAGGTCCTGACGTTCTTATCCCTCCTGCGGGGCGTTAACTCCCCGCCCCACTGACAGACTTAGAGCATGTAACACACAACACACACAGGATGACAGACGTGGTTGAGGTCTGGTGTTCAGCAGCAGCAGGGGAGAAAAGGATTGTGGGATCAGAGAGGGGGGTTTCCCTTTACAAAGTCCAGATCTCCTTTCTCCTCCCTGGTAAGCTCATCCTCCTCAGGGTCGGACTGCTCCACCTGCACCCATCGATCCATGTCTGTGTGCACGCGCGTGTGTGTCAGATATCAGATTAACCAGTCAGTGATGGTGGTGATACTTGTCAGTGATCACAGATGCTATCTGGTGTGTGTGCATGTGTGTGTGTGTGTGTGTGTGTGTGTGTGTGTGTGTGTGTGTGTGTGTGCAGCTGCAGTGATGAAGAGAAAATGTGTTTGTCTGAGAAATCATGCAACAACTACTGCTGCAATTTTAACACAGCTACAGCTGCTACTGCTGCTACCTTTGACACAATCAAAACAGTTAAAGTACTTAGAGGACCAATCTATCGGTGAGGTTGCACTTTGCAACCAACTGAAAACCCCTCTGTCCACTCCTCCCCATGGCGAACAGACGGTGGCCTTCAGGTAGCAAAAAACAAAACAAAAAAAAAAGGCCCTATGTAGATATTAATGTTCTAAGGTAATGAAAACACAGCTCTCAGTTTCAGGTGATTATAAACTGATGAAAACATAGTTATGAATAAAGAACTTTGTCATATGCAAGCATAACAAAATTGCAAATGCGTCTTTCTCAAATGATTTACGTCACACATATTTACATACAGAATAAGACATGAATTTGAGCAGTAATAAATATTCAACATTAAAATCTAATCAATACAAGTACAAAATATAAGCAATATTAAGTATAACTAGTATTACCGCTCCACAGTCGTATGCCTCCACACACCAGTCAAGCTGCAGTCACAGTCTGTGAAAACATGGATGCCTCACACACATGTCCCCCTCCCCCCTGCAGCACAGAGGATCTATACAATGAGTAAAATCCTCCTTGGGTGTCTTGAACTTGATGTAAGCTGCCACCTCATCCTCCAGCTGCAAACATTTCAGTTTGCATAAGGTGCCGTTGCTGCTTTTTCCTTTAAACTTACGTTCACAGTACGTACACATGGCTCTACAGCTCATGTTATCAAAAAGGTTGATCGAGACATTCAAGCACATTCGGCTGCTTCAGATCGTCACTGCAGACAGACGTCTGTCTGGTCTAATAATGGAAGTTACAGGACATCAAACAATGAACCTCAATGAGCTGTGAGATCAACTGACGACCTGTGATGTCTGCAATCATCCAGCTGAGTAACAACATCAACGCCAGCGCAGCGTCAGACAGTGTGTGTGAGAGCTTCAGGTGCCGTCAGCCGTCTGTCCGTCTGACCACACGTTCACAGACACAGAGCTGCTGCACTTTAGACTGAGGGCTGATACTCTATCTGCTGAAGGCTGGAGTCTGACCACTGTGACTGAACCGCACATCAACAAACAGCATGATGCTGAGGCTGCTGATCCGTGCTTTGTCCAAGGACACTTCTTAAGTGGACGCTGACGGTGGTGTATTAAATTTCAATACTTGATACAAACTGCACACATTTCCTCAGGCAAACCTCCTGTATGACAGCAAATAAAGTCTTGAGCACCAATTATGAAGTACAACACTGGCCAGTCTGGTACCTTTTGTTCCCCATCTTGTGCTTCCTCTTCTCCTGTCATCTCTCTACTGTCATTTTAGAACATTTATGCCTTTATTAGCAAGTCAAGAGTCAAACTATGAGCTTCTTTCAACCATCTGGTTGCATCACTGTTAATATTTGCGCAGCACAGCAACAGTCATCACATACTAAAATCAGAAACTAATGCTAAGAACACACACTGAAACAGAGTGAGAATGAGTCCTGTCATCAGGTTTCAAAGATGAGTCTGAGAAGTTTGTGTCTTGCTGTTACAACAGGCTCAAACAATGACCCAGTTTTCAGTGCAAAGAAATGTGTCAAGATGTCCACGGAAACTTCTCAAACCTCTGCTGCAGTTTCTCCTCAGTCTGTGTGCTCTGTTCCACTCTTTGACAAAATGTGGCTAAATCACGCTGCAACCTCCGGGGCTGAAAATAAAGCCAACGGTGAAGTGCCAAAAACTGACAGTTCCTCTAATGGCCACTTGAGGCCACTCAGTCCCCACAGACCCACATGCTGAGATGCCCAAGTTTACAGCAGAAATAAACATGTTAACAGCCTGGTGCAAAAATAGTTTTGGTCTCTGTAGCTCATTTCAACATTCATGACAGCTGTACAGGATGTGAATTTCTTTATAACTCACCCACTTTGTGTGGGACGCTTTGAGTGTCAGGCTGTCTGCTAATAGTGTCCTCAGCTCATCTGTCCAGCCTCTCGCCCAAATATGGTCGCTTCTGGCCTCAAAATCCCAGATGGAGACGGCCGAAATGCCGAACTCAGGGCTTAAAACCAATAGGTGACGTCACAGCAGCTACGTCCACTATTTATACAGTCTATAGGCTAAATGCATACCATAGTCTCTGTTAGTCACCTGTAGGGCTGGGTATCGTTTAACAAATTACAATACCAGTGCCAATAACCTCAAAGTGATACAGATACCAGTAGAGTATTTCGCTTGTGAATGGAGTGGCGTGTACTGTAGCCATGTATTCAAACATCTTGGTGGCATCTTGGCACACTCACCTGCCAACTCCGTCAAATACAACATGCTAGACGCCGCCACATCACAGACTGTGTGGGTTGTAGCTGCCTCTGCTGGAGTGTGAGCTCCGCGGGGGGAACAGTTGGTGAGAGTCTGCCTACCCACACACACAGCGAGAGGGCTAACTGTTCGCATCACATGGCTAACTTTACCTTACGGTTATTAATGACATAGTTGAGCCGTTACGGTGTCAGTGTTCGATGTTAGCCACTGCGGCTGTGTTAGCTTGTGCTAACTGGGCAGATGTTGAACTGATTGTTCATTGGGAGGAGAGTGGCTCCAGAGACAGTAGCAAAAGAAAGTTTGCTGATCCGAGATCGGACCCACAGCACAAAAAGGATCAAATGTTTGACTAGAGACATTTCAATACGTCTTAATATTGAGTCATTTTTGTCAATACTAGAAATGTATCGGGTACAAATTACCAGCCCTAGACACCGGCACAGTCAGCTGTTTGTCTTTGTCGCAACTATGTTTTCTTCTATTGGTTACCAGCAACAAATAGTTAACAGATAACTGCACACTACAACAAGCTAAAAGCTACACACTCAAGTATCTGATTCTTAAACAGTTACGTGGTCTTTCCCCATAAACATAACCTCTGACAATTTCCAAAAGTGTCGGTGAAATGCTTCCAATATAATATAATATCACACGGAAGATATTGCTGTAATTTGACCTTTGATGTTGCCCATTCAACACGTGCCCATCTGTTTGCTCAGTTTGCACAGCTCATTCCCCTGCATGCTCCTAAACACAATCACTTCTTCTCTAACTGATAACATTAAAATGATTTGTCGAGTTGTGTGTTTGCACTGGAATCAGGCCAACGCGGAGGGTCAGAGCCCACATGTAACATCATCCATCCCCTGGCCGTCTGTTAATTACCAAACGCCTTAAATATCTGAGCACAAGTCAAACCCAGTGAGGATCATAACAATAAAACTGAGTAATGTTTCATAGTTGATGAGACTTGGTGTAATCAGTCATTACTCAGTTTCCCAGCATCCACCGTTTGAGTCATAAACATCATCCGCCTCTGAGATAAACGAGCAAGAATCATCGTTAGCCACCTGCTAAACTGCAGCTGTGCTGCTCCACCACACCACTCTGGCAGCTTATAAACATGAAATGTGTGGACTTATCTGGTCGGTTTGGGAATTGACTTTCCTCTTTGGCCTAAAAACAAACTTTTCTTGTTTCCATGTGGCGGTTAAAATCACTTTAGAAGATAAATTTCAGGACATCAAAGGTAGGCTCTACTACGCAGGACTGTTGGTTACCCTTGTCAGCAAAAGTGAAAGTAAAGGCCAACCACAGATTCACTCTTGTCGCCTTGCTATATTTCCATTTTTTTGGTGCTGTGTCTCTTGGATGCTGAATGCTAATGGTCTAGCACCTTGACAAGCTACTTTTTCATGAAGCCCCACCCTCACTTGAGCACTGTGGGGAGACTCGCCCAGAAACGTTTATAAAAATCCTGCCATTTTTAATCCCCAGATTAAAATATATTAAAGGGTAATTCTATAAACAGCACATAAGAGGTAACAGTGTTAACCAGAGGAATTCGGAGGATGGGAGCTGTGCTTCCCTGATGAAGCCATCCTGACATCAGTAGTAACCGCCATATGAGCGCAGTGCAAAGTGGCGGCAATGACCTAGCCAGTGGGAGTCACACATTCAAACCGGACCAACTTACAACAAACCAAAGAAAAGCTTGAATTAGCATGACTTTATTCTCTGCACAGGACATCATTACTCTCCCATATTTTTACATAGCAAACAGTAGTTTGCTGCTAAATTAATGTTCTGAATGACGTACTGAACACCTTTCAGTAAATCTGTGCTGATCTTTGACATACAGTTTCTGTTTTGATGAACTTTGACAGGAAAATTTGTGCTGTTGATCAACTGCAAACTGTCTTGACTTTAAAAGGGGGAAAGTTAAAAATAATTGAGGTTGCTATAAGATCAGCTGCATCATAAAATCCACCTTTAATAACCCTTTCTGCAAGCTTTGGTGGGATTCCATTGAATGGTACACAGCAAAGCTGGGCGATAAGAAAAAAAAAATCAAATGTCTTGATATTTCTGACAAAATACCTTGAAAACAATATCGTAGGATTTACTTTTGGCGCTTTCACGAGTATCAAAACTATGAGATTTTTGCTAAATAATCACCAGTAATGTGAATATAATGACTAAGTGAGTAAACACAAATAATAAAACAGAAGAATCTGGTGAGTTCAGCAGATGACATCACTTTGCTATAATGAAGCCTTAAAAAGCAGGAAAAGACAACACTTTCAATGGCCCTGCATTTTTGGACGGATGAGAAGACACACTTTACGCTGATACCAGTTAGCAGCTAGCTAACCGTAGCTATCTTGTTTGTCCATTGTTTGGTCTGTGAAGTAATAGGTCAACAGGAAAAAGGTCCAGTACTAACAAGCTGAAAGGGGGCATATCTCCACCTATCGTAGAGGAGTTGGACATAGTTGGGTCAATAAATCGATTCCCCTCCCATGTTTGTATACCGGGACAAGGACAGTAGGCCAGTTAGATGGCCTAGTCGAGCCATTACTTTAGCTCAACTTAACTGTGCATGTAAACATACTGACTGGTGGCTGAGGCCTTCGCTTTGGACAGTCACTCACACACTGATGGCACAGCCCTCAGGAGCAATGGGGATCAAACTGTGGATTGATGGACGGCCCACTTTTCCACCTGAGCCACAGCCACGAGAAGAATTCAAAATAAGTCAAAAATACACAAAACCCTTGTCATTAGATCCACAAACACACTGTCTCCATTTAGAATTGACATGTCACTGAGATGTGTGAGAGACTTGTATTGTCAGCACATCTGTCATCACTAAAATACAGCTGGTAATTCCCCCTGGAGCTTCTGCCTTCTAAAAGAAAACAAAGCAGCTTTCCACATGTTTAAAACGGCAAACTGAGTCTGAAAGTCTTCCTTCCAGCTCACTGAGTCATACCTGAAGATTACAGCATTCTGCTGCACAACCTGACGTATATGAAACCTGACGGCATCATTCTTAGGCATGCTGAGGCCAGAGGCAAACAGCCTCAGGGGATGTTGGAGGTTGGAGCCTCTGGGCGCCACGAACATTACAGTTGTCTGGGTCCGGGGGAGGAAGAGGGGGAAGAAGTAACAAAGCAAAGCAAAGAGAGGATGGAGAGAGCAGAGACGGAGAATTGTACTAATACTGATAACAGCGGGACAATTGAATTTGTTCTGGTGTTTGGGGTAATTGTGCTGGAGAGGAAGACAACAGAGCGCATCCCCACGGTTTCGTCACGGAAACATTGAATCATCCGGACTAATGTGGATCAGAAAGGGTCGCATGCTCAATCATCCATGAAATGAGCGACTGTAGAGCATGAAGCAAACATGAAACACAAGATCGTCAGTGACACGACGGCTTCGGACAGTCGGTATCAGACTGAAATCTGATCCCTCCTCTGCTCTAACACACATCCTCTCCCTCAGCAGGCACACACACACGGCGAGGTGTGTTTGATCTGCTGCTCTCTGCAGCACTGCTGTGGTTCCACTGCAGGCCGCAGTGATGAACATGTGACACGTCATTACTATAAAACTGTTTGCATGTACACTTGTGTTGAAGAGAACCAGTCCTAAACTGCTTGTTACGTATGCATCATCCCTACAGACACCTCTGACACCTCGGCTTTGATTTAGACAATATTGTTTGATGTGAACGAGGGGAAAGTGAAGAGTTGCTGGTTGGACTACTCGGACAGGTTGACATGTTTGAGCTGGGCACTAGAACCTGTCTTACATCTTTGGTTTGGAGACTTCGAGTCCTCGAAAGAAACTATGTTTGATCTTGATTCAAGGTTCTTTTGCTCTCTTGCTCCAGAGCTTTTGATCATATGACACTGTCTTCATCAGCAGATTAAGTTTCCTCAAGCTGAACTGTACAAACTGTGTGTTACTCTGAGCACTGTGAGGACTTCTCATCAATGTTGGCTTCAAGAGTTGAGCCTCACCACGGAAACAAAAGTTGCCAAAAAAATCTCAGCTGAGGGTCCTCTCCAAGCAGAGGGCGAGGTCAGCCGTCATGTAACAAGGAAGGTCAATGATTGGTACTGTCATGTTATGCCATTGCTATTGTCAAAAGTGCTGGCAATGCAGAAGTTATATGTCACACTAGAGGCAGATGCTGTTGTGTTACATGTCACACCCATCACGCCTCTTATGCTCACATAATGCCAGCATGCTGTCTAAAATCTCACACTGAAGCGGGATGATGCCGCCGTTGTTTGGTTGTGTGTAAAATGCAAAGGCAGCATAACAAAGGGACCTGAAGATGTAGTCCTCTTGTTGTCTTTTTAAAAACCCATCACCTCCTGTTTCATACATTCAGCAATGATGGTGCATTTCTGCAGAGACACGCCGCAGTTTGAAGGCGTGTGTGGCAGAAACAGAGAGAAGCCAGTGTTGGGTTAGGTGTGTAACACAAAGTCAACCCTAACGTCCTCTCCAGGGTCTTCCTGCGGTGTTAGCAACCTGCAGCCCTCACTGAATAACACCTGAGGGCTTCATTATGTCGCTCATGAACTCCTGATCCACCATCATGAAAGCCATTTTTTTCTGCTCACATAAGTGCATTTTGACAGCTGGTCATATTCTGTCCACTCATCGCTCCCAGCAGAGCAGAGGAACGCCTCAATAATCACACCCAGCACACAAGAACCTGGCTAATCAGCTTCATTGATCCAGCAGTTAAACACATTTAATCATTTTCGATTCCTCAATAAATGAACGCACAGCAGTTCCACACAAAGGCAACCTGAAATGCCAGCACGAAGAAGAACGTGTTTGAAACTGATGTCCAGACAGCTGCAGATGTACATGAATCTTATGTCTGAAGTTGATTTTAAACAGTAACATGCAGGACCCGGCAGCAGACAGTGACTTCCTCACAGCAGCAGCAGCTCCATCACCTCGGCTCAGAGCCAGCTCAGTGGGAGTGACTCCTAAATGAACATGTAACTTCAGACTGTCGGAGCGACTGCAGGCTCTGCTCTCTAACAGCCAAACTCTTTCTGCTGCAGGAGATAAATCTCATCAAATACTGGCATTGTACGTTTCTGCAAACCATGAATAAGTTACATTTGTTACTTCAAATGTGTCATATCAGCGTTTCTAAAGTGGCGTAATATGTAAGGTGACTTGGCCATCACTGGATGGAGGGAATGGTAAATGGTGCGACACATGGGTGACACGCCTGCCTTGCTGCAGACCACTGCAGACCAACAAACGACAAAACTGGTTAGCAAATCTTAAGTATGTTTCCAGCGGCAAACACGCACATTTTTTAATGACCTGCTGCTGTTTTTCCAATGGGGATTACACCATGAAAAGCAGTTGTTTCTGACCAAGATGACAACGGCTTCTCCTGCCTCGTCTGTGCCACCAAAACCGTCTTTTCTATAGCCAACACATTGTCTTTTCCTAACCTTAGCCAAGTGTTTTTTGTGCCTAAACTTAACCACAGTGTTGCTGAAATGTACAGAAACTTAAAGTTTCGATGCATCTGCTAAATAATATACAAGTGTAACATATCCATGGTTTGAAACTGACAATGGCAACATCTTTTCTGGCAATTTCTCTGAGCCCTGTTTCCACCCAAGAGTGAGATGTCGGCGTGGTTCGCTCTTATAAAAACCTTGGAGTAAACCTGGATGACAGGTCAGAGTGGACTGGGAACACAGAGGCTCTCTACAAGAAAGGCCAGAGCCAGCTCTACTTCCTGCAGAGGCTCAGAGGCATCAGTGTCTGAAACAGGATGCTGTGTGAGGGCAGGAGATGCAGCTCTGTGATTGGAGGAGGAGCTGAGCTGGACTCTCTGTAGGAGGTGACGGAGAAAAGGATGCTGTCCAAGTTGGTTGGCATCCTGAGCAACGTCTTCCACCCCCTCCACGACATGCTGGCTGAGAAGAGGAGCGTCTTCAGCCAAAGACTCATACCTACAAGGTGTTCCACCGAGTGGAGGTGTCTGTCTGCCTGTCTGTCTGTCTGTCTGTCTGTCTCCAGATGAATTAATGCTCCTCTATTAGGCTGAGAAAATCATCTTCGATGGGTTAGCTCACACTGCATGATGTCACACTTCTAATATTTTTGGGGATGCACCTGCTGTGAGATTCTGGGCCAATGCAGACGTTCAAAGTAACAGCTTGGCTGATAGCAGATAACAATATTTTTTTGTTGTTCTTTATTTTGTTTTTGTTGTTATTTACTCTCCCTTTTATGCCAGGGAATCAAAGAAATCTTCATTGTTTTAAAGTCATTCAGTCCTTCATTACACTACCTTTGAATGTGCACAAATTTAATACCTTTAATATAACCTTCTTTCACATTGAAAAACATATCTTTTTAACAGGTGCTTCAGAGGCTATTTAACTGTATACATAAATCATAATTCCCTCTGATATCTATTCTATATTGCTGTGAAAAGATCAATACATTTCTCCTTCAAACAGCTGTATTTATTTCAGTTTCTCACCAGAAACTACATTTTACAAGAATACATTTGAACACCTCATGAGAACATTAGAATTTACCTTCGCCTAATACTCATTTTTACTGAATAGAGCTTGAACACATCATAATGTAACTTGATGCAACCTCCGTTAGCTGTTAGTTCCGAACACCGGCTGCTAGCAGCATAGATTTTAATAATAACTAGATGGCACCTATTCATTCCAATGGAGTTGCTCACCTGGTGCATACGACAAAGAAGTTTTCTAGCTTCTGGGTTTACTTCTGTGGTATGCTGCCCACTGAATATTGATAGTAGTGTTTCTCCCACAGGCCCCGCCCACAAGTTTGCACTCGACTCAAAGACTTTACATTACATCGCTTTTTCCGGCTTGAGAAAAGTCTAGGTGCACTACCTAACACATTGACAGATTGACACTGACCAGAAGTCATTCATTCCAATGGAGGTGAAAATGACGGATGGTAACGGACTAGCGCGCAGCACGGCAGTGGTTCCGTTGACCATTGGACCATGAAGGTGTTGGATTTTTCCTACTCGGGCGTTGACAACATGGGAGAAACGGTGTGTTACGGTGCCGGAAGTAGGAGATAAATTGCAATCGTAGTTGTAAACAAACAACATCTCATTTATTTATGCAAAAGAAAAATAAGCATAAGCTTTTTTTTCCACTATTAAAAGTAATCGTTGACCATAGGTTGATTTCTATGTGGTTGATAGTTAATCTATATTTTCGAATTTTGCACTCATCTCCATAGCCCATTTCACACCTATATATCAACTCTTTCAACAGTACACTACTCAACTCGTCTCAGTTCAGTTGGTACAGTGACAGTCAACATGAGAGGTCTTCGCAGGAAGATATTGCTAGCTCTTCTGCTAGATGACTTCGCTAACAGCTCTCCCTGACAGCACGCTAGCTAGCTGCCCACATCTGGCCAGGTCCGTCAACAACGGAACCTCGCAGCATTGTTCTGGGGGTGAGGAACACGTTGGGGAAACGCTCCATTAAAACAGGAAAAATAGGTTGTGCACCCAGCGCTACATATATAACACCACTTCAGCTCCAAAGTTCAGAGTAGAAAGAATAATTGACCTTGTTTGCAGTTCGAGGTGTCCTGTTAACAGTTTTACAGATGTGTCTTTTACAACGGTGGCCCACGGGGAAAAATTTGCTGCAAGCCTGAGCTGCTATCCTTGGGGCCTAGCTAGCAGCTAGCAGCTAACATTACTAGCTCTCCTCCTGCGGATGTCAACACAGATTTGTTGCTCATGATGCAGCATTATCAGGTTAACACTAGATTGCATTGTCTGATGCATCGCTAACGAGTTAACTGTGTCCTTTTGTCCCGACAGCGTCCCGGAGAAGATCTCTGTTTTCTCCAAAACACCTTCAGTCTCAAGCCCTACTTTCTGGTCTGCACACAACTGTGGTGACACCACAGAGAAACAATATGCCATCAGTGAATGTCATCTTATTTGCCGATGGGCTGATGGCAGTCAACACGGAGAATATCTGTATCAAAGGAAATAATTGAGTACTATGTGGTATTGAAATGTCTTCAGTCAAACGCTACCTGCATTAAACCCGTTTTGTACCTGGATGGTCCTGACTCCCTGCTGGATCAGCAAACTTTTGGACAAATATTGGTAACGGCCAATAAATCGGTGCATTTGGTTCTACAGTAAAATATAAATCACAGTTAACAGATGTTCCCCTTTCCTCACCAGCTGCTGCTTCCATCTTTGTTTCTGACAAAGTCTTAATTCACACAGCAGTTTGGTGAACAACGTAAACATACAAACAACCAGATGTAGTTAATAGAGCCTGGATCTTATGTTTCGTCTCTCCATAAACCTCCACTGAATGACTCTCCCGCTGGTGCAACATTTGTAGAGGATAAATGTCATTATAGTAAATGACCACAACCACAGAGTCCATTAGGAGCTGAACTGAACCATGACTGGTTAACATCAACAGACGGTTATGGTAAAACTCCACCACAGAGAGAACCTCATAAATGAGACTGTTCTGATTGGTTGAAGTCTTGTGTTTGGATATTTATGACACAGAAGTCCTAACTTCATTTAAAATTAACATGCTGTCATCTGCACCAAATCTTAACACTCAAACTGAATTTCCTGTTGGCACTTTATTGTGAGATTATAAGCAATAATCCAGAACATTTAAACAAAACTAAAAGTCTGTTTGGCAGCACTTTATCTCATTAAGACAAAACACTAATGGCTCAGTTTGACCTGACTATCCAACATCAGTGTTTTTGAGCTTTGTCGTGTCCGTTGCATGGAGTCACAAACACTGAACGCTGGGATTTGCTACCTCAGCCTGTGATTGTTCAGGACAGCTTTTCTATTTGCTGCCAAATGGAAACACTCATAAACATACAGCTGATCGCTCCTTCCTGCCACACACGAAGCGATGCGTCACACACAAGAAGCTGAACAGACAAAAGAAACGAGACATACACAGAGGATTACAACGCTAAAAAGACAAAGACAGCTGGTCAGTGTCGTCCATTCAGCTGTGTCTCACTGATGATCGCCGTGTATCTGACGAGTGTTTCATTGACACCGCAGCAGTGGTGATGTAACATGATGAGTGAGGTCTGTCCTCAGGGAGCTTCCTTCAGGATCCTTCACCATCCTTTATGCACCAAGATTTGTACGTATCCCACATAACGATGAGGCAGTAATTTGTGTGTGTAATTGGGAAGGCTGTGATTATGATACCAATGTGCTGATGGGTGTAAAGGAGGAAGGTGTCCCGTACGGTTCAGCAAGGAGGCAGGCTGGGGTGGTGGGCGGGTCACACAACACAGGACTTTCACCAGGTGTGAACTTTGAGTCATTTTAAGGTAAATCATCGTCACCATGTTTCTTTTTCCTTTTCCTCTTTTTCCTTCTGTAACCCCTGGAACTGTACGTTGAGTATGTTACGCCATTTGTGTGGTGCTAATTCATAAGATATCGTACCAACCACTGTACAAGGATACGCTGGAACATAAAAGGTCTATATGTTTTGAAAAAAAAGGTCAATCCTGTCTTTATGTTTGAAGAATACAGATTATTTAAATCTGAAAAAGGAGAAAGTTTTTTACAGGTTGCTGTGTCTGACATCACTCTGGATTGACTATGCAGTGCACCACATTTATACAATTTACACAACTTTCTGCTAACTATCCCACGATGCAATCCTCTGCATCTTATCCACCTTATTTTTCACGGAAACACGGAGGCAAAACAGAACGCAGCCAGCTTCCGTTTTTTTGTGCGACACTTCCGGTCCAGCACTCTTGACCACTGTGTAAATGTCCCACAGTATTTGCTACAGTGACATTACTGCGCACATGGAAATGTTTTCATTACTGAAAGCAATTTTAAGGACTAACTTTAAATATTTGAAGTTAATCGTTAAAGAATAAATCACCTGGAAAGCTGGCGCTGCTCCACATAATTTAAAAGGTAACTTAGGCTACACAGAGCGGTGGAAATGTCCGTGCAGCTGCAGACGGGTGCGGCTGGATGGTTGATGCGTACATGCTGATTCGGGTGCTATCAGAGCCGATCTGCGCATCACTATGGCTTAATGATCAACTCAGTCAATAAAAACAACCCGTCCTGTGTTAGGAGTGTATGTCGCCGACAGGAAGAAAGAAAAGAAAAAAAGATAGAAAAGCAGCGTACACTGGCATGCAGAAGCACTGTCTGTGTGTCGAGGGTGTGAGCCGCAGCTTCAGCTGCTCAGGTAGAGAGGCTGTGTAGCCCAGTGTGTTTTTTCGCTGATTCAGTTCTGCAGGTTCTCTGCTGGTACACTGGAGACGGGGATCAAGCGGTTTGTGTCACTCGGGATAGATTGTGCTTTTTTGGTGCATAGTCTTTGATTGACGTGCGATTTATTCGCGTTTAGAGGGAATTATTTTTACCAGTAAATACCGGATAACGGAAACGTGGGCACAGTTATCTATAAAAAATACACAGACTAACTAACTAACTGATTGACTAACATAAACAACTGAAAATTGAAAAAAATTAGCTTGCACCGTTAGCTCCGGTAAGGGAAGTCACGCACAAAAACACAGAAGTTGATCACTATTTACTTCCGTGTTTGAAAATAAGGTGAACAGATAAGAGAAAGACCGTTTTGCGACTCCACAGCTGTCAGTGATGATGTGAATGATGATAACTGTGTGTCCAAAATCTCAATTTGTTACTCACTGTTGAGTAAACTACAGCATTCATGCTGCAATTCAATGCAAGTCACCAGGCATTACTTCAGAGTCCATATTCCTGTTTACTGATCTAAATAACTCCCTGTGAAAACATGGGCCACCGCAGCAAACTGATCTTTGCTCGTCAAGCCTCTGAGCTTTACAAGCATCTACAGAAGATCTACATCAGTTACCACGGCATCATCAGTAAAGAGAGTGGTGTGTAACATAAGTCGGCTGTCATGGCAAAAGGGTGCCGATCATACTCGTGTGAACAACAGCAGTTCGTCTCAAGCTGCTCTGTGCATGGAGACAGAGATATGAATGCTCACAAACACCACTGAAACAACCGAATGGAAATGGAAATGGCAGCTACAACATTGTTACGGCGTGTTTCACAACACAAACACATACAGTACGACAGAACTAAAGTAATCGATGAAAAGGTACTTGCTTCACTTTGTGTGCCGCCACGTTGGTGTGATGTCAGGTGTGTTTATGTCAGCTTCGGATCTTGCCCGAGTTTCCCACTTAATATTCCAACCTTGAATGACTTCCATTGAACTTTACCGTGTCAAACAGCAGTGTCTGTTAAATACAGAGTGTGCTACTGAATGAGTGAACAGAGCAGTGGTTTTAGACACAGCCAGTGTCTCATGTCTGCAGACCAATGTATGAGCTTATGAACTACAAAGAAAATGTACCAAAAGCACGCATACCATCTCACATTACGAGCCAGGCTGTACATACTGTTTTTATTCTTATTTGTTTATAGTTTTATTTCAATTCATTTAATTTATTCCTGTGCATTATGGAAACAAATTAGAAGTCAATTAAATATGCAATCCATCCCAAATAAAGTCTTCTTTAGATTTTGTCACTGTCATATTATTACTGTGTGATGATTCAGTTCTACTGAATGAATGACAGAATGCAGATTTAAAGTCCACTGTGATGAATATGTTTGAAGAGTCTGGGAATATATTTTCATAAAAATGAATGAAAACCAATGGACTTCAAGAGCAGTGGACAAAATGCACTGCAAACAAAATGGTAAGCTGTGATCTAAAGCATCTGTGATCTGCATTATATTCCAAAACATGCAAATCTGAGTTTTTATCAGATGAAAATACAATGCCATTCAAACTTCCTTGATTATTTTGTTGTATTTCAGATATGAATTCCTGGAGAGACTGATTTGGGACTTAAAAAACATATGAACTTACAAAAAGTGGACTCTATAGTTCCGGCTCCACAGCAGACCTGCTGATGGGCCCTTGGTCAGACACTGAGCCCCTCTGGTTCATTAACATCGGCCTCAAACATGCAGTATTCTGCACGAGCCTTCTTGAAGCTTAAATATTCAAAGAATCTCTGCCACAGCTTTATTAGGATACATATCAATCACTATCTCAGGGTAAGACCTGCAGGACAGTTTCATCAGTGTTTGCATGAGAAATCAATCTGATACATGTCAAGAGTCACTGCATGTCTTTTAGTGGCAGATACATTTACTCTCAAGCGCTGCAGCTGGGACGGATTGAACGTAACAATCAGGGTTTCCTGAGTTTACGTTTAATTCACTGACACCCCTCAGCCGCACAGGAACCAAGAGCCGCCGAGGTCTGAGCAGAGGAGAGGAGAGGAGGGGCTCATTTTATGAGAGCTGCTGCTGCTGGAGGAAAATGGTGAGTCTACAAAAAAATGTTTCACAAAGGACAGAACAACTAACGCAGCTCTTTCTGCAGTTTTTGGTAACAAAGATCAAACGTCAGCTTCTGAACAACAAGCTGAGACATGGAGCTGTCAGCTGTGCTTCACACAGTCTCAAGGCTCAAAGATCAGAACATTCACTGATATCACCCTCAAACCTTTCCATTCAAATATTAAAAATAATCACCCAAACTGCAGCCATGTTGTTTTTGCCAGAGCAGAGGAGACGTGAGCTTTAAAACTTCCTCCTCTTGAGTCATCTACTCGCACGCTCAATTAACTCCTCGTACTCAGCTGATATGCAGTGTTTTCCCCGCTGTCGTGCACCGCACCCAAATGACTCGCCCTGTGGAATCTGCTGCAGAGTGCTATTTAGAGTTACTAATTGCTAATGAGTGCTCATAGCCTCTAATGAGCTGCACACAACGCCTCCGGTCTCTAACTCTACTATGTGTGTTTCATCCTGCGTCTGTTTGATCAGGTCAGTTTAACCCGACTCCTGTAACCAGCCCAACACGACTTTGAAAAAGTTCAGCGCCAGGAAGTTACAGTTCTTATTCACAGAGTTTTAAGTGAGTATACAAAAAAACAACCTCTGTCTGCAACGGTCTGAAGGAGACACAACTTCCCTGTCAAAATGTGGATTTATACTTGTGCGTCAGCTCTATGCAGAGCCCTCTCATGCGGCCTATGCCGATGGCGAACACTACATGTGCAGTGGTGTGTCTGTGTCACTCTGCAGTTACACCTCCAAAACACTAGTCAGCGGTGGGGTTTCTGTGAAGTGCTGTAAAGTTTAGTTGATTCAAAACACACATTAAACACATTTTAAACTTGACTTAACAGAGACAGTTTCAAACACAAATCAGCTTCACTATAACTCGCAGCATTCACAGACAAACACTTGTCTTTATCTGGACACATTTTCCCCACAAATACAACATGCTAACGTTATTAGCACAAGCCTATGGCATTTTACATTGTATAAATTAGCCTAGCGGCTAGCGGACTTCTCCTCTACTCACATTTAGCCATGGATCACAGCAACAATTAACAAAGGTAACGTTACAAAATTCAGCTCCATTGCAGCTCACAAGGTTCACTGACAAAACAACTGTCTTATACTAAACATGATTTCCAAACAAATACAACATGCTAACGTTATTAGCACAAGTCTATGGCATTTTACATTGTATAAATTAGCCTAGCAGCTAGCAGAGATTTCCTCTGCTCATATTTCAGCCAGGATAAATCACACACAGTGTGTGGAGGCTTTATTGTCTTCACAATTTATTGTTTCTTATCTGTGAAATTAAAGTAAATCAAAGCTTTGTTTCCACTGAGGGAAATGGTTTCAGCTCACAGAGACAGACAGGAGGTCTGCGTCGCTGCAATGTGTAGTTACATTTCTGGGGAGGTGCACGCCAGGCTTTGGCGTAGGCCACATGTCGACACAGAGCCTACGCCATAGGTACGGTGTCAGTATGACGCAGCATTATAAATCCCACTAAAAGAGGCCCTTCAGACTCATCACACCTGCTGAGTCAGTGAGAGAGGCAGGAAACAAAACGACAGGACTGATTATAATTAAAATGAACCTTGAACTTGGCCCAAATCTTAAGAGCCCCACAGACAACAGGACTGTTAAGTGTCCATGTCACAACATCCTTAATATTACTGAGCCTGATGGCAAGTGACAGGACATGCTTTTGTTTCACTCTACAAGGAGGTGCTCAGACTTGTTTGTTGATTTATTAAGTGCATTACCACCAAATGTCTTCATGCAGGAACAAAACAACTGAAACAAAGGACAGAACAAGGACACATAAGCATTGGAAACACATTCTCTGGCCTTTAGAGCGTACGTGGTCGTTTCCACTGATAGGAAGGTAACAACATGACCACTCTGGATATCTGCTGAATGCATAATGTGTTGCTCTGAGAAAGAAAAGAAGGCCGCGACTGCGTCTGGAGACACAGATGTGACATTAAAGTGTGACATTATTCTCATTCAGCCTGGATTCAGACAGTCATTTACTGAGGTTTGAGGCAATTATGTGCAAGATGGTGAGGCAAAAATAGCTTTTTGTAGGCTCAGCAGAATCAGAGCAGATTGGGAGTGAATTGGAAACTCGTCTGCTTTCTTTTGTTTCAGTTTGACACCAATCAGAAAGATTTTAAATTTGGTTCTGCAGAGGAAGAGGAGCAGGAGCTGAGCAGGTAACTTTGAGCGCAGTATATCCAGTATGGTTAAAGTTGCATTGTAAGCAGCTCATTATTTCTGTATTATTTTTATTTGGTGCTGTAAATAATAATCTATTCATTATTGTGACAGTATACTCTTAACTCAAGGTCTAGTTACTGTTGTGGGCGAAAACTGTACAAAAAAAAGCAAGTAATCCGTCTTAGAGATTTTTTATTTTCTTCACCAAATTTCTGATCCACGGTCAAAAATGAACCTTTACTCTGAACTTCTTCCTTATCCATAAATCTCTTTACTTTAATAAAGTTACTGTTTAGCCTATAAAATGTCAAAAAATCGTAACCAAAAAAAAAAAGCTAGTCACAAGTTATTAGAGTGCAAAGAAACATCTCTCAGTAAGATGTGTTGATACAATTTTGTGTCAATGACTTATTTTAGCACTGGCAATAATATTACAATGAATCATTTCTAATAATGTGCTCATTCTGAATTGCATATTTTTTCTTGTTTCTTATAGAAGCTGCCCTTCAAAAGTACGTACTGTCTCATGCAGTATGCACACAATAGAGACACACTATTTTCACCTCATTACAGGAGGTCTGCGTTGCCGCTGCGTTACACACTGAACTTTGACCCTCTTGATTTTATCCATTACCGTGGAGATGAAACAAACACCACTTGCCAGAGACAGAGATCAACCTGGACAGCTCTGCTGTTGCTACTTTGCAATGTAAGTAGTTTAGATTTAAAGTCAAAACTTCACAGATTGTAGATTCTGACATATTATACTTGTGACAGTGAAATTACATCTACCGTTTTTTTTTTTAGAGATGCATGACATTGGATTTTTTTGCCAATATCCGATATGCTGATAAAATAAACTAGTCCATAGCCATTGGTGGCTTTGTCACCTTCTACCTATGCCAGTCCTCAATGCCTATGTGCAGTTTCACATAGATTGACCACGTCAGTGAGTAGAAAAACGTGGGACAGACAGAATGACTGACTGACAGAATGACACACTGACAGTTTCTGTGATTATGTACAGCATACCATACCATGACTTAGTCATACCAAACATTAGAAAACACCAACATTGGTCCACAGGGGGAGCCACAGCGATCGGTGGCATTTTAGCCATTTTGAAGCATTTTTCTGTTGTTATAGCGCCACCCAGTTGCCAATTAGAGTTAAATTTCTCCAGTCACCTTGAGGCGTCCTGTTCTACATATCTACCAAGTTTAGTAAAAATCCATATGGCGGTTAGGCCTAGATAAGAAATGAGCTCTCTAGCGCCCCCATTTTGTTTGATGGGCTCAATAATGGAGGGGTCCCCTCAGATTATGTGTGGTCATATGCCTACAAAGTTGCGTGGTGATGGGTGAAACCCTTGAGATGTTCTACACCTTTATGTGATGAGCCACGCCCTCCGCAATATTCATTGCCTTATAGAAGCTCAGTTTTAGGAAGTTTTCCAACTTTTGCCAAGAGGGAACTTTAGATATTGCTCCCTAGATTATGTTCACCCAGTTTCATGCAGATGGCTCAAACTTCCTAGGAAGAGATCCATTTGAAGTGTTTTTCAAAAAATTCAAAATGGTGGAAAATCTATATAAGCGGAAGTTATGGGTTCTTGAGGCAAATGTGTTCCTCATGAGGAGAGGCATCTCTGTGCAAAGTTTCATGTCTCTACCACATACGGGGCATGAGATATGCCCATTCAAAGTTTGACATTTCAATGGGTTGCTATAGCGCCCCCCTTTGGCCAATTGATGTAATATTGCTTCATTGGCATCCTCCCATGACCCTCTACCACTGTGCCGAATTTCACATGGATTGACCAAGTCAGTGAGGAGAAAAACATGGAACACACACACACACACACACACACAGAGTTTTCATCATTATATAGTAATGAATTCTAGTGATCATGAAGTCTCTCCTGTAGTGGAATCAGCATCATATTATACATGCATACTCTTATCATGATGACCCACCAGCAGATGGAAACATGAAACAGAATGTTTATTAATGTATGTAAAATTCATTCATTGGCCAAAATAAGAAAAAGCATGTTGGACGATTCTGATATTTAGATTTAAAGCTGATATCGGCCGATACTGTTATTGCTATTCGACTGGTCATCAGTTACTTGAATGCGCTGTCATCTGTCATTGCGACTTCTGACAGCTGTCAATCAGCTGTCAATCTGTTCAAAGTCAATGTCAGTCAATGTGACGTATCGTCCACTGCGCAGAGGATTGTGGGTCAGAACAGCCAGAGAAGCTTGCTGGCTTGCAACCTGCAAAATATGACCACATGTAGTAAAACATCCTGGTATCTCTGGCATCCTGCATTTGACATACTGTGTACTGAGACATATTAAATATTGTCCTGGCACACTATCTAGCATGGTAGCGTGGGTACTGGAACACAGAGAGTTAATGCAGTCAGTCTGCTCAGTGCTCAGTGGTGGTAATGTGGTCTCTGTCCATGGTGCTGAAGTCTCTCCACAACAGACTCTGAAAGTCTCAATATTCTTTTACAGTTTTCCCTAAAATAACTTTTAATATCCCCACACTGTTTGACTGCATCAGTTATATATTACTTTCTGTACGTGCTTGTTGTAGCAGCTTATTAAAGTCAACATCACACTGGGTGAAATACTGATGTGGCTGTCGTGTTAAATCAGATGGAATCAGCTGCATCATTTCCCTGTAATTAAGGCCGGCGTGTCTGGTATAAAAGCGTTGTCTCGGCCTAGTTGCCAGTGTGTTTCTGTGAACCATGAAGAAGTAACATTTGCACGTTTCATACACATCATAGAGAGATAGACAGATTGACAGACACTTTATTCAACACAGGGGAGATTAAGGCACCCAGTAGCTTATTTCACAACACATACAAAAACACAGATACACAAAAGGATAGAGAGCATAAGCGTAAGAATAAAAATGCACAGCAAATGTCTCGTCACAGGAGGTGGAGGACATAGTGGATGGTGCTATACCAAAAAACAATGAAACCAGCAGTGATTTAGTGAGTCACTGCTTTTTCCAGCCGCTTTTTAGGCACCACACACAGGTGTTTTGTAGTGTGTAGAGCTCCTTTCTTTAGTGTTTTTACGTCTCTGCTTTTCTTGCCATGAAAGTGCTACCAAATGTGATTGGTTTTTACCAAGACACAGCTGCTTTTCCTGCCGGGATAGTGCTTCCAGAAGAAGTTGGTTTCTACCGAGACATCTCTGTTTTTCCTGCCACAACAGTGCCACCAAAGCGGCTGGTTTTAACTACGACATCTCTGCCTTTCCAACTGCGATGGTGCCACTAAGAGCGGCTGGTTTTTACAGAGACACTGCTGCGTTTCCTGCCGGGACAGTGACACAAAAAGCAGCTGTTTTTCCCTCAAGACAGTGGGTGCGGTTACATGACGGCTTCTCATTCAGAATGAAATAAATCTGAATGAAATCATTTGGAATTAAAGTCTTTCCAGGTAGTCTACATGGGAAATATTCATTCTGAATGAGGGTTTACACAGAGATCAGTTTAATCGCCTGTATTTGGGTCCGCACAAGGTTTGGGGCAGGGAAGGTTTCTGATTGGATAGGGGGCGGGGCGGATGTTACGTGTTTACGTGTACCAGAAGAAAACACTGTAGTCCTCGCTCCGGATAACAAGATGTTTGATGACGCCGTTCTTAGTGCCTTTTTCAGGCTTGTTTTGCTGATATTCTTGAAGCAGCAGTACGACAACAACCTTGTTCTGCTAATGCTTCGTCTGTGGAGGAGGAGAAGGGAGATAGAAGACCGTGCTGTGGCAAATGGAAACCGGTGAGTGCGACGAGTCCGATTGCTCTATCTCAGCCCGTTGCTATGCACGCTATATACATCATCGCGCCAGAAGGGCAAGGAAACGAGCATGCACAGAAAGACTGGAATGAACTTAAAGAGGAATGAGTGTATACAAGTGCGAGAAATTCTTTAATTCGGAATTACAAACAGAATATTCCAGCCCCTTACATGGGATTGAATTTTCAATCGCATTGGCCATTTTCATTCTGAATTAGGTGTTTACAAGATCACTTTTAATGAACTTTCATTCTGAATGAAAAGGGAATTAAACTGTCCATGTAAACGCACTCATTGCTGAGTTTCCTGAGGGGACAGTGACACAAGAAGTGCATGTTATTCACTGAGACATCGCTGCTTCTCTCGCTGCATTAGTGCCACCAAATGTGGTTGTTTTTTACCATGACAAAAATCTGTTACAAATCAGCGTGCACATGTAACATATCCTTGGTTTGCAAAAACGTACAATGCCAACATTTCTTCTGAGGATCGAGTTGAAAAAAGTCCAAGTTAACCCCTTCAGAACTAGTGCTAACTACTTTACTGGTCTCAACCAATTAAAATGCTCTGACTTAAGTCTGGTTACTGAGGGGACACCAGTTCACCAATAAACATCAGGTTTAAATATTAATTCATTTGCATGCAGATCTCACTTTCTTTCACTGGGTGTAATGTTAATGCACTGAGTTGATCATATTAGGAATTACAGATTTCTTCAACATGGAGAACACACATTTTTACAGATTGATACAGAAATGCAGGAAATCTTTCCTTTTCTGGACCCTTCATCACAGAAATGATGATGAGAGTACAAATATAAGTAAATACTGTATGTGCAAAAAGCGACCAGCATCAAAGCACTCTGTCAAGTTAAAGGGAGGAAGACAGCTTCTAATTCAACATGTCCATGCACAACCACCCTTGCCTGAAACATTTAACCCGTGTCACTGCAGCAGTCTGGGGGGCCACAACGTCCTTGTTTCAGCAGGATGACCATGCATGTCTGACATTAATCCAATGAGCCCGGGGGCTGGAGGACGGCCTCCACCTGCAGAGGAGCGTGTAATCCTTCACAGTGATCTGAGAGCATGAAGCTCACCAGCACTGACAATACAAATCTGACAGCCGTGATTTGCACCCACAGCTGCTCGTCCTCTCTTTCTGTTGCTGTTTTCTGGTGAAAACAACGACATCAACATTCTGTAGAAGTGATGGGGGGGGGATCAAAGACAGTGAGACAGAGATATGGGAATTATACAGACGTGTGTTCTGGGAAGGAGCCCTCCTGTCAGGCCTGTCTGGATACCAGGACGAGGCCAAGGTTCACCACTGATCTGCCACCGAAACTGCTGACCAGCAACATCTCGTGTTTCCCTCGCTCACCCTCCACAGCTCTATCTGTCTCTGTTTATCTCTCCGTGTCTCTCTCTGCTTTCACACATGCTCGCTCTACCTGACTCTCAGCCTCCACTGCAGATCTGATTTCACTCTCTCTACACTGTTGTTATGGTAACCACATTTTTGGTACCACAGTACTTCAGTCCTGTAACGGGGAGCTTGAATTTGATACTCGTGCAACATGAAATTCCCTCACAGCGTCACCTGCAGAGGGCGCACACACTCACACACACACAGACTATAAACTGGGCTCTCTGTTGAAACCAATACAATGAAAATCACAAATCACTGGTGATTCATGTTGCCTCTGATTCTGGGTTAGGGTGCCAGAGATGCTGATTATTAGACAGAAATGAAAACCAGCATTCCCACACACTTTTACCCACAAATTCCCAACTAACTTTTCCAGATTATTTTATGAGTTCACATAAGTCATCTACAGTGAGGAGGTCTATATAGCCATACAGCCATACATTATTAAATACGCACTTCCCACCTAGCCATGCTACAACTGCTGCTGAATTAGTAGCTACAGGCAGAGAGGAGGACCCAAAAGCATTCAGATAATTAAACAATATATGGAGTAAGGGAGCCCTGATTCATCTGTCTTTAAAGGGAAATATCAGTTTATTTCAACCTGTCTCCTATCGTCCTAAATATGTTTCAAGTGACTAGTGACATAAAAATAATAGTTAGCATGTTAGCCGTTAGCCTAGATACAGCCGGGGCGCATAGTAGCGTCAGACCTGTTAAAACGTAAGTGAACGGGCAACCTTCAAGTGCAAAGTTAGTCCACTAAACAAGCTTTTTTTCCACAAAGACCGCCTCATATCGTTAGGAATTTCCGAAATTTCCCTTTAACCTAAGGGGTCCTTGATTTAAAACAACTCTGAAGACTCCTGATTATCAGCATCATTTCGCAACGTACCACAATGAGAGTGGATATTCACATATCTTACAAGCCTCAAATCTCAGTGTGAAAGTGGTCCCTAAAGTCTCCAAAAGTAGATCAGGAGCCAGAGCCTTCAGCAATCAGGCTCCTCTCCTGTGGAATCATCTTCCTGTTACGGTCCGGGAGGCAGACACCGTCTCCACATTTAAGACTAGACTTAAGACTTTCCTCTTTGATAAAGCTTATAGTTAGGGCTGGCTCAGGCTTGCCCTGTACCAGCCCCTAGTTAGGCTGACTTAGGCCTAGTCTGCCGGAGGACCCCCCTATAATACACCGGGCACCTTCTCTCCTTTTCTCTCTCTCTCTCGTGTCCTGTTACTGCATCTTGCTAACTCGGCCATTCTGGATGTCACTAACTCGGCTTCTTCTCCGGAGCCTTTGTGCTCCACTGTCTCTCAGATTAACTCATATCACAGCGGTGCCTGGACAGCGTGACGTGTGTGGTTGTGCTGCTGCCGTGGTCCTGCCAGATGCCTCCTGCTGCTGCTGCCATCATTAGTCATTAGTCATACTTCTACTGTTATTATACACATATGATTATTGTCACACATGTATACTGCCAGATACTAATATATACTTTCAACATATTGTACCACAATAACTGCATCTCTCTCTCTCTCTCTCTCTCTCTCTCTCTGTCTCATTGTGTCATGTGGATTACTGTTAATTTGTTATGCTGATCTGTTCTGTACGACATCTATTGCACGTCTGTCCGTCCTGGAAGAGGGATCCCTCCTCAGTTGCTCTTCCTGAGGTTTCTACCATTTTTTTTCCCCGTTAAAGGGTTTTTTTGGGGAGTTTTTCCTGATCAGCTGTGAGGGTCATACGGACAGAGGGATGTCCCAAATATATTGTAAATTTCAAACCACTTCCAGACCCACAACTCTGAAAATGCTGGCAAACATTTACAGATGGTTTTATGTTTGTATTGAAGTTGAAATTATGTAATTTCTGTACAACACACAGATGTATGGAGGGGGTCTGCCCATTGGTTCGACATCCCATTGTTCCGACCATATTAAACTCATTGTTCCTAAATCCGTTCCGAAATCATCATGATGCCCTGTGGTTAAGGTCTGGTTAGGTTTAGGCACACAAACACTTGGTTAGGGTCAGGAAAAGATCATGGTGTGGGTTAAAATGAAAAAGAAAGTGACAAACACATAAGCCGTGAGCCTGCTCCGCCTCGAGCCCGTCGCAGCGTACCATACGCCCGCCGCGAGCCGTTCAGCACCGCGGACAGTCGGACTAATGGGATGTCGAACCAATGGGCTGTCGAACCAATGACATGGACCTGTATGGAGAGCCAGAGGAAAACCACAATGATGTTAGCAAACTATAAATCAGCCCTAAAACACACATTTGATTTGTTGAGACAGGAGTGGTTTTGAAAACGTCTCTGTCGATGTAATGTTTCTGTTTTCTGCAGCTTTTAACGAACACCATTTCTAATAACACCCAAAGGTGTCCAAGATTAAACATCAGTGACTCCAGAGAAGTTGAGTGGTGGGCTGGACAGAGAGGGCAGAACAGCTGTTTTTCAAACAGCAGATTAATTACAGCCTCAAAGTTGGGAAAGCAGCATTAGAAGGGGGCGGTGATGGATATCAGGGATGAAGGGAAAAATCAATTTTTTTCTGACTTCTAAAAATGGATGCTGTAGATGCTCATTTATCTTCCCCAGGAACATATTTAAGTTTTTTACAGACATTCAGATGAAAGAAATGCTGAATGAGAGATAGCAGTGCGTTACAGACGCTGACAGGAAGCGATGGCATTCATCAATAAACATTACAGCCCACATGTTGCAGTTAAAACTTGTCTAATTTAAGTCGATGTTTGGCGAGGTCAAAGACAGACAGTGAGCTCATTAGTCATGTTTGTGCATCACATTCTCCTGCCGCCAAACTGGAGGTCTGGATTGATTTTCCTTCATCGTCTTATCGTCTCGTATAGAATCTGTTGAGGTAATGATCAGTGTCTGGTTCTTCACACGCCTGATTAGGTTTCAGTATTTAGCAGAAACTGGTGTAAATGAATCTCCGCAAGCTCTGATGGAGACGAGCTCTAAAGACAACACGTTTGGAAACACACCTCATCAGACGGAGACTGAAAATGTTTCTGAATAGATCTAAAAGCTGCCACACAATGCTCTGCTCCCACCAGCTCTCTGTTTCCACCCCTGGTTGTTAAATATTGATCAGTTATTGGCGTAGAGTCTCTCCTTCAAAGGAGCTCCAGTCAGATGTGGTTGAGAGAAAATTTGGATTGCAGCTGCAGAGGCCTGACAGAGCGAGGCTCAGTGTGACGACAGCGTCAGACAACAGAAGCTGGAGATGAGCTGGAAAGAGAAAATCTCCTGGGGAAAGATATGTGGGTTTATACTGCAGAGAAAAGTGTTTAGATCTGCTGTTTTTGGCTGTAATCAAGTAAATTAATATCTAAAAAAGATCAAGGTACTTTGTCACATTGATGCAAATTCATGTAAATGCAGTTTTGCCATGAATCAGCGCTGCTCTTTTTTTATTTTGCTCAAATGTTGGGTGGTGTAACACAAGCAGAGATATTAAAAGGAGAGTGAGCTTTGCATAAACAGTGTTATAAAGTCTGTGATGGCAGACACCGATTAATCTGATGGTTATTGATCGTGTTGTCTATAAAATGTGAGAGAACAGTGGATTAATCGATTATCAGAACTGATGCTAACTGATCTTCTGTCAACCAACTAACTGATTTACCCACTTATTGTTTCAGCTCCTGAGAAGAAAACTCTCTGAAGTCAGGCTCCACTGTCTTCTATATATCACAGAGTAACTCACGATACGACACTATCACAATACGTTACCCACGATCACGATGGAATCATATTACAGCCACTCTGCGATACTTAATACACTGCAAGACAATCATCTTCAGTACGTCACAATGTCTGTTAGGGTTCCCCTTGAAAGTTGGACATTCAAATCATCGATCAGAGACCCGTCAGTCGACTGAGATTGCTTCAAGTCGAGCAGTCAGGATTTTTTTTTGTTTGTTTTTTTTGGTCAGTGTGCTGTGCCGTGTAATTCTGCAACACATTCTCACTGCGACCTCGTCACATGTCCACGTTTGGTCATGGACTTTCCACGTCCACATATGACGTCCAAGGTACCCTGGGTGTGTTGGTTGTGGATGTTCTGAGACGCCGTGTCAGCTTCAGCCTGTTACATGCATTGTCTGTTTTCAAAATACACTTCTGTTTTCACAGGAAATGTACAGTTTGATACAGTCTCTTTCAAAATAAAAGCACTACGTCGCTACAACACCGCAAATTGCTGTTTAGGCAACAAAAGCACCACTCGCTGGGGTGAAAGTTGGTGTTTGTTGAAACCATCCCACACACCCTGCTTGGACTTTTGCTGCCTTCATTTTTTGCTGCTGTCCTGCTGCATTTCTCCCTGAAGCCACTGGGTGCCATTAAACTACAATGACAACCAGCCGCATATCATGCCGACGTTAAAGGACGGTTTCTGCGCTGGATTTCGACAACTTCGGAGTGAGAGCGGGTTGACTTCTGGCGACGTCTTGGTCCCTGGATTTTACTACAGAGTGAGCGCTCTTGACTTTCACAAAACTCTTTGGTACAGACATCTGCGGACAAGATGCAGCGGCACAGAGGAGGAGAAACTCTGCACCGTAACACTCTGAGATAATATTATCTTCTCTCTTCTGCTTAGCAGTGGTGATTGGGGGCAGCAGTAGCTCAGCCCATAGGGACTTGGCTTGGAAACTGAAGGGTCACCGGTTCAAGTCTGCTTCAAGTTCAAGTAGACTGGTACCTAGAGAGGTGCCAGTTCACTTCCTAGGTGCTGCTAAGGTACCCTTGATCAAGACACTGAACCCCCAGCTGCATGGGGAATCTGCCCAAGGCAGAAATATAGAAAAAAACAAATCGTCAAATTTACGAATTCAGTGGTAAAATTAGGACAATATATTGAATTCCACAATATCGCGTTAAAAATATCTTCATACCATCGTGGTGATATCTGCCAAGACATTATGTGGTTATTACGACCCCACAGAGCCGGGCAAAGAGCTCTCTGCAATGTAGGCCTTTACAAAATATAACATCCTCTTGCAGGCAATACATTTTTAAGTGATCACTACATGGCTGCAAGCAATCAGACCATATTCTCCACCTCAGCCAGATTTACACTGCTGCACTGCAAGTCCACACTGACTCTAACTCAGGTGCACGAGCTGAGACCTGACGTGAGACGTGGTCGTAGCCTCCGCTCATGTCCACATTGATAAATGCAGAACTTTACATTTGTTTCATAAATGAGGGCCAGTGTTTCTCCTAGCTTCTCCTGTTAGACAACATATCCTGTTCATGAGACGAGGAAACAGTCTGACAGAGACAGTGAGACAACGGTAAACTCTGAGCAGCTCTCTCTCAATCCTCATTATTGAAATTAAACTGTTGTGTATAATTCTGCCGGGGCCCCTCTGAAACCGCCTGAGAGGCCGCCGGTGTTTCCTGAACCCCACCAGGGAATTAGAGTGATCCAAAGTCACCCAGCTCATATTAAAATCCCCTGCGGGGGAAAAAGGACTGCCGGCTTAAATTCAATTATTTGGGTTATCAGTCAAAGTGCCAGGCTGTCAGAATAAATGTTGAACAGACACTTTGATGTGCCGAGTCAAGTTTGCTTCAGAAAATTCTGCATAACTTCCACCTGTGGATGAATCTGAAGTATTTTGGGAATCCTCTCTCCATGCAGGCCAAACAACAAACCACACATTCATGACTTTACAAGCTTTTACTTGAAGTACATCTTTATTTTTTCATGAATAGATTTTCTTGTTGAGTCACTGCAGGTCAGACCCTGGTGAAATGTTTTTGGAAGATGTGTTTTAGTCTAAAATGTCAAATAATCCAACTTCATGCTGACTTTGGTTCAAACAGAGCAGGCAGCTGCTGTGTGAGTTCTCAGAGTTTTCACATGTAGAATGTTACACAGGTTATTTTCTGACAGCACGACATCTCCCTCCACCTCTTCATACATCTGCGTCTGTGTAGTTTCTTTATCTCCGTCCACCCATCTGTTTCTGCTCTTTAATCCCCGTCCCACTTGCCTCTCCTTCCTATACATGTGTCACGTTGAAGTGCTGCCTATGCATCATAATCTGTGGGTGAAGAGTGTGAGTAACGCTTCCCCCTGCTGTCAACACAAACCACTAAAGTGCCCTTGAGCAAGACACTTAACACCTAAAGAGCTCCAGTTAGAGCTGAACAGATGTGTCCACCTCTGGATGGATTTTGTCCCTGTGTGTGTGTGTGTGTGTGTGTGTGTGTGTGTGTGTGATCTCTGGTCTTACAAGTCCTGCATGAATAATGTTAATTATCATCACTTTATGAGGATGAGTTCACTAAAATTACAGCCATGAAGACATTTTACATGTTACATTTTCTGTTTAATGTGGCAAATATAAAGCCAACATAGGACTATTTTTATTTTTGAATTAATTTCAGATTTGACACACATCTTTTTTAGTATGTGGTTTGTGACAACACTGTTAGAGTCTCGGCCTCAAACCTTTCCACAAACATATGAGATATATCTAACCCAAACATTTCAAACCTTTTTTTTGCTCGTAGCTGCAGGGATGGGATTTAGGCTGAGACAGCATGTACATGGACATTTTTTAATGTAGCTTTTCCTGTAAGTTTCAGTGTTTCATGTTAAATGCAATTTAGGTTGCTAAAAACTGACATTTGTAAATATCCCATCCAGGATGAAGATGTCCAAAAACACAGATTTCAGTGTTGATATACAAACAGGGAAAACAGATTTTTTGGCTTGTGATGTCAGACTGTGTGCCGTTATCTCTTTCTGTGAGGCGTCACAAAGGAGGTGACATTTCATGCAATGGCAGATGTGGCCAAAACAGAGCTGGTTCTGACCTAACAGGACTTCTTACATGTTCACAAATAAATGTGCAATTACTCTCCCACTATTTTGAAGAACAGAGGCATGAGAATGAGCTACAGAGGTCAGTGCTGCAGGTAGCCTTCCTATAATAGCTATTCTTCAGGCTTCTGATTGGCCAACAGTGTTGCCAGGTGGGAAATGTAGGATTATCGTACCAGAGAAAATTATCGTATTTTGAGGGAAATTATCGTACATCCGTCATGACCAAAATAACAATCCTACTAATGCACTATCGGCAAATATAGTCACTCTAGTGTTTACTTTTTTCACATTTTCCTCGCTTTTGTTTTTCCTCTTCTTCTTCTTCTGTTTTGAATCTCATTCTCGCTCGACTTCCTGACGGGTCCCAGCATCTCGTGGGGCGGGTACAGCTGACCATTCAGCCAATCGTGCTCATTGTTTAGAGACAAACGTCACCCGTATCTCACGCTAAGCAAAGTGTGATTGGCTGGAATCGTGTCACATGGGAAGAGATGCCTTCAGGGCTCACAAAAAAACTCTGGCATACTGATTACAACCACACATTCATGAAAAGGTCAAATTATCATACATTTGGTCTTTTTTGGGATTACTGATCGTACATCGTACAGAGGGCCAAATTATCGTACAAATACGATAATTATCGTACACCTGGCAACGCTGCATGGCCAACATCGTATTCTACTTTGCGTGATCGGGGTATATCGCCACCTGTTGGTTTAGCAGGTCCTTGCGCCCTTACTTCAGTCATGTTTTTGCATGTTCATTTGGACATAAGTCTTATATAACAGTGTGACAGGATTTTAATTCTGAGAACAAAGGAGGGACAATACCTACGCACATGTGCACGAGGCCTTAAATATCTCTTAATCATCGGCTGAATTTACTGACAGAACATTTCACTCTTGAAAAACTAACAGCAACTGTGAGATGATCTAAAAGCTCCAGTGTGGAGGATCTCAGGGGATATAATGGCAGAAATAGACTAAAATATATTAAGTATGATTTCTCTAGTGTATAATCTGCTGAAAATAATAACTGTTGGGTTTTACCTTTGACTGAGCCGTTTATATCTACACGGGGAGCAGGTCCTCGTCTACGAGGTTTGCCATGTTGCACCGCCATGTTTCTACAACAGGGGCATTCACATTTTTGCTTCCATCACAGTCGTGAGACGCCCCAAAAAACACAGATTTTTTTTAAAGTGAATCTGCTTTAGTCAGAGTTTTTACAGGTTTAAACCACCTGGAGTCTCATTTATACACATTTTGTACGCACAAAAAGAGGCCTGAAAGAGGCGTACGCCACTTCCCACGCAAAAGTTGTGATCTATAAAAACAGATTTGATGGGAGAAACTTTGACCCATGCTTATGAACATTTTGGAGACGGGAAATTGGCGACACAGATGGTGAGGTGGAGGTCTGATTGTAGAAATTGTTGAATATTTTTTGCACACGCCATTTTTGACTTTTGTGCATGTGTACATTTTTAGTATGGATCCTATGCACCGTTTTCTCTGTTGGTTTTGGAGACGATAAGTTGGATAATTCGGTTCACAGTAAAAACCTCCTGGACATCTGGATTAGAAATAAGGCATGCGCACATGAAGTTATCAAAGCAAATAGGCGGGCACACATCTGCAGGTGCCAAGCAAGTGCGGCGTCTACGACATGCCAAACATGAGCGGGAGTGGCACAAATTTGTAACATGAAACTGCTTTTTTTTCAGTGTTTTACCGCTTTAAACCAGCTGGTCTGTTTGCTTTGAAAAGGAAGAGACCTCTGGGGATAATTCAGCTCCTGGTAAAAACCTCCTGAACAATGAACACTAACACTATTAACCAGGAGAAGTGTCAGCTGGTTGCAATCTGCAATCTTCAGCACTAGATGCCACTAAATCGCCCTGAATCGTACACACTGGACCTTTAAAATGATTTACATTTGCCTTCTTTATCATATATAAATATATGCATATAAATAAAACTAAAGTAAATGTGGAAAAGTCAAAAGGCAGAAATACAATGTATGATGGAGGAATATGAAATATCTTTAAACATTATGGTGATGTGAGCAACAACTAACAAGAAGCTCAGGGTCAAGCAGGAACAATACAAAAGAGATCTTGAGAAAAAAGGATATTTTTTTGGCATTTATATGAAACAACCCTTTAAATTAATAATTCAGTGGCCTTATGATGTCATAAATGTGTCTTGTGTTTTGGATTAATGCAACATAATCTATAAACATTTGTGCAGGAAATGTCATTTTACACACACACACACACACACTATCTGATTTAAACACAGCTGCAGCAGTAAAATGACCTTGTTTAACCTCGACCTCATGTTACCTGCAGCTGACATCCCCTCTCTACTCTATGACATCATACGTAAAGACAGAAACAAGGTATGTCATCATACGTAAAGACAGAAACAAGGTATGACATCATACATAGAGACAGAAACAAACTATGTCATCATACGTAGGGACAGAAACAAGGTATGACATCATACGTAGAGACAGAAACAAGCTATGTCATCATACGTAGGGACAGAAACAAGCCATGTCATCATACGTAAAGACAGAAACAAGGTATGACATGATACGTAGAGACAGAATCAAGCTATGTCATCATACGTAGAGACAGGAACAAGGTATGACATCATACGTAGAGACAGAAACAAGCTATGTCATCATACGTAGAGACAGAATCAAGCTATGTCATCATACGTAGAGACAGGAACAAGGTATGACATCATACGTAGAGACAGAAACAAGCTATGTCATCATACGTAGAGACAGAATCAAGCTATGTCATCATACGTAGAGACAGGAACAAGGTATGACATCATACGTAGAGACAGAAACAAGGTATGACATGATACGTAGAGACAGAATCAAGCTATGTCATCATACGTAGAGACAGGAACAAGGTATGACATCATACGTAGAGACAGAAACAAGATACGTCATCATACGTAGCGACAGAAACAAGGTATGACATCATATGTAGAGACAGAAACAAGATACGTCATCATACGTAGCGACAGAAACAAGGTATGACATCATACGTAGAGACAGAAACAAGATACGTCATCATACGTAGAGACAGAAACAAGATACGTCATCATACGTAGAGACAGAAACAAGGTGTGACATCATACGTAGAGACAGAAACAAGATACGTCATCATACGTAGAGACAGAAACAAGATACGTCATCATACGTAGAGACAGAAACAAGGTATGACATCATACGTAGAGACAGAAACAAGATACGTCATCATACATAGAGACAGGAACAAGGTATGACATGATACGTAGACAGAAACAAGCTATGTCATCATACGTAGAGACAGAAACAAGGTATGACATCATACATAGAGACAGAATCAAGCTATGACATCATACATAGAGACAGAATCAAGCTATGTCATCATACGTAGAGACAGAAACAAGGTATGTCATCATACGTAAAGACAGAAACAAGGTATGACATCATACGTAGAGACAGAAACAAGGTATGTCATCATACGTAAAGACAGAAACAAGGTATGTCATCATACGTAGAGACAGAAACAAGGTATGACATCATACGTAGAGACAGAAACAAGGTATGTCATACGTAAAGACAGAAACAAGGTATGACATCATACGTAGAGACAGAAACAAGCTATGTCATCATACGTAAAGACAGAAACAAGGTATGACATCATATGTAGAGACAGAAACAAGGTATGTCATCATACGTAGAGACAGAAACAAGGTATGACATCATACAGGAACAAGCTGTGTTTTGATTCAAACATGTTAGAACGTTGGACTCCACTGGAGTTGATTTGTGTGTGTGTGATAAGCTGATAAATGTCGGAGTGTTTGCATGTAATTTCACTGCGGCTCCGCCACCAGCAGCCCATATGGAGCTGCCATATTGGGTGTTGCATATGTTGCGTTGCAGTGAAACACGGCGTGTCGTCACTTAAACACGAGACACATAACGAGCTGAAGGGTGAGTCAGCCTCGTCGGTGTTTTCCTCTCTCGTCTCCGAGTTAATGAGCGAAGAAGAGCAGAAACAAACTGTGGTGTCGGTCAGCAGCTGAGAAGAGGCGTCTCTGGGGATGCTCTTTGTCCTGAGTTCAGACTCTCAGGCAGAACTTCTTTAAAGGCTGCACACAAACTGCACCTCCGCAGCCAAAACCATCTGTTAGACCAAAAATAACCAGAATACTGGGCAAACTAAACCAACAACAGATTACAAAGCAAGTCACTTCTGGGGATTATTGCAGCCCAAAATGACCACCAAGAGACTGGAAATATTGAAAATTAAAATCAGCTGCAAAAACTGAAATGGTTGAGAGAAAGACGCTGGAGATAATAAGCTCCAGTGAGAGTAAAGTAAGTCAGACACTTCCTCCCATGCTGTGTATAAAAGATATTAGATTTAGAAATAGTCAAATATAACGTCCTCCTCAACACGTCTACGAGGACGTTAGCTCGTGACGACACACACAACATCCACACCAGGCTGTCGACATGTTAAAGTGCTGTTGACAAGCGTTCACAGGAGAGTTTACAGGTCGCTGTCTCTCTCTTTTCAGTCTGCAAATAACAAAACTGTAATGACTCAAATCTTCTAAGTGTGTTCAGATTTTTAACAGCTACAATATAAAGGGACAGTTCACCCCAAAATCAAAAACACATTTTTTTTAAATTTTTATTCATCTTATTCATTCATCTGTCGTGCTAAATTTTATCAGTCTGCCTTCTCTCCAGTATAATGGAACCAGATGTCACTCAGCTTGTGGTGCTCAAAGCGCCAAAAAATACGATTGAAAAACTCAACAGCAATGTGTCTTTACAGAAATCATGACCCAGTTACTCAAGATCATACACACACCTTGTTGTGAGCAGTTTCACGTCAGCACATTCTCATCCCAACTCATCAAATACCGACACTTGGTCAGTGGACCTACACGTCAGTGTATGATGCCCTTCATCATTAATTTTGGATGTTCAGCCATGACGTGGCAACTTACATGTATTGTGTCTTTTCAAAATCAACTTCCATTTTCACAGAAAATGTGCACTTTCCCCTTGTTACATACACACACACTCTTCAAAATAGACTTATAACGCAGGTAAAAAAAAAAAAAAAACAACCTTCATTTTAAGTATCCTGTCTTAGGTTTAGCCAACAAAAGCATGTGCTTAGGTTTAAAACAAAATCATACTTTGGCATAAAACACGTATGTTTGTTAAACACACCGTCACTGTGACCTCGTCACATGTCCACGTTTGGTCATGGACTCTCCACGTCCACATATGACGTCCAAGGTACCCTGGGTGTGTTGGTTGTTGACGTTCTGGGACGCCGTGTCAACTTCAGCCTGTTACATGCATTGTCTGTTTTCAAAATACACTTCTGTTTTCACAGGAAATGTACAGTTTGCATACAGTCTCTTTCAAAATAAAAGCACTATGTCGGTACAACACCCCAGATTGACGTTTTTTTCCTTCAACAACACACATGTTGTTGGGTTTAGGAAAACAGAACAGGCTTTGGCTTTGCAGTCACACGGTAAACTAACACAGGCCCTACTAGGACCTAGGCCACCTTAAGTCTCATTTTTGTCCCACCGTGAATTAAACAATAATGGTGACCCACTGCGTAACATGCCTGGAGACACTGACCGAGCTAGGGATGGGCAGCACAAGCAAAAAAACTATTCGAAAATCATGGCAACTATTCGACAATTTTTCGAATGATTAATGAATGTCCGCCACGGACATTTACACAATGTCACGGATAAACATGGGTAAATGCATGAAAAAAAATCATCACATATCACCTCTGATAATGGTTTATTCATTTAAAAACACATTGTGCTCGTGTAGCACACTATTTCATGTAGTTTTTATCTGCTGGAGGGTCGCGTAGGGGAGCGTAGCGCGACAAAAATAGAAGAGCATCCTAAAATAGAGAGTTGTCATGCGACAGATGGTGGTTGTCACACGACAGACGGGGGTTGTCACGCGACAGACGGGGGTTGTCGCGCTGCTCCCGTTGCCGGTGGAGCTGCTGTAATTGATTAACGGGGGGCGAGCTGCTACGGGACTCGCGCTGCAGACGGGTCGCGCTGCTGATGTCCCTCGCCGCCTCCTGCGTGCCTCGCTCTCAAATGACTGTGCATACTTGTTGTAGACTTGTGATACGCAAGCTTTGCCTTACAGAGTTTGCACTGCACCTCATTTTCGTTTATTTTGTCGAAGTTGTTCCACACGGAACTTTTTGATGACTGTAGTAGTCTCTGCATGTTTCTCCTGTTTGTAGAAGAGCATCAAACTAGCTGGTAGCCCATCTCACACTGCTGTAGCAATCCTATACTGCCCTCGTGCGGTTAGGAGCTGAATTGCATGTCAAATAAAGGGGGGAAATAAGACAGCGAATAGTAATAGTCGCATTAAAAAATCGATTTTTCAAAATAAAACGACTATTCGAAAATTCGAAAATCGTGACCCATCCCTAGACCGAGCACTGTTTTTAACAACTTCAGAGTGAGACCAGGTTGGTTTGTTACTAACATAATGCAGTGTCACATGGCATAAGTCACCTATGTCACGTGACATACATCACAAACATAGTATACATACTAGCACACTACATTGTTACTGAAATAGTTTAACTGACATATGGTTTCACACAGGAAACGGACGGCAGGCTCCGTGAAAGTCTGGAGTTCGTTTCCACATGTCCTATGCAGATTTTCTCAATTTTTACACGATGGAAGAAGCTCAAAGCCGATAATAATTCTGTTGCCCGGTCTCATACCGCCGCTACGTGCATCAGTATCTGACGCCGAGGGTCACTGACCAAGCGTCTGTATTTGAGGGGTTGGAAGAAAAAAAGCAGGTTGTTAGGAACTATCTTCCTTCTACTGAGCTACACCCACTAACCGTATCACATTGCGCAGAAGGAAGCACCTAGTCATGGACGAGAGGCTCGTGCTTTTGAGAGCGCGAGATGTAAACAATAATGGCATCCTCCTCTGCTGAGGTGTACTGTTAGTTAGCTCAGTGGTGCTAGGTGAGCTAGCAGTAGATGCACACTTCCTTTTGTGCAGTGATACAGTTGACAGATTTTTTTTTTTGTCTTTATCTCAGAGTGAACTGTCCCTTTAATTTCCAGTTTTCCACACACACACTCAAATACCAAGCCAGCATTTTAAGATTTTTGTCTGTCTCCGCTCATAAAAGCTGTCCTGATTCTGAAGAGGGTTATTTTTTGTGTGGAGAGATCAGATAAACTGGCAAACATTCCTTAAGTTGCATAAAAATTGGAGAGATTTGAAAAAGTTGCCTTCTACTCTTGAATCACAACTTCCTGACGGGACTGAAAAGCGACGAGTCAACAACACGCTTCATGTTCTAACTTAACAAAATGCACTGAGTTTCCAGACGAGGTTCGTACCAACACTGGCGCTGATGAAACACTTTGTAAACTGGTTGTTGACTGTTGTTTATTCTCAGTTTTTCAAAGGTCTATTTGGGAGGAACAACATTTTCACTAGAGCCCTGTCGATGTCAGATTTTTGGGACAGACACTGATGATGCTGATATGAGGATTTCTTAAAAATCCTGTTCTTCAAGCTTGTGACTAAGTGGGAACGAAAGAAGACAGCAGCTGAATGTTTGTTCATTTTGACTCCAGATGATGAGTTTGCAACTCTGGCAGCAACAAAACCACATTTGGAACAACAGTGAAAACGGTGGTGAATTTTGAGATGTTACGGCTTCATGAAAACAAACAAACTGAAGGTATTTCCTGCCCCCTGCTATCGACTGCCATTTTGGTGATGGGACAGAGCAGACGTTAAAATCACAGCATTTATCAGACAGGAGAGCTGAAATGTGTCCAAACAGCTCTGAGGGAGGGAAAGGTCGACAGTTATGAGATGCTGGATGAGAATATTAATTACTGCTTTGTGACATAACATCCACATCATCACCAGAGAGACAAAACTTCTGAAAACACACACAGAGCAGCAGTGAGAATCAGACAGACACTATTAATGACCTGCTGCTTTATTAGATCACAGCCTTAATTATGACAGTCACATGGACTTCAGACGATGTTTGATGATTTAAAGGTCAAAGATGTCTGCGTTCAATTTGGGCTGAATCTGGTTTAAAACTGATGTTTTTAAATACACATGTGTTACATAAAACATCTGTTTCAACACCATTTACGTGACTGTATTCAAACTTGCACTAAATTAGACTTGATCACACTGAAATATGAAGCAGCACTTCCCGTCAGGCCGCATGCAAACTCCACCTACCCAAGGATAGGCCTTAGTGGGATACTCTAGTGATTCAGTATTGCACTTCCATGAAGTTGGAAACAGATTTACAAATGAATCATCAAAGAGAGATTCAGGACATTCTGACTCTTAGTCCAGAAAACACTACATTTCCCATAATGCAACTGAGATGTTTCTTTTATTTGAGTCTCCCTGCCTGGGAAACAGCCACGTCTTTCAAACTCCAGACGTTGTGTTAAAATGTGTCGTCTCCAAGCCCTGATGACATGGATATGACATCACCAGGGTTCGATGCAGTCACAGGAATATATGTTGGCATTGTACCTTTCTGCAAACCGCAAATATGTTACATTTGCACGTAATTATGTAGCAGGTACGTTGAAGTTTTTTGTTTCAACAACGCTGTGGTTGACGTGTGGTTATGTTTAGTGCACCCAAAAATGAACATTCAGCCATTATCTACTCACCCATATGCCGAGGGAACTCTGTTTTTAGCCACATTGTAGCCTGCAGTCAGAGCCACAGGCTACAATGAGTTTAAATGACGTTTGTCCAAACAACTTTTTATGTCGGGGCTTCAGGACACTTGGATCACTACGGACGAGCAGTATGGAGATATTTTGTGGTTTCAGTTATGTGTTTTTGGACGTTTGAATCTGGAGCGCCGTCAGCCTCCATTAGGTGGAGTTGTGCTGCTACCTCCTCTCCCCTTGGATCTCTGCAAGTGATGTGAAGACTCTAAAACTTCACCTGAGCCTCCCTCGGCATATGGGTGAGTAGATAATGGCTGAATTTACATTTTTGGGTGCACTATCCCTTTAAGGGCATGCTTATGGAGACACAATACCTGTTAGAAGAGCAGCAATGTGTCAGTAGCACTTTTTATGGCACAATTTCCACCAGAAAAGCAGTGATGTCTCTGTAAGCAACAACTGTTTTTTGTGGCACTATCCCCGCTGGAAAAACAGTGATGTCTCTGTAAAAAAGAGCCAATGTTCATGGCACTATCGCTGCAGGAAAAACAGCAATGCGTTGCAACAAAACACCCACATTTGGTACCTAAAGTGCCGCTGGAAACAGCAGTGACTCATTTTATCACAACCGGTTTTGCAGCTTGGCAGGCGTCTCGCCTAGGTGACACACCATCCGCCATCTCCTCCACCTCCAGATCACAACAGTCAGTTCATAAAGTTGGTCAGTTTGTTGTTGATACATATCAAATGTACGAATCTAACATATTCATGGTGTGCAGAAATGTACGATGCCAACATTTTCTTCTGGAGCCTGAGCTGCAGGGTTACTGTGTCAGACTTGACAGAACTCCTCCAGAGCCACAGAGGACTTTATACACAGGCTGAGAAAGAGTAACCACAATGAAAATTAATTTTAATGTGTGAAATCGATAGAAAGCATCTTCAGCTATGAATGAAGCCATATTTCCTTTTCACCACAAAGAACACCAGAACACAACTCCTGTTTTTTTAGTGCCACAAATACACCACAAACCATTTTCTTTTTTATCTCAGCATAAAGTGAATATCTTTTGGTTTTGTTCTGTTGTTGAGATAAAACAGGAAGCTGGAGACGTCACTTTGTGTTCTGGGGTATCATTTTTTGATGCTTTATAGACTAAATGATAAAGAAATATCAGTCACATGTTCCAGCTCTACAGCAGGTCTGATACCAAAAAAAATCTCACTTTTCTTCAAAATTCTGCTTTTAATCTAAACTCTATGCATTTATTACACATACACATCAGTACACCTGCTCACTTCGGAGTGACCTGAACAAACAAGACAAGCAGCCCCACACATACTTCTTCGACATACATATGGATGTGTGACACCAGCTGAGCATCAGAGCTAAAATAAGCTAAAGTCCACTAAAACCTGCTCTGAAGCCAAAAGTGTGAAAGAGCCACACCAGGAGAGAGTCCAGCACCGACTCTGCCTCTGAGCCTCTGAGCTGAGAGCTTGGTAACCTACTTCAACAGAAAATATCACACTGATCATGCACCACGTTTCATCAGCCATCTGTTACAGCTCCACTTATGTAAGTTTGGTGGGTTTAAGTGGAAACTTTTGAAAGCACAGGCATTCACAGCCTCTCTGTCCATTTCCAGGAAACAAGTCCACAGCTGACACCTCAGCTCAGACCAGCACACAAGTGAAATGTGAAGGAGCCGAGATCTGACTGTGACATTGCATAACCAAGCAGCCACGGTGACATACAGAAGGAAACTATTCATTCCCCGCATCAATATTAGGTTACGACCTAACTGGATTCCACATCAGCGGAGAACAAGCCTTCATTAATGGACTGGAAATTGCTGCAACAAAGTGAGTCCCCTCGCTCCTGAGACTCTGCAACAACCAGCTGTTTCCAGCTCCCCCGTGACTCCCAGCGGGGTGAGGAGGCTCTCACTGCTCCGCTGCTCCCTTCATCTCAATAAGCCATTATTAATCACTGCGCACAAGTTGTAAAAACAAAACAAAAAAAACGCTCTTTCATGTACTCACACGAACGCGTGGTAGAGCAGCGCCCATCCTCTCGGCCTCTCCAGCGCGTCGTAGAGCAGGTTCTGGATCCTCCTCTTGCGGATGTTATTCCTCTTGGCCGGCCGGGTGTAGTTAAGGGGGGTCTTGGCGAGCAGCCCGATGCCGATGCCCTGAGAGCCCCGCTTGAAGTCATCCCGACCCGAAGCCACCAGCAGCAGGGCGCCATCCTTGTCCGCTCCCCCGGTGCCTTGGTCCAATAAGTCCCCGGGAGGAGCGCCGGAGGTCTTCTTCTGCTCCTCCGAGCCGCTAGCGACGGTCCTGGACCGGAGCCCCATGGTCAGTGCTGGATGCCCGGTGTGGGCAGCATGCCATGATCCGGGCGCTGGATCCGGAGACACCCCCTCCTCAGCCGCGGGTCATTTAAGGATGTGGTCCCCGGCGCGAAGGGAGGTGCTCAGCAGTCTGACTGGAAAACAGAGAAAGGAGGAGTGATGGAGGGAGAGGGGGAGACAGAGAGAGAGAGGGAGAGCGAGAGCGTAACATCCTTTATTTTTGAGAAACCATCGGCATCTGGTACATTTTGGTTCGCACAGAGCAGAAATCCGACAAGATCATTTGGAAGAACTGTGCGTAAAAGCCGCAAAACCCCCACGCCCTTATTATGAAAACACTAGAGATGTTACAGGGACACAATACGGGAGGTGAGATCACCACAAAGTCGGATAAACTCACTAAAGAGCAGCGCAGACGCGTTTGAGTCCAGTGTCAGAGAGATGCTACGCGACGTGAGGCGATAAAACACCTGATTCCTGGCGATGCTGAAGCCTGTCAATCAATCAACTGGAAATCTAAACGGGCATCAAGCAACAATTGCCCACTTGCCAAACACCTTCTCCTGCCCAAAAACCACACACGCATACACATACACTCTCTCTCACACTTACACACACACACACTGGAGAGACAAAGACCTGGCATCACGCTGCATCCCGTCACACACAAACACAGCAAATAAAGAGGCACATATGGGAGGAAACCCGCCGGAGACAAAAACAGCTCCCAGCAGCCGCACCGAGCCCTACCAGCAGCGGTTCCCGTGCATGGCTCGTGTCTCCGGGGCTTCCAGCCTCCATCCACCTGCAGAGGAAGCGGCGCTGAGGCTGAGGCGGCGGCAGCGGAGGAGGAGGAGGAGGAGGAGGAGGGTGGAGACGGAGGATGGAGAGCAGAGATGCTGCGTGAAGGAGGTCGATACTCAAACTGAAACGGAGGAGAAGCAGGAGGGAGAAAGAGGAGAGGAGAGAGAGAGGATCAGGCTTTCATCAGCAGCAACGCAGACGCAACGTGCGCGCGCGCACACATATATACACGCCGGACCGTGTGCACGCGCTGGAGGATGCCGTCCACCTGAATGTATGCGGGAAACAAGCATGTAAACACAGGCAGGTGTAGGCAGACGCGCGCATGAGATCTTCATCGGCACAGTCATGCACACGTGTACGCGCCTGTTGTCATATGCATGTGTCACATATAATGAAACACGCGCGCGCACACTGCATAAACACACTCTGACCGGAAGAAGAGACACAAATGCTCCACTACATGTGCTGCACGCAGCGTTACACAAGTGTCACACACCTTAAAGTTACTCATGAAGCAGCTGGGCTCCTGTCACTGTTAATGTATGACATTATTGGATATTCATGCGTTCATATTTAAGCAGTACTTTATGTGCTGTGGTAGTTACGTGAAGGTGAAGCTGATAAAAGTACTTTTGGGTACTGTGATCTGTAACAGTCCTCATATTTTACAAGATGATTATATCTTTTGTTTGTACAATCTTCATCTGAAAGGTAACTGTAACTCTGCAGATGACACTCATGGTCAGAGGTGGAATGTAACTGAGTACATTTACTCAAGTACTGGACTACTACAGATGTAGAAGTACAAATTTGAGGTGCTTGTTCTCCACTTAAGTCTGTTTATCTCGCGCTGCCTCGTGCATCTACTCCACTATCCAGAGGGACGTGTTGTACTTTTTATTTTTCTACATTTCATGAGCATATGGGTGTTTTGTTTATTTATTTTTATTATTTATTTATTTTTTTAGATTTTTCAGGTCTTGGTACTTTTACTTTTAATACTCTAAGTCAGTGGTTTTCAAAATTTTTGACACACCTGTATTTATACCTGTGCACACGAGCCTCTTTAACATGTGTTATCACTCTTATGTTATTACTCTAAATGTTTGTTTTTATTCACTAGTATTAAATAACAGTAAACCAACTATTACTCATGAAATATACAGTAACAAAATGAGTCAATAATTAATTTTAAATGTTTTAAAATGACATCAAAGCACCAATAACACATCCATTTGAACGGGAAATAATGTAAGACAGTGTGATGTTACACACACGTATAACTCCCTAGCACATGTGGCGATAAATAGGTTCCCTATGAAGGTTTTAAATTAAATTAAATTAAATTAAATCACATTTTTAGGTAGAGTTTGCTTCATTGTTAGGAAACGAGCATACACAACATACTGAGACAATCAATTAAAAATTCCAGTCCAGTTGAATATTACAATAATAATGTTTGGTTATCACAGCACAACATTACAGAACCACTGCTCTAAGTGCATGTTCCTGATTCTACTTACTTACCTTTACTTAAGTAACATTTTCAATGCAGGACTTTTACTTGTAACAGAGTATTTACAGTGTGGTATAAGTACTTTTACCTGAGTAAAGGATCTGAATACTTCCTCCACCACTGCTCATGATACGTACAAGCACCTCCAGTCTGTATGAATCAAAGGTATACTTGTACTTTACTTGAGTCTGCTCGTCATGTACTTGTACTCCACTACATTCCTTGAGGGAACTGATGTACTTTTTACTTTACGGCATTTATCTGAAAGCTTTAGTTACTAGTAAGATTTTTTTTTTTTCATTAAAAGTAAAAGAAAAGTTGATAAAACACGATGTTTTGTTGTAAATAAAACAACAGTTACAAGTACAACTGAAACAATTAGCCAATAGATAGAAAACTGATTGGTGACTATTTCTGATAAACAAATAAGTCAGCTGTATTTTAATAAGAGTTTTTTGGGTGTTTTTATTTTTTCATTTAATTTATTTATTTTAATTTTTAATTTTAGATTTTTCTGGATACTTTTCTGATACGTAAAGTAAATGTTACTGATTCCACTTACCTACTTTTAATTAATTTTCAATGCAGGACTTTTACTTGTAACAGAGTATTTAGTGTTAGTACTTTTACTTAAGTAAAGGATCTGAATACTTCCTCCACCGCTGCTCATGATACGTACAAGTACCTCAAAACTGTATTAATTACTGTACTTAAATAAATGTACTTGTACTTCCCAACACTGGACACGATTTGGGCAGAACGTCAAATCTCACCCAGAAACTTTAAAATATTATCCAGCTGCAGTGAGTAAAATAAATGTTTGCACCAGAGGGGATGAAAAGTGCATAACAGTTTTAAAAAGGTCTTGATAGGTTCACTACAAGGTGCCAGTCAGTAGCGGAGGAACATCACAAGATTCATGGTTTTTCTTTAAATAAGTGGAAAACAAAATCTTTCATCAAAGCAATATTAAGTATTTTATCTGTCAAAGAAGCCTGCAGGGAGTATTTGTAAATGTATCCACAGTTCATCATGAAACAGTTAGTGTAAGATAATTCGTCATAAACCACAGTGTTAGTCAGGAAGAAAGTCTGACCAGGTGGTGGCGCTAAAACAAAGATCAGAGGGTCACCAACCAGGAGCACGTTCAATCTGAAAACAGTGTTCCCTTGTTGAACCACTTCCATGGTGTGGAACAGGTTCAGAGGGGGAATAGCAGGTTGGTTGGTTCATTTTAACATCGACATAAAATAACCTTCCATCACCTGCTGACTGCTTGAGCAGTAACTGAAATAATTCAAACCCTAAAGAGAAACAGGTGTTTGCTGACAGCTGATCGAGTTTTTCAGAGCCAAACCCTAAATGTTAAAAGTAGCCGATTTATGTTGAGTTTAACTTTGAAAAAGAAAAACAAAGTCAATAAGAACGACCTGAGAGTTTTAAAGAATAAGAGGATATCAGCTACTTATAGCGAACCTTGGAGATGACATAAAGTACAATAGTTCTCTTATCATCATGACTGATGTATTATGAATCCTGTATTGGTGTAGAAATCAGTCAGAGTATAAATACTACACAGTTCAGCCAGCTCTCAGGCGCCGCTGCTCTGCTCTGACACATTCTGAAACATGGAGTTTTACAAAACAAAGTCTGCAGCCTCAGCGCTGACTGGTGGGGTTTGACCTCTTAACAGACTGAATAAAATAACATTCATCAGACACCAAACTTGTACAGGGACACTCCTCCTCCTCCTCCTCCTCAGCAGCAGAGCAGAATCCACAGCTGTGTGTCACCACAGGTTAAAAATCCTCTTCATGGTGCCGCGGACTGAATATTTAGTCTTTGAGGGATATGGACACATCATCAGAACAGGATAAAGTGTTGTTAAATGATCCTCTGGGTTTTTAAAGATGCTGTGTTTTAAAGAATTGCTTTCCTCTGTGATTCGAGTGTGATGGTTTTAAATGAGAAGCACAAACTGAGGCCAACAGTGTGAAGAATTCAGGGGGACATATTGGCAGAAATGTGTTTTCGTCACCTTAGAATGAGATGTTTGTATCTACACAGGGAGCAGGTCCTTGCCTACAGAGATCGCCATGTTGCACCGCCATGTTTCTACAGTAGCCCCGAACGGACAAACCAAGCACTGACTCTAGGACAGCGGCTCCAAACTGGTGGCTTGCGGTCCAAAAATGGGTTGCAGGTCAACTCTGAATGGACTGCAAGTGACTCGCAAACATGGGAAGTTTGTAAGCGACGAACACACTTTATTTTGAAGTGCAGTAAATGTCTGGGACAAAGCTTTTACTTTGAAGTGCTGTTTCCTGCTGTAGAGTGAGTGACTAAGGCCCCGTCCCAATACCCCCCCTTGGCTCTACCCCTACATTTGCGCGTTCCCACGAGGGGTAGTGGTGTCCCACTTCCTTTCTGCGTGTAGGGGTAGGGGGCATAACGAGGGGTAGTGGGTATGAAACTAGCCCTTCGGAGCGAGGGATTTCAGATGCTGACTTGTCAGCGAGGGGTAGATGTCGCCATGGCTACCACCGAGCAAGAGACGGGGAAAAAGTTCATACATTGCTAACATTACCGTCGTCAGATTGCTTGTTAGCTAGCTAGCTAGCTGGCACTATCTGGCATCTGTCATCTGTCCTGTTCTGCAAAATTGTCGGATTTTTCACATTACGATAACACGCCAGCTAGTATAACTATGCTGCCTCGTAATGTTAGCTGGTTAGCTAGCTAGCAGAAGTCCCCTGTTGTCTGTCGTTCATCAAACGAAGCATGATGAATGTGGCAAATGCGATCGGTAGGATGAACTCAACTGAGACTCCATTGTAGATGCCGGCTGGAAATGTAGATGGCTCACAGCTTCCTGTTTAAAATAGCTATGTACGCGTGAACGTAACCGACGCGGTGACGTAGTGAGTGGTGTCCCAATTCCTAGGGAAAGAATTCAACCCCCACCCCTTGTTGCTTCATTTCGAGGGCCAAGGGGTAGTGGACAAGGGGGGTATTGGGATTGGGCCTAAGGGACAGGCACCTGACGCAGACAGCAAACTAGCTCGACAACATAGTGAACACAAGCATGATGCTGAATTTATTAAACTGTTTGGACCTTAAAGCCTCAGTGTGGAAAAGTAGTGAGTAACAGTGACATCAGCGCTCAAATTCTAGATTGCAGCGCTCACTCGCGCTCACTCACTCATCCCTCCTGTCGGGTAAGTGACGGTGGCCTTGTAGGACAAAAAGCCTTGCGCAGACAGCAGAGTTTTTTGAGTTTTTCAGGAGTATCTAGCTACGAGGTGAATATTTATTCAGGAATCTAAACCATGTTACGACATGTTATAGCTTACCAGTGAGATACAGGTTATCTGTGAGATATATGTTAGGAGTGTTTTATTTCTAAAACACTCCTAACATATTCTGTTTTGGTAACACGAGCAAACATTAGCACAGTGATGCTAAAATAACACGTTTTATGTGATAGTCACGGCACAGTGCGGCAAATATAGGTTGGTACGATTATAATATATGCGTCTCCAGAGTGTTCTTCCACAGGACACAGGGAGAGGAGGAAGAGGGAGAGGGGAAGGAGGAAGACCAGGGAGAGGAAGGGGGTGAAGGGTGGAGGCGGTGCAGGAACAGCCAGGCGACGAGGTAACGTTAGTGTCTCGGCTACCCAGAGGGAAGAGGAGGAGGAGGAGGAGAGGGTAGTAGTTGCAAACATGAAGCCAAAATGATTTTAAAATATCAGATTGAATTACCTGTCTAGCAGAAAGCAGGCAGCCTGCAGATTTCTGCAGATTACTCGGCTCACAGTAAAAACCTTCTGAACACATGTAGAAAAAGGGTGAGCACACATTAGCAGGTGCTAGGCTAGTGACCCAGCTCAGCCAAACAGGGCCAGAGAAACACTGGTTTGTTTCGAGAAACAGCTTTATTCTGTGTTTTTACCAGTTTTAATCACCTGGTCTGTTTGTTTTGGAGAGGAAGAGACCTCTGTGGATAATTCAGCTCACGGCAAAAACCTCTTGAATGATGAACACTGAAGGAATTCTAAGTTTCAGCTGGTTACAGTCTGCAGTCCTCACCACTAGACGCCAAAAACTAGCTAAGCTATTATGTTACAGTACCTTCCTGCAGGGTGTCTACAGATATATCCAAGTTAGATTTAAGACTTTTTAACACCACCTGATATGGAATTTAGGACCAAACCTGCAACTGATACACGTGTGTATCTGAGTAAACACACTGATGTCAGTTCAAAATTAACAGTAAGGAAAAATGACAACAGCTGGGTGAGTTTAATTTTAATGTGTTAAATATGAAAGAAAACAAAATCTCATCGCTGTCATGAATGCTATTTATTATCGCAACTCTTCCGTCTGTCTGATGATTGGAAGCAGTCACTGGGTCATGTAATGTGACCAAAAATATTTAACTGAATTTGAATTTAAAACATATTAAAACTTGTTACAGACCTGCAGACACCCTGTCCTGCACCCAACTTACTTTACAGATTCAGCTGCACTGTAACACTGGATTAAATGTGAAAGCCCTGCACATACACGTGCCTCCTCCTGTACTAAATAAATGATGATCCATTTTAACAAAATGACACCAAACATACACGTCAGAACGCACTCTGTGTCACATCTGCATTACAAGACATAACATCTCAGTTTAGACTGGGCCTCATGAACTGAACGAGGAACCACCTGCATGCTTCTGTAAACCACTCATACAGCCAGGATGGTATGAAGAATGTAAATTATGTTCAAATTGAAAAGTGCTGCACTCATAAAAAATACTTTTCCAAAGTGAACACAGCTGCACAGCAACACTACATTTACAAATCATGCAAAACGTGATTTATGTCACTGTGTGGCGTTTTAAATCACAGTCTGCCAAGTTGTTCCACCCTCCCACTCACTCACCTGTCAGCAGCGACACTTCCGGGCCGCCGGAACAACGCAGGTAGTGACATAATCAAAAGGGTCAAAGGTCACGCAATGAACATAACAAAAAATGCTACTAAAATAATTTTAAAAACTTTATTTATATAGCGCCTTTCATACGTAAAATGAAGCGAACAATGCTTCAAAAAAAGTAGCATATGATTCAAACTTTAAAAGTTAAGAGAGAAATAATGGAGGAAATAAACTGTCAAAATATAAATTAAATAGAAAAAACGACAGCAGCAGGAGGAATCATAAACCGGAATATATTTTGATTATTACAACATACACAGACTAAAGATGTGTCTCCAGAGACACGCTGTAAATAATGTTAGTATAATAAAAACAGCAGGTTAGTCCTCTTCGTGCTGCTAAATGTATCATACAAATATTCGACTAAAATTTCATAGAAAATGATGTGTATTTTTTTTAACATTTATAAATCAAATGTGACTTTATTCCGCAGCACATCTGACACTTTCAACGCGTCTGACTGTGGCTACTTTTTCATTATAAGTTGAATTAATTTCAACTATTAACACGTAAAAAAAAAAAACTTTATTCATGAGTTGTTGGAAAGTGCGGTCTCATTTGGCAAACCGAAAGGCTCGACAGTGGAGTGATGAGAGCTGCGATTTAAAACTCCACCGCACACTAAACTCATTAACAGGTGAGTCCGACAGGTGAGTAAGCTCAGCAGGTGACCTGCACCTGCACCTGCGCACAACACTTGCCTTCACAGAAACAGGAGAAAAACAGTTCTTTAACTTCCACGCGAGCTTCCGACAAGAACACAAGGAAGGGAATCCCCGGTCATGACGTCACTCCACGGGGCTCCCACTCCTACTACGTCATCCGGCCGGAGCACGCAAATTACAACCCAGCATTTCACTTTGGGAGGTGTTCTTCACAGTTATCCACGCTGTAAAAATGAATTTGTTGCATCAACAACAAAAAACAAGTCACCTTGCTGCCTCAAAGGATTCCTAGTTCTTTACACTTCCAAGAGTTCCTATCACTTGTTAAAGTGACTAATCTGAAAGTGACAGTAACAGTTTGATCAACTTGATATTTTAAGTTTAGTCAATAACATTTAAGTTGTATGACCCTGCATGCAGAAATATACAACTGCTCTCTGTATGGCAAGCCGTTTAAACATTTAATAGCTAGACTGGATATTCATTACTGATATCTGCAACATAATTTTGCCCAGTCAAAACTCTAATTACAGATATCTGTAATTCAGTTTTGACTAGTAAGATTCAACCTACTTTTGCCATTCATGTGTATGGGGTTTGTCATTATAGATATCTCCAATGTAGTTGCGGATATCTGCAACTGAATTGGAGATATCTATAATTCCAGTTTGAGATATCTACAATTTAATTTTGACTAGTCATAATTCAAGTTCTTTCATCAGTTGAAGATATCTACATGGTCCTTTCTAGATATCTTGAATTAAGTTTCAGATAGTCAGAATGATGTTGTAGATATCTTGAATTTGAATTATGACTAGTCAAAATGACGATGTAGATATCTCAAACTGGAATTAGATAAAACTCCAATTCAGTTGCAGATATCCGCAACTACATTGGAGATATCTACAATGAGAAACCCCACACACAAGAATGGCAAAAGTAGTTTGAATCTTACTAGTCAAAACTGAATTACAGATATCTGTAATTAGAGTTTTGACTAGTCAGAATGACGTTATAGATATCTTCTATTAAAATTCATACTAGTCACAACGGTGTTGTTGATATCTATAATGGTAATTCCGGATCATCAAACTTAGCGATTAAATGTTAAAACGGCTTGCCATACACTCTGAAACTGTTTTACACCTTTTTCTGTCGTTGTTCTCACACCATGAAATTCATTTGGTCAAGATTCTGGCAAAGTATTTTATCCATAAATGTGAGTTTAGCAATAAAAAACCTAAGGATGTTGAACTCTGCATGAAGCTGCTCTTTGATTGGACCATGCAACAAAAGGCTGTTAAGACATTTAATATCTGTGTGTCTCATAATATCATTGTGTCCCAGTCTGGTGTTTAAATAAAGAATTAAAAATCAAAAGACAAGATTGCATCAAAATTATACAAACTGGTGAACAGATCATCAGTAGGTAATGCTGTCTGATAGAAACTGGGAACTGACCCTTTTAGTGTATCCCCGGAGACTGAAGAGTGGGCTCATGTCTGGAAAACACTTCACAAAGTATCCAGATCAGTAAAGAATACAAAGATAAATTATAATTTTGTGCACAGAACTTATTTCACCCTGTTCCAAAAATGATTGGCGACACTGTTCACTGTGACGAGACATTGTGTGTTTTGAATACTGTTAAAGGAAACTGGTCAAAACACAAGATGCCTGACAGCAACAAATTGGGAGCACGCAGCTCGGCTGAAAGAGGAACTGTGCAGATGATCTCCAAGTACTTTTACTGTAATCCCTTCAGTAAGCTCTGCTGTTTTTGTTCTTTTATTTGAAATGTAGGACTTTAACTTGTAACAGAGTATTTTTCAAGAGCAGCTTTGCAGCTTTGAAGTAAAATATCTGAGTATATAAGTACCTGTGTTTACTCTTTAGATATTAATATACACTTCAAACTTGCGCTGATGATTTGATGTGACACTCAGGGAATACAGATGTTAAGTTAAGTACAGTATTATCCCAGTCGTGTACCTCGGCCTCAGGGCTCAGCTTTCTGCAGAGATCTTCTGGTGTGTATATTATCAACACAGTGAAGCTGACTTTCAGTTTATGAGGTTTTTACATTTTAAAAACAAACAAACAAAATCATTAGTTGGTTAATTCTTTGCTGAGAAACTGCAGCGTCTCTGAGGCTCATCTGAAGTCAGAGGCAGGCGTCAGCACTGAATATCAATGAGATGAAATCCCACAGCTAACAGAGTGGACTCACCTCACATGAACCCACAGAGTCAGGAGCTGTTTTTGCTCTCGTCACAGTCACCAGACTCCATTGACAAAAACAGTGATTTTAGCTCGCTGAGCACAGGAGCTGCTGGTCTACTGCTGCTTCAATCAGTCAGTTAGTTTGTGTCATTGTGTGACTTTGGTGAATCTGAATTAACCCTTTAAAACACCAAAGTCACACAGTAACACAAACGACATAACAGATGGAGGCAGCAGTCGACCAGCAGCTCCTGTGGTCAGCAGTGTTAAATCACCTGTTTTCTCATTGGAGTCTGGCTTTGAAGAGAGCGCTGTAACAGCTTCGTTTACCGCTGGAAATCACTGTCTGACATTAATGTAAAGTGGTGAAAATACTCTCAATATAGCGTACACTTAAACTGATACTGATTATTTTAGGTGGGACTTCTGTGTCAGTGGCTGACAAAGTGTTTTGTTGCTGACCCTCATCACCAGCAGCAGATTGCTTTGCTCCCGTGTCAGATCCGGCCTGCTTCTCCAAACTGGGGGCGTGCCGGCTGACATCTACTATATGTAACACACTGTCTATGGATAAGCACCCAATACAACCCCACTTCAAAAACAAATACTGGTAGAATACATTTAAATTAGGCACTTAATGTCTATTTCAAGATGGTCATCCATCAGTATCAAACTCACAGTGTGTGTCACAGTGTTACAGAGTCCTCTCATGATCCTTCACTGCAGACAGAACAGTCGATGGAAAAGAGCGCTGAGGTACAAATGGGTCCAAAAAACACATTCAGACATAAAATCACTTTATTCTCTCAGTTGAATAACATCCTGCTGCAGAGGGGAGGAGAGAGGCCCATCAAAGGTTTTATAAGAGTTTAATATTTATCTGAGAGCATCAGGAAATAAAAACAGCAACAAAAACAGTGACAGTCACATCATGTGCCATTCAAATCAAAAGCTTTCATCATCAGGAGACACACACGTGATTAGATCCCATGAAAAAGTATCAGTGGTCCACTATAGTGAAAACACCTTGTATCTAATATCACCTGACAAATACAGTGTCATCTTTCAAAAGTCTTAGTCGTTTCTTAAAAACAGCTTATCGCTGTGGTTTCTATCAAATGTCCCTCCAACAGGAGGATTTGTGTAAAACTCTACAATGACCTTCATCCCAACATGAAAAGTGACTGTAATTTTGTTTGTGACGCACGAACACTTGAAAAGCTCCAGATTTAGAGGAGATATTAGCATAAATAGAATATAATATAACTAGTCCATAGCCATTGGTGGCTTTGTCACCTTCTACCTATGCCAGTCCTCAATGCCTATGTGCAGTTTCACACAGATTGACCACGTCAGTGAGTAGAAAAACGTGGGACAGACAGAATGACTGACTGACAGAATGACACACTGACAGTTTCTGTGATTATGTACAGCATACCATACCATGACTTAGTCATACCAAACATTAGAAACAACACCAACATTGGTCCACAGGGGGAGCCACAGCGATCGGTCGCATTTTAGCCATTTTGAAGCATTTTTCTGTTGTTATAGCGCCACCCAGTTGCCAATTAGAGTTAAATTTCTCCAGTCACCTTGAGGCGTCCTGTTCTACATATCTACCAAGTTTAGTAAAAATCCATATGGCGGTTAGGCCTAGATAAGAAATGAGCTCTCTAGCGCCCCCATTTTGTTTGATGGGCTCAATAATGGAGGGGTCCCCTCAGATTATGTGTGGTCATATGCCTACAAAGTTGCGTGGTGATGGGTGAAACCCTTGAGATGTTCTACACCTTTATGTGATGAGCCACGCCCTCCGCAATATTCATTGCCTTATAGAAGCTCAGTTTTAGGAAGTTTTCCAACTTTTGCCAAGAGGGAACTTTAGATATTGCTCCCTAGATTATGTTCACCCAGTTTCATGCAGATCGCTCAAACTTCCTAGGAAGAGATCCATTTGAAGTGTTTTTCAAAAAATTCAAAATGGTGGAAAATCTATATAAGCGGAAGTTATGGGTTCTTGAGGCAAATGTGTTCCTCATGAGGAGAGGCATCTCTGTGCAAAGTTTCATGTCTCTACGACATACGGGGCATGAGATATGCCCATTCAAAGTTTGACATTTCAATGGGTTGCTATAGCGCCCCCCTTTGGCCAATTGATGTAATATTGCTTCATTGGCATCCTCCCATGACCCTCTACCACTGTGCCAAATTTCACATGGATTGACCAAGTCAGTGAGGAGAAAAACGTGGAACACACACACACACAGAGTTTTCATTTATTATATAGCAAGATTAAGTATCTGTAATCTATAATCATTATAATGTATAATCACCTGAAAATAAGAATTATTGTTTTTGTTAATTCATACATTAAAAGTTATGTTTTATTCAAGGTTTGTACTGTAATTCTATAAAAACTAAATGATTACTGTATTTATATAGATGCTACTTCTAGTATTTAACATAACTTTACACATTGAAACGCTGCAAGTTAAAGTTTGAGAGCATTTAAATTTGTGTTATACAGTATTTTTAGAACTTATTTTGTCTTCCAAATTAAAACTGTTATTTTACAATATTTAACACGTTAATAGTTTTTATTGTAGGTCTTTGACTGTTATAATTTAGTCAAAAATAAAACTGTAAAATAACAGTATTTCTCTGCAAACCTATATATACATATATATATATATACATATATATATATATATATATATATATATATATATATATATATATATATATATATATATATATATACAGTCATACACAAAAGAAAGTACTCATATTTTGTCCAAAACACATGATGCACGTGCAAAATTACTCATTAAAATACAATAAACACAGATTCAATCAGTGCTTTCCAGGTAGTAAAATCTTCTATCTGACCACAGAACGAACACACACACACACACACACACACACACACACACACACACACACAGTCTAACAGGATCTAAAGAACAGAACAGAGCAATCTTAAAATAGATTGATTGCGTGTCTCGGTGGCCTTTAGTATTTCTACTTAATCGTTGGCGGTCGGAGGATTTGACTAATTATCTGGATGAAAAACGGGCAGAAGCAGTCTGTAATTGAAAAAGCAATAATTTGACTCCAGCTGTCTGCTGCTCGGCCGCACAGCAGCTCCGACACAGTTCACATGGACGAGCCGCGCTGAGCTGCTGCTTCAGGTTTCTGATAAAACAGATCTTTTTTTTTCTTGGCTTCCAACTTCATTAAATCTGCTCATGAACTTTAAACAGGCTGTTCACAGAAATCCATCAACATCCAAGACTGATGTTGATTGATCGGAGGATTGGATCAAAGTGTGTTCGTGTCTTTATCTTTTCTTTTTCAGTTTGTTTGTTTGGGGCGTCATCTCTGATGTTTCATCTTCTGTTGGGAAGAAAAACATCATAAACTCCAGGTAATTTCATACCGCAGAAATTCAGCTGTTTTGGCTGCATGAACTTTCACAGGACTAAACGGGACCACACCTCCAACACTGTATGCACTTCTCCTTATTCATCCTTAGCTTGGGCAGAGTGGTGCTTTAAGTTAAATGCTAACATCAGCAAGCTAACATGTTCACAGTGACAATGCTAACATGTTGATGTTCAGCAGGTGTTCTTTCCAAAGGTGGACTTTCCAAAATTAATCTGGCATTTTGAAAAATAAAATCAAAACAAATCTCAAGAGCTCTAACTCTTACATATTAATTACTGTAGTAAATTACTGCACTACATCGATATACTTATCGTGAGTGTTACTTTTTCAACCCAATTGCCAGACAAAAAAATAATAGCGTTGTACGTTTGCACACTATTATGTGGCAGACATGTTAAAACTTAACTTTTCAGCAACACTAACTGGGTTTACATCCAAATGTGTCGCAAATTTTAAGTGAATTTGTGAAAATGCGCCAAAGAAAATGTGAATTTATGCACGTTACCATTCATTATTGTTTTGCGAGTATTTGGGGTCAACAGGCGCCGTGAGATGACATCATTGAGAGCGTCTCATATCATCAGCGCACAGCTGATGTAAACAATGTTCGCTTCTTTTATTAATTCAAAGAAACTCAGTTTCGTTGTCGCTCCAGACATATCTCACGCTCCCTTCCTCTGCCGCCATTTTTTGACTGTGGACTCGTGGAACGGAAGTGAAGTAGAAGTAGGAAACTTTTTTGCGATATTTCGAATTTCTGTCATTTCCATTCAAATTTTTTTTTCGCAGTTGTTGAAAATGCAAATAAAAATAGGTGGATGGAAACCCGACTACTGTGGTTAACATGCGGTTATGTTTAGGCACAACAGGCACTTGTTTATGGGCAAGAAAAGATCACGTTTTAGTTTAAAATACCTGGTTTAACGTCACAGCTGGTTTTGTTGCTTGTTGGTCTGCAGCTTGGCGGGCGTCTCTCCAAACTGTCACGACATCCACCATCCCTTCAATCTCCAGGTGACAAAGTCAGCTTATATACTCCATCACGTTAGAAACGTTGATAAGATACGTATGAAGTGTGCAAATGTAGCATATACATGTGTGGCAGCACTGATTCCCCAGATTCCAGTTGGTTGGAAAGAAGTGTGAGAACCAGTACTGCCACACATGGTTTGCAGAAACGTACAATGCCAAAATTTTCTTCTGGCAACTGGTACTTTGCCTTCCTGCAGTCCAGAGTTTCAAAGGTGCGACCTCCTGGTCCCAGTCCAGCCTCACCGACACACAGACACTGCGAGATGTTTGGTCAGGAGCAGATTGATAGAGCTCGGCAGAACACTTCTGAACATCCTTGTGTCAATATGTGGGTGTAAAGTGATTGGTGATGGACGAGTCTGCGATCAATACTCGTGTCCATGAATGGAAACAAATTCATCATCCATGTTATTTCACTGGCTGAGAGGAACACGCCGTCCCCGAGCAGGAGACCATCCATCCTGCCGGCAGCTGACAGGACACGTGCTGCTGATGAACAGGACACTGGACCGTAACACTGCGGTCACAGGTTCAGCTGGGAATGTCCTCCTGAAGCGTCAAACCTCCACCTGCTCACAGTGACAGTGTCAAATATACCGTGTGCCAAAACTGCATCCAGGGCCTCCTCAGAAGACACTCTTTATATGTTCACAAGGACGTTTCCTGAAACTGAAAGAGATGTCCCCTCTCACTTGTTCTGGAGCTTTCGACTGTGTCACACAGACTTTATTCAACCCAGTCTCACTCTGAAGTCGTCGGAATCCAGCGCTTGGACGGTGACTTGCGACGTCAGACACTGAAAAAGCCATCTTTAAACATCAGCATTTAACGGCGCTCAGCAGCGTCAGGGGAAACAAGCGGGACAAGAACAAAAGTTAAGTCCAGATAGGGCGGGTAGGAGGGGTGATGGTGGTGGATGGGTCCAACAAACACTGACTCTCACTCTGCGTTCGCGTCCCATAAGATTACAAACCCAAACCCTGTTCTTCTCCCCCCAAACCCAACCACGTGCGTTTGTTGTTGGAGGGAAAACAAACATTAATTTGCGCTGTTGTACTAATGTAGTGCTTTTATTTTGAAAGAGACTGTATGTAAACGTACAATTTCCTGTGAAAACTGAAGTGTATATTGAAAGAAGACAATGCATGTAACAGGAAGATGAGTCGTTGATGAGGAGAGGTAGTTTTGAACACAGCTGTAGGGGCGTGAAATGGCTGCTGTCCACATAAACATTTGTTCTGCCATGCTAAGTGCACCGTGTTGAACTTCTGGCGTTTGCTACTAATAAGTCAGAAGCTGATAATTACAGTATCTCTGATGTGCCAGGAACGTACACATTTGCTTGTGTTTCTGATGATGATTCAAATTCTTTATATGACTGCATGAGTTTGATTCGTGAGGCGCAACAGATACCGTGCATGGTCAGTATAGACTTTGACACATACAGCTAGCATTTAAGTACTTTGAAGGACAGATTTTGGCTGATGATGGTTCATGTTTGTAACCTCTTCAGGCACTTGTGTGTTATTTAGCACCAGTGTTGGGCAGTTGCTAGTAACGCGTTCATATTCCCATTGCTTTGATTTTGTCCGGAGGAAAGACGACAAGAACTCATCTGCTGCAGGAAGTCGGACTAATACTCTTTCCACTTCAAAAAACACATCCTCAAAGCTCCAGGTAAATAGGGCCTGAGCTACACGCAACGGTGATCACCCTGACATTTACACAGAGGCACACATCTCAATTTTATGGGGTGTAACAGGAAAGTAATGTAACGAGTTTGTAATGAATTACTGTTGGCAGGGAGTAACAAGTAAAGTAAGCTTTAAATTCGAAAATCTGAGCAAAAAAAAAGACGATTTTGTAGCAGCTGTAGTTGTTACTGTCTTTGCTGCTGCAGAAGAGACGGCAACATTATTAAAATCAAACTAGAATCTAAATCTTATTCTCCTTCTTTAATGTCAGAATCATGAGCACAAAGTCACCAGAGCTGCAGAAAAAACAGTCTCTCTTCTTTGTTCTGATGCACAAACACACTTGTGCTCCATATTCAGCAGCATCGCACTTTGTCGATTCTGATTATGAGAACAAATGACCCTCTGCTCGCAGAGTGCTGCAAATGGCCTGGTTTGTGACTTACAATCAAGGCGTCTTCGTTTTTAGGGACACTTTACTCCAGCAGTCTCCACACAGACTGTACATCAGCTGTGAAGACATGAAGGAGGAGGTGAGGAGGTTCACCAGAGCTGCGCCATCACACAGATACGCTGGGAGTAAGAAGGTGTATTTGTAAAAGCTTTGATTTAATGTCACGATGTCTTGTTTTACTCTTGTCAGGAGTTAGTTTAGCTGAGTGCAGATCCAAGTTTTAGAGCTCAAGGTTAAAGGATGCAGAGTGAGGTGTTCACACAGTGGTAACGTATTTAAATTGAGACATATTCTGCGTGTTTCAGTTACCGTGGAATATCATTTATAAACCTTTAAGTGTGACGCTGCTCTCACAAACGTGCCTGGCCTCCCTCTGCTTTGGACAGACGTCTAGTGGCCTGAGACGTTTATCTTATATGAGGCAAGCATTTTCTGGGAGTATCTTTAACTTTGAGTTCTTATATTTTTGCCAACTTTCACTTTTACTTCATTATATTTCCTAAATAACATGAATACTTTTACTCTGATACATTTCCCCTACGCATTTTAGTTACTCCCTACAAAACAGGGAAGGAAGGGAGGAGGGGACGGACGGACAAATGAAGTGAAGGGAGGGAAATTGGAATTGGATTTTGTTCCTTAAATCCTTTTAGTTGTGTTTTTCTTCAAGTGTAATGTACGCTCCAATTTTAAGGCCGTGTACATGGCACAAAGAAAGAAACCTCATAATATTCAAAATCCTGACAGCTTGCTTTTTTATTAGCAGCAGTGACTGGTACACATACTTTCAAGACTTAATTTAATATCATAGAATTACATATTTATTTCTGTTGCTCTTCTCTATTTCCTCTCCTTCTCCCTCTCCTCCATGCATGTTTATGGCGCAAACTGTGCAAGATGAAAATGAACTAATCGCATATTGGCGCTTTGTCAGTGGCCCGACCAGCGCTGGGACATCAACAAAAGCATATGTTTAGGTTTAGAACATCATGATTTGGCTCTTAATTAATACCAGAGCGAACGGTGGGCTCCTGGGTGAAAGTCCAGGGTTTGTGGGACCCATCCACCTCCCCATCCCGCCTGCCTTTTAAGGACTTTCAGCTCCTTTTATTACGTTGTTACCGGCAGTGTTTCAACCTGATGCCATCCAGCAGTGTATCATACCGCCGTGACAGGTGTCATGAACTGATCCTGCCCGTCAGTGTATCACCTGGTGCCGTTTCATCTTGAGTGAAAAAAAAACTGACCACTCCCGAGGATTAATGAAACATTTGAAAACTATCTCACATAAAGAAGTGCAAATTCGCAACAACTGCGACCATGTACACACATGCATCCACGTTCATGGAGGCACACTCGTGCACACACACACACACACACACACACACACACACACACACACACACACACACGACATCTGCCAAATTTCAGCCTCCTGAGGCAAAAAGTGTGGCTGTAATGACTGGGGAAAGACTTGGGCAGTGACTTGCGGTGTCAGAAACCAATACAAATAAGCATCCTTTAACCTTAACCTCGACATGATACACGGCACCCAGCGGTGTCACAGGGAAACGCGGCTGGACACAGACGAAAGTTAAGGCAGCGAAAGTCCGACTGGGGCGGGCAGGAAGGCTGGTGGACGACTTTCACCCGAGAAAGCGGTGTTCGCGTCCCGTAAGACTCTAAAGCCAAACCCTGCTCTTTTTCCTAAACCTAACCATGTGTGTTTGTTGTTGAAGGAAAAAAAAGCTCAATACGCCATTAACAAACATTAATTTGCGTTTTGTACTGATGTAGTGCTTTTATTTTGAAAGAGACTGTATGGAAACTGTACATTTCCTGTGAAAACAGAAGTGTATTTTGAAAACAGATCATGACCAAACGTGGACATGCCACGAGGTCGGAGTGAGGATGTGTTGGTCCTACAGAGCTGCTGGTCACTGCTGAAAACAAAACTGCTGATTATGTTTAAATCGGGAATAAGATTCAGAATCAGGAATATTTGTGTATCAACATCTGTGCTGGATTACAGGTGTTTGAGTGTTTCCTGTTTCTCCTGACAGACGGACGGACTGAGGGTGTAACCCAGTGAGTGATCTGGTTTCCTGTGGAGTGGAAGGGTCTTTGTCAGAGTTCCAGCTGGTGAATAATTGAAGACGTTACAGGCGTTGTTATATCTGCATGATGTGGCCGACTCCTGAGCAGCACAGGACGCATGTTTTATTCATGCGCTTCATCCAACTTTCATAATACAAGGTGAAAAGACACAAAGGGAAGTGACTACGATGGCAGAGGAGCTGCACACACAGTAATGAAGAAAATGAGAAAAACAAGAGTCACAACTTTCATTTACCCAGAAAGCTTTGCTGAGACTTTTATTCATTTCTTAATTTTCACGACTTTTTTTCACATTCAGCCTCCCTCTGCTGCAGCTTCGCACTGTTCACACACTATGAGAGCTGAGAGCTTCCCCATTCAACCAGCTGTCTGATGGGGATGATACTGGGAGGATCACTGGAGCAACTGAAGGGAGAATATTTATCACATAAATATTTTATAAAATGTGATTAAGTATTTTAATAGAATACAAGATTAGACTTTTCTACTTTTCATAAGAAAACCTGTATTTTTTTACAACAGTAAATTAATAATACACACACAAAGGATGTGTAAAGACATTAAAGGAATATTAAGGCTGTTTCTTTCTTACTATCAAAAGATATTATGACATTATAGTAATATTTTAGGATAGTAGAACAACCCCCTGGACTGCACTGTGGTTGTTGGTTGAGCAGGAAACAGCTGCACAGCTTTCCCTCGTCTCTGCCGCTCTCAGACGTCGAGGAAAAGAGATTCAGTTTCATCAAAACAACAAGACGAGCAGAAAAAGAATCCCTGACATCAGCACTTAATTTTAGTGAAAGCATCTTCAGACCGCCATGGCTCCTGTTACATGATGTCTCCTCAGCGCTCAGCACTTTGCCTGAGATGAATCTCAATAAACATGATCCTGAACATGAGACCTCCAGCCCGTCACAAACACAATCACTGCTGAAAAAATGTCCAGCTTTGGCCTCTTTAAGCTCCACGTTTTCATCAAACAAGCTCTGATCAGCAGAAAATAATGATGGAACTGCACGTGTCTGCAGACCACGGACATGTTACATTTGTATGTTACTGTGAAGCGCATGTGTTGAAATTTTCCTTTTTAACAACGGTGTGGTTAATGTGTGGTTAGATATAGGCACAAAGGCCACTTGGTTGTGGTTAGGAAATGATCATGTTTGGGCTTAGAATACCTGGTTTTGGCAGTTTGAAATGCGTCGATGTCGCGGTAAAAAACAACTGCTTTTCATGGCGCTGTAGGCTGTGATAAAAACTGCAATGGGTTGATTAAAAACACCCATGTTTGGAGGTTTAAAAGCCGCTGAAGACACAGCAAAAACTCCCTAAAAAGCAACCATCTTTTTTGTTTGACCGTCTCAAACAGCCGTCTTGCTTGGGTGTCACGCCATCCACCACCATACGTCACTTTGTAAACGTTGATATGGTGCACATGAAAAAGACTACCTGGTGAACAAAGTGGAGCATTTAGCAGCTAAAGAGACAGATATTTCCCTCAGGAGTTGGTGGAGACCAAAAACAGAGCTACAAGAGAGTGAAAATTTGACTGACATTCATCAGGTGGACACAAAGACTCCCAACGAATCATCATGTCGATCTGTGTGTGCGGAATGTATCAACAGCTGTTTGCTAGTCTCGCCACCAGACAATCAGAGATCTCCGCCTTCTGATAGTCTGGGGACACTCCTTTCTAAAGTGTGTTTAACACACCGGAGAAAACGGCCGGCAACAAAGCAACGCCTCTTGCATTTTTGAAAAGGACACACCCTCACTGAAATTTCCTCATCCGCAAGGAAACAAACACACAGAGAGCTTGAAAATGGATGCTGAGAGATTAAACTCCATTTTATCAAACGTGTGCTCAGTCCACAAGATTGTGGAAATGAAGGACTTACAGCGACTTTGTTTAAAACTTGTAACGCAGTCGGACTATGTTTATGAGCACAAGAGTTCAGCGAGCCACCGAAGGACCGCCCTGCGGATTTACTATTGGTTCTGCAACGTAGGGAGTTTTTTTAAACTCTGAAATTGTATCCGCCCATCTAAACACAAAATCAGGGAGAAAGACACTTTGCTTAACTAAAGACTGACCTGTGAGTCTAGCTGTTTGCTAACACGTTAGCCATCTTTAAACAATGTAGTCTGTTTTTGCCCCCTAGTGGACAGAAGTAAACTCATGCAGCTTTACAGGGGCAGATCACCAGAAACACAATTAATCATTTCCTGCAAACAGTTTTCATTCAAACTATTTCGTTTGGAAAAACAGTCCAAACAAGAACTGTTAGCAGCGTATTTCATACATCCTTTAAAGGCTCAGTGTGTTGGATTTAGGGGGATATACTGGCAGAAATGGAAATCAATAGTAAGTATGTTTTCTGTAGTGTAAAAACACCTATAAAAAACCTTACTGTGCATTCCCACCAAAAGCTTCACGAGCGTCATAAGCGGCCGGCAGCCATTCATTTTCAATGCACGCTGGCGATGAAGGGCGTCAGGGGCGTCGGCTGCAGAGAGTGGCGTGATGCCAGCGACCAGAGCGTCAAGGAGAAGTTGAGAGAAGCTGGACTTTATGCAAATGAGCAGCGTCGCCGCCGAAGCAGCAGCCAATTGCAGACTGGGATTCGGATATGGAGGTCTGGACGCGACCAGCTGTACCAGCCGGTGAAATTCCCTGTGGAGTTGGCGGGTTTGCAGGACTCTGTGGACCCAGACGGCCTGACGGCTTAGGACCCTGCGTTACCTCAGCAAATACACCGATGCAGTACAAAGGAGGCTTCCGAAAGTGCGATCCATGAGCTCCCGCTTATTTATTACCAATTACATTTCTCAGTGGTCCTACGTGCCAACAGGAGGGTCAAATCATAACTATAAAAGACTCATAAAGGCTATATGTGTTTATTAGCGTTATTTAAATTGTGTAATGAAAGTCATGAATAATACATAGTGAAGACATAAATGATAGTAGCCTACATTTGTTCATCCTTGTAAAGAGCACCACCAGTCAGCCTAGATGGACACATCTGCAGCGCCTGGCCCCGCCCCTTTCGCCGCTGCAAGCACCTGCTGGAGCTGGCAGTGTGAGCGATGTCAGAGCGACCAGAGCGCCCGACGGTGACTATGAAGCTTTTGGTGGGAATGCACAGTTAGAGTGAGCCGTTTAGGTCCTTGTCTACAGAGATCAGCATGCTGCACCGCCATGTTTCTACAGTAGCCCAGAATGGACAAACCAAACACTGGCTCTACACAAGGACCCTTTTACATCGGCCACCACAGTCAGCAGTCTCTGCGATGAGCAGTGTCAGAAAAACATGATAAATGGACTGCAATTGTACAGCAACTTTGTAGTCCTCTGACCACTCAATGCATTTGCACACTACATGTCACATTCACCCATTCACACACACATTCACACACTGGTGGCCAACGCTACCATACAGGTGCCACCTACTACTCAGTAAGCATTCACACACACTCACACACCGATGGAACAGCCATCGCGAGCAATTTGGGGTTCAGTATCTTGCTTGCCAAAGGATACTTTCACATGCGGACTGGCGGAGCTGGGTATCGCTGATCAGTGGATGACCCACTCTACCTTCTGAGGCACAGCTGATAATTTGGCTCACAGTAAAAACCTTCTGAACAATGAACACTGAAGGATTCTAACCAGGAGGAGTTTCAGCTGGATGCAATCTGCAGTCCTCACCACTAGATGTCACTAAATCCCCCTAAATCTGACACACTGCAACTCTATCATAACTTTGTAGTAAACGTTGATTTTTGGTTTCACACAAGACACAAACGGCAGTTTCCTGGGTCAAAGTCTTGTGTTTGTTTGACTCATCCATCCACCTCCACCTCCTCACTTGGCTCTCTTTGTACTATGTCTTGCCACTATCATAATCACTACAGCCACTAGAGGATGCTGCCTAACAATAAACGTAAATATAGGCTGCAATAAGCTCTTTGTACAACGATGCCAGTTGTTTGGACTCTCCTACTGGCAGCGGTTAAGATTTTGAGATTTCTTGATCAAAACGTCAGACTGAGAGAAATTCCTTTAACATTAAAGACTTAACTGCATCTTCCTGGAGAATCCCAGAGTGTAACTGTGGGTGGATAAAAAGTGGAGGTATCATTGTGTGTGTTAACCTTCATGAGATGAACACGTGAAGCCGTTCTGTGATTCAGCCTCCGGAGACGCTCGCTGACTTAAAGCCGTCATGAATCAAGCTGCTCGCGTCTCCAGCCACATGAAAAATGACTCCAGCTGTCAGCTCCCGCAGGATTGAGCTGCTGCTGAACTGACACTCACAGTTCACCAGATACCACGACTCAGCATAAATGCTAAAATAAACATATCAATCTCACCCATCGGCATAAGTCACCATGTGACCTCTCTGAGCGGAGGCTTCATTCAGAGAACCTGCCCTGAGGCCTCACTGTGTGACTGATGAAACCAGGAGAAAGAAATCTCTCTGATATCAGAAATCTTTTGTGCCTAATCAATTCTCAAACGCTGCAGATGCATTTTTGCCTTAATTGTGATGTTTTTATCCATGTGTTGCAAACCAGGGCACTTCTGGGGCAGCATTGATTATTGATTTTCTTAACAGTTTTTGACGTTGAGGTGTGAAAGACTCAGCTGTCAGGGGTCACATGTAAAGCTCCCTCAGCAAGCAGCTTTTATGATGTATCCAGTGCCTTCATTCTGGATTTGACTCCAGTGCGGTTTGAAGACAGTGATTGATTGTTCTAATTAAATATGACTGGAGGGTGTGTAGCAGGCTGAAACACCTGCACCTCACAGGACTGGCACTGTTTAAGATGTTTTCCTTCACTGAGCCGTAAGCACCAGCACTGGGGGTGAAGGTGCAGACTGGAATGGTGGTTTTCAGTTTGCAGTGCAGGAGGCGCAGTCAGTGTAATGGCCTGACCTCAGTGGAGAGTTCATTTCACTACGGTTCAGCTGGATTAGGATCAGGGTCCTGTAAGTGACAAGTTTGATCACAGCGTGGAAGTAACAGAAAGCAGCTCTGTAGCGCCAGAGTCCTGGGCTGTGTCTGGAGTCACTGACTATATAGAGCACTACGTTTTCTGTCTGCTTTTTTATTCTAGCGTCCAAATTCTGAGTGTATAAATAAGGTAGAAAGTAACTAAATACCTTTACTCAAGTACTGAGCTTCAGGTACTTATCCAGTACAGGGTGAGATGTAGCAATCACTCAACCTTTGCTGATCAACCAAAAGACCAAGTCTGAAGAGTGGCTTCAAGCACCAAGAAACACTAACAGCTCATTTAAATCACTGCTTCACCATGGATAGAAGTTTTCAAACTATAAGACACCTCAGTGGGAGGGCGCAGAGGAGTTCAAGTGTGGTCGGAGAGATGTGAGGCAAAGATATTGTGTGAGGTAAAAGGGACAGGTGCCTGCAGGTGTTTTTAAATAGAAAAAAGAAGTTAGTTTTTATAGTTTGGCTGCTGATTTGGCCGCTCACCAACACAGTCGGAGCTGAACTCCATAAGCTGACAAACTGCTCATGGAATTGAACGTCGTACTTTTTGTCTGAGTCATAATTCAGTCAAATCTGAGCACACAGACGTGGAACACATTTTAAGATTCAGTGTGACTGACACTCAAATTTCCATCACCAACAAAAGTCCATGATCTGCTTAGAAATCATGGGAAAAGACACTTCAGAACTCCCCTGAGAATCATCATGTTTTGGGGTTTTCTTCAGTATCAAAGTAATCCAGAGATAGACATTAGGACACGGCAAAAAAAAGAACTGGTAATAGCTCATTTGGCACACTCTGTATGGTAAACAAAGACGGGATAAAAATGTGAATTAACATGTTTTGTGAGGCCATAATGATCCACAAGTGAACTGAATATAATCAGTTCATTGTTGAGTCTCAGTTTACGAACAAACCTGAAGGCCGCCTTGAGATATCATGTTCATGAGAATGACATGGATGCAAATTCACAATGACCTTGACCTTTGACCACCAAGTTCAAATCAGTTCATTTTTTAAGCCCAAGTTAACGTTTGTGCCAAATTTGAAGGACTTTCATCAAGGTGTTCTTGAGATACCGAGTTCGCAAAAATGGGACAAACCAGGTCACAGTGCTCTTGACCTTTGACCATCAAAATCTAATCAATTCATCCTTAAGTCCAAGTGGATGTTTGTGCCTAAATTTTAATGAAATTCCATACGAGTGTTCTTGAAATATCGCATTCTGAAAACGTAATGCCTCTGGCCACCGCTATAGAAGGGCGTGGAGGCATAAAAAAACAACAACCGAAAAACAGGTCTCAAGTTGTAGCCGACAGCTCAATTCAGGAATCCATTATACTTCCTGTTTACGATCACGAGTGTTTTTTGACTGTCTGTCTCCATTTTGTCTGAGGGGGAGGGGGCCACAGTGTCCGACTATCAAAGCCCCTGCTATAGACCATTTATGGAAACAGTCTCATGACATGCAGACACCCTGGAGATTTACTCAGTGAACAGTTCCCAGTCAAAACCAGTCCAGAAATCAAATATAACTCACATAGTTGTGCGCTTAGAAACACTGACTGCAGGTGGCTGGTGGTAATGAAGACCTGTGGACCCCCAAAATGTCCGAAAGAGAAGGCAACTAATCACTTTGATAAGATATTCAAGATCTCACAAGCACAACATTTTGTTACGAGAAGAGTTTTAGAATATAAAAATATCAAAGCCATAGGGTGGCTCTCTGCAGTTCTGCAGTTCTTCAGCTTTGACGCTCACAGAGATAAAGCGTTTCTTATTGGCTCTTTCTTTACACGATGCTGCAGAGCGAGCCGCCCATCACAGCTCTGCATCTGTCCTTGGCTGCAGCACAGGACGCCTGGCCCGGCAGAGATACAGGCAGAGATACAGAGAGAGGGGGGTTACTCTGAAGAGAACGGCTAAATAATTCATCCCAGAAGGGGAAGGAGGGAGAGAGGGAAGATGAAGAGTCTGGAGAAAAAAGGAAAACCACTCAGGAAACAAAATGTCTTTGGATTTCCTCCCCATCAATCCTTGAAGTGTCCCTTTGATTCTGCTTTACACTCCGAGTGACAATCAAACATCCAATCTGAATTTTCATCCCCAGCAGGGATCCAATCTTCTCAACATAATTTCTGTGCTCTGTGTGCAGCCGGGCGGCGTCCTCGGAGGACGCAACCCTGCAGAGTGTCGGTATGGCGTTAATTAAGCCGAGCTGCAGCTACCTCAGATTTAAAGCTGGCAGGACTCGCAGGTTTTACTGTTCGTCATTTGCCTGAACAGCACAACACATGCTGACATTGATACCAGGCCACAGAGGCTCGAAAACCTCCCATCAGCCCCCGGGGCAGAGCCACATGTACAGGAAACACACAGCAGCTGAACTATTCATCACACAGACAGTTCTGTTAATGCTACTGTGGAGGACGCACTTCAGAGGTCAGAGGTCACATAAACAAGACCTGAGTGAATCCTCGTCATACATGCTGATATGTAACTGGACTAAACAAACCGTATATGCAGTGACATGTTTAAAGATTTTTACAAGCTCTACTGCTAAATCTCATAATCTATACATCAGCCCATCTTTTAAGTTCGATATGTTCACTGGTTCACAGGCAAGTTATGGCATTTAAAATAGTTTTCAGAACATCAGGACCTCAAGCCAGTGAAAGATGAATGCCTTCAATGTCCAGGTGAGCATCACTTACTGCAGCAAATACGTTTTGTTTTTTTTTGTTTTTTTGAGAAACAATTTTTTAGAAATACTTCCCAGAAAAGCAGCTCTGTGAGGCTCCTCTTAGGCACAACAGGGTTTGAGCTAAATGGCGCCCCCTAAATTTCCTTCCATTGTTTTCAGTGTGTGCTGAACAGACAGTTGAGCAAGTTTCAGCAGAACCTCGTTCAACTTTTCCCATTACTGTTATCCTTTAAATATACTCTGTGCAATACTCGTCTATGTTGAAAAGAAAACCAGATATTTAAGATGGATAAAGATGGTGCTGAGGGTCACAGTCCTCAGGGAGACATTACATTATGTATCATCAAATTTTAAGATAGCTAATGTTAGCAAAACACTAGTCAATATAAGCCACATCTTAAGGAGTTGGCCCAATGTCACATCACCAGTGTCAGCCCTGTTTGCTTCCTTCTTACTTCTGTGGTAATGTCAGAGACCGTTGATAAATGGAGACGGCCCACTTTAGATTCATTATCTGAGACACTGTAAGTTTCTCATATTAGCATGCTAACATTTGCTAATTACCACTAACCACAAAGTTCAGCTGAGGCAGATGGGAATGTCATCAGCTCTGCAGGTCATAAACCAAAGATAATATAATAATATATTCACTAATGTCCTAGACAACAATACAGTAAGCGGACTACTAATAAATGACAGAAGTGACCACCTACCAATCTTTACAGTATACGACAAGAACTATAAGAACAATACTAAAACAAACAAGAAACAACAGTAGGATAAGATCAGAAGAAACAATATATGCTTTTCAGCTGGAAATCACACATCAAACATATCCACACCAAAATATCAAGAAGCATTGCAGTATTAAACAAAGCAAAACAGGTTTTAGATCACAAATCACTCCACATTCTGTACTGTTCACTGGTTTTACCATATCTAAGTTACTGTGCAGAGGTCTGGGGCAGCACTTACAAAACTACACTACAGTCATTAATCATTCTTCAAAAAAGAGCAATACGCATCATTCACAAAGCTGGATATCAGGATCACACAAACCCCTTTTATTCTTACAGGCACATATATTAAAACTGGAAGACCTGATCAATTATCAAATAGCACAAATAATGTTTAGGGCAAAAAATCATTTACTAGCAGCAAATATTCAAAACATGTTTTCATACGACCAGGAAAAGTTTTTGTATTTCTGTTTGGGGAGTGAAGTTACGGAACAGTCTTGATGGGGCGCTCAAGAAATGTCAAAACATGACGCAATTAAAAAAAAGATATAAAGAAATGATTTTCAAAAGGTACAGTCACGACAATCCTTAGCAGTATATTAGTATATTGTTTGCCTTATTTATTTATGGTGCTAGTTATTTTCCTAGATTACCTCACATTTGTTTTGTAAAATTGTATTTTGGTATATGTTGACTGTGAATTTATGTTTCTGAAAAGTTTTGTAAGAATCTGTTAACTGAAATGAAAAGTTTATGTTGTTAATTATTGTAATGGGAAGCTAGTTAATTAACAGAAAAAGGGATTTATGGCTAGGGGGTGGGATTAAATAAGTATGTACTTCTTCCCACTCCTTTTCGGAAATGTAAACCGAATTACGAAATTGTGTTGAGAATCTTTTGTTTGCTTTGTTTCTTATGACATTTCTGTTTACATGTTCGAAATAAATAATAATCTAATCTAATCTAATCTAAAGTATTGGACACATTGAAATGTTGACCTGCTGGTGGCGATAGATGAAAAGTCAATGGATCATGACGTTTGAACAGCATTTCAGGGCAATCCATCGGATAATTTAGACATTTCAGTCTGGACAAAAGTGTTGGACCAAGCAACCAAACAACAGGCTGACATCGCCACGGTGTGAGCATGACAATTTTTTTTTATCAACTTTCTGAACCAGTTCCATCACTGAAAAACTGGGCTATCATAATGCAGGTAGAGCGGTAAGAAAGTTTCACAGAAAAAAAACACAGTTCGGTCACACTGTTGAAATTAAATGATCCATCAACCAAACTTAGGCTGCTTTCACACCTGCCCTGTTTAGTTCAGTTCAGCTGAACTGTGCACCAGAACAACTGGACCAAGACCTTCTTGAAGAAGTGGGTTCCAAAGGAACTCTGGTGCGGTTGGTTTGTGGTGAGAAGGTGTTCCGACCTGGATGTGAAGCAACTGCAGTCACATGACACATTGTTTGGGTTAAACATGAGCATGTTACAGTCCTGGAGGATTATTAATGTGCACCTCCTCCTGTACTGCCTTAATATGCACATTCAGCACATCCAATGCATCAAAACATTGTTTTCTAGTTGGAGCCGCGCCTCGTTTTCAAACTGTATGCTTTGACTAAAATGAACAATGACAGCAATATAGTCCACGATGAGCAGCGCTAAAATCAACCTGCGTAGTTGTCCCTCCATTGTGACATTAGAAAGTGTCACATTTATCTTGCAAGTGTACTCTTCTTCAGCGTTTGCTTTACTTCCTGGATTTTTCCCACATGGAAATTCTGACCAATCAAGAGCAGCTTTCTCACACAAGGCATTTGATCTGGTCCGCTTGTAAATGCTGCCGTGAGAACACGAACCAACTCTAGGCAATTATACAACTTTGTGACAACATGAGTCCCTGATTCAGACCAAAGGAGATGACTCTAGGGCTGACAGCAGCCTAAAACAAAAATTTAGAAATGTCTGCAGCATTACAGAAGTAAGCACAGACAGTCAAAGTAAATGAGGAGATAAGTGCATCAAATTTAATGGAATTTATAATGGACAGATTATTTTAATAAAACAGTGGATTTAATTACAACCCCTCTGATCACAGGACTGCTGACATGCTGGCTCTGTGTTCTGTGTTGTCTCTCACAACCTCTACATCTGATCTTAGCACTGAAGTTAGTGAGAAAACCTTTCATCACTGACAGAAATGACTGGCCAGAAATAACCACCCAGTCTGTGAAAAAAGTGATTTCTTCTTTCCTCCAAAGCAGCGCTAAGCAACTCGGGTAACTTCATAGATCACAAACACTGTTTGAACTTCAAAACCCAGACATCCTGTAAAGTCATGACAGTAAACTGCACACAGCGAGCTCGTGTTTACCATCCTGTCTGCTTTGTGATGCTTTAAACCAAAACCAACCAACGAGATGAGAAATGATGAAGCCTGACTGCAGCTTCAAATGATCAAGCAGATGAGTGTAATAAAAATACCTATTAAATGTATTAATATTTTCACTCTCAGAAAGTTTGTGATGGGATACCAGAGTACAACTCTGCTTCTCTGAGCTGTAAAACAAAAGCAGTCATGTTTTGTGTGCAGAGAATGATACTGAAAGTGTGACCACAGCAAAAAGAAAAAGCTTCTTGTGTTTTACAGGTAAAAAAAAAAAGAGATTTAAAAAAAAATGGAAGTATAACAAGCAGATAACAATATCTCAACCAGAGAACCCAAAGGCTCCATCATCAGTGTCAGGTTTATCTGAGTAACAGAGCAGAGAAAAGAGGCGACAGGAAAGTTACGAGTCAGATCTGTCTGACCAGCATATTCAAAACTAGTGGGGCCATCTGCTGTCATGGCAACAGACAAAAATCAATGCGGCAGCGATGGAGCCCGCACAGATAAGAAACAGATAACCGAGCGTTGAGGCAGCAGGTGGCTCAGAGTTTTTTGTATCTCTGGATTTAATCACAGAGGAAACAAAAATCTGACTCTGGATTCTTGCTGCAGTCTGGATCTGATCTCCTCCGGTTTGATTAAACACGAAAGAGTATTTTTCCTTGTTTACAGAGACAGACTGAGATGACTGTGATGAGCTCACATGATGGCACAGGCCAGAGAAGTAAAGGTCCCCCCCCCACCCCCACCCTTAAGAAATGGTAAACGGACGTACACTAGTCTTCTGACCGCTCAAAGCCCTTAAAGGCACTCACACTCCGATGGAACAGCCATCAAAGAGCAATTTGGGGTTCAGTATCTTATCCAAGGACGCTCTAACATGCAGACTGGAGGAGCCAGGGATCCTACAATTAGTGAACAACCTGCTCTGCCTCCTTAGCCTCAGCTGCCCCCCAAAAATCAGAGGTTTAGACAGTGTGGCTAACGATGAGAAGAGGTGGAACTAAAAAAAAAAATGAGACATTGTAAATTTACATACGAAGTCTGATGTTAAAGGAATACTTTGCCACCAAAAACAGAATTTGTATATCAATTACTCACGCTGCACTATATTAAATATGAGGAAAACTTTTTTTTCCCACGGTGAACGAAGAATCCAAAAACTGAGAAAAGTCCTGCTACTCCTCAGCACGTGAGACTGTAAACGTTTGGTGAAACTGCATGTGTTTCAGATGTTCTGAGTGTAAATTTGAATTTGCGCTGCACGGGGATCTGGCCCCGACGAGCAGAGCACTTTGAATCGCAAATCGGACCAATCAGATCAGTCTATCTGACAGAGGTGGGCTCTGGGCAGGCGTAACGTGATGACGACAGCGCTGCGATTTAGGAGTCTGAAAGTAAACAGCCAAGATGGTTTTTTGGTTTTCAAAATCCCTTTATTGAACCATTGCCAGATCTAATGTACAACAATAACAACCACCATCAAAACAAGAAAAGAACTCTCTCCAATCAGAAATTTACAATCAACTCCTCATCCTCCCCCACAGAGCACAGAACCCCACCAACAGCCCATATTTGACGAAATGTCAATATGTTGTCCGTCATCCTATAATAGGCGTGTTCCACTCTCAGTCTGGCTTTTAACAAGCCCTCCAGAACCGGCACTGGCTCCACACTGGTGATACTCTGCGCCTGGTTCTTGCGCGTCAACCAAATGGCCAACTTGGCAGAGCCAGATATGAAGTTAATCAGTGTGTGAACACTCTTCCTCCGTGCACTGTACTTTGGGCCAAAGATGAACAAGCTGAAAGAAAAAACCTCCCCGAAACCCTGAAACCATCTTTTTAACAGCTCAAACAATGCTAACAGCCGGGGACACTGTACAAATAAATGAAACAAAGTCTCTGTCTGTGTACAGAAAGTGCAGAAACAGCCAAGATGGCAGCTGCTGAAGGACTGCATCCATTCAATTTAGCTTTGGAAGAAACACTAAGCCAACTACACCTATCTTTTTCCTCGAGAGAGGAACAGAGGACTGCCCTAGAAGCCTTCGCTTCCAGGAAGGACATTTTTGCCGTTTTGCCAACGTGATACGGCAAAAGCATAATATATCAGTTAGCCCCACTGGTCGGCAAACAAATGGGGCTCAGTGCAATGAATACGTCACCTTGTTTTTTGCTCTGATTGGCCATCGTGCTATCCAGTTGCGTGTGGCAGCATTTGAAATGCCTCAGTTAGTGCCGCCCCTTGGGTAGGAAGGGTGTATCGGTGAGGGCTCAAATCTAGAAAGATTTTGAGTCTGGATTTCCAGGCTAAGGTAACACAGGGTTAACCTGGAAATCCAGACCCAAATCTAGACAGATTTAGGGTCTGGCTATGAGTAATGCAAATGGCCCAACTTGAGGGGCGGCACCAAGCATGCATTTGAAAATATTACTGCACGCAATTGGATAACACTACGACCAATCAGAACAATACACGGGGTGACATATCCAGAGCTTAGCTACCAGCGGAGCTAACTGGTAGATTAGACTCTTGCTGTATCCGGTCGGCAAAACAGCAAAAACGTCCTTCTTGCAAAGGAAAGATTCGAGTGCGGTCTTCTGTTCCTCTTTTAGAGAAAAAGCCAAGTCTAACTCGTTCATTGTAGCGGCCAAAGCCGTTTCAAACAACTGGTGTTCATCCGTAGCCATCTTGCAATGTTTACTGACTGATTCCAGACTTCGTCGTCGCAGCTGTCGTCATCTGTTTAGCTCGCCTCTGGCCCGCCTATATCAGATACACTGATGTGATTGGTGCAGCTCGGTTTCATGGGCATAGGTAATGAGCATCATTACTGATTGCCAGAGTGACTCGCTGAGCAAATTCAAATTGTGCTCTCGCGAGAACTCTGGATGTCCAGGGTAACACAGGGTGAGGACTTGATACAAATAATCATTTGGGGGTTAGGATATAAACTAACTTGTTAAATCTAACTGTCTCAGATGAGCAGCTGATTTAATAAAGCTAACTCCAGTCTGAATTGCATGACTGAAGGAACTACAACCTTTTAATTGTCTTACTTTAAACTCAGGGTTGTGATACTCCACCCCAAACCCAATCCTTTTACATACTTTACATTGGTACTGCCCAATTAATCTAGACTTAATCACGATTTTGGCTTCCCAAAACGACATGTACAGGATCGACTGTGATATTGATGTTTATAATATGTGCTTCAAAACTCCTCTGCATATTAAATCAAGCGCTGATCCACCACCTGAAAAAACACCACAGTCCCAAAGACAGACTGAAATGACCAATGTAATCACATTCCACTGATTTTAACTTATGCTTTTGGGTTTTTAAAGTTTTACAGGTGGAAACATGAATATTGGGATTAAGGTTGTTTCCATCCAACCCATCACTGCCTTCACTTCACATCTGGCACGTGAAGGAAGATTTTAATACTGATGATTTAACACTGAAGTATAACAGTTTTACTCTTTTCAAAGAGCAAAGAGCATCATCATTACTTTGACCCAGATCTGAGCTCAGGCAGTTGGTTGATGAGTGGTCTGTTGGCAGCACAGACTTTTGCTCTGCTTCATTAATTACTGACAAATAATCTTCCTGGTCTGTCATGTGGCAGTGCAGATAACACATGTTGTGCATTAAACTGAATCCGTTCTTCATCTGTAATGAGACAGACCACACGTCAACACTGGCATTTGAAATATTCATACGATGCTCCATTTGCAATCAGAGAGAAACGCTACATTAGTGATATTTAACAATTCATTTAACTCTTATTTATTATCACTCTGGGACCATTATGTCAGTGCAGTTTAATGATTCAGTGGTTTCCCAGCATCATATCGAAGCCTGCACTCTGCTCATCCTGACTCCTGCTTCCTGTTGACTGGGACCACGTTTATTGTTTCAGCAACAGCTGTACAGATATTTGAGCAATAATTTAAGATGCAGTGTATTTAAATTTAAAGTAACATGTAAAGTAGGGCTGTACAATCAGGGCTGAAATTTTGAGTACGCTGATCAATATTAGATTCTGATTATTTTTCATGATTATTAAGTTTTTGGGGGGGACTAAATATTTTTATTGCACATTCACATTAACAGAGCACTGCTCTCACTTTCATGTTGTGCTATATTGGTTGAAAGCCTTTTAGCATCTCATAAAGGCGCTGAAGGGTTTTGGTGTTGATATGACAGAGCGATGGGGCGTGACAAGGCATCAGTGTGTGACGACCTGGAGATGAAGACCGGCTGAGTAGGTTTACATCAACAACAAAGACCAGGTAGCTGAAAAGTGCCAGGGAAAGCAAAACAAAGAACCGAGCACACACAGTTTGTGAATTCTGTACTTCAGAGTCAGGTACTCTCCTTTAGAGAAGAAGAGTGGAAAGACCTCTTTGTAAGCATCGTCCGTCGCAGGTCTTTTCCACAGTATGTCATGGACAGAAGTCATGTCACAAATGAGGTTTAATTTCAATCTTAAGACGTAGCTTGAGATGTAAAATCAGAGCAGAACCACTCAAAGTGGCACAGCCGCCATCTCAGACGGGTGCAAAGTGATTCAGGTGCCGGTCATATATAAAAGGCCACACACCAGTGGTGTATGATGATGGTGTGGGATATATATCTATATAACAGAGCAGGCAAGCAGCAATTTCAACTAAATTTCTCTCAGACTGGTACATTACTGCTCCGCTAGACTCACAAGTCAGTCTTTAGACGCTTTGCTTAACTAAAGACTGATGACTTTCTCCCTGATTTTGTGTTTAGATGGGCGGATACAATTTCAGAGTTTAAAAAAACTCCCTACGTTGCAGAACCAATAGTAAATCTGCAGGGCGGTCCTTCGGTGGCTCGCTGAACTCTTGTGCTTGTAAACATAGTCCCACTAGAAACACGTGTAGCGGCACAAAATGGCTCAAGTCACTGTAAGTCCTTCATTTCCACAATCTTGTGGACTGAGCACACATTTGATAAAACAGAGTTAAATCTCGCGGCATCCATTTTCAATCTCTGTGTGTTTGTTTCCTTGTGGACGAGAAAAGGGGGAGCACACATTTCCGGGAGGGCGTGTCCTTTTCAAAAATACAAGAGGCGTTGCTTTGTTGCCGGCTGTTTTCGCCGGTGTGTTAAACACACTTTAGAAAGGAGTGTCCCCAGACTATCAGAAGGCGGAGATCTCTGATTGTCTGGTGGCGAGACTACTGCTCCGGTACCTCGACTTCCTCCTCTGTGTGTGATGCACGTCAGGTGGGTGGTGCAGCTTCTACTGACAGGATTCAGATGCAGCCCAGGACCCAGAGGAATTAGAGCTCTGATTATCTGCCCGGCCCGGGCTGTGATATCTATATTTCCTTGAGCTTTTTTTTTTTTATTTTTTATTTTTTAAATATTTTATTTTTCAATGAAACTGGCGATTCTTGTGCGTAAAAGGCTGGAGTTCTAATGAAGTGGATCAAGAAGAACCACTGAGCATAATAGTGGAGAGCTGGGGGACAAATTCCTTGGAACGTGCAGCTGACTGGGCCATGATCTGTTCTCACTCCCCTCATGCACTTGACAGCAAACAATGCCTGATGAAGCTGAATATAAGTGCTAGATCGTAGGCAACTGGACTTGCTTGTGTTTCTTGAAGACGCTTCTCCTCTCATCCAAGAAGCTTCTTCAGTTGATCAGGTGATTACCATGACCTGGATGAGTGAGAATCTTCACTGAGATGAAGCTGAAATTTGGTCTGACTCTAAAATGAGTCATGAGGCTCAAAAATTGGGTTCAAATCATACAGTGCACGCCCACTTTAACCTTATCCAAGCACAGATAATATAGAAAGACATACATTTAAAAATGTTAACATGTTCACTGTTAACTGCTGTGTGACTGGGCTAGTGTGTGTTGCACTTTACTGTATGATACCAGAAGTGAGCTGGAGCCAAATCTGCTCACTGATCAAATATAAAACCACAGCACTGATACTGCACCAAGGCTACAGTACACCCCTGATACATAAATCCTCAGACTAAAATCTAAATGTATAAATCTGGACAGAGATTGGATATACACTATTTCAGGACAAGCTGTTTCTCAAGCAACAAACAACCACAAACATCAAAATCTCCTGGATGATGCGAGCCACACAGTCCAAATATAGAACGCTGGGATGATAAGAGAAGAGTGGAGCTGTCAGGAGGAAAAATGGTCCACAGCCAAAATGATCTCTCAAGGCGCTGCGGCTGCAACGGCACTCAGAGCTGCTCGGGGAGGAGGGAGCAGAGGATGGAGTCGTGACCTCCACGCTTTCGGGTGACAGCTCAGAGGAAAGTAAAGAGCAAGGAGACTCCAGTGGAGTTTCAAGGAGAGGATGAGCAAGCTTCAAAATATGTTTGGACTGTGTCCTCTGGGCCTCTCTGATCAAAGTCTGGCAGAGTATCGGTTTCTGAGCTTTGAGGAGGGCGCTCGGGAGGAGCATCACAAGAAAAAAGGAAACACAACAGGGCAAAGTACAACGGCTTCCGAAACACACAAATGGGCCACAGGCAAGGCAGACAAACCAGGCTGATTGATTTTCCAGCTTTCTGCAGCGTTGCCCTTCCAGCTGCAGTTCACAGGGTAAAAACCAAACATGTGCAAAAAGTAACAAAGAAAAACAACTTTTATTTTCTCCCTGAAGCTTTTTATCTGTTCTTGGAAACATAAATCCATCAGAGTTTAAAGAGGTTAAAGGGTCACGGACCAGGGGTCAGTTCAATAAGAATAACATTAATTTTGTTTTCAGGAGCAGCAGTGGTGCACCTCATGACTCATCACCATCTATACACCAACACAAGGCTCTCATGAATATCTAATCAACGGTGCAGAGCTCGACATGTAATTATAATTTGTCTTTCCTTTTATATTTTTTTAATACAGAAGTTAAGGTGGTTAAGGTTAAAGGGATAGTTTGGATCTTTTGAAGTGGGGTTGTATGAGGTACTTAATCACATTCAGTGTATAACCTACAGTAGATGTCTGTGAGCACGCCCCCAGTTTGGAGGAGCAGGCCGGAGTCCGACACGGAAGCTAAGCGATGTGCTGCACCGCCCGACAGGGTCAGCGACAAAACATATTTTAGCTACATGAAAACAATCAAGATCATTTTCAGTGATTTCTGTATTTAGAATATGTTTACCGCTTTACCTTGCTGTCAGACAGCCTTTTCTGACGGGGAATTGAAGCCATTATCTCAAATATCTCACCAGACCCTATTAACATAAACAGTAATTTTACTTTGCTGAACACTGGAGTTGCTGGTCGACCGCAGCCCTGATTGCTCAGTGTGTAAGCTAATGCAGAACAAATATTCAAATGCAGCGTATACTTGGAGTGATTCTGATTTTTCTGGTTGACTACAATATGTTTTGCTGCAGCCCTGTCCTCAGCAGGACATTGTTTAGCTTGTGTACCTTTGGATTTGGTTCATCGAAGACGCTAGCAGAGCAACAAAGTACATTAATTTTAAGCCCAGCAGAAACAGACCTCCGTGTTTAAGTATATACTTTTAACTGTAACAGTTACATCTGAAAATGACAACAAAAATAAACAGGTTTGCTGATTTTACATATGTCCGCAATTCACATCAAGTGGAAGTTGTCCACCCAGAAGTGATTGTTGTTGTTAATGTGATGTCATGGTGATTCAGTCTATAGTGTACGTACACCTAAACTGGTAGTGAAATTTTTAGATGGCTAAAATACTGATCTTGCTGATATCTGACATGCCGATGTATAACAACTTATTTGGCCGATAACCAATACTGATATATCCCCTTTTTTGTCCACCTCGCCGTTGAATCGTCGCAAAATGTGGTTATGAAACAAGACCGTACCATTCTGACTATATGGGGGTGCTCACTGCTGCTGAACATCTTGATTTGACATAGAATGTATTTGTTTTCTAGTATTTCATGATATATAGCCTATTTTGATACAAACATCAGCCCAATTTCTGTTAATAAAAAACTGAAAATGACGTGTGCGTTTAATCAGTAGGCATAATCATTACTACGCATGAATAAATCACCCAGCTGCTCGATCCAAAAATAGCTGAGGTGAGTGAGTGCGCTGCAGGACCATCAGAGCAGCATCGAGGCCTACGGTGATTTAAAGTTGAAGTTAAAGTCCACCTGACTGTCACACACCTGAGTGTGTGAAATTTGTTCTCTGCATTTGACCCATCCCCTGAGGGAGCGGTGAGCAGCAGCGGTGCCGCGCTCGGGAATCATGTGGTGATGATTTACGGTGGCGGAGCGCATAAACAAACACTTCGGAGGAGGTATGTGCTCTCAAATCAAACTTTTTTGAAGGATTATTCATTTACCTGAAGTGTCAGAGTCAGAGTCTATTATGATTTTTTATTTGGCTACTTTTTGTCCGACATGGCCAAACAATTGAGAGGCGTGACGCACGGTCCGTGTGGATGAACTTGTATGAACCTGAGTTGATTAATGAAGTAACTTGAAGTCAGAAAGAAGGAAAACTGTTTCTAAACCTTTTGATGATGTTTTTGGATGTTTATTTGTGAATGAAATGGCAAGTTCTGACGAGTCAGAAACGACTCCTGTTAAAGACATGGACGAGGCTGCAGCACGTCTGCGCTCATCTAGAGCATCATACCTGGATGAAGTGAAAGGAATAAAGATAAAGATAAAATGATAACCCTTTTACTTTTATCATTATCTTATTATGCCAACTGAAGAAATAAATTTGTTTATTTGGGCATTTTAGCTCTTTTCTCCGGAGCGGAAACTGACACAGATGAGCTCATTAATCAATGAGGGGAAAAACAACATGATTCGAAAATTAGTCGGCTAAAGGAAAAATCTGTCAAAAAATTCTCAGTCGGGGACACCCCTAGATCATCAAGTCTCTTCTGTAGTGGAATCAACATCATATTATTCATACATACTCTTATCCTGACGGCTCACCAGCAGATGGAGACATGAAACAGAATGCTTTTCAATGTATGTAATATTTATTCATTTTGCAAAATAAGAAAAAGTATGTTGACCGATATCAATGACATGCTGATATTATCTGCATCCCTACTTGCTGCTACCGTCCACAGCAGTATGTTGCTTAGCTTGCACGCTGGCACTCCTGCTGCTTCTCCAAACTGGGGCTGTGCTGACAGACATCTACTGTGGGTTATATACTGACTACGGTTTAGTACTTCATACAAGCACACTTCAAAAGATCTGAACTCTCCCTTTAAAGTCACCATAAACCACAAAGCCCCAGTTCATATCTGGCAGTGGACTTTTGTTGCATGTCATTCCTCGTCTGTCTCTCCCCTTTTGTTCTGCCATCTTTTTATCATTGATCGTCTAATGAAGGCAAAAAAAATGCTCTAAAAATATTTTAAAAGTTTTCAGTGAAAAGAGCAACTTCAAATGCTATTTTAGTGTCCACCAAAATGTGACTGTCGACCCACTGTTTAAAACTGTCCACAAGTTTTTGTCCAAGTTGTTCATCAGAACGATAACTAATAGAAATCTTTCACATTTTATTTTGAATTTAATACAAAATCCTCATTTATTGTCTGGTATTCAAAAGCTTTGGTTGCATTTTAGGATATTTTTCCAAACAATAAATCACTATACATGTGACATATATCAGGTTTAAGAGGTGTCAGGGTGGGAATTTAGCGGAAGCTTGACTCTTTCAGTGAGCTGAGACAGGAGACACAAAGTTATCTAAAGGGTCAGTAAAAGCTTTGCTGATTTGTAACACTATTGAAATGGCTGGTATTTTCTCTACAACTCAGTAGTTTCACAGTGTTACCTCCATCAGAGATTTAGTTGATGTGTCACTAAATTTTGACAGATTTTGGGGGCAGAGGGTCTGACTCAGTGTTTTTACCCCTATAAAGATCTGAGGAGGCAGATTAGTTGCTTAATACAACCATTTCAAATTCGACAGTCATCTGCATCTTTTACATGAAGGGCATCCGGACCAAGGAATCCTTAGCGGTCAGTGTTATTTCCTAAAGTCTTACACCAGTGGGGGCACATCAGGGTCGTCCACAAACCCGTCAGAGAAGGTTTTTGCAGGTGGAGCCAGCCTGGATGTTTCAAGAGGACCTTCTTTGGCGTCCCGGCGCGGTACGATGTTGGCCAGGTCGATGGCTGTGTGCTTGCTGGGGTCCACCTCCAGCCTCTCAGGAACACTGTTTCTCCTGTGAAAACATCAGGAAATGAAATAAGTCAGAGACAATATCACCCTCCTCTTCTTGTATGGCTTAAGTCGGCAAAACAAGTCTCTGAAAATAATCAATGAGGTCATCATTAGTCTAAACAGGGACACTGTGGAGTTTATCACTGTGCACTGATTATGGTCACTTCCCAAAACAAAAAAAGGAGAGTTTTAAAATTCTCGTCAGTTTAACCCAGGTTGGGAATTAAGTGGTAAAACAGCCTACAGCCTTAGTGTTGTTGCTATGGTTACCTGTAGTTTTAAGGTACACTGAATGGGTTTTGAGCACTAGTGGTGCTATGGTGAAACGTTTGATAGGTTTTGTTCTGTGTGTGTTACGCATGTTTGATGAGAGTCACAATTTTATGATGAGAAACACCGAATGTAAAGAGTTTATTTCACAGACAAAATAATAATTATAATAATCATTTTAAAATCTTCATCAACAGTCGTCTGTCTACTGATTAGCACCTTAAAGGATAACTTCGGTATTTTTCAACCTGGGCCCTATCTCCCCATGTGTATGTGTGCGTATGATTCATAGGTACAACTCATTTTAAAATTGATTGTTCAGTATTGAGGGAGGCGGATGCAGCCGGGAGCCGCAACACGAGCTATCCGCAATCTCTGTAAATAGCATACTAAGTGTTTCCCTTACCTCTGGGCTGTGATGTCATCTCGCGATAGCTTTGCTTGTTGCCGGAAGAAAACAGAGGAGCCATGCAGAGCGCCGCTCAGAGTGGCGCTGGTTGTCCCGGAGTACAGCTGAGAGTTTTACTGCATTGATTGAAAACAATGGTTCGTGTTTGTGCTTATCCGAATTGCAGGATGTCGCGCAACACCCCGTACAGCTTTCATAGGCTGCCTTTGTCGGACAGCAAGATGCTGAAGTTGTGGCTAGTTGTGCTACAAATGGATGCTAACACTCCTGTCCAGACACTGCGCCTTGCAGACCATCGGGTCTGCAGTGCTCACTTCTCCCAAGATGACTACTGCCAGCCGAAGAAGAGAAGACATCCAATCCCGAAACACCTCTTCCTCAAGAAGATGGCTGTCCCACGAGTAGAGAGAGCTACAGACACAGTGGAGCAAAGCTCTCGCGAGATGACGTCACAGCCCAGAGGTAAGGGAAAGGTTTAGTATGCTATTTACAGAGATAGCACTGGCGATCTGAACCGGTCAGTGGCAAAAAAAAGCACTTTTAATTCACAAACTTATACGGGACGCATTTGCCCGTTACCGTTTTAGCTTGTTTCGCGGCTGCCGGTTGCATCCGCCTCCCTCAGTACTGAACCAATTTTAGAACGAGTTGTACCTATGAATCATACGCACACATACACATGGGGAAATAGGGCCCAGGTTGAAAAATACCAAAGTTATCCTTTAAGATACATTTGAGAGTCCTGGTAACTAAGTACATCCTGTAAGTACTGTTCTGTACCGCACTACATTTATTGACTTCTTTAGTAACTTTTCAGATTCTAATAATTAATACACAACATAAATCAACGAATAAATGGTACATGAATAAAATATCTGAGTGCTTTCTTCCTCCTTTGAAGATGTGCTACTTCTTCCAAAATCTAGGATGAACTCTGATGCTCCATGAATCTGTTTGTTTACAAGAAAACACCATGAGCTCTGATTTAGAGCAGAGAGTGACCTGGTGCTGTACTGGTACCAGCCAGCCAATCAGGAACGAGCAGTTTCAGTGGCCTTGCTAAACAAATCAAATCTGAACATGAGCCACGTCCTGCATGAGCCCATTTAATTCCCCACAGGAATGCTAAATCTGTTACTAGTTACTGTCTATCTGATCTAATTTAATTAACACATGATAATCATTGAAGGGACACAGAGGTCATGGTTAAACAGACGCCAAATGAGAATGACTTTAATGTCACAGCAGGAGAAGTTGTTTGTAAACGTCATGGTAATGTTGGTGCAGAGACGTCAAGATTTAATGTGACTGTAAAAGGTCAATATGGGACCTGATGTATGTGTGAAAAATATGGTTTGACGGCACAGCGCAGGATGTGCAGACTGTAAATATGACTGTGCATATCTGCATTCTAGTTTAGGTGTTATATTACATAAAGCCTCATACCTATGTACAGTATATCAGGCTCCTGTCGAGCTGTGAAAAACAAATTACCAGATGTTTTAGACAGTATGTTTGTTATCTCAGAGGGACATGAATCCTCTTTGGGATTTTGTTTGTCATGTCATGAATATCTGATGAGAGCACACTGCAAAAAGATGCTGATCTTGATTTGTTTCATGTTAAAGTTTTTACAAGATCAGAGAAAAATGCCACTTTGGGTCGTGCATTAAATAATACATAATCTTGTTTACTAATTCTTTGATTAGATATAATAGATATTCCAGTTTTCAGCTTACAAAACTAGACAGGAGGTCTGCGTCCCCGCAACGTGTGGTTACATTTCTGGAAAGGAGCACGTCAGGCTGTGGTGTACGTTAAAGTGTAGGCTCTGTGTCTTGGTTTTATTTTGAATTTTTTTACATGTTTCTTTTCGCTGCTTAAATAATTATAACATGTAACTTGTAACTGATGGTGTTGTAAGTTCAAATACTGATCAGCCTTGTTATGTAATGACTTACATGTGTCGAAGAACCCACTGAATCAAAACAACCAATGACCTTTCACTATTCATGTTTTCTCACTCTGTCTTTAAATCCATTTGACTCCTAAACACAACCAAAAGAACTCTCTTGAGACAGACGAGTCAAAAGATCTCATCGTTTGAATTTTCCATCAATTGTTTAACAATAACAAGACATTAGAAGCTGAGATGAATGGATGTGTTTTGCAGTTCAGTGTGACGTGTCCCAACATCCATAATTCCATCGCCAGGGGGATGATGGTCAATTTTACCACCACAATCTGTTACCATTAAACCAAATGGATCCCACTCCTCCTCTGAGCTCATCACTTCCATCCCACAACAATCAAGTCATTCCAATAACTAATCAATCAATTTATAACAGTGAAACCACAGGTCCCCCGCCGCTCAGCCACAGGAGCTGTGAGAGGTGAACGATTTTAAAATCACCTCTGAGGATTTTTCTGATTGCTCTGTGTTTGTGTGTCCTGAGATAAAATCAACTTAACCATGTAAGATATGTGACAGTGACGGACTGGAGGTTTGGCACTTAGTGTACAGGTGAGAGAGGAGTGAGAGGGGTGTGACTAGAGTTGGATCGATTTCCAGTGTTGCCATGCCGCTTCACAAGCAACTGAAGCTGAAGCAGCATTTGTCATTTCAACATGTTCTAGCAAATTAAGAAGTAGACTACATCAGCAACCTGTGCTGACGTGTCACAGCGCTAAGTCCAACATGCATTAATAATAAGCAATATGACAATGTGATGAACATCATATTATGTTTATGAATGGATTAATGGAGCCACTAGTGTCTGACTGGCTGTGAGCTGACCATCAGACCGTGGAGACGTTGGATTTTTTCTACTTGGATGTTGACAACATGGGAGAAACGGAGTGTCACAGTGCCGGAAGTAGGAAATAAATTGCAATCGTAGTTGTAAACAAACAACATCTCATTTATTTATGCAAAAGAAAAATAAGCATAAGCTTTTTTTTTCCACTATTAAAAGTGATTGTTGACCATAGGTTGATTTATATGTGGTTAATAGCTAAGCTATATTTTTGAATTTTGCACTCATCTCCATAGCCCATTTCACACCTATATATCAGCTCTTTCAACAGTACACTACTCAACTCGTCTCAGTTCAGTTGGTACAGTGACAGTCAACATGAGAGGTCTTCGCAGGAAGATATTGCTAGCTCTTCTGCTAGATGACTTCGCTAACAGCTCTCCCTGACAGCACGCTAGCTAGCCGCCCACATCTGGCCAGGTCCATCAATGACGGAACCTCGCGCCGTTGTTCTGGGGGTGGGGAACGCGTTGGGAAAATGCTCCGTTAAAACAGGAAAAACAGGTTGTGCACCCGGCGTTACGCTGCATGTGATGTGTTCACGTAGCGCTCCCAAAGCGGTCCACAAGTGTAGCGGCAGCATATGTATATTCACACCACAACCGAACAGACGCGTCGCACAGCGGCCGCTGCTGTCCCGTCAAAATAAAACCACACCCGAACAGTTGGTGGTGGTAGTGCACCGTGTTTGCAAATCTCCAATAAACCCCAACAAAGTGAGTTTGGACCTAAAGCCCCAGGTGGACAGGCTCACGCGTCAGTGATTATTCCAACGCTTGGAGAATTAATATTTCGCACTACAAATGGGTAAGTACATGAAACATGTGCCTGTCAGGCCTCACTTGGTCAAGGGGGAGATGTCTACGGTGGCCGAGAGAGGTCACAACACACACAAAGTTTTTTGTTGAATACCGCGACCATTTCAGAAGATGGGAGGGGCAGAGCAGCCCACACAGTGTTTGTTTGAAAGGAGACATGGCCACAAAATGAAACTGCACCAATATGGCAACATTTTGGATTTGAAGCTGACGAAAGAAGTGTCCTAAATAACTGTGAGCGATGCAGCGCTGCTGTTGTGAGCTGAACTTTTGTGTTTCTATTTATATCTGTTGCTGGAATTGAGAGCACCTCAATGGACGAGGATCGGCTGAATCATGAAGTTAAGAAGAGGAACCATTTCAACCATTTCTGCCCAAGGCACGCCAAAAAGTAAGTCAAAATCTCAAGGCACACCTGAGATCTGTGCACAACAGCTTCTATAACATGTAATATCACTTGTATCACAATGTAAGACAATGAAAATAAGACAGGTGGCTTTCATGATACTGTCTACTGTGCTTTTTTTTTCTCTTTTCTTTCGGTGGTAGGTCGTCTTCGCTGACACTTTGTTGTAATTTGCTCCGTATAATACAGCGATGCACTGTCCCACTCATGGCTTTCTCCTCTTAATCGTTATCATCCCTCACGCTGGCTGCCAATCAGGGCTTTTAGTGTGTGACAACACTTATAATTTCCATGTGCGAACAGTGACAAATAGGTTCCCATGAGGGTTTTTAAATTAAATTAAATTAAATTACATTTTTTAGCTAGAGTTTGCCTCCTTATTAGGGAATGGGTGCACACAACATACTGATACAGTAAAAATTCATTCATAACTTTTTGTATAGGCCCAGTCGAATATTACAATAATAATGTGTGTCACACCTGAATTGGCATTAAGGCACACCATTTGAGAACCACTGATCTACAAGTTACCTTCATATTTCACTACAACAATGGCTGGAGAAATGTTGGTATACCGGTCCGGACTGGTGTTTGGCTTAATATCAAGCCAGTTTGAAAAGCTCTCACTGTGTAAAACCTGAGAGGACTTTAACTAAAGTTTGTTGGTCAGTTGTCTGCACAACTAGTCAAGCAGTCGACTTCAAGGGAGGCTTATTTTTAAAATGTAAATATACTTTAGGTATAAGTCTCCAAAGGCGAGACGATATAAATGAAATGTGCTGATTTTCAAGGAAGTGCGTGGCAATTATAATTTAATCTCCTGCAGAGCAGCTGACAAACAGCAGCAGGACGCAGGAGGAGGAGCCACTTCATTACTCTGTGCTTTCTGACACTTGTTTATTGAGAAGGGAATAAAGCTGCCAGAAGACATATACTGTACTGTAAGCACAATGGTACTTTGAGTCTGGACTTCATTCACTGCAGTGAACTCACTCTGCAGCAGGAAAATTACCAGCTCGGCGGGAGAAAATGGGAAAGTAATTTTCCTGCTGATAGAGAAAGAGGCGAGCGTCTATTTTTAGAACGGATATGTTTAGTGGAACAGACAAGATGTCCAAACAGCGTTTTAAGGGCTGCTGCAGTTTTCACGGGAGAAAAAAAAAAACAGGTGAAAAACAGGATGGCGAGTGAAATGTCCACAGCCGAGATCACAGAAACACTGAGGTCCTGAGTTGAAGTTCTTTAAACACCAACCAGACATGAAAAGAGAGTCACCAAAAAGGTTTAAACTATTTGGATACTATTTAAAGGAGCTATATGCAAGAAATCTAAAGCAAATAGTCATAAAATCCTCCTAATATGTCACAGAGACTAAGGAATAATGTTCATATAACATACTGATCTCACCGACAACAATAGTACAGCCAGAATATTCGCATTTAAAAAAATATTTTATGGCCCGCAAATCATGTTTATGTTTTGAATTTGTGTTTTGGCCTGTTGCCCCACCCACCACCGTCTACCAGTCACGTAGTCAGTAGAGTCTCAGCATCAGTTACAGTTACGACTGAGCTACAATGGCTGACAGTGCGACTACACCCAAACGACCTCGTTATGATTCCCAAAAACGCCAAGACAAAACTCGAGGCAAAGCGAGGGTCTATATAGGAGATGCTTTTGAACGGTGGAGACAGAAGAATTTGAAATCAGATGTCAAAGTGGCTACTCTTCTCCTCGACAGGTAAGCTTTAGCCAGAGTTGGCTAACCAGCATCATAGCTAGACGGGGATGGACATTTCAAATACTTTCAACTGTTATTCACTTTCGATCATACATTGTAGCCCATGTGCAGGTGGGTCATTGACCCGACTGATTTTTTTTGAGAAACAAACGTTTGCAGCACGGTAAGCAGCATTAGCAGTGTCCGGTACATAGCATTAGCAGCCGGCTCCTCCTCAGCTGTATCACGGCAGCAGCGTTAGCAACAGAGAAGTCGGACTTGCTCGAATGGTCCGCTGGAAAACCGAAGATCAAGGATGCGGCAACACGGCCCTGCCACGGCAGCCGCCCGTGGGCAAACAAATCAGTCTCCAGCGTGCTGCTGTCCAGCAACCTCAAATCTGTAGGGGAGGGGGGGCGGACACAACTCACGGCAGTATTTTGAATTTGAGTGCAGTAACCGTTTTGGCCACATTCTTACATACAGCGCCTTTAATTACTAAGTTAGTGATTAATTTAGTTTCTGCAGGTTTTATTAAATGAAGCAGTTTTTTAAGGAATGTCCTCCTGCAAAGAGCTTGAGCTTCATCTGGTCTATAAAATGTCTGTTATCAGTAAAAAATGTTTACCACAATTCCCCAAAACCTATGGTGATGTCATTAGATGTCTTACTGTGTCAAACCAACAGGCAACGCCGAGCTGCGCAAGAGATGGACCTTCTCTGGAGTGGATCCAAAAGTTGGGTCGCAGCCCTCAAGCGTTTAGTGGCGACATCTCACCGACCACAGCCAACCTCTGATGACCCTGTTTCTCCCCCTCAAACAAGTGCGTGTTGCAAGAATTTACTCAGATTGTCTGCAGGTAACCAGAGAGAAAGGGGTCTTTAAAAGTCTCTGTGTCTTCAGCTCTCAGTACGTCTGTAGCTTCTAACTGAATCTCTGTGGTTTGGAGTTTAGTTTCTCTCCTGCGTCCTGTTTTTACTTTAGATATCTGCTTTATTTTACTGTTTCATCTTCGCTATCAGCCGGATTAGAAGTTGTGTGAAGTTGCTGCTCGAAAACCCGATATTTCCTTATGTTGCTGCTTCACAATAAAAGTGTGGAGAAGCTGTGGGAAACAAAATGTGTTCATTGCTGAATTAGCAGGACTTTGTTAGCAGCTTTTCATCAATAAGATCAAGTGTAATAATACGGCCGGGAGGAAGAGTAAAAGAGCCACAGTGAGATGTTGATGAAGAGCTGCAGACAACAGGCTCTTACTGCACCTCTGACAACAGCTCACCTCCAACAGGTAAACTTCTTTTACCTGCCCTGCTGTGGAAAAACACGCGCAGGAAAAATAGCTGTGAATCAGCCCGCTGCTTTTAAACGCCATCATCTAAGACAAGCTGTCATCAGATAAGACACACCTTCAAGCAGGTATCCCTGTTGTAATGGAAATGCAAATCCCTGCTGTGCTGGGCTGACGGCCCAAACCAAACCAAACCAAGCCCATGACTGTCGAAGAGGGGTACCTGACATTAAGAGAACTGAAATATGTCACTCTAATCTGCAACTCTTTCAACTGTAGAACGTAACCCGTCACCCTGAAACCTACAACTTCCTCCTGTAAAAACACAGAGGACATGACCCGAGCGCTGAATTGACTCAGTGCTAATGTAAGAGTAGGTCTCGTGCATGTCTGCAGGCAGATAATTGTGACTAGGCTTCTATCATGACTAAGCTGCTGTGAGGTTATCACTCTCAGTTCAGTGATGGGGTCCCGCAGTAATTGAGTTGTAATCGGCTGCAGTAACAACATCAGCAGGTTCTGTTCAGTGTCTGCGGCCACCGATCCACACTGGATTAGGTTTGGAGTGCAGTGATTCACATTTAGATAAGAACCAGACTAAACAACGTGGACTCGGAGATGGTTGATGTCATGTTCTGCATGGCCTGATGGAGAGATGTGACGATACTCGTCTCTGTTTATCAGTCGCCCTCCCTGACTGTCCCCTGAGCTCCCACCCATCGACTGGAAAATCTACATGTGTTTATGTCACAAGGAGACGGAGACGAAGAAGCTTTTATAGCATTATTTTTTCTTTAAACTGTAGATTAAGTGACAATTATACACACAGAATGAGATGTTACTGGCTGATATTATCTTATAACTCATATTTGTTTATGTAGGTCTGGAGCCAGGGTAAAAAAAAGTGAGTAAAGGTCAGAATGTCCGAGGAAACATTCTCGCATTTATTGGTCCAAACAGTCCAAAACCCACAGATAGCATTAGCATTATTACATTTGATATTAATTAATTGATTAAACAGTAACTAGAGTGCATTTCTATGGAGCTTTACTAATCTAAGCAACCACTCAAGGTGCTTAACAATATTCAACAAGCCAGCTTTTACCTACTCACACACATTCACACACTGGTGGCAGAGGTTTCATGGGGCACATACAGCCCAATCTGATCTCAAGTGGGCCGGACCAGTAGCACCATCGCATTACACCCTAAAAATAAAGACACCTCCCAGTTGTTCCTTTTCTTTCACTGATATAATCATAATACAATAGAATAAAAATTCAAGTACATCCTTTCAAAGAGCAATGAACTTCCCCCAGTAATCCCCCAGGAGGAGATGGAAAGTGTTGCTAAGGAGAGGGACACCTGAAGCTTTTCTACATTAACAGTCTGTGGTGCTTTGGTTCATTGGCTTAAATTTAAAAAAAACAGTAGCGACTGACGACAAAAAATGTGTCAAAGACTTTATTTCATGTCTGAAATCTAAAATGGTCACCAACAGACAGCAGCTCAGCCTGTCATTTTCTCTCTCATTTATTTCCCTGCACTTTTCCGTCTGTATCAAACCAACGTTTGAAGGTCACAGTCATCTTCTCTACATCTTTTGCATTGAGGAGGTTATTAAACCTAAATTATTTTTGGTTCATATCAAAATGTGTTCATGGGCCACCCTTGTAGCTACACGATTAAGAAGACTATTATGAAGCCGCAACCTAACAAGTCTCTTGTTTCCTGTCTGCCACTATAACAACCAACTTTGCACAGAATATCAAAAATATCATGTTGTTCATGTTGGCAGCTGATATCAGTTTCATAATCTTGTTTAACTCTTTCATCAGGTAGTTTCAATAAAATATTTGTCCATTTCAAGCTTTTCATTTTTGTGCGTTTGATAAACTTTTTAAAAGAAGTTTGCTTCTGTTTCTTTCAAGGTAAACTGTGCAGGTAATGTCGGCTGCTGTTTCTTAAACAGTTTCTTGAGCAAAAGTGAAAGTGGAAGCCAACCCCAGGTTCACACTCGTTTTGGCACAAGCTTTGTCACCTTGGCGTTCCACTGCGCTATATTTGCATTTTTTTTTGGCACCGTGTCCACAATTTCCGTAGCTTGCTCTTGGATGCATGCTGCTTATGGTATATTAAGTCGTGACCTCACCTGCGCTCTGTGCTCAGGAACGTCTTGAACACAGCAAAATAAGATTAAAATAAGAAAATCCAGGCAGAGGGCAGATACTCTGCAGATAAATACACCACCATCACACAGTGAGAGTGGGTTGTAAGTGTTGATTGAGAGGGATTACATCTGTACGAGTCTTAATGTTGTTTATCAGAAAAATCCCGCAGAGTGTATCTTTGAATGAAAAAAGGGTTTGTAGAAAAACATGCACACAACACACACAGCTTTAGGCGTGATTGGTAGTTTCTTTATATTTTGGCTCATCTTGGTTATTCTCATCCTCAGTCATGTGATTAAGATCCATTTTTTACTAACAGCCAGAAAATAACTGCAAATGTATTCTGTTCGTAAAAATGTCCTTTAACAGACATCACCATAGGGGACTAAATTAATCTTGAGTATATTAATTGAGATCAGAGGGGGGGTTAAAGATTGAGGACATCTCGGAGCCTGGTCTAAGTTTAGCTTCAACACTCATCTTGGTAACGGGCAGGTAAACCTAATCGTCAGCACTTCTCTATGCGAGATGGATGGAGTCATTAGTGCGGGGCTCCTCTACTGATGCCCTCCTTGGTTAAAAGTCCAAAATGGCTTCCTGTAAAAGGTCACCAAAGGCAAAAGCCCGCTGGTCATCATACCTCACAGGTAATGAGGTCTGTGGACCATCAACAGAGGAGCAAAGTCTCTGTCACTCACACGTTATTATCAGACAGAGAGCGCGTTATAATGAGAGGGCTGGAGACATGGGATAACTGCACATGGTGCAATATTGATAAAGTCATTTGTTGGAAAGTTTGCAGCCTGGCTGATGCAGGGGTCAGGAGGTGGGGAGGGAGGAGGGTGGGGGGTCAGGGGTTGAACACTACGGTTATTCTGTTGTACACAAAGATAATCAAATGAGCCCCGAGGGACACGATCACTGGGTCAATTTATTATGGGTAAAGATGACTCATGCATTATTATAACCTGACTGCAGAGGGTGTAACACCGGCCCTCGCCTTTCTGCTACCCTAAGGAGGCTGTGATATCCCAAAAATATGCAAAATTTGCAATTACTGGTGAGGATTCTCAGTCATCCAGGTTACAGTAGTTGTAAGTGCTGTATCACAGGTAGCTGGACTTGCTTAAGTTTCTTGAAGACGTTTGACCTCTCGTCCAAGACGCTTTTTCAGTTGGGACTGAACTTCGGACAGAACTGAAGAAACCTCTTGGATGAGAGGTGAAACATCTTCAAGAAGCTCAAGCAAGTCCAGTTGCCTATGATCTGGCACTAATTATGATTTATGTTTGTATTTAAAGGTCCAGTGTGTGGGATTTAGTGGCATCTAGTGGTGAGGTTCCAGAATACAACTAAATGAAACTTCTACCATGTGCAAAGCCTGTAGGAGAACTACCATGGCCTACACAAAATGGCCTTATCTAGAGCCAGTGTTTGGTTTGTCTGTTTTAAACTACTGTAGAAACAACATGGCGGTGATTATGAAAACACTGAAATAAATAATATGTTCCATTTCTGCCAATATATTTCCCAAGATCCTACGCACTGGACCTTTAAAATAACTCAAAGAAAGAAAAAGTAAACGTAAAACATTAATCAGATTTATCAGAACCTTATTCTAGCAGAGGTCTGACAACACTGTAGCTATGTTTCCATCCAAAAGTGATTTGAATCATTGGGAAATGTGCATTAAAAGAAATACGAATCCTGTGTGTTTCCATTAAATGTACGGACTTTGGTGAAAACTACGAACTCGCACGAGTTTTCTGCAGAACTGGAAACAAAACAAGTCTCGCAATCTTCTTCTTCTACGTTTTCTGGCGGTTGGCAACCAGCTTGTAAATGCATTACCGCCTTCCTGACCCGGAGTGTGGATATCACCATGGAGAGAGGTGCGCTACGTCAGACTTAATTCGAACATAACTGTTTCCATCCCCCGTTTTGAGAATCAACATTTTTTCGAATCAACCAAAACCCGGCTACAGTGAGCGTGTTTTAGTTTGTGTGAATCAAACTAATTTAATTTGAATTTTGGCGTTTCCATCATAATTTTCCGATGCGATACTTCTAGATGCGCATCAACAGGCTGATGGAAACATGGCTATTGACACGAACAAGGAGAGGCAGAGCTGAACATTTAGTCAATAGGTAATCAATAAGCTGATGGATAGAAAATTAACTAGCAACTTTTCTGATAATTGATTTGTTGTTTTAGTCGAAGAAGAGTTGAGTTTGTCATAACTGTATCTGTAATACATAAAAGAAAAGCATGAACTAAAAGCATTATGAGAATTTGTATTTTCAGTTTATTTATACATTTATATCTCACTATATAATGATGAAAACTCTGTGTGTGTGTGTGTCTGTTCCATGTTTTTCTCCTCACTGACTTGGTCAATCCATGTGAAATTTGGCACAGTGGTAGAGGGTCATGGGAGGATGCCAATGAAGCAATATTACATCAATTGGCCAAAGGGGGGCGCTATAGCAACCCATTGAAATGTCAAACTTTGAATGGGCATATCTCATGCCCCGTATGTGGTAGAGACATGAAACTTTGCACAGAGATGCCTCTCCTCATGAGGAACACATTTGCCTCAAGAACCCATAACTTCCGCTTATATAGATTTTCCACCATTTTGAATTTTTTGAAAAACACTTCAAATGGATCTCTTCCTAGGAAGTTTGAGCGATCTGCATGAAACTGGGTGAACATAATCTAGGGAGCAATATCTAAAGTTCCCTCTTGGCAAAAGTTGGAAAACTTCCTAAAACTGAGCTTCTATAAGGCAATGAATATTGCGGAGGGCGTGGCTCATCACATAAAGGTGTAGAACATCTCAAGGGTTTCACCCATCACCACGCAACTTTGTAGGCATATGAGCACACATAATCTGAGGGGACCCCTCCATTATTGACCCCATCAAACAAAATGGGGGCGCTAGAGAGCTCATTTCTTATCTAGGCCTAACCGCCATATGGATTTTTACTACACTTGGTAGATATGTAGAACAGGACGCCTCAAGGTGACTGGAGAAATGTAAAGAAGATCACCAAACAAAACCCATCCTGTAACCCGAAATTCAAACCCAAACAGATCATACTATCTACTTGATTCTTTTTTGTTTTTGTTTTGTTTTGTTTGCTTGTTTTGTTTATCTCAATTTTGTCTTGTTTGTTCTTGTTGTTTTTGGTTTTTTTTTTAAAGTTTTGTCTCTTTCTTTTTCTTTGGTGCTGCTACCACTGTCGCTATTGTTGTTGTTGTTTGGATTTGTTTTGTTTACATCTGCCTGTTTTATTAATCACTGCTTGTTGCAAGCAATTCCACTGCTTGTTATCTTTATATTTGTTTATATGTATATATATTTGTATGCACTAAATGGTGAATAAAGGAGAAAAAAAAAGAAGTGAGCTAAAATTATTTTTTGTCAATGGAGTCTAGCCTTGAAGAGAGTGATGTAACAGCTACATTTTCCCACTGGAAATAACTGTCTAACATTAAGGTGTAGCGGTGAAAATATTGTAAATATAGCATACACATAAACTGGTAGATGCTTTTGGTGGGACTTTTTGTTGGTGGCTATAAGGTGTTTTGTCCACAGCAGCACATTGCTTGGCTTCCTTCAGTCTTCAGCCTGTTTCTCCATAGTAGGAGCATGCCAACTGGTAAGTGCCCCATACAACCCCACTTCAAAAAATCTAAACTATCCCTTTAATAGTTATGATCAGTGCTAAACAGATTAGTTGATTGATTGGTTGATCAGTGGAAAAGTTTTAGCTTCTCCAATGCCAGAATTTGCTGCTTTTCTCTGTTTTAAGTCTGCGGATGGATTTATTTGGGCTTTGAACTGTTTGTTGAAACAAAACAGGACATTTAAAGACATCACCTTCAGTTCTTGGAACCTTTAAAGGACATTTTTCTGTATTTTCTGGCTTTCCAGACTTGATGATTCATCGATTCAATTATTTCATGTACAAAAACAAACAAACAGATGAAGTGCTTAAGATAATTATGAGCTGCAGCCTGAGAACTGAAGTGTTTAAACCTGCAGAGTACTTCTGGCTCATAGTGCTGCAGGAATTGTGAGCCTGCTGACTTAAACGTACAGTGCAGGTGACCCTGACCTCTGTCTAACCTTTCAAAACCACTCGGGATATTATCACAGGCCACATGAGCTGTGGGTTTTAGATAACATTTGATCTTTCATTCCAAGATACAATTTACACATTGCCCTGCCTTGTGTCATCAAGCAAATCCATTTCAAACCCAATCATGATCTTCAGATCCATTTCCATGCATGCCAGAGGCTGAATATAGAATCTGTGGGTAAGCCTGAGGTCAAAGGGCGCCCCTAATCATGTCTAAATGGTGCAATAACTCTGCAGCCAGCCGTGCAGCTCACCTGTCACCTTGCCGTGGAGCCGGAGCACCATAGCATTTTTATCGAATGTTTAATTTGAGGGTACAGGATCGCACTGGGGCTCTTTACTGCGTTTGATGGGGCCAGCTGAAGGACAAGAAGCAGCTCGTCGTCATAAAATGGTAATGATGACAGTGCAGTGATGAGCACACCTCCAGGCAAGGAGAAGAAACAGAGCTCAGTCAAACAGCACTGCGGACTAATGTGGTCATTAAGAGGAAAAGCTGCTGAGCTCTAACCTGAACCAAACCTCAGTGAGTCGGTCGTTGTGGTTCAGTCTACTCTACAGAGGAAGAGGTACTCTAAATATTTTATGTTAGTGTTGAGTCATGAAGCACAGTATGCCCTGTATGTATGTTTGTTTGGATGAAGTTTCCACTGTAATCAGAGTAGTCTGAGTTGTTTTTGCACAGATACGGATCACTTTGCATGATTTAGCCAATTTACAATAAATGATATCAACAGTATTCCAGGGCTATGCAACTATATTCACAGGCCACATTTTCAGAAGCGCTCTGGGGTCAGTACCCTAGACACAACATGCCCTCACAGTTCCAAAACTTTTATTTTGCTGCATTGCAATTTGCATTTATGATTTACATTTTTACACCTTCTGCTAAAACGTCCTCTCCTCTGTGTAAACAGGCTGCAGTTTGGTCAAAATTTCAACGAATTTTTGTCATGTGACTGTTGGTCTCAGCTGAGTCATTAATGGCTTCCTAGTTGCACAGAGGAGTGCAGAATTTAATGTTTTTTTACAGGACCTGATCAGTGCAAATAGTTATTTTTTGGTGAAATTTTAAACAAGACATGTAGAAGATCCGAGCTTTTTTTGGTATTCATTCTTAATTTCTCCCTGCTATTTAGGATTAATAGGCGTATTAAAAAACAAACTATTGTCTTTGGACAGTGAGTAGTTTCTAAAAAAAAAAAAAAAAGTGGTGTCCTCATATGATGACATTGGGTTTGTTTTTATAAAACTGTTTATTTCAATGCCTGAACATGGCTGATCAAAAACAAAACTACAAACAGTTGAACATTTGATGAATGTTTCATAATTCTATGAGGTAGTGGTCACTGTTCACATTTAAAATGGTTCATAACTTCATTTCAATCCCTGAGCATGGCTGAGCAAAAACTAAATTGCAAATAATGCAACATCATTAAGAAAACTTGTGATTTGTTTTTGTTGTAACTCTGTATAAATTTTCCTTGAAGAAGACACAGTCTGTCACTCCTAATCTGCTTGTGTGATATAATAATAAAGTCCCAATGTCCTCAAACGAGTATTCCTAACTAACAGCGTCTTAGCTTGTTGCTCCTGCTAAAACTGGTGAAACTTGTTGCCATGTCAAACTACAAATGTCCAAGACATCCAAGATGTCCAATTTTGTGACTTTGCAGAGATGTCTGCCATCTTGTTTTTACATGGATTAGTGTATTGCGCTTTTGCTACCAATAGATGACACAAAATTTTTTCCCTGAATGAGGACAGCAGGTCTAAGTTAAGAAGAATGAAGTATTACCCCCAATTTCCACATACTACGTCTGTGCAGCGCAGTGCAGTGCGTAGCAGATACGCATCCCATTCTAGTGAATAGCTTCATTTCCACAGCGAGCGCCGCGCAGCGTCTCTGGAGTGTCCCAAAAGTGCCACAGCACTCCGCTTTGTCAGACATACGTGCCAGGTCTATTTTTCAGTGACTGTGCATCCATTGCAAGTCAAGCCACGAAGCTCAGATCGCACCAAACCGGAACACACACAGCATCTGGTAAAACACAACCCAATGCGTGGACTACGGATTATAAACTCTCAATTTTTTTTAAATCACGTCACATCCTGCCGCACAAGTTGTCAGTCAGTGCGAGGGTCCGAGGAAAGGTGGACGAGGAGTAACTCATAGTTGAAGTGGAAAACCATAGTATTTTGTATGACACCACACATCCTTTCTACAAGGATACAAACCGAAAGGAGAAGACCTGGTGTGAAACTGCAGGAGTTTTGGGAGTGAATGCTTTTTATCGCGTGATTTCACAGTTTCCACGTGTGAGCTTGTGGCTCCGCTACACGGCACGGCGCTCCAGAAACACATCCAGTAGGCGAGGGAACGTGCCGTCGGTCGCTCCAGATCCATGGCGCTGTGTAGCGCGGCACAGACGGAGTATGTGGAAACTGGGGGTAAGGTGCAGCAAACCCAAAATGTGATGTCGTCTTGTGAGGACGCAGGGTCACAGGAGGTAAAATTTCACTATTTTAATCTCAGATTTGATTTTGTTTGAATGTGGAAGCATTCATTGTTGCGTTCCACGATCGTCTGAAATTTGAAAACTCCAATGATCATTTTTGTTTTTACAGTTTCTGGTTATGACTAATGTTTTTTTTTTTTTTAAGAAAACATGCCTTTCAAACCAGCTGGGAGATTCTGAGGATCAGGAGCAATTAGGCCAAGTGGCAACATGTCAGTTATTGGCTTAATTTTTTTTCTTCTTTAGGTTGTTAATTTTATTTATTTATAAACAGAACTGATCGGCAGACCACAGTTGGCCCTCGGGCTGCCAGTCAAATAGTGGCAATGGCCTTCATGTGAAACAGACCTTTAGTTTCACTATCCCTTGTTTTATGAGTGTATTTAAGGACCCTGATGAAGACTGTGAGATGAGGGAGAAAGCTCCAGAACAAAAACACTAAATGGGCCTTGAGTTAACTATTAATGTGCAAAACTTTACCCCCTAATATTTTAGTCATTTTTCCGGTTAAATATCTTCCTGTTTTCTGCTCTGCACCTGTAATTTGCTGCTAAAACTCCACACTTCCTCCATCTTCATAATTCAGGATAATAACAAAAGCATCTGTCAACTGTGATCGCCACTACTGGTGTAAAAGAGACCTTAAAACTTACAGTAAGACTGAGGTACTGTTGGACTTTTTCCTGGTTGTACAAGTACTGTCATATTTATGTGTCTGTTCCTGGTGGTAACAGAAGATAAAATAGTAATAAATACTAAGTTTGTAATATTAATGAGGCATAAAGAGCGACTAGCAGCAGCACTGTGGCCTGCAGGCAGCTGAGTGGTCTGTGTGTTTGTATGAATTCATCAGAGTCAAGTGTTGGTCTCGGCTGGCCGCGGTGTTAGTCTTTGTTTGGCCTTGAGTTGAATACACACATACTTAAGGGCCTCCGGCTTATCAGGTCCCTGTTGTCCTAATTACAGATGCCTGTTGTATATTAAATGCTCTGCATGATTCAATTTATCAGCCGTGTTGATGATAGCACTCTCCCTGCTAATGACCGTAGACTTGCCACAGATAACCTTGACCAGAGCTGCAACATCATACTGGAAGGATGATTCTCACATACAGTAAACTACTCAGCTTTTACTGTGGGGTATTTCGTTATTTTTTCAATGATGATTCATATCTATTCTTGAATTTGACCCATTTCCCAGTACAGGATATTGGTCCCAGTACAGGATGTGGGGTTGTTCTGCATTACTGTTACAGACAGTGTTACAGACAGAAAAGAACAACTGTAAAACAAAAAGAAACAGGTTTTTTTCTTATGTAACCTCGTTTCAGTTACAATGTAAGATTTCAAGACAGATTAACCTCAGCCTAAATATAAATCTAGTGTCTTTAGATTCCCGCCTGCCGTTCTCCAGCCGCAGCTCATGACAGAGTGAAATATCTCAACAGCTGTTGACTGGATTGTCATGAAATTTTCCACACATTCACCTGATGATGAATCCTAACTTTTGTGATCCACTAAATTTCTTCTCCAGCGTCATAATCAGATCAAATTGAAAATTGTCAACATTGCTTTATGACCAAATATCTGCAAACTAACACAAATACATTCCCGCTTCAGCTGTACTTTGTCTGTGCAAATTAGCTAATGCTAGCATGCTAACAGGCTAAATTAAAATGGCAATGAAGGTAAACATTATGCCTGCTGAATAGCAGCATGTTAAAAGGCACTTTACTGATAACATGGGTCAGTTTACCAGGAGGAGCCTACGAGCATATTTTTAATCTGTTTTTTGCAAATCTACAACTTCATGGAAGTGCAATGTTAGCATGTTAGCATGCCTTTGTTAGCATTTAGATAAACCGTGTCTAAGTAAAGCGCCACTAGGCTATTATCATGGCTGTAGAGTCTTGAACCTGGTATACACCGTGTGATTTTGGGCAGTCCCAGACGAAAGATAACCAATGTGAAAGAAAGTGGATGATGTCTTTGGTCTTACGTCACACAGTGAGAGAGGTTCAAGGATGGCCGTTGTCACGGTCTTGCAATCAAAGACAGCCTGGGATAAAATTCCTTTTTTTTTTTTTAAGATATTTTTTGGGGGCATTTTTTGCCTTTAATGGACAGGACAGTTAAGTGTGAAAGGGGGAGAGAGAGAGGGAGTGACATGCAGCAAAGGGCCACAGGCTGGACTCGAAACCCGGTCGCTGCGGCAACAGCCTTGTACATGGGGCGCCTGCTCTACCACTAAGCCACCGACGCCCCAGCCTGGGATAAAATTCTGGCAGATATTTGGGATGACCATCTCACTGTGTGACTGCTGTTACCACCTACGTCTACTAACCAACCAATAGAAACACAGCATGAAATGACGCACTGGCGCTAAACCAAACAAACAGACAGATAGCAGCTCGCCATGGAGGCAAAACACGCTAAAAGAAATGTGTGGGATTCCAGCAAAGAGGAAAACTTGTGAAGCTTTGCCTGTATGATGTGTCCTGCAGCTCTGACCATGATTGCGTAAAGAAGGACGAAGCATGAAAGGAAACAGAGGCGGAGCTACAGCTGCCAGGTGAGACACCTAGCAGCTAGCAAACACACACACTGCAGTATATAGTGCCCACAGAACGTTAGGTTATTTAATAATGTGAGCCTCTGTGTTGTGCTTCACAGTTGGAGAAGTAAACCCGTGCAGCATCAGCATGGGAAGCTGTTGCATTGTACGTCTGTGATTCAGTAAGTGCTGTCATCGTACAGTCTGCATCATCAGACATCAAGTTTATTAGATCCATGTCGCACAGTGTAGCTGCACTAAACTTATAAGGCTGCTAAAATCTCACAGTCTGTAGGAGGCTTTAGTCTTTAGTTTTTCTTCCAGCTAGCCGTTGGTTTCCATTATTCCCCATACAATATAAAAATCAATGTGCAGAGACTTTAAACTTACAAGTTACATTAGCGGAGGGAGGAAAAACAGCAGAGAATTTTCAAATCAATCTGCATTTATACCTGCATTATTAAAGCAGACATGATGTTTACTGTGATTGATTAGTTTTAAAGATGTGGAAGAGAGTTAACACTCTTATTAAGTGCTGTGAGATGTTAATGGAAACTAATGCGTCGGCATCAGTCCCTTTGCACATTGTTGTTTCGTATTTTTGGGTTTAAGTCTTTATGGTCATTGTTTTATGTGTGTTCTTGTCAGTTTTTTGTTGTTATAATTTATTTTTATATATATATGTACTTCCATAGTCAAAATATTGAATCATCATAGTAAAAAACAGTAAAATAGAGAAAAAAAGAAAGAAGTAACCATGAGAGACAGACATGACAGCTTTGGAATGAGATTTAGAAGCTGCTGAGTGTGTATGAAGCCAACATGTTAATTGTCCTTCCCGTCCACACATTATAAGGACATCTATCATCAGGTTAGCAGCTGCAGCGGGTGCAGAGAATATCTGTACCTCTTATTGCCCTCAGGCGAGCTGCTGCGTCTGCTCTGACTCGCTCGGGGCCGACGTGGGACTGTCTTTGTCACTTTGATTTCACCTTCAGCCTAAAAAGACACATCAGAGGAAGACACATGTTTACTCGATGCCTCTTTCATTTCTGAACTGTTTACTGGCGCTGTGGTGCAGGATGTATTAGAGGCCATATGGAGGATTAACAGTAGCAGCTCTGACTCTGCAGTATCAGCACCTGTGTCTCTTTATGGACACCATAAAGAATTCTGTCATTAAACCTCAGAGTAGAAAATGTCTGATCCTTGTTAGCAAAACAATCACAGAAAACAGCCTGAGGTTCATGAGGAAAGTCGTAATTTGACAAAGTTAACAAGATCTTTAAAGTTTTTCTGCGAAGAGAAAAAACAGGTTTTAGTTCATAGGTCATCAGGAAACTATATTTTCAGACGTCGCCCCCTACAGGAGACAAATTCACAGACAATGCACTAAACTTCTAAAAAACTTGAACACACAGCCATGACCTGGTTTAAAACTCTGGGAGGGTTTTACAAACTATGAGTGACAATAATTTGATCTCTGTGTCCAACTCACAGCCGGAGTGTTTAGCAGTGAGCCACTGCAGCACAGATCTTGATCGTCTATGTTTTAACCTCTAAGCGAGGGAGGTGCTTCATAAACTAAATTGTAATAGAGTACACGGATAAATGTGGATGTGTGGAACACAAATGTCAATGACAATTTTGGCGCTTTGAGCACCAGAAGCCGAGTGCTGTCTAGTTCCATTATCTTGGAGAGAATGCAGACATTTCTACGGCCGATATCTCCAACCCTTGGCAACGTACACCAAAACTATCTTGATTGATAAACAGCACAACAGGTAACAGGAAAATATGTATTTTTCATTTCAGGGTGAACTGTCCCTTTACGTGTTGGAGCACCTGACATCTTCATCTTTAACTTCATATATGATTGTGGCTAAAAGTTCAGTGTGTATTTTAACAAACTGAAAAACTCATTGGCATCCTTAAAAAAAGGAAACAGCACGTTGGCTGCATGTTGTGCACCTGGCTCAGGTATACATGTGTTCCAGCCTGATGTGTAACTGTACGTACCCTGGGCATAGTGAGGACCAGGTGTCCCGTGGTTTGGGACCTCTGAGCTGTCGAGCTGTCGGGCTTCACTTCAGCAGGCAGAACCATCTGAAATATCTGCAGAGTAAATTATTCACAACTTTAATTAGCAAGATTAATGCGCTGATCTGGCACTGCCGCTGTCCCAGTGTGTCAAATGACTTTAATCATTACTGGGCCTTTTTATAGGTACACTTTCCAGAAAAGACGTGGGAGAGTGACCAGAATAGCTCCGACCGAGAACAGCAGCAATGAATCACCGCAGCGAAATCCTGTGGAAACCAAAATGATCCACGTGGGAGGAATAATGGGCGTAAAATTAGACTTTTTCATTTTTCAATCTACTTTTATTTGATTCTGAGAGGGACTTTAGGGGAGACCGTTCAAACAGCAGGCAGAGAAGAAAGAAAACTCCGTCCTGTTAACTCCTCTGCAAGCCCTGCTGCTGTCAGATGTGGCGAACTTGATATACACAGCCACAGATGAGTCCGACAGCCAATTCCCCCTGCTGCTCTAAATGAGTTGATATTTAGAAGGAATTTTAAAGGCCTGAGTTGATGTATCACTGTGTAAATCACACCACCCGTCCAATCAGGCTGACCCCTGGCATAAAACAACCATCCATAAATACGCTAACAGCTTGAAGAGGAGCCATGACATTCAAGAACTCCGAACCTGCAGGGCTCTGTGTTTATGATTTGTTTGCTCGAGGGAGGAAACAGGAACAGAAACAAACAAAAAAAAAGATTACACCTCTTGGATTTATGTGTGGCCAAACAGCTGTTTAATCAGGCTCGAAGGTCGCTGTGGTTTGTTCGTGGGAGATTAAAATTTCCTTGGTGTTGCTGAGGAGAGTATGGTGAACTCAGCTGGTTAAACAACACGTCAAGCAATAACCATGCGTACACCATTTCCCACACATTGAAGAAGAATGCGCTGTGAACAAGTGCAAACATCAGACTTCAGACCAGCGTTTATGAGAGCCACACAACGATGGCATCTCTACCCCCTAAATATACACGTTACAATGGGGTCTGATCACCAAAGAACTTCTTAGTATTCATCTTACGCTATTGTTCACCCTAAAAAATAAGTCTCTCCTGATTTTACCGGCATCTAACCGAGACCAACGTCAAAATGTGTAGCCACACCTGGTTAGTACAGCGGACTCTGCATTTCATTGGAGCTCGGCTTTTAATTGAAGATTTTATGGTAGCCAAAATCCTGAATGTTTTGGTGGCATCTCAGCACGCTGAACTGCTGACTCTGTCAAATACACCATGCTCAACTTCACCAGACCCCCCGGTGCAAAAAGGATCGAATGCAGGTATCGTTTGACTCCATACCTTAAAGGTATCGAGTACCGAAACCATGCCATACTGAAAGGGCTGTCTGACAGCAGGGTTAAGAGGTGAAAATATTCTCCATATAGCATACACTTAAACCAATATAGATCATTTTAGGCGGCCAAAATATGTCCTGCTGCTGCCCTGTCCACAGCAGTGCATTGCTTAGTTTCTGTGGTGGCACTCCAGCCTGCTTCTCCAAACTGGATTTGACATGAACTGTAATAAACTGGAGCTTCTGTGAAACAACATGTGCCTCATCCATTTCAAATCAACATTAGTTTTTTTGAGGTCACTTTGGTGAAAGTAACGCCACACAGAGAGTAATACTGTAAAGTAACTGATTACTTTCAAATGAAGTGTGATGAATGAATGAACCTATGTGGCGAACAGAACGTGATTGCATATTTCTGTCTTAGTTTTAGTCGTGAATCTACAGTCTTCTGCATCTGGCCCCCAGAGGTAACCGGTATTTACGATGACATGCAGAACTGAGCCTCCCTTCACAATAAGCCACAGTCAGACTTCAGCAGATCTCATGCAGAGCGAGAAATGAACACCTGACACCAGATAAATACTCAGCTTCTGTTGACACTGAATCTCCCACTTCTGGCAGGTAACTTAGGTTGTATTTTATTTAATCGAACATCAACACTTCGGATGATCAATTTTGTATTTACCAGAGAAAGAGCATGGCAGTCTTTTCCCGGACAGCTGACATTTTGCGGAAAAAAACACAAGTCTGAAGTTCACTGCCGGGAAATGACTTTGCAGCAGGTGTAATAAACTCTCTCCATAAACGTATCAGAATGTCAGAGTCAGAAACACGTGTGATGATTCAGCAGCTTCTGACAGCCTTTTATTTGCTCTAAATCTGAGTCCTCATCCATCACACTTCTCTCTGCCCCCGACTCAGCAGCAAGCATCATCTTCATGAATTCACAGCAGCCTGTAATCAATGACTCACTCCGCACTGTTGACAAATTAGTATAGTAGGAAGCAGAGTGTGAAAACATGAAGATAAAAGAGGAACACTGAGATTTTAGACGAATAAAAGGAGCAGCTAAAGGACTTCCAGCCAAAAGTATTGCTTTTGTTTTATCACCTCTTGAATTATTCAGCACTGTGAAGTTGTTACGACTGAGCTGAAAGCTACTTTTGGAGCCAGCACGACCCCTTATATTATCAACGGACAAATATAAGTGGAGGTGAACAGATGTAAATTTACCTGGGGCAGCACAAGAGATCGAGCTCAAACGAGCAACCTGCAATCCTCACCACTAGATGGCACTACATTTGCCTAAATCAAACACACTGAACCTTTAAGTGAGAACATGTTCAACCCACTTGTGCACATCTTCAGCTCGCTCCGAGCACCACAAGTGACGTCTAGTTCCATTATCCTGATAAACAGCACTACAGGTAAGAGAAAAAAATGCGTATTTTTGTATTTTGGAGTTGACTGTCCCTTTAATATCTGTGCTGGTGTCGGCGAGGGCTTTGGTTTGAATCCCTTAACTGGCTGGATTCCTTGCCAACTAATGTCGCAGTGCCCTTGAGCAAAGACCTTCACTGGCTGACAGCAGCAGTCTGTGGTTAAACTGGCCACCTTCCAGTATGACTGTGTGGGGAATGAAACTGAGCCTGCAGCTCTGAGGACTTTTCCTGAAGAAACACAGATTGAATACAAATATTCCAGAAAGATTTTCTGTCAGCAAATTGAATTATGGTGCAAAGGAGCACTGCTTTATCTTTGTTTTGTTTTGTTTTCTTTGTTTTTTAAAGACTTTAAGGTAAATTCTTAGACACTGTGGAGGCCTGCCTCAGAAATGAGTCAGCAACATTCTGACCTATAAACTTTAAGAAGTGAGTCGAAATCTCTGCTGCTGCCCTTTAGGATGTTAAAAAAAAACCTGAGTTAATGCATTTGCTGGAAAGAGTGTGCAGACAAAACAGTGCTGGGGAAAAACTTAAAATGAAGTGTTGCTAATCCTAAAGGTTACAAACTAATCTTAAAATCCCCACAGCTTACCTTTCCTTTGACGGTGACTCTGGCGTATGTTGGCTGAACATCTACGTCGATCAGAGAGGTGTCCATGTGTCTGTGAGAGGGGTGGAGGTAGAGGTCCAGGTCAGTTTGTATACAGAGACACAGGTGTAGTGGTGTCTGTAGTCTACATGGATCAGCTTGAGCCATGAAGCTGAGCTGTAGAGCAGCAGTCTGATTGAACCGGGTCTCTAAATGTTTCAAACTACCAACATGATAGTTGTTAAGTTTCCAATTTGAACTTGCAGAGTTCTTACAATCATTTACATCAGTTGGATTGGATGTGACTGCAGCTCTACATCAATCAAGTCAATTGGTGTGCTGCTGACACATAAAATTAACGTGACGCTGGTTCTCAGGAGCTTCCTCTGTGCAAACAACAAACACACGAGAAGGAAACAACCACAGACACAAAGCTAAACACAAAGAATAAAGAAATAAACCACAAATGGAGCCACTCTGTAAACAAGTGGGTAACTTTGACACAGCTGAATGAACCAGAGAATTTGTGGGCCTCTATCTCTGCAGCGTCTTAAACTTCAGTCTCTCCAAATAAACTTGTCTTACAAGAGCACAAATATGGGTAGATACAAATAAAATATCATTTCTACTATATTGATAAATTAAGCTGTTGAGAGTTTGAGCTCATTCTTTCATACCTGTACACTTCCAAGTTTAAGACAATGGTGTTATTTTCTTCATCCTCAGTTAGAGAGAAGCCAAGCCTATAAAAGGACACAGAGAGGAAAAATATAAAACTGGTCCAGCTGCAGAGCTACAAACATTTTTATTTAAATCTTTACAGGACTACTGAAACCCTAAAATGATTATTTGTGTGTCAATTACTCACTCTGTGTCGGGCTGAATTCAGGTAAAAAACGTATTCAGGAAGAAAACCTGTTTTTTTCTTAAAGCATGAACGCATTCAACAACAGCAAAACTATACCAAAACATGCGTTTACAAACTCTCACACAACTCGTGCAGTATAATCAAAGTCTCACTTATCCAATGGTATGCTTGGTACTTCACAAAACACATGCATTTTCTCTAAAGCCCAGTTCAGACCACAGATTCGCAACAAGACTAGACTCAACAACTCTCTGTGCTTCTGATCTGTAACGCTGACAGGAAGTGACCACCATGAGACGGCGTATCATCTCTAGTCAACGACTCTCTGTGCTTCTGATCTGTAACGTTGACAGGAAGTGACCACCACGAGACGGCGTATCATCTCTAGTCAACGACTCTCTGTGCTTCTGATCTGTAGCGTTGACAGGAAGCGACCACCACGAGACGGCGTATCATCTCTAGTCAACGACTCTCTGTGCTTCTGATCTGTAGCGTCGACAGGAAGCGACCACCACGAGACGGCGTATCATCTCTAGTCAACAACTCTCTGTGCTTCTGATCTGTAACGTCGACAGGAAGTGACCACCACGAGACGGCGTATCATTTCTAGTCAACGACTCTCTGTGCTTCTGATCTGTAACGTTGACAGGAAGTGACCGCCACGAGACGGCGTATCATCTCTAGTCAACAACTCTCTGTGCTTCTGATCTGTAACGTTGACAGGAAGTGACCACCATGAGACGGCGTATCATCTCTAGTCAACAACTCTCAATTCTGCTTTTTAAGAACCTGATGTAAACTTTTATTGTGACCTTTCCTAAGAACAAATTTAAGAAAAAACAAAGGAAGATATTGGTGAATGATGCCCACTGTGTTTCAGCAGTATCAATCTGGAGAACATGACTTTACAAACCATTCATGTTACATATTAACAGCACAGACGTTTTGATTGTTGTCGCCCAGGCTGCAGTGAACCTTACTGTCCTGTCTCCCTGCTGATGTAAAGTGATATATCATAGAAAGGATACATTCCTGACCTGACTATGTCCTCAGCTCAGATTACAAATGAAATCAGTTGTGTTTTTAAGGCCTCGACCCCCGTGGCCTTGCTCCGGATATAAACCTCTGGCTAATGGAGGGAGACCGGGGTGGCCCACAGCTATCAGGTTGCCCCCCAGCACGCTGCTGTAGAGCTCCGATGGCAGGCGAGCCAATCCAGTGCCAGAGATCAAGAAACGAAGGCTGCTAATAAAGCAATCATGCGGCACCTGGTTGCTTTTTCCCCGCCTCGCTGTCTGAGCAGTTTGACCAGGCGCAGGAGGAGGTAATCATGGGTTTGAAAGAAAACACATTACGGTTATGAAGAACTGTGAAGGGAAAGTATGTGAGAGTGGAGCTGTGTTTTTATGTAATGTCTTTGCTGAAACAAAATTGAAGCAGTTGATTGGATGTGTTTTGTTCTGGCTGAACAGAATGAGAACCAATTATGTTGCTTTCTGCTGCGTCGGCTGCTGTAGCTGAGTGGACTGGTCGATTTCCTTCACAGTCAATCACAGGTGGTAGAACTGTGCCACTGCAAAATAACTACGCTACTGAGATGAGGTGTTACCAGTGGGGGAGGAAGTATCCTTTATGTAAGTTAAAGTACAAATACATCACTAGAAAAACACTTACAGTAAAAGCCCTGCACTGAAAATGTTCCTTTAGTGAAAGTATGTCAGTATAATCAGGAAAATATAGTTAGAATATTAAAAGTATATAATGGAATGTAACAAAAGTGAAGAAAGAAAGAAGAAAATGTTTCTGCAGAACACATACATTACATTTGTAAGTTTCATACGTAGCATTTTAATGTTTCTAAAGTGACGTCGTTCTTATCACAAGGAAGAAAGACCTGCCATGTATTGCAATGACCTGTCCTGACATTTCCAGCAGTGGTTGTGGTGACAATATTACTTATTTTGGACCAAAACTTGATCATTTCCCAAACACAACAACATTTTTGTGCCTCACCAACGTAGTTTCAACTTATTCACTACTTAACTTACAAATATAACGTATCTGAGGTTTGCAGAAACGTACAATACCAACATTTAGTCTGGCAATAAGGTTACAAACATAAGGTTGGAAAAAAGAAATGTTCCTTTAATTACTTACAAAACCTGCGTTATCACAGGTTTCAGTCTGTTGATAGAAAATGTTTACTTTGGCTCGTTGACGTTCATGACTCGTCCATCAGCAGTGATCAGCGTCCTCGGGGCCTTCGGCTTCTTCTCTTTCTCCCTGCAGGAAAACAGCAAAGCATGAGTAGACTGTAGTCTGCGTGTGCGTGTGCGTGTCTGTGTGTGTGAAAAATGGGTGGACCGACAGACGACAATAGCCGAGTGATGAGGTCCTTGAGGTGAAGGAGAGAGCCACTTCTTCTCTAAGAGCGTCCATAAAAAGAGAAGCAGCAGATAATGTGCAGAGGTTTTACTGTAGGACACACAGTTTTACACACACATAAAGCAACACACACTATGGTTCCACTGGTTTACGGTTTGAAACATTTTAAACGGGTCACAGAAAAACAAGGATAATGGAGAGCAAATTTGGACCTAATTCGTTTGATGAAATGCTCCACACGATGTTAAATAATGTCGCCTCTGTGCCCATTTATCTCTAATGACTCACACCACACACAAACTCATGTTCTCCTGTCCGAGGAGAGCGTGAGTGTGGTGATTCATCAGGCTTCCAAAATTTAACCAAGGTTAATTCTGGCGTGTTGTTTTCTGAAAATATCTCTGCATGTCCAGCAGAAATAAGGTCCCCATTTGTAACCCAGCTCCACTCTGTATCGGGGGAAAATCATTAGTGTCACTAACACACAGCTCAATCTGGATTAGAAAGAAAGATGATGTCCCCGTACTTCTAAAAACTGATCGGTGGAATGTTTGTTGCAAACATCAGTCAAAGAGCACAACATCACACCTGTTTGAATCACTGAAAAGTCTGAGATATGGACTCAGTCATGTATTGGCAGAGAGAACTGATGCTGAATGCATGATTTATGCTTGGCGCATTCGTGAGGGTCATGAGTGTTCACATGTCAAGTGACATCACACCATCAGCAAGCCCCTTTGCGGTATCCTGGGTTTGCATCTGACCGTGCACATCCAACATTTTCTAACTACATGGATGTGGATGAGCAGAGAACTTGGGAAAACCATGCTGTAGATGTGAGTTTTCGGTACACTGCCCCCTACAGTTTGGGAGGATATTGGCTGGTTGCACCGAGGAACCAGCATCGAGCGTAAGGTCCCAATCACACAGAAAGCTTTTGTATGTTGCAAAACACAAGGCGCACCGCACTGCCTTTTTTGTTTTTAACTGAATGCCACTAGTAACTAAATGCTTGCTGCACCATTATATTGTTGCCAGGCAACCATTCCATCAACTCCTTACCTCAACTTTCCTGTGTAATTAATCTACGCTTTATTTTCATCTATTTATTTCACAGTAGTGAGTAGCTCGTAACTGAAATGGACAGGCAGAGGGTACTGGCTGTGGCTCTGGTTGAGGGGAGAGGCAAATAGTTTGTTGGGCACAGGGAAACAGAGGGTCCATGAGACCCTAAAAAAAAAAAAACGGTTTCTCCTCCATTGTACCAACTGTAAACTTGTTGTTGTGACCACCACAGAAGGCCCGCCTATCAAATCAACTGATTGGACAACTTGAAAAAAGGGTGGAATGACGATGTGGGGCACTTTTCTGCTTAAAGTTGAAGTTTTTTTCTACTCAAGGAATTTATAGCGCTCCAGCAAAAACAGCAGCACAGAAACACAAGGTGCGTAGCAACGCAAAGACACCAAGCAAAAAGCTTCATTCTCATTAAAAACAATTATGAAAAGCCGCCTGCAGCTGCTAGAACTGTGCAATCGGGACCTAAAAGATCCAAAAGTTCCCTCCTCATGATTCTACTACACGCTAATGCCCATGCAGAAATCATACCTGAGGCTTAAACCAGTGGCTCCAAACCTTATGACCAACTGTAAATGAAGCAAAGTCTTCAGTGCAACACCTGCCATGTCACATGTTGTCATCCACTGAACATACCAAGCAGAAAAAGTAGCCTGTATGTGTTAATTTAGGAAGTTAATGCCATAAAATTGCTGCTATTCTGGATGTTGACAGGCATCTATGATATTTTTTAATCATTTGCTGACCCCTCAGATTGATCTTGGGGCCCCTTGGGGGGTTGAAGTCCCCACTTCAGAACCTCTCGGTCTGGACTAAAAAAATCAAGCCACCACGAGGCCCAATCCCAATCCCCCCCCTTGTCCACTACCCCTTGGCCCTCGAAATTAAGCAACGAGGGGTAGGGGTTGAAATCCTTTCCTAGGAAGTGGGACACCACTCGATACGTCATCGCGTCGGTTACGTTCACGCATTCGTAACTATTTTAAACAGGAAGCTGCGAGCCATCTACATTTCCAACCGGCATCTACAATGGAGTCTCCAGTTGAGTTCATCCTACCGATTGTGTTTGCCACATTCTGGCCCTAAAAGTGCCACTAACTACAGTTCCCCTTATGGCCACTTGAGGCTGTCACTCGCCACAAACCCTCGTGTTAAAGTACCAAACGTTACAGTAGAAATAAATTTGTCTACAGCCTGGTACAAAAAATGGTTTTGGTCCCTATGGGTGATTTCTCTGTTCATGACAACTGTGCAGGGGGTGAGCATACTGACTGACTGATTGTTGTTGGTTCCACTATGCTGATCTGCATGATGTTAATGTGAGAGGCACTTGGTTAAGTAGGTTTATAAAATCAATAAATCAGTTAGAAAAGATAAATAGTTGTTACACATCATTTTGAGGTTTTACAACTTGACAAAGCAACACCAGAAAGAAATGACTCATAAAATCCTCCCTCCCATCTCTTAGTATTTTAAAGACTTCTGAAAGATTGATTTAAGACTTTTTAATACCAATTACAGCCTTATTGTTACATTAATGAATTCAATGCCTTTTAAGACTTTAAGGATCTGCGGGAACCCTGCTGCTCTCATTGGTCAGTGTTTCCGGGTCATCCGTATCTCAACATCCCTGCACCATCATTGCAGCCGTCCTAAACACAAGTGGACATGTTCCAGCAGGAATGTGATCCGAATTCAGAGAGAAATTAACAACATCAGCAATCAAGATTACATGTTTCTCTGACGTTAGCAAGCTTTATGTATGTAGCAGTGCAGGTTACGTAATGTAAGCACTTGCAGTAGCGTGCCTGAAACCTGTCACGAGCTGACGTCAGCTTGTAGCCAAAGTAAAAAACGGTGGAAACGACAGTATTCACAACAGTCTGAACCCTGAGGTTTTTGCTCACAGAGATTACTTGTGAGCATTTATTTGAAACTTTGGCCACGTTTAACAAGAACATCCAACACTGTAACGTTGTCTATAAGACAGAAAAAAGGTCCCCTTTAAACTGAAGCCACTCAGAGCCTTTACCTTCAGACCACCAGCTCTAAGACAAATGGGCCACTGTATTCTCACCACCATCTGCTGAACAACCCGTCCCTCCATTACCCACATGAAGCAGGCCGTGACAGCAGCACAGGCAGGGAAACACTCATTTCACGTGCATCTATTAAGCTCACTCAGCAGCACATGAATGAGTCGGCGGTCAAGGCAGGATGGTGTTTAGCGCTCTGCAGAGGGTCGGCCATCATGACCTCTCTGCGGTCGTGCATCAGTAGCAGAAGGAGGAGGAGGAGGAGGAGGAGGAGGAGGAGGAGAAGTGTGACAGCGTGTTCAAAGAGCCTTCAATCTGCTGAACTCAAGGATGTTTATTAGAGCGGAGGGCTGCAGAGAGACCTGTAATGAGTTTAAGTGGTGCTGTGGAGCCGAGCGGTCAGACGAGGCACAAACACTTCCTGGGTTAACAGGTCCATTACCACTGTGGTCATTCATGTTAGTCACACAGACAGTCAGACAGCGAGGAGGAAGCAAGACGCTCAGGTAGTCTTCCTCACATTCTAATCATGCAAGAGGTGAAACAGGACGTGTGTTTGTCTCGAACCAGTACAGATAAGACACACAGTTCAATGCGACCTGTGAACCAAAGATTTTGTTTTCATCACTGTCCATGAGCCAAAGTTTGAGTGCTGTCATTTTCACACTAAGAATTACATCAAAGCGCAAAGCCCTCACTTAAGCTTTATATTAGGGCTGTCAAAATAATGCATTAATTTGTATTATTAATGACAGAAAAATAATACGTCAAAAAAAATTGACGCTGATTACTCTAGGCCACAATGGCTTGTTCACATGATGGAGGCAGACAAGATGACGCTGCTTGGCCTCGTGAATGGTACATTTACATTTAAATAACACCCAGATGAAGTGTTGGTAGGAGCATCCTCTGCCATTTCTGCAGTAAGGAATTTCGTACCATTGGAGAACTTAAAGCCTGAAATATCACCTCAACATAAAGCATTTAGCAACGAACCCAGGTGTTCCCAGCTGTTGTTTCTGTTTGTGAAATACACGTGAAGACTGTCAGCCATAGTGTGTATGTGTGTGTGTATGTTTGTGGGGATAAGTTGGGGTGAGACAGAGGGCAAGTATCCACTTCCAAGTATCAAACCAGAGGGATCATCCCCATCACTGTGCCTCCCAGTTCAAAGAGCAGCTTTTCCCTCCATCTCATCCTCAGCCATATACTGCTGACTTGTCAAGGTCACAGTGGCTCTCTCTCTCTATAACACCCTGTTCTGTAATTTCTTTTCTTTCTTTTTTTTTAAAGGGGGTGTGACAGGGCATCTGAGCCTCGGAGACATCAGTGGTGACAGCTTCACTGCTGGTTTGAGTGGAGTCTAGAGCTGAGGACGATCCGTTCAGACAGCTTTCAGTTAGCCATGTACGACTCTGTCTGCGGAGAAGTCTTAATCCACAACTACACAGCTATGATCACTGAGCAGAGAACTTTCAGGTTGCAGAGAATAACTTATGTGAAGCCTCTGTTCTGTGGTGAATTACAGTGATATACAGGACATCGCCAAAGTCAGGCACATTTGAGCTGCGTTCAGACCGACCTCGGACAAAGCTCACATGGCTCTGGTGAAGTGGAGTCTGACCTCAGCTTAGACTGCAACACAACGTGATGTCATCTGGCAAGAATCTCACATATGAAACATTTAACACAAATACAAATTATATTTAATGTTCAAACTTCTGATTTTGATGCCTGCAACATGTTATAATAAAGTTGGGACAGGGGCACGTTTAACACTGAGTTATATCACCTCTTCTTTGACCAACACTCACTAAGTGTTTGGGAACTGAGGACACTAACTGTTGTAGTTTTTCTTGCTTGATATACGACTTCAGTGTCTCAACAGTCTGGTACCTGTACTCTGTCACTCCGAAGCCACGCTGTTAGAACACGTGCACAATGTGTCTCACTGGGTGCAGTTACATGACGGCTTCTCATTCAGAGTGAAATAAATCTGAATGAAATCATTCGGAATTAAAGTCTTTCCAGGTAGTTTACATGGGAAATATTCATTCTGAATGAGGGTTTACACAGAGATCAGTTTAATTGCCTGTATTCAGGTCCGCACAAGGTTTGGGGCAGGGAAGGTTTCTGATTGGATAGGGGGCGGGGCGGATGTTACGTGTTTACGTTTACTGGAAGAAAACACTGTAGTCCTCGCTCCGGATAACAAGATGCTTGATGACACCATCCTTAGTGCCTTTTTCAGGCTTGTTTTGCTGATTTTCTTGAGGCAGCAGTACGACAACAACCTTGTTCTGCTAATGCTTCGTCTGTTGAGGAGGAGAAGGGAGGTAGAAGGTCGAAGAAGGGAGATAAAAGACCGTGCTGTGGAGAATGGAAACCGGTGAATGCAACGAGTCCGACTGCTCTATCTCAGCCCGTTGCTATGCGCGCTATATACGTCATCGCGTGCTATGTACGTCATCGCGCGCTATGTACATCATCGCGCGCTATGCACATCATCGCGCACTATATACGTCATCGAGCGCGCTATGTACATCATCGCGCACTATATACGTCATCGAGCGCGCTATGTACGTCATCGCGGCAGAAGGGCAAGGAAACGAGCATGTGCAGAAAGACTGAAATGAACTTAAAGAGGAATGAGTGTATACATGTGCGAGAAATTCTGTCATTAGAAACAGAAAATTCCAGCCCCTTACATCGGATTGAATTTTCAATCGCATTGGCCATTTTCATTCTGAATTAGGTGTTTACAAGATCACTTTTAATAGGAATGAACTTTCATTCCGAATGAAAAGGGAATTAAACTGCCCATGTAAACGCACTCAGTGTCTTGCTGGAATAAGCAGGGACGTCCCTGAAAAAGGCATCATCTGGAAGTATGTTACTGGAGCATATGTTGCTCCAAAACCTGTATGTACCTTTCAGCATTCATGGTGCCTTCACACATCTGAAGTTACCCACGATGCCATGGGCACTAACACACCTCTACACCATCACAGATGCTGGCTTTGAACTTTGACCTGGTAACAATCTGGATGGTCCTTTTCCTCTTAAGCCCAGAGGACACGACATCCATGACGGACTGGTCAGACCACTTTGTGTCAGTCCATCTCAGATGAGCTCGGACTCAGAGGTTGATTTCTGGCTTTAACTTTGCATGATAGAGCCTAAGCTGTCATTTGTAGATGCAGCAATGTGTTTACTGACAATGGTTTTCCATAATGTTCCTGAGCTGATGTAGTAATATCCTTTAAACAGTTGGTTTTTAATGCAGTGCTATCTGAGGGGTCAAAGGTCATGGACATTCAGTGATGGTTTTCAGTTTTGCCCCTTACTCAACTGTGCATTGAGAAAGGTTGTTCTCAAACTGTTGGACGTTTTACCCACACAGTTTTTCACACAGTGATCATCCTTGCTTGTGAACAAATAGGGCGCCCTGAATGAGATCTGCCAATTGGTTGCATAGCAAGGAGTCATGTGATCAATCAGCTGACCCATCAGTTGATTGGACTGTTTGAGATCAGCTGATGGAGCTGGGATGTGAGCTGAGTTTCACATTGTGTCCTGCCTGAATTAAAGCTCTGCACAGTATAATCGACAATCAGTGGAATAAGCATTGTTCTGTGTCATTAATCATGTTTAAAGTGTCGCTTTAAAACGTGTCTACCTCAACATCTCCGTTTAAACATTCAACAACATACCACATGTTATCTGTCTTCATGCAAACCTCCACCCATCCATGCACATCCATTAACTGCACCCGTTTATCAGCCTGCCATTTTCCACGACCTCAAAGCTCCTGCTGTGTTTTCAGGTTCAGCTGTGCAGACTGCAGGTTGGATCTGCTGCTCGTCTGGTGTCACCCTTCCTCTCAGAGGAACAGAGCAGCCATTAAACACAGAGGCGTCTCCTGGCTGACCTTATCAACAGAATCCAGCTCAGGAGCAGGAAATTCATCTTTCCTGACAATCCACTGACTGCACGACTGCATGCATCAAGTCAGTGCGCTCTGACAGCCGCGTGCAGGGAGACGATAAAAAAGGCAACACCATATCACCCTGATTTTATGCTTGGACAGCGCACAGGCCTGGGATGTTTTTGTAATATGGATTAGGAAGCGGACTGTCACCGGTTGGCTTCTTAACCATCACACTGGGTATCTTATTCAGGGGTATTTTACCTGACTTCATATCAATAGAAAGGGTTTATTGAGCTCCTTGGTGAGTTTTTTTTTCTGCCATTTCATTTCCAGAAGGGACTCTGGATGAATAAAATATTCTTTAAAAGTATTTTCCGTGCACATTAACGGAAAGATTCCTTGTAATTGTGGACTCGTGGGAAAATTGCAAATTTAAAAGATCCACTACTTTCAACTCACATGATAAATGAAGTGTTGCACAGGACGCATTCCTTTAAAGAGCGAAGGGAAAGACCTCTAGAAGCAGAAGAGGGACCAATCTGCTAATCTGAGAAAAACAATACAACACAACCAGGAAACAAACACTGAGATACCTTCAGGCTACTGGAAAGACTTCCCTGTGGGAAGGAGATGAAGCAGCGCTAAGAGCTCTAACACAGCACAGTGCATCTACAGTATTCTCAGATATTCACGACTCTGTGGCTCGAGGTGTTATAGAAACTAAATGCTGTGAGTCAGTGCTGTGTGTCTGCAGGTCAGCGGGATCAGTGGAAACACTAAGCTTTTCCTAGGATAGAAAAATGAAAAACAGACCTGTCACACCTCGCTTTACAAAGATTACTGAGATTATTATAGTGTGAGTTCAGTATTTTTCAAAACTTTTGCCCCATTTTCCAATGTACTTATGTCTAAGTGATTAATGGGAACAACAACTTTTAAAACTGGTCCAGCACAGAGAGGGAGCACTGCAGCCGACAGCTGTGAAACAGGCTGTAATGTAACCACTCAGGGCATCTTCGCACCATCACTGTACTTTCACTAAAGGTGTGTACTTGCTACCGACAGACTCTAGCCCTTTTAAGACAGATTTTAGACAAATTTGCAAGAAAGCCCAATCAGTCTTTCTTCAGCATTGGCAGTATAAAAACAAAATCGGGGAGTGCAGCAAAATGCCGCCTACCTACTTTTGTTTAATACAGAATAGGCCCATTTCCACCGCAGGAACTACGGGGTAATTTTACAGGGCCGGGGCCGGGGCCAGGGCCGTTGGTGCGTGTCTCCACTGCAGGAACCACCCCCGAAGGACAGAGTTCGGGAACTTTTACGGGGGCTAAACAAGTCCCTGCCTCGGGGTAGGTACTCAAAATGGCCCCGAAAAACTCCTGGCTGGGGCTTGGGGATTACTTGGTGCTGACTGGATATACTCAAGGAGGGATGTGACGACAACAGAAAGCAACAAAATAGCCGGCATTTTTAAAACTCAGCAAACGAGGGTTAGCTCGTTCATATAGCTTCCGCCTCCGTGTAAAAAAAAAAACTCACTAAATGGCCTGTGAAAAAAATATCTTTTCCAGCGGATATCTTAGTTACAACATGATTGAGCTAGCAAAGCAGTTTTGTGTTGCTATGTGTGGTATTTATTCAGTTATGGGAAATCACGATGTCTAGAAAGCATCAGCTGACAGCGACAGCTAACAGCAGCAGCAAAGCTAACATCAGGACGTCATCTGTTAAAAGCCTCCCGTTGTCGGATACGACATGAAACTACTCCAGTTAGCTCAATAATGTTGTAACTAAGACATCCGCAGGAAAAAAAAAATTTTTCACGTGCCATTTAGTGAGTTATTACAGACACTGCTATTGGCTAACAGTGTCCCTATGCCACTACGTCGCACCGGTCAAAATGGTCGCGCAACGATTACATCACATCCAGAGCCCGGTAACTTTACAGGAACCTTCCTCCTACTCCGCTCTCTCAGTGGAGACACGGCGGTTGAGAGGGCCGAGCGAGAAGACGTTCCTGCAGTAGTTCCTGTCCCCCAAATAGTACCAGGAACTTTTTCGGTGGAAACGGGCCTAAAGTGCCTTTTTCGGGGCAATGGGGGGCATGAGCAAGTAACAAAACGTGTAGCTCAGCGTGTGACGTAAACAGTGACGTGGGAGGGAAGCCGCGGCTGGTCAGTCCTTCGGCGATTCTCTCATAAGTCGGCCCGTCCTTCACCGTCCCCGTCATCTGACGGTTAATGGCCTCTTCGTTTGCGAGGACAAGGAGGGCGCGCAATTCCTTGTCTCCCCAGTTACTCATCTTTACAGTGTCTGTCAGGTTTGTGTTTCCCTCTTGCTACTAGCTGCTCGCTAATTCCTGCTATCAGCTGTTTCCTGTTTATCCACCGCCAGTGGCTCGCACGTGCGGTGTCATCAACAGCTCCTCCCACAAGTCTTCAACAGTCCCTCCCGCTGCGGAAGGCCGCCTCGCTCTGTTTAAAATGAAAAGGTTCCGCCAATATGTCTACCCTACGAGGCGGAAAATTGGGCACCTCAGATCAACTCGCCAATCTGGCTCTGTGTGTCTAAACGCTCAGATTATGATTATGGTTAAGCAACAAGAATACTTTTCACCGGTTACACGTGTGGGTCTGCTGGTTAATTTTGCTACTCCTCAGTTTACTGCACTGTGCGCCACTGGATCTGGTAGGAGCTAGCTAGTGGGACCTCATTAAACAGTTACCCCTGGTAACGCCATCTTGTTGTAACAGCATTGCTGCAGAAACATTGGGCCCACCCATCCAGCCCTGATGAGTAACTGAGTAAAACCCTCTTAAGTATTGTTGATGAAAGCAGTCTCAGCACGACTATTGGTGCTAACATAGTTAACCATGCTAAAGGGGGTTTACTGCTCAAAAGTGAGCTGATTACTCACCAGAGCGACCTAGTGGGAGACCGGAGCGTGGTCACAATGTTTCGCAACAATGTACTCTGCCACCGGGATGGCATTACCAGCTGTGATCGTCAGATTAGCAGCGATGCTAGTTAGCTAATATTAGCTCCCACCCGGTCCGGGTGACGCACACTACAGAGTAGCCAAGGAGCCAGTGGAGACCACAGGGTGAACAGTGGACATGTTTCCACACATCACTGCTGGTCGACTGTCTGTCAGCAAAGCCAACAGAAAATAAAATAAAAGGCAAAACATTTACATCACAAAACACTGAAGTGTCCCCAGCTCTGCGCTTTGAAAAGCAGCACTATTTTTTTATGAAAAAATTTAAAATGCACACAGAGCAGGTGGATTAACAAGTAATTACTGAGGTACAAAAATGAGCTGAGCTGCAGGTGTTTACGGATTAAACTCTGTGTAGTGTTTCTTCTCTTGACCTGCAGCAGACGTGGACAGTGTGATGGTTAAATAATCAGACCCAGGAGGAGGGTGAGCCCCCTGTGAACTGGAGGCTGGATGTTGATACCAGCACGCTTCCACTGTCAGAGTGCCCTTGGACAAAGTTGAGCCGTGGAGCGACCCTGAAATCTTAGAGGAGCTGGGTGAGTGTTGGAGGCTTCCTGTATTAATTATTCTGGAGATGTATCACATGTCAGGTTTATTTGTATGGTCTTTAATCACGGTTACAGTACTGGCTTCACAACACCCACGTCATGGGCGCATAGGGGACAGCACTACAACGAGAATGATTCTCACAAACCTCAGATCAATGACAAACTGTAATTCAATAACAAGAACTGCAGACGAGAAAAAGTTATGGACGAAAAAAAGGAAACCATGACAGAGAGGACTCTCCCTCCGAGGAGACTGCAGTCAGGCAGAAAGAGTTAATAACTCAAAAAACTAAATTCCACAGACAGAAAACAAAATGGTGCATGTCACATCTAAATCCATTTTTGAAGTAGAGTTGGGTTCAGTTCCAGTTTAGTGGTCCAGTTAAAGTACGAGCTTAAATCAGTTTGATTTTATGCAAACCAGCTGGTTTATTGGAGGTTCCAAGAAACAGCTGGAAGAAGAACATAGATGCGGCCTTTGTCACTGACACCCCAAAGCTATGGAACACACTACCTGTAGATTTCAGGGAAGCTAGCTTGCTAAATATTTTTAAAAGAAAGCTAAAACGTATCTGGCCTTGAACTCACTCTGACTTTACTAATACAGATCTGAAACTCTTTCTTTTCTTGCTTTTACTTTCCATTTACGCTTCATGCTGCTGCAACTCTTTCAAAATCTTACTTGATTTATGATTAATCCACGTTTTAAACTGTTTTAAATGTCCTCTTATACTTATTATTATTATTACTATCATCAATATTATCATCTCATCTTATCTTATACTAAGGAAAGGAAAATGTACCAGTATTCAGTTTTATATTTGAGACTTTTTAATGCATACAAATGACCTGTACCCTGTGTAATTATCATCTTCTTGATCATTTTCATAAAGAAAAATCATATAAAAAAAAAAAATAGATTGTCACAAATTATGGGTATTTATTGCAATAAAAAATATGAAAATTAGATATTAAAATATTGCAAAAATTTGATTGTAAAAAATACCAGTTTAACCATTTATTACTCTTTTGTACTGGTTTTAGAGGAAGCCAATCTAAAGCCTCATCAGCATTTTTTAAAGGATTTGATATTTCCTCAGACACTTTTTATTTTGCTGGTTCAAAAAAATTAAACTGGAAATGTGTAATACCATAAACCATGTCAAAAAGGAGCTCCTTAAAGTGACAGAATCACAAAGGGTTGTTGTGTATCCATGTGTCAGGTGTAACTGCTGACTAATAATTTATACTTATTGTGTTGAGTGATGTCTCCAGGTCTGAAACCTCCCAGCTGCCAACTGATATCATTGTTCTGTTAGAGTCAGGCAGGAAGTGTGTGTCAGTGTGTTAGAGAGAAAAATGAAGCACAGTGAGATGAGGACGTGCAACACACACACACCCAATTAACACCCCTGCAAGAGGGTCACCTGAAGGGTGAGCACTAATTAGCAGCATGGCGGGAAAATTAATTAGGCTTTAACAAATACTTTGCCGACTCACTACCCAAAGACAGATATATGTATACGCCGCGCTGACTGTGCCAGCCCATTGCAGCTATACAGTAAGTCAGAGTATTATTATTATTATATATATATATATATATTAAAGAGTAAATAAGGGCCTGTAAACAAATGAAAGCAACAGGGGAGCTGTGATTGTCTCCTGGATAAAAAGCTCTGTAACGTTTGTATTTCTCAAGTAATTTATTAGTTTTTTTAATATTCTTAGGCTTATAATCGATGTGTAGTAGAAAAAAAAAACTTAGAGTTTTGAATGCTGAATGCACACTGGGGAGGGTGTGTTTGGCTTATGTGACCTGAATTAAATGGTGGAAAATAACTCCTGTTTTCGTTACCTTAGAATGAGCCGTTTATATCTACATAGGGAACAGCTCCTCGTCTATGGACAGCGCCACGTTGCACCGTCATGTTTCTGCTGTAGCCCAGAATGGACAAACCAAACAGTGGCTGTAGAGAGGGACACTGGGTCTCATTCACGAGAAGTGAGTAAATCTGTGTGTAGATTTGCACATAAAAGCCTACTCTACTAAAAACCTACTCTGGATTCAGGAACGCTGTGGGAAACTCAGATTTGATCGTAAACACGTGTGTATGATCATGAATGCCAATCCATCGTAAAGTGACAGCGCGCTCCCGGTAATCAGCAATTAGCATAAATCCCCGCCCATGAATATCCAATGACCACCATATAAGGAGGTGTAGGTGCATCCTGTCGACCTGTCAGTCATGGCGCAAAGAAAGAAAGAGAGAGAAAGAAAAAATAATTTTTCCGAAGTGGAGATCGAAATAATTTTGGGTGAAGTGGACTTAAGAAAAAACATTTTATTTTCTTCAGTTAGTAGTGGTGTGACAGGGACAGGCAAAGTGAAGGCCTGGAGGGAGGTAACAGATGCTGTTGATGTTGTCTCCGTGGTACAAAGAACCATGTCAGAGGTGAAGCGTGAATGGTTTGATATGAAACTGGAGGCAAAGAAACGCATAAGCACACACACAAAAAATACAGCGGTCACCAAACAAACAGAAGATTCATTTGTGGGGCTTTGAATGAAGTGGGAACGGGAAACCAGAGATGTTTTGTGCGTAATGAATAAACTCTAAATCAGTGATGGCTGTCAGAATGTAGAGCTATTTAACATTTATTTTAACAGATGATACGGATAACATATAGCCTACAGCAGTTTGTATGCATCGTCTTCAAATTATTTGAATCTTAATAGCCTAAAGCTCTGTTTTATACAACGTAAATTAAACATTTTTCAAATCAGATTTATTCATTCAAATGATCAAAAAGCCACAAAAAAACTCCAAAAAACGTCTTGTCTCAAATAATTCTTTCAGCTGGCGCGTGCTCCTTCATGGCTCCACCACCTGCTGCCCCTGCTGAACCCAGGCACCGAGGCCGAAGAGGCTGTGATCCAGCTGTCCCTACGGATATTTTTATTATCATCATTCAACATGTAGAAAGAACGTGTAATCTACTGAGTCGATTTACATAGATAATTCACAATCATGAACCTAATCTGGATCTTAAACCTGCTAATTGCCAACTAATCTAACTAAATGTGTTTAGTATTTTTTAATATTTTGTCATGTTTAGATTACGTGTTTCAAAGGCATCTGTGTATTGTGTACATAACAGAGCGCAATACGAGTTAAAATTGTAATTTCCAATAGTGACAAGCAATATTTATGTGCTTTACTAAATTTACACAAGCGCTACGAGTGGTCAGGAGCAGGAGTAGGTTTTGTTAGTAGCTACGAAAAGATCGGAGCTACTAAAATATTGATGAATGCGGACATGCACGTAAATTTCCGTCTGCGAACAGTTTACACACAAATTCCTTCTGCTCATGTTTCATGAATGAGACCCACTGTGTTTTTGCGTCGGCCACCGTAATTAAGAGCTGCTCCACAACATGCAGGGTTCAAAAAACACAGATTTTTTTTTAAACGTGAAACGATTATATTCAGTGTTTTTACTGGTTTAAATCAGTTTGTTTTGAGCCCAGTTCAGAACACAGATTTGTGATGAGATGAAACCATTTTAGTACACTGCAGAGAAGTCAGCAGCAGCTGGTTTTAGAACGTAAAGCACATCACATTTTTAACAGCTTATTAGCTTGAGCAAAATCTGTTGGCCAAGTTGCCTGTAGAAAGTGCGTTTGTTCTGACAACAGCCCTCCGTCCCCTCTGACCCCGTCTCATTTACATCCAGCTGCCGGCACGTATGTCGGTCTCCGTTCTCACTGTGTGTCAGTGTCTTAACGTTCCTTGGCAAACAGCCCGTCTGCAACGTCTCAAACAGCAGAGAAGAAACACTGAACTTTATTCAGTTTTTTCACCGGTTCAATCACCTGGTCCGTTTACTTTGGGGAGGAGGAGACCTCTGCGGATAACTTAGCTCCCGGTAAAACCTCCTGAACAATGAACACTGACAGTCTTCTAAATTTAGCTGAAATCCTCACAGCTAAGCGCTGTCACATCTGCACCTGAAAAACAGACCCAAAAGCTGCAGTAAATCTGTTCCAGAGACCGAACCAAAACTAGGTGCTAAAAGAGGCTGGAAGGTTCAGTAGAACTGCAGAGTAGGTGGGAACTCGCACTGCAGAACTACAAGAGTAATACAACTCAACATAAACATCCACATGAATTACAAAGAGAGAAACATCAAAGCCCTCTACTCACACAGTTAACCTCTTCTGTCCTGTCAGCTCAGACAAACTGCAGTCATATCACTCACCGGCGACTGCAGAAACAAACATGAACAAAATGCACACTTTCATATCTGTGAGTCAGTCACATCAGAGATGATGTTCTCTGACTTCCTCTGCCAGCCTGGTTTAAAGAGAATTAACATGACAACAACCTATCCAGTCTCACTGTGCCAACAGTCCACAACGTTAGAAACACAAACACGTCAGCAACAATTCTGCCCTGAAACACTTCTGCTGAAAATGCTCCATTTATGTCATTTCTGAGTGTGTTGAGGGCGCGAGGCAGCCGCGTAGTTTAACCTTTACAGTCACATGTCTCAGTCTCACGTACATCAACTGTACATTCATGTTGTTATGACAGAGGTCATGTCTACTTTCACCACCCGCAATATGCTTTTAAGCCAATACTGATAGATAATTGATAGTTTAAGTGGAAACAAGACAAATTAAGACAAGTTTTGTCTTAAGTTAACCAATCACAGTGCATCACCACAGAAAACAGAACACTTAAACAAACAGCAGTGTGATAAAACTACCTTAAATGACAGAAACCGTCTTTGTGGAAATTTTATTTGATGTGTACTTTTTTGTGTAGTTTTTCGTTTGGCTCATGTCCCATCCACTAACAAGGAGAGGACAGGCTTTATGATCTGTACTGCAGGGGGCAATCAGGATGTTTTGGCTTCACTTTTGGGGAGCTGTCATGTCGTATATCTTTACTGACAGTCTATGGTTTAGACTGGTTCCCTATAAGCCTTGCTTTCACTGTTTAATTCTGTCTGCCACAGGGTACGATTTCCTCTGAAGCTGAAGGCTCGATTTACTGGCTTGACACGGTGAGAATGTGCGTCAACCATTGTAAAACCAAAACAGGAAAAGGACAGCACTTTTGTATTCCCCGCCACTGTTCAGCAAGCTAAAATGACTGGTTTTGTCAATGGAGTCTGGTGGCTTTGACGAGAGCACAGATGTGGAACTGAGGCCATTAATGGCCGTCTGACAGAAAGGTAGAAATACTCTCAATATAGCGTGCAGCTGTGCACTTAGCCTAGTAAGATCATCCTGATAATGTCAGCAGTCTGTTTCGCTCTCTGTGTCAGTCTGGACTCGATGTCACCCCTTACACTTTAAAAAGAAATTAAAATCTAATCTGGGCCAATCAGAGACCTGCACCATAGTTTGAGGACTGCGTTGTAGTTGATGTATAATGCAGGCCGCAGCTTGCAGAGCAGTAATGGCAGCTCCTGAAGCAACAAGCGCTGACTCCAACATTAGCTGAGTAAACACAGCAATAAGTGAAATTATTGCGGAAATAGAGTCAATAACAACAAGAACAAGAGTATGAACTCACTGAGTTTCTCGGAGGAAAATATATTCCCGGTGTTTTGTTACGCTGATTGGCTGAAGGAGTTCGTGTGTCAAGGTGAGTGCTCCCGCCTACTGAAAGTGACTGGGGTGGCCCCGAGCCCAGACTGACACAAACAGCGAAAAAGAATGTTGAGTTCACGTCCTTACCAGGCTAACATATACTTTAACTGATAGATTCTTTTAGGTGGCGAGAATATGTTTTGTTGCTGACCCCTCCACAGCAGTACATTGTCCAGCTTCCATGTCGAACTCCAGCTACTTCTCCAAACTGGGAGTACGCTGACTGCCATCTCCTGTAGATAAATACACTGACGATGGATAAGTACCCATACAACCCCACTTCAAAAAATCTGAACTATCCCCTTAATCCCACCTACACAGTCTTTTTTCCAACTGAACAAACAGCCGTCAAAGAGCACATCAGCAGACTTACTGTATTTCAAAGTGAGATGCGGGTGGTGACTCAGAGATCTAGAACCTGACAGTTCACATGATAGAGCAGATTTGCTGAGATTCAAAGTGTTAAAACTCTTCATAAAAATCAATTGAAAACAAAACTTTAAATTGTTGCGTAATTAGTTGCATTGGTTTCTAAAAAGAAATAGTTCGACTCATATTTTAGGGGTTTTAAATCCAGAAGTTTCAGTTTAATTCAAAGTTAAATTCCACCTCTAGTCTTCTTCATCGGTCACTGACTGTCCAGTTATAACAGTCAGCAAATCTTGTTGAAACTGAAACAGTACATCATTCAGGATTATTGACATCCTCCAGCTCATCAGCCTATTCATTAGTCACACACGTATAAACAAAACGTCAGAGCTAAATCCTCTCTGACCCTTTTAAACCTGCTCACATCTCTGCCATTTACAGTACACTGTGTTCTCCGCTGCAGTAACGAACCTGAACACTTCTCATTAACCCGACAGATGAACCCGCTCTGGAGCACCTGTGAACATCTCCTCATCTGTCCCGCTAATTGTCGTGTCAAATCCTGATATTTATGTCTGGTTTTTTTTGCTGTTCAACTGATGTCTCCTTCCATGCTGCACTGAAAACAAATCACTTCACCCTTAGCCATGTGCTCAATAAAGTGATTGATCGACCTGTTCCCTCTGTGACTGGTTAAGAAGGCAGCACACGTTTTAGCCTCAGCACAATGCAGCGTCGACACTTGTGAAAGATGGTGGAATTTTAACAGAGGTTCTGAGGAGTGCAACCTTATCTGACCAAAAGTATGTGGACACTCCAGCTCTTTTGGTCTGTTTCTCCTGATTTTAGGCTCTTTAGTTCCAATGTAGGGAAATCTGAACACTCCAATATGTAATTGCATTTTAGGGAAGTGTGCATCTGCTCAGGAACAAGAGGCTCATGACAACTCAGTGGTGCTAGGTGAGCTAGCAGTAGATGCATGCTTCCTTATGAGTTGTGATTCGTGCAGTGTGACATCTAGTTTCATTATACTGGAGAAATGGCAGACATCTCTACAGCCAACATCTCCAACACTCGGCAACTCACACCAAAAGTATCTAGACTGAAAAATAGCACACTACAGGTGAGAGGAAAAACGTGTATTTTTGATTTTGGGGAGAGCTGTCCCTTTAGACTCAAATTTGAGGTATTTGTACTTTATTTTAGTTTTTCCATTTTAGGCGGTTTTCTGCGGAAACTGTCAGTAGACATTGCTGGATACCCAGAGCTATACGACTTTACAAACCGCAGTCACCATTATCTTAGTAGAAAACAGCAGGCGTGGAAGCAGACAAGTGCAGTACTTGAAATATCCATGATGGAGGAGAAGCTCCTGGACCAACTGGTGGTACTCCCCATGATCCAGCCTCTTTTTTAGGGTCTCATGTACCCACACAGATCTCTGTTTATCTGACAGTACCCTCTGCCTCAACATGTCAGGAACTAGCAACTAATTACTGTGAAATAAATACAATAAAACTGAAATAAAGGTAGACTGGCTCCATGGGAAGGTTAGGGTACGGTGGTGAGGGGTGCAAAACGCTTTCTGTGTGCTCGGAGCCTTAGTCATTATCTCCACAGTACTCATGGTTATTTAAAAATATCATTGTGAAAGCCCCAACAGTCAACCCTGCAATAACATCATTTTCTCCACATCGTCGAGCCCTAACAGGAAAACACTGACAGTGAACATTTTACGGTAACATACATACTTTTACTTGAAGGACTTTCAGTACATTTTGCTAATTACATACTATAACTTAAGTAAGGTTTTGAATGCAGGACTTTAACTTGTAGTGGAGTATTTTTACTAGGACTGCAACGATTAGTCGACTATTCGATGACTAATCAACTATAAAATAATCGGTGACTACTTCAGTAGTCGACTAATCGGTTTGAGTCATTTTTCATAGAAAAGTACTATGAAGTACCCCAAAATACTCTTATTGCAGCTTCTTACGTTCAAATATTGGCAGCTTTACACACTCTCCCATGACGGTGAACTAAAACCCTTTGGCGTGAGTATGAAACAAGATATTAGATGACATCATTTTGGGGTTTGGGAGAGACAGACCGACATTTTTCAACATTTTAACACATTTTTCGATAAAATGATTAGTCGACCAATCAGAGAAATAATCGACAGATTAGTTGACAATGAAAATAATCGGTATTTGCAGCCCTAATTTTTACAGTGTGGTATCAATACTTTTACTCCAGTAAAAGACCTGAATACTTCTTCCACCACTCATCCTGTCCAACACTTTTAGGATGAACTAGAACGCTGATTGTGAACCAGACCTGGTGGCCTAACAGTTATTACTTGTATTTACATATAAAAACATGTAATAAGAAATAAAATAAAATAAAACAAATGAGTACAGTGAGTAGTTTATTGTATAATCAGTGATACTGCAGTCACATATCCTACGACCGCGCTGCACAGAACAGTTTTCATTAAAGCATCAGCTCTGGGTTACAGAAGAGTTATTTTATCCATCGCCACTTGTCTAGTTTTAGGAACAGTGCTTGTTCCTAGTAAAGGTTATTCCCCAGAGGAAGGCTAAAAGACGACACACCAGCCTCTCCTTCACCTTCAGTGACACCCGGTTGCTACAGTATGTTTGTGTGTCCACATACTTTTGGCCAGGAGGTGTGTGTGTGTGTGTGTGTGTGTGTGTGTGTGTGTGTGTGTGTGTCAGCAGGTAATCATCAGTGCATAACTGAAGGGTTGAAACTGAGCCTGTCCACTCAGCATGAGTCAGACACGGCCTCGGCTAGGTGATGGTTGGTGTTGTAGCGACATCCAGTGGCCAAAAGTGTTAACTGCAGTCAAAACCACAAAGCTGATTAAATGTTTGCTATATTGTGGAGACTGTTTCATATCATATACTCAAGTTGAATTGCATGTTATGTCCAACTAATCAGCTGAGACTTTCTCCTTTGATTAAGTTGGAATATTTTAAATACAGAGTGAGTGAATGAGTCCTTTTCTCTCTATGTAAAGTACTTTTATGGTATTTTATATGCTGTATTTTGTGGGCGGAACTATAATGAGAGTTTGCTGTGGTCACCGAGCTCCATGTACTTTTATGAATGAATTAAGGACGTCAGTCTGTACAGGTGTAACAGCAGGTGGATCGCTGCTGCATCATCTTAAATGAAGAGCACTTACTTCTCCTTTGCCTTCCTCGTCTCCTCCAGGTGGCGGTGAGCCTCCAGACGAGATTCAGGGGTGAAAGAACACGGCGTGTGCCAGAACTCCCTCTCCCGCCGCTCTTCATCTGAGACAGGGCTCATCGTGTTCTCCTCCACCTCCTGGTTCTCCTTATTCTCCTCCAACACTGGACTACAGAGGCAGAAACATTCAGCGACTTCAGCTTTGATGGAACTTCACTTCAAGCTGAGGTTATAATGAAAACATAACTTTCATCTTTTTCAGATTAGTGTGTTTCGATTCAGTTCAGCTGACTGTGATCCTAAATGGGAGACTAAAAAACAAGCAGGTGACAAACTTTATCTCCTCCAGTTCTGTTGCTTTACTTGAATGTTTCTATTTTGGAGTCTTTCTTCTTTCTCCCACCACCACAGAGGGAACTGAATTTTACGGAGCAGCCATAAATCACTAATGTGCCTCAAAGTGCTTTATTATCTGCACCACACAGGACACCCTCGATCCTTAGACTCTGACTGAAGTATGTTTTTACTCCACTATTTTAACAGTCAACATCAAATGAATATGGCTGCAGCTGCTGAATTGTTGTTGAAATTGTTTATTTTCTTTTTTTCCTTTATAATGTTATTTTTAACAGTAAATTTTATTTTTATTTTATTTTTTATTTAGTAATTTGTAATTATTTAAGTCTATTGTGTCAGTATTACAATCTCTCTATTTTCTGTCATTTTATCTTTTTTTAATGTTTGTTCCTTATTTTTTATTCATTTATTTTTCACTTCTTTTTATATTTATTATTTGTTGTTTTAGTAAGTCTTTTGTATTCATTTTTTTATCACTTACCACCTCTCTGTCTCTAAATGTATATTTATATAATAATGGTATTATTATTGTTTTATTTTTTTATTTATAATTTTTATTTATTTATTTGTTTGTCTGTTTGTTTATTTAATATTATGACTTGCCTAGAAATGGAACTGTAACTTAGACGCTGAGCAACTGATTCATGTATGGCCTGAATATTTCAATAGAATCAATTGTGGCCACATAATCTTCACTTTGTTTTAGAGGGTTTTCTTTTCCTTCTCGGTATTTCTTTCTCTATATTTTTCTCTTTTGAAGTTTACTATAAGCCTGAAAAACCCCAAACTGGATGTACAAGTGTGATGAAATAATCTAAATATTGTCAATTTATAAGATTTCCCCGAACAGTTCAATTAAATTCTCTTTTTCATTACTTTAAATACAGTACTTTTACTTGTAAAGAAGTACTGTATATTGTAGTACTGACATTTTAACACTGGATCCTACATTTCCCAGAATGCAACACCCCAGTTTCTTTCTTTCATCAGACCTTTGTCTGTTAATGCTCATGTCTTTCAAACTCTGACAGAAGTGTTCACATCTGCACTCACACTGTGTTGATGTCTGTGTACCAGCGACCGTCAAAGCCTGGTTTCCTCTCCTTGTCTCCTTTCTCCTCTCCTGCGTCCTTCCTCAGCGCCTCCTCTTTCTCCCTGGCTCTCCTCTTCAGGTACTCCTTCTCCTGCTCCCAGACTCGTCTCTTCGCCTCGTCCAGTCCCTGAGAGGCTTGAATCCTCTCCGACCGGCTGATCTCCGTCCCGTCCAGCCACTGAGGACGGAGACAAAGCAGAACTCTGAATCTGGATCAGAATTATATAGATTCTCTCACCAGCCTCTTCATCCAAAATCAAACTGGTTTTAATCATTTATTCTTTAAACAGACTCAATTGTTTTAAAGATGATGCTGCTTTTATTACAACTTGGTCTCCTGTCAATAAACTTTGGGATTTCAACATGATTATGACAGACAAAAATCATGTCCAAAATTAATAAAATGTGATCCAGGTTGTCATCAACCCAATTATGCTTTGGCATCATTGTTAAAGAAGTAATAAAATGCATCTTGTGAGTTTTCGCTCTCTGAGTAAAGGAGTTAAACTGACTAAATGAAAGTGCGACAACTGCATTTATAACAACTTTGTGCTCAACATTTCTAAAACTACAAATTCATAGTGTTATTTTCTGGAGCCTCGCCCTTCCAGGGTTGAGACTGACCAAGTGTGCCCTGTCCTGAGGCCGGAGGGGAAGGCAGGTAGAGTTACCTTGACTTGAGGCAGAGACGCCACCACATACTGCCTGTAGCCCTCAAATTCAGTGCAGGGGTTCCCCACCAGAAACAGCTCTCTGAGGTGGATGTTGTGTTTCAGAGACTCCACGCTGCTCAGACAACCCACAAAGTTCACAGTCAGATCCAGTTTCTGGAGGCTCTCGCAGCCTGAAGACAGAAAGCAAACACACAAACATACATCTTTGGATATGTACAGGCAAAACTTTGATGTGCATAAATTATGTTTAGTGAATCAAACACAATGTGATGTTAACTGTGAGAAAGATAAATTCTCACACCTCGACTGCTGTGACACAACGTTTACACATCTCAGAATGCCACAGCTCGTATTTTAAGTAAGACAAGTCGTAGGTCACATGTCACGCTGATCCTTGCCTCCCTCCGTTAGTCACCAGTTCACTTCAGGACTGATTTTAAGATTCTTTTAGTAACTTTTAAGGCTCAACATGGTTTAGCCCCCAGTTACATAGCTGAGCTTCTTACTATCTGCGCTCCGAGTCGTGATCTGAGATCCTGGAGCCTGCCTTCACTAGTCATCCCTTGATCAGGACTGGTAACTAAAGGTGACTGGGCTTTTGCCATCATGGCCCCAAGGCTCTGGAATTCTCTCAGAGTTCCCACACATTTTCACCAATGAGTTTTCAAATCTTTTTCAAAACCTTTCCATGACTTTATTTAAGTAATTTAAAACTAGTCCATACCCATTGAGTGCACAGTTTCACATGGTGTGTGTTTGGGATACAGGTCATAGGAAACTGCAGATTAAATAGTCAACTGAACCCATTAAGAAGAGCAATGTATTCAGACAGAGTGTTTGTGAATTTGATAGTACGATTGCTTTATTGAAAGTACAGTAGTACCATTGCCAATAGTGGGATAGTTAGTGGGCTGAAACTGTACATTAGTAGTTGAGGCAGCACGTTGAAAGGCAGATAGTTAAAGTGTTTATATGTTGTATTGACTTCAAACTGGGGCGCACTGGTAGTTCACATGGGAAAGGTGCGGCTAGCCCTTGTTGCAGCAGCATACCATACCATGACTTAGTCATACCAAAAATTAGAAGAAAACAACACCAACATTGGTCCACAGGGGGAGCCACAGCGATCGGTCGCATTTTAGCCATTTAGAAGCATTTTTCTGTTGTTATAGCGCCACCCAGTTGCCAATTAGAGTTAAATTTCTCCAGTCACCTTGAGGCGTCCTGTTCTACATATCTACCAAGTTTAGTAAAAATCCATATGGCGGTTAGGCCTAGATAAGAAATGAGCTCTCTAGCGCCCCCATTTTGTTTGATGGGGTCAATAATGGAGGGTCCCCTCAGATTATGTGTGGTCATATGCCTACAAAGTTGCGTGGTGATGGGTGAAACCCTTGAGATGTTCTACACCTTTATGTGATGAGCCACGCCCTCCGCAATATTCATTGCCTTATAGAAGCTCAGTTTTAGGAAGTTTTCCAACTTTTGCCAAGAGGGAACTTTAGATATTGCTCCCTAGATTATGTTCACCCAGTTTCATGCAGATCGCTCAAACTTCCTAGGAAGAGATCCATTTGAAGTGTTTTTCAAAAAATTCAAAATGGCGGAAAATCTATATCAGCGGAAGTTATGGGTTCTTGAGGCAAATGTGTTCCTCATGAGGAGAGGCATCTCTGTGCAAAGTTTCATGTCTCTACGACATACGGGGCATGAGATATGCCCATTCAAAGTTTGACATTTCAGTGGGTTGCTATAGCGCCCCCCTTTGGCCAACTGATGTAATATTGCTTCATTGGCATCCTCCCATGACCCTCTACCACTGTGCCAAATTTCACATGGATTGACCAAGTCAGTGAGGAGAAAAACGTGGAACAGACACACACACACAGAGTTTTCATCATTATAAAGTAAGGTAAGATGAACAGGCCTTTAGCAATACAGCCACACCCACTTCCCAGTCATCTGCAGATATGCAAACCTCTAGCACGTGCTAACTTTACTGACTCGTTAGATATTCCCACTGTCAACTAGCTGCAAATGCAAACAGACCAGACCAGCACTTACAGGTACTTCACAAAGCGCCAAGGCTGCTCATTATTTGTGACAACAGTGTGTGCTCTGCATACTGACCTTCAAGGTTTTCAATGACTTCAATGTTGTTCAAGGCCAGATTCAAATACTCCAGCTTCTTCAGGCGTCCAACATTCTCTATGAAACAAATTACAGAAAACAAGCATGTCAGTGCAAACTGTCTGTGATGTTCCCTGTAAACAATGATTTGGTGATTTGCTCGTAAACACGTCTAAAACTAGGGTTGTTTTTTAGCTGGTTGGACACTCAAAGTTGTCGACACAACAGTAATATATGACATCTGAAGACCTTCAGTTTTCAGCCAAATGTTCAGTTTTAATCTAGATGTCTATAAATCATCAGTGTTTACTGAGCAACTTTCACCAGAGGCCACTGACTGATGTCTCACCTATCCTGGGGATGAGGTTGTTCTGCAGGTAGAGGATCCTCAGGTCCCTGCACCACCTGTCGATGTGTTCGATCTTCTCGATGTCCTGCTGATGCAGAGACACTTCCTCCAGGGAGAAGATCTCACACTCGTTGTGCTCGGCCCGTCGGCGGACCATGTCCTCTGTAACTGGACGGACAAAACGCAAACAAGGGTCAAACATTCAAAACCAGGGATCGACCGATATGTTTGTTTCAGAGCCGATGCAGATACAGATTATTATGAAACAGAGATACCGATAGCCGATATTTACAACCAATATACAGTACAGGCCAAAAGTTTGGACACACCTTCTCATTCAATGCGTTTTCTTTATTTTTCTTTATTTTCATGACTATTTACATTGTAGATTCTCACTGAAGGCATCAAAACTATGAATGAACACATGTGGAGTTATGTACTTAACAAAAAAAGGTGAAATAACTGAAAACATGTTTTATATTCTAGTTTCTTCAAAATAGCCACCCTTTGCTCTGATTACTGCTTTGCACACTCTTGGCATTCTCTCCATGAGCTTCAAGAGGTAGTCACCTGAAATGGTTTTCCAACAGTCTTGAAGGAGTTCCCAGAGGTGTTTAGCACTTGTTGGCCCCTTTGCCTTCACTCTGCGGTCCAGCTCACCCCAAACCATCTCGATTGGGTTCAGGTCCGGTGACTGTGGAGGCCAGGTCATCTGCCGCAGCACTCCATCACTCTCCTTCTTGGTCAAATAGCCCTTACACAGCCTGGAGGTGTGTTTGGGGTCATTGTCCTGTTGAAAAATAAATGATCGTTCAACTAAACGCAAACCGGATGGGATGGCATGTCGCTGCAGGATGCTGTGGTAGCCATGCTGGTTCAGTGTGCCTTCAATTTTGAATAAATCCCCAACAGTGTCACCAGCAAAACACCCCCACACCATCACACCTCCTCCTCCATGCTTCACAGTGGGAACCAGGCATGTGGAATCCATCCGTTCACCTTTTCTCGTCTCACAAAGACACGGTTGGAACCAAAGATCTCAAATTTGGACTCATCAGACCAAAGCACAGATTTCCACTGGTCTAATGTCCATTCCTTGTGTTTCTTGGCCCAAACAAATCTCTTCTGCTTGTTGCCTCTCCTTAGCAGTGGTTTCCTAGCAGCTATTTGACCATGAAGGCCTGATTCGCGCAGTCTCCTCTTAACAGTTGTTCTAGAGGTGGGTCTGCTGCTAGAACTCTGTGTGGCATTCAACTGGTCTCTGATCTGAGCTGCTGTTAACTTGCCATTTCTGAGGTTGGTGACTCAGATGAACTTATCATCAGAAGCAGAGGTGACTCTTGGTCTTCCTTTCCTGTGTAGGTCCTCATGTGTGCCAGTTTCGTTGTAGCGCTTGATGGTTTTTGCGACTCCACTTGGGGACACATTTAAAGTTTTTGCAATTTTCCGGACTGACTGACCTTCATTTCTTAAAGTAATGATGGCCACTGGTTTTTCTTTAGTTAGCTGATTGGTTCTTGCCATAATATGAATTTTAACAGTTGTCCAATAGGGCTGTCGGCTGTGTATTAACCTGACTTCTGCACAACACAACTGATGGTCCCAACCCCATTGATAAAGCAAGAAATTCCACTAATTAACCCTGATAAGGCACACCTGTGAAGTGGAAACCATTTCAGGTGACTACCTCTTGAAGCTCATGGAGAGAATGCCAAGAGTGTGCAAAGCAGTAATCAGAGCAAAGGGTGGCTATTTTGAAGAAACTAGAATATAAAACATGTTTTCAGTTATTTCACCTTTTTTGTTAAGTACATAACTCCACATGTGTTCATTCATAGTTTTGATGCCTTCAGTGAGAATCTACAATGTAAATAGTCATGAAAATAAAGAAAACGCATTGAATGAGAAGGTGTGTCCAAACTTTTGGCCTGTACTGTATGTCTGCTGTAAAAATCATAGTTGACACAGAATTTAAAAAAAATAAACACTGACAAAGAAACACCAGAGGCAGGATAAAAACTCACAACAAAGAACGAAGTTATAGATCTTTCAATAAACAGGAAAATAAGTAAGTTAAAAATAAATAAGTAACGAAGTTGAATATGCCAGCTAAATAAAAACAGATTAATAAAAATAAATACACAATAACCATAAATACAGAATTTTAAAAAATAAAATGAAAAACAATAAAAAATAAAATAAAATAAAATAAAATAAAGGAGAGCTCAATTAAAAGCCAGGCTAAAAAGGTAGGTCTTGAGTTTGCTGTTAAGAGCCAAGAGTGGTACGTGCAGGCAGTGAGAAGTACGCCAGGGGCAAACAGTTCAGCTAAGGAAACAAAACTGTTTATCGGCATATCGGTGGAAAAAATCACAGATAATGTTACATTAGCATCATTTCTCCAATCATATTACTATTACTAGAAAATTACTATATTGTATGTTTGTCTGTCTTTTTTAATGGACCTGGAGTCTAAAAGGTTGATTATATAAGCGGAAGTTATGGGTTCTTGAGGCAAATGTGTTCCTCATGAGGAGAGGCATCTCTGTGCAAAGTTTCATGTCTCTACCACATACGGGGCATGAGATATGCCCATTCAAAGTTTGACATTTCAATGGGTTGCTATAGCGCCCCCCTTTGGCCAATTGATGTAATATTGCTTCATTGGCATCCTCCCATGACCCTCTACCACTGTGCCAAATTTCACATGGATTGACCAAGTCAGTGAGGAGAAAAACGTGGAACACACACACACACACACACACACACACACACACACACACACACACACACAGAGTTTTCATCATTATATAGTAAGATTAGCAGTAAGTGATAGCTTTGTGACGTCACATGCTAAGGAAGTTTTATGATAGCAGTGGCTAGCTCCTCGGTTAGCTAGACTAGGTTAGCCAGTGATAGACGTAAAAGCCACCTGTGATAATGGTATAACTACTAACCGGACCTACTTTTACTAAAAAACATGGTTTACCAATGACGCAATTTCAAAAGCTAGCGCATTACCAATCGTGACCGTTACGGTGAAGCTAAGTTAGCAAAATCCCCCACAATATATCTTATAAGGTAAATTAAAGAACGTCTGTGTCGTTAAAAATAAAAAGTAAAACGTGTCATTTACAAATAACGATGATTAACAGCAGCAAAAATGCAGAGAACTGTTGTACAGTTTTATCAGGAGTTATTTTGGGCTGTTTGATGTCTTTATTTAACTTACTGTAAACCATCGTCCTCTCTGTTGTCTGCCGTTGCTGTAGCAACCGATCTCATGCTGCATTCGCGTACTGTGGGAAATACTACAACTACAAATTTGGCAATTGAGGAAGTCCAGTTATTTTAGAGACTGACACTAATATTTGAATTTGATTGCTTTTAGAGAAACAATAATTTGTACAGGAAAATGCAAACTTCCCACAGAATTATTATATATAATGTATGATTAATGTTGATACTGATGTATTAACTTCTAGGGAGCATGTAGTTGAGTAGAAGTAAAAAATAAAGTCCCATAATAGCTGGTCCAGTACAGTGCATGTTTTTTTTTCTTATTTTACACCACTGATCCATACATATATTTACCAGTATGGGTTTAAGATGTTCAAAAAAATTATTTCGTATACCTTTGTTTAACTACAAACAATAAAAAAAACTTCCACGACTTTTCCAAAACTTTTCACATTTTGTTTTACTAATGTCATGAACTTTTCCAGGCCTGGAAAATGTGATGGGAAATTCCATGGCTCTTCCAGATTTTCCATGAGTGGGGGAACTCTGGATAACAGTTTAATGAAAAATAACTGCCAATTGTGGGTAGTAAATAGGCCCTATTATGGGTCTGTCCACTGTCCCCACTGGGTGTCAGGTGGGCCCATTAGCGACCCAACAAGGACCCACATGTGGGAGCTAATTAATTTACCCAAGTTGGCCCCAGATAAAATGTTCACTATGGGCCCATACCCACTTAGTACCCAGGTAGCATAACCTATGTGGCGTTTCAGGCGTTGCTTTTTATCATTCAATATAACTTGGGTAAAGGAGGTTAGAGTTCACAAGGCGCACTCGAAGGCAGCACCCCATCATCCACTCCGAGCTTTTATTTTGAAAGTGGCATTACGGAAGTTGTTCAACGACACGCTGAGGAGGAGAGAACCGACCATCAACAAACGACAACGATTAACCGCAGCATCCATCCGTTCCCCCGAGCTGGCCACTCACTGCTCGGCCACAACAAGAACCAACCCACCGCCAGGAGCTCACCGGACGTTCTCCTCCTCCCCTGAACGCACCGTGTGTTTCCTAATGTTGGTTTAATTCACGTTTCGGCGGTTGTTGTCGTTTCACGTCCGCTCAACATGACGAGTTACAAGGCGTTTCATTCTCAGTTGACGTCCATCATGGAGGCACTGACCAAAGCGGCCGTGTCGGAGATCTGCGAGCTGGTGGATGACAGCTACGCGGTGCTGCAGCTGGAGATCAGCCGGAGCCACAAGGAGAACGAGGCGCTCAGGAGGAGGCTGGAGCTCATCGAGACCATCATCGCCCGGGGACAGCGGGGGACCGTCGCGATGCTGGATGACGGCAGGATGGAGGCGGCCGGCGGGGGGTTTATGGGTTTCACTCTCGGTGAGTTTCGGGGCCTTTTCCAGATAGAGCCGACATGCAAATGCCCGTTATTACCGTGTTCATGACACCGATGATGGTGGCAGGGTGTGTGCTGCAATGAATGGACTCCAGGCTCCGATCACTGGTGTGTTCCGCATGGAGAGCGTCACACACCAAACTCCAAACTGCACTCAGTTTATTGTTTTAGCTCTTTTTAACCATTAACTCCCACTGTGTCCTTACAGGCGCAGTTAACGTCCACAGCCGGCAAGCAGAGAGTGATGTCAAATAAAACTTGCCCTGTTATTGATATTAAACTTTTACCCCTCTATGTATGTATGCCGAATTAAAGACTTGACCTAAAATATTCACAAAAAGCATTGAAACACATTATTAAGAGCATGTGACGTCTCAAAAAGTAAAACAACTTCAAAATTGTTAGTTTACTGAACCAAGTTCTTGGCCTTTCCCTCTTTTTACACGTCTGCCTTTGACCTGTTGTTGTTCCGCATAGAGAGCGCTGCACACCAAACTCTATTGAAAAACTGTTCTTAAAACGCTTCCTTGTTAGTTGCAAGGAGACTGCATAATTTTCTGCAAAAAAGACAGATAAAATATTGAGCTCTTTGGACCGTTGACTCCCACTCTCTCGTCACAGGCAGGTTACAAAAAGCCATTCGCAGTTAACGTTCACAGACAGCAAGCAGAGAGCAAACTTTCTATTTTACTGATAAAAAAAAAAACTTTTAACCTCACATGTATATAAGCCGAATTGAAAACTTAATCTAGCATATTCAGAAAAGACATCGAGACACATTATTAAGAGCACGTGACGCCACAGAAAGTAACACAACTTTAAAATTGTTAGTTTACTGAACCAAGTTCTTGGCATCCCCGTCTTTCTTTGTTACACAGCTGCTGTTGTTCTGCCTGGAGAGCGCTGCACACCATACTTAAAACACTTCCTTGTTATTTGCAAGGAAAGTACAAATTTTGTATTTTTTTTCTGTCCATTTTTAGCCATTTCTACCCTTGACTCCCACTGTTTTGTTATAGACAGATTACAACTTTACATTTTACTGACATGAAACTTTAAACCTTACATGTATACATGCCGAACTGAAGACTTGATCTAGAATATTCACACAAAGCATTAAGACACACAATAAAGTGCACGTGACGTCACAGGAAGTAAAACAACTTTGAAATTGTTATCTTACTGAACCAAGTTCTTGGCATTTCCCACCTTTTTTCGACTCAAATGACTCAGTTACACATTACTCATACACAGTTATTACTCATATATTGTACTTACTGTTTGTAAGTAAGAACAGTTATTTAAACACAGCAGTAGAGTACAATGAAACCTCGATTACAGTTGTCTGCCTCCCCACGTGACACCCCTTCAAAGAGCCCTGGTGGTCTCGTTCACCCCAAATGAGGAGCCAGTAGGGTAACTGTCTTTTTGGGGGTTTTTTTTACTCAGAACGTGCCTCACCAGCTGCAGCGGGGCCCAAACAGCCGAAAGCAAATCTCAAAAGAAGTGGAAGGGTCACTGCGTTGGAGGTGACGACAGAGCTGACCCCTGCAGCCAAAGAGGTGAGAGGACAGAGACGAAGTTGTTTTCATCTTACTGTAGCGTGGCCTTTAAGACCCAGGAAAGACAACTATTGACATAAATCATATAGCAGTCGTATAAACGTACAGTATTATGTGCCAGCTTTCTTACTGGGTTGTTTAAATGCATCACCTCTGCTGCCTTTAGTAACTGTGTTGCTTTTGGTGGAGCTTAGTGCACAAATGTCACACTGTATGTGACATTGTGGTTGAAAATGAATAGTAATTGTGGTGTGACGATCTGGTGTAGCACACCTGTGATCATAAGCAAAGTTAAAATAAGTCTCCCAGTAAATTAAGTGTCAGTTGTTTATTCTGTTGTTTTCTGCTCTCAGGATTCAGCGACAGGAGCTGCAGAGGAGACGAACGATCAGGATGTTGTTTTGATAAAAGAGGAAGCCGCAAAAGAGGAGGCGGACTGCAACGACCCCACAGACGAGCTGCTTCTCAATGAGGACGGTGAGAGAGGAAATGCACCGACTCTAACATTAATCCAGGAAGTAATGCTTAATTTCCTGCCAGACTCCCTGTGACAGTAGTCATGAACACAGCTACGAAATAAAATCACAAAGGAGAGAAGACGAAAGCAGGTTTGATGCAGCTTTTATACCAACAGACTCTGATGCCACACGGTCACCATGTCAGCTTTGTTCAAACACCCAAGACAGTGACAGTTTGTCATCTCTATAATAATCCCCTAGTCAGACTGTACTTGCATACTTACATCACATCTTGCAGCAACATGCTCACTCTAGAGTTCTCAGTGTGTTCCCAAACTGAACTGACCCGTGTGAGTTGAAGCTGGAACCTGGCCCGTCCGAGATCATCACGTGAAATACTGAGGCTCAGCCTGACTGAGCCTGACTCTGCCAAAAAGCGCCAGTTGGCTTCTAACACCCAGGACGCACCAGCTGTGTGGCGGCACAAGTCAAGCACATCTTAAGCGGAAAATGTACCAGCTCAGTGGATCACAGAGTCTCCACACTGTATTTCCCCACCAGAGAGCCCGGCACAGAACCTGGCTGCTCCCTCTCTTCTCTCCCTGCCTGCACTTCTTAATATTTTTTATATAAATATATATATTTTTAAATTCCACACACCTACCTGACGCAGCCAGTCAGTGCTCATTTTTGGCCTGAACCCAGGCTCGGGTTGAGATTGAGAACGTTAGCTCACAGCACAACCTTTGTTTATGTGTGTATGCCTGTCAGTGGACAATACACGGCTGACATTTTGACATCAAATGCACAAGACAAACTGCAGCCAACGTTTCTTTATTTAGTGCAAACTGAGGTTTTATGTAAAAATAGACACTTTGACAGAAGTCGTTGTCGCACTGGTCTTTCGTCTTTGAGGCGTTAAATGCAAAATGGCCTTGAAATCACTGCTTCTGTGTTTCACACTGTTTGTTGTGTGTCTGAAGGAACGGAGGTGCAGCCGTCGGAGAGAGAGGACAGTGATGAAGGACCCTCTGGGATGATGATGATGTCCACCCCAGCGGCAGACATGAGGCTGTGGGATCGGAACAGTAACGGACCGTTGGAGCATCAAGAATCCCACAGTGCGCCAGGGTCTCCAGGCCCTGCAGGGGGCGCTGAGAGCTCTTCAGATGTGGTGTTTGACTTGGCCTCCGAGTCGGACTGTGAAGCTCCGTCTGTGGTCCAGACAAGGAAGCCGTTCCTTCTCGGGTCCAGAGAAAGTCCCACCTCTCTGCCCGGGACCTCTGAGCTGAAGCGGGGTGTGTCTCTGATCAGCTCCCTCCCCTACGACACAGACCTGGACCTGTGCTCCTCGTGGACTAATCAGGGCCTGCCGAGCATGGTGCCCGTCCCTCAGCGGCCGACACTGCTGGACAAAGTGTCAGACCTGAATGTTGCCGGTTTCCCCTTAACTCTGGGTCTTGGCGGATCCAGACTGGACCCGCTGGACCTGAACAGGTACTGCAGGGACAGGCGCTTTGTCTGCAGCTACTGCGGAAAATGCTTCACATCATCCCGCAGCCTGGAAACACACGTGCGCGTTCACACAGGCGAGCGGCCGTACAGTTGTGCTCAGTGCGGGAAGCGCTTTACACAATCAGGACACCTGAAGACGCACCAGAGCGTTCACACTGGAGAGCGGCCGTTCGCCTGCGAGCACTGTGGGAAGAGATTTGCTGGGAAGCAGAACCTGCGGATCCATCAGCAGAAACACCATCCGGCTGAGCAGAGCGCTGCTCCTGTTTAACACAAACACTGCGCTGTGACCAGCTGAAATATATGCACTCATGGTACTGAGCTCCAAACTGTGACACACCACAACCTGCTGACTGCTGATACTGTTGCTGAACTTGTAACTTTAATACATCTTTTTTTAAGTTGAAGGCCTTTTAAAGAAGTTTTAGAAGAATGGGTGCTTTTGAAAAACTGATCCATAGATGCGACTGTTTAAAGTTTATCAGGCCTTACATATTTTTAACCATCTGAACTGCCTTGGTAGAATGCTGATACAAAGCTAAATGGGACTATGAGCTGATCCAGATCAATTCTTACCTCAAAAAGAACGTGGGCCGTTTGGGGTCCACTTCAGTACTCTAGGTTAGAGGAATGACTGTGTGGTGAAGATGATTCCTGTAGAGAGCCAACACCTGTAAGAAGCATGTGAATGTTTATTAGTTGGTGTATATCTGGAATTAAAAGTGTGCAGTCTTGGATGAATGGTTTGGTTTCTTCAGTGTGTGTTTTTAGAGATGTTCCAGTACCATTCCTGATTACACTACCTTGCTTATAAGCCAATACTGAGTACCAATCCGATACCACTGTGTTAAAAACAAAAAAAACAACAACTAGTCAAGCACAGAAGATCTGAACAGTCAGCACAGTGTCAAGGTCAGTGTCACCAAGTCGGTATCTGACCAAATGTCTCCCCTTTTTGTTCCTGAGGTATGACGTTCAGTAATGGCCAGACAAGTTTTTTGCAGAACATTACAATGTCACAGTGAAGTTGACCTTTGACCTTTTGGATATAATGTGTCATCACTTCATCATTTTATCCTTTTAGACATTTGTGTGAAATTTGGTCATAATTAGTGTTCGAAGTCTTGAGTTATGGCCAAAAACATGCTTTGTGAGGTCACAGTGACCTTGACCTTTGACCACCAAATTCTAATCACAGGGTTCTTACACTTTTTCACCAATGATTTTCCTTGACTTCTCCAAAACCTTTTACTGAATTTCCATGACCAAAAGAAATTGTTTTATCTCAATGGAACCATCGAAAACTAATTATCGTAACACCTAAGTAAAATTAGGTTTACATCTGAAATGTATACTGCCTCTCTGAAACAAAAAAACACCAGACAGGCACACATATTTTCTCATACGGTTTAATATTTTTGTCAATGTCTCAAAAGATAAAAATGCCATCACATTTTCTGTCAGAGATAAACAGAGAGAAATAGTGCATTGGGGTAGGAATACCAGTGCTAACTACTGATTACCCAGTACTGAGTTGACAAAATAAAAAAAAAAGAAATAACATAAATAAAATAAATAAAAAAATAAAATGTTTGGACTGCACATGGTGGTTTAGGCTTTCGTTAAACAGCACTACATATGCCGTTTGTTGGGACACTTCTGACAGTAAGAGTCTTTTAAAGTGCAGAGCAGCCCAAAAGGACAGACACAGGCACACTTGTTCTCACCACAGGTAAATTTCACTGCAATCTGGCTGTCCGGGAACATGGCGGCGAAAAGACGGCTCGTGTCCTCGGATGACTTGAATGAGTAGTGTCAATTCATGATTTTTAGTGCCCACAGTATCTCCGCTTTGAGGACTTCATTTTTTGTAGAAACGTCCAAAGATGTCTGTTTTGTTGCTGTGGAAACTGTAGTAGTGTTGCTGGACGTCCTCACAGCATCAGCGTTCATAAACTCATTGCGCTGCTAAGTTAGCAGCTGCGGCTACAGTTTCGTGCTTTTTTCCCTTCAAGTGGCTAACGAGCTCTGCCTTGCCCATATTCGAAATGTCAAATGTTTTAAAGCACAGTTTGCATTTAGCACGTCTTGGGTCAGTGTCTTTTGCCAGCCATAATTGGTATTTATCCTTAAAAAGCCATGTATTATTGAAGCTGCACGTCCCTGGCATTTTGTCAGCATCGTCCGTTTGCTAGCAGAAGCAACTCCAGGCTAGTGGGCGTGCCTGCAGTTCCTAGGCGCATGCACGCTGCATGCCTGGCAACACAGACTGAGCCAGACTGAATAAACTTTTCACTCCACCAAAATATCATGATGGTCCGTGGCAATTTACATTTTATTACGACACATCGATTTTGTTTGGATCAATTGATGAAACTTTGGATATATTTCCATGACTTTTCCAGGGCCTGGAAATTGCATTTTAAAATTCCATGACTTTTCCAGGTTTTTCATGACCGTACAAACCCTGTAATCAGTTCATTGTTGAGTCCGAGTGGATGTTTGTGCCAAATTTGAAGAAATTCCCTCCAGGCGTTCTTAAGATACCGCCCTCACAAGAATGAGACGGACCAGGTCAGATGCTGAATCAGTGACACAGATGTTGGTGTCCATCTTGAAACTGTGCTGATTGTATAGATCTTCTGTGCTGTCGGGGGGAAGATGTGTGTGAAGCATCCATGTTAAAGAATATGTTGCAACATCCGTAGCCTGTTTGAAGCATTGTCAACTTTTATGGTTACAGCTGAATCTGGACAGGCATGGATTTAACTGTAACTGTGACTCGACTGGTGCGTGGAGGATACAACCACATCGGTAATTCCTGGGGTTATGATTTAACATTTGAAGCAGGTTGATATATCAGCCAGTATAAATTAGCTGCAGATAACAGTGTCGGTGTATATGTTGGCCAGTCTCATACAAATCTGTCAAACATGTTGAGATCAAGCAGAAACTGCGTCTTCATTGTATGTGTTTTTTTCAACAGAGTCCTTACGGAGGCCATGGACGGCTGTGCATGCAGCTCTTTTCTTAATGCCGTTATCACAAGATCACAAGTTAATTATTTCATTATCTCGAGTAAACAAGTTTTGTTATCTCAAGATAATGGAAAATGTCAGATCAAGGAGTACCCACTATCAATCCAGTGCATCAGACTCTACTTCAGTGAAGGTCTCACACAGGCAGAAATCCCATTTTGTCTTTTGTTTAGAGATATAATTCAGATCAGTCCTCGTCATTTAATGAGGGCAACCGGCCCGGCTGCAACTTCACAGGCTTTATTTGAGCAGCTGCTGGCTGGCGGAGGCAGAGAGAAGGGAGCTGGTCAGCTTCTCATCTGAAACTAAACTGTCTGCTCTAATGATGCAGCTGCAGCAAACTGAGCTCCACCTTCATGCCTTGACAGCTGTTCAGCTATGACAGTGATGGTCAAGGCTGAAATCAGGTGTGATCAAATGATCCAAGCACTCATTCTCATGTTCTATGTAATTACACCACGATGGAGAAAACAAGTCGTTTTTTTGCAATACATTATCTCATTATTTCGAGAAATATTTGTTTCCTTGAGAATCAAAATAATCTATTATTATGTGAAAACTAGCTCTGTTATCTCGAGATGACGAAATAATTAACTTGATCTCTACATAACGGTATTTAAGAAACAAAATGCAAGCACAGCTGTTCGCGGCTCCCGTACTCATGACATGTCTCGGTCACAACTCTTTAACAACCAAATTTAGGGGAAACTGATGAAACTAACTGGTTCAGAGTGGTCATATTTTGTGACTTAATTAAATATATATGAAAGTACACCCTCAGGGCCTCAGAAATGCTGTATCATTTACAGCCTCACTGAGCTGCCTACATGGCACAGTGAGAAAAAGAAGCATCTATCAACTGACCAGTGACGTGATGTTTTATACGCCCGGGCTGACTGTGTTGGACTGTTCTCTATCCCAACACACAATGTTCAATAGAATCACAAACAAATGCCTTTCACACAATAGAAGCACCAGCTGACTGGACTCTCACTGGCTCCACTGCTTTCACACAAATCCACTCACACTGAATGACAGGAGGCTCAACTGGGCGCTTCACACAGCGTGGAAACAGTAGTTAATGAAACAATGTCAGCACAAGGGACATTTTTGGACCGTTTCATATTATCTTCATCAGCAGATGGAGTCGCAATTATGTCATGGAGCTGCTGATGTGCTAATTTCCTTTCTTACTGAGCAGTGAAACAATAAATCATCATTTGATTGACAGCAAATTAACTGTCAACCATTTTAATAATCTATAAATCAAGTGTGAGGATTTAGTGCTTTTCTTTGTCTCATGTAAAATTAATATCTTTGGGTTTTGGACATTTTTTCATTATTTCCTGTCAATTTATGGACTAAAACACTAATTGATCAGTTTGTTAAAGTGATGCACAGATTTACTGGTGATGTCAGTGATAATAAGTTCCGGCACTACTTGAAGGACAAGTCCCCAGATTGGCAGACAGATCTGCAGATGGTGGAAGGAATGTAAACAAAATGGAAAACAAATATGATATTTATCACTTTATTTACTTATTGATTTGTTTACCTTTTTGTTGATTTACCTACCCGTCCTTTTTTAAAATCTTCCTATTAGTATTATATTTTTATCGAACCATTTCTTGTGTTAACATACCCATTTATTCTGTCTACAAATTAATTCTAGCTTTTAATATGTATTTATTTATTTGTCCTATGAATCATTTTTTTATTCTTGCATTTACTGTCTTAATTTTTATCTACCTATTTATTCTGTTTTGTTTCTACTTTTTAAGCTCTATTTTTTGCTTCTTATTAAACATTTTTCAGCCTCTGTGTTGGTGATTGCTGTGACAGGAGGTATTATGTTTTAGGGTTGTCCGTCCCATTCTCCTGAATGCAATATCTCAAGAACACTGATGGAATTTATTCAAGTTTGGCACAAACGTCCATTTGGAGTCAACAATGAAATTATTAGATTGTGATGATCAAAGGGCAAAGGTCAAGGTCACTGTGACCTCATCTGTCTCACTCTTGTGAACGTGATATCTCAAAAGCACCTTAAGGAGAGTTCCTGAAATTTGGCACAAATGTTCAACTGGACTCAATGATGAACTGATTAAAGTTTAGTGGTCAAAGGTCACTGTGACATTGTCTGTGCCCTTCTTGTGAAGGCTATATGTCAAAAACGCCTTGGGATTTCTTCAAAGTTGGCACAAACGTTCACTTGGACTCAACGATGAACTCTTTAGATTTTGGTGGTCACACACAAACATCTCTGTGACCCCGTCTGTCCCCTTCTTGTGAGGGCTTTATGTCAAAAAACACCTTGTGGTGATTTCTTCAAATTCGGCACAAATGTTCACTTGGTCGCAGTGATGAACTCTTTAGATTGTGGTGGTCAAACGTCAACGTCTCTGTGACCCTGTCTGTCCCATTCTCATGAACACAATATGTCAAAAACGCCTTGTGGCATTTTCTTCAGATTTGGCACAAACATTCACTTGAACTAAACAATAAACTTTTTAGATTGTGGTTGTCAAAGGTCAAGGTCACTGTGACCTCATCCTTCTCATTTTTGTGAACATGATATGTCAAAAACACCTTGTGGGGATTTCTTCAAATTTGGCACAAACATCGACATATACTCACTGACGAACTGATTAGATTTTGGTGATCAAAAGTCAAGGTCACTGTGACATGGTCAGTGTCATTATCGTGGACGTGATATCTCAACAATAACACCTTCAGTAAAATTTCTTCAAATTTGGCACAAACATCCACTGATGATGAACAATGAACTGATTTGATTTTGGTGGTTAAAGGTCATGGTCACTCCATCATATTATTTATAATTTTCCTCATTCATTTTTCTACCTACCTATTTGTTACTGGATTTATTTGTATCAACCTATTTGTACCATCTACCTGATCTATTTTTTATTTACCCATTAAGTTCTGTAGTGTTTATGTCCCTCTTCCTGTCAACAACAGTTCATTAGTTTTTAAAAAAAATCTTTATTAAGAAATACAAAAGTGCAATGACAACCGCCACGGGGTCACATACATTCAGAGGCAACATTTCAGAATGTCATATTACACAAATACATCAAAAAGAGCACATAAATCCAAAGTCTTAATGGCTTTCATATAAGTGGAATGTCTAATAGCTTTAATATATTGTTTGACCTCATTTTCAAAGATGGAAGGGAGGGGTTTTTGATTAGTGTATTGACATTTGTGGATATGCCATTTGGCTAATAGTATAATAAGATTTTTTTCCACAGATGGATAGTCAGTGAAGCCAAACAATATCTGTTCAAAGCAAAAAGAAAATGTGATTCAATACAAGTAGAAATCAAGTTGCAAATATCTTCCCATAATTTGGTAGAGAAAGGGCAAGACCAAAATAAATGAAAAACATCTTCAGAGTCTCCTTCACAGAAAGAGCAGTTGACATCTAGGCCTATATGTTTTTTGAATCGTTGTAAAAAGAAATTCAGAGGGGTAAAATCTGTGAATTAGTTTAAAAGATACTTCTTTTACTTTATTATTTATCATATATCTAGCAGGTAAGTTCCAAATCTTTTTCTAGTCAAGGTTTTTAACAGTTGTTCCAATAAGCTACCACTTCTGGAAGAGAAACAACTTTACAACCGTCCATCACAACAATAACAAGAGTCTCTTATTTTGAAGTCATCAGTGTCATTCCGGAAGTGCAGGTCGGAAGGAAGTAGAAAAACATATCTTGTCTTTGTGATGAGCGACGGGCAGGTTGAAATCCAAACAGGTTCAGTCAGCGGCTCCGTTACCGACATCGACGCGTGTTTCCGAGCCCGTCGGAGCTCCGTGACTCCCGTTAGGAGGTGTCTCAGCCCGCTGTGGTTTCCTCTCGAGCGGCGGGATGGCCGTTTTAACCAGCAAAGCTCTTCACGAGCAGCTCTGTATCATCATGGGCGCGCTGACCAAGGCGGCGGTGGCGGAGATCTGCGAGGTGGTGGACGAAGGTTACGCGGTGCTGCAGATGGAGATCACCCGGAGCCACAAGGAGAACGAGGACCTGAAGAAGAAGCTGCACCTCATCGAGTCCATTGTGGTCCGGGGGAGCGGCGGGGGGAACGCGGCGGCACTGGAGTTCGCGGCGGCCGCGGAGGGCGCACAGCAGGCGGAAACACAGCAGCAGCAGCAGCAGCAGCACCGGGACGGTGATGGAGGAGCCACCGCCGCGGCTCCCGGAGGAGATGGAGGAGGTGCCGTGGTGGCGCGGGAGGAGGTAAACACAGCCGGCCTCCTTTCATCTTTGTCTCAGTAAACAGTTTGACCTCATTACGGTTACCATAGTGATGAAACAGCTAGTCGACTAGTCGATCATCAAGTTATGTTCATTATTGGGGACAGTGCACGTTGATAAGCAACAAGCATCCATAGACTCTGGACAAATGGCACAATAAATAATCATAAAAGTTCGGGGCTGTTCGTTACTTTATGGAGGGGGGCATGTCAAATTATTTTTAAGCAATAGGAGGGATTTAAGTTTTTTATTTTGGCTGAGGGGAGGGGCTTACGACTTTAAATGGTTATATGGTGTGTTTATTTTGTCATGGATTTTTCAAAGAATATGGGCAGGTTTAAAAATTTTAAAAAAAGCCAAAATTACACCATTTGTCATAGCTGAAAACTGTAAAAACAGAAAATATCATTGGATTTTCACATTTCTAACGGCTCTTGGAAACATGATGTGCGATGAAAGCTTCAGTCAGAAAAAATACAAAAATAAAAATAAAAAAAATCAGAGTTTAGAATAATGGTACTGAATCAAAATCACATAACTATACGCATACTTTACATTTGTCAAAAATAAAGCTTTTTTTCCCATAAACTAGCCAGCATACAAGATAATAGTGAAAAACTGAGGCTTTCATTTTCAACTTTTAACTTTCAAACGTCAAAAGGTAAATTTTAAAAACCTGACATTGATTTATGATGGCGGGAAGGTCGTATATTTTCCCCCAGTCACTCAGGGAGGCTCATGCAGAAATATTTGTAGCTTTGGACAGTTCCAAAATAAAGATTAACGACAAGGAATCACACCCCCAACCTCTGATATGTAAAGAACAGTCCCTTATTGAGATACAGGATAATAAAGGCAAATTACAGGAGCCAACAGCGCTTGTTATTTTTAATGCCTTTATCTCCACATCTGCAGTGAATTGTTTCCTTATCTGGAGAAAACAAGCTTTGTTATCTCCAGATAACCTGATAATTAACTCAAGATTTCAAGGTAAGGCCATATAAAAATGCAAGCACTGCTGTTCTCAGCATCGTAGAAAATTAATTATTAATTGCTATTTTGATCATTTATTAATCTTTAATCAAGTGTTTTTAAGCTGTTCTCTGTTTGGCATCATTGTAAACTGATTTGGGGTTGCAAACAATGATTATTCTCATCATCATTCTTAATTAGTTAGTTATAAATGAAATAAGAATGAGTAACACATAATATAATTACTCATTCTTATTTCATTTATAACGTTACAACCATTTCATTGTATATTGTATATATTACAGATTGTCTACTTTACTATTTTATTATTTATTTTAATGTCTACTTTAATATTTTATTTTATTTTATTTTAATGTCTACTTTAATATTTTATTTTATTTATTTCATTGTCTATTTTAGTATTTTATTTATATCTTCATCTTTATCTCTTGTTTCCATTCATGCTGTATTTCTATTTCTACTTTGCACGGAGCATTGGAACAAAAACAATTTCCCCCCGGGGATTAATAAAGTATTCTGAATCTGAATCTGAGTCTGAATTAATTAGTTTAGAAAATGAGAGAAAATAGTAAAAAATAAAAACATGCAAGCAAACAAGGTAAACAAAGCACAAGATAAAAAAAATATCACCTTATGCACTTTTGGAGCTCTGGATTAGAGTTCTCTCCATTATATGGCGCCTGTTTGCATCTAATTATAATTTTTTCTCACAATATTAGACCTCGTGTCCTCTTTCAAGGTTACAAATTGTCCTCTCACGATTCTAAAAAAAAAAAAAAAAGAAGTATATTTGGACTTAATGGCCACCATACATGTCACTTCTGCCTTAATGATAATATTTGATTTTCAAGTAGATACAGTCCACTGCATCCTTTCATAACGTGCCATTGGGCCTTAAGGATATACTGTATATCAAACACCGTGTACACTGACAGCAGGCGAGGTTGCAATTATATTTAATCCCATATAATCTCTCGATCAGACGTTAATCATCTCGTTATCGGTGCTGCGCCTGCTCTGTGCATGTTGAGCACTTATCAAGATAACCATTATTTATTTTTTATCTCAGTCTTATTACCTTGGGCTGAAAGGCGTATTTTTGTGATAACATGTTAATTATATTGTTATCTTAAAAAACCCAAAGGCTGTTTTTTTAGATAATGTGATAATTACATGGAGATTTTGAGATAACGGGATTAAAACATAAACTGCTCTCAAGTTTCCAGACGAAAGCAAAGGTGTGAAAGGTTATCTCAGTCAGTCACTCACAAGTCTTGTTAACATTTGAACAGTTGTAGTGAATCACTCGGCCGTAGCTTCGTCTTGAGCAACTGTTGGAACTTAATCCAGTGATACAGCCATCACTGATTTCTTTTTTTAATTATGTTCTCATTAAAACTTTAATTAACCTTAAATATGAGTCAGCCAGTCAGCACAGAAGGGACGTTGTATCTTGATTAGTTTGCATGTTATCGACTTTATCTCAGTTTCACAGATAGAAAATCCATATTTCATGTTTTAATGCATCACTTGCCTGGGTGTTTGTTTAATTCTTGTTTGTTTATGTTAATAATTGATTTTTATATTTATCGAACATTCATTTTATTCCTCTTGTGGCTGTATGACTGTATTAATTCTTATATTAAATCTTTTCCAGCTTCCAGACGTGGTGTTGATCAAAGATGAAGACTCGGACAGTAACGACGCCTTTGAGGACGGTGAGTGCTGCTGACGTGTCCCGTGTCAAACGAAAAGTCAACACTGACTTATTTTTAACAGAGACGGTTGTTTAGACTGACGTACCATGATATGTCTTTCTTATTGTAACCACGTAGTTTTTGCATCAACCTGAAGAAAGTGAAAGCTCACGAAACCATTTCCTGACGTTGGATATGCAAACAGCCATTTAACAGGCTGTGAACCTAATAGTAGGTGTGGCACGCTGCTTACTCCGCTCTCCTGGGTGAAAGTTCTGTGTTTGTTTGAACCATCCACCACCCTGCTTTCCCACCCATCTGATGAGGACTTTGTCACTCTTTATACTACGTCACCTGACTTCTTCCTTTGCTGCCATCACAGTTGTAACGGCCATGTGAGGTCCTGCCTAACAGTAAAGGTAAACAGCCTTTTCATGGCCTGATAATGGCCCACTGAGCCTAACAGATGTGACAGGCCCCTTCTGACCCATATTTCTGATGCTCAATCTAGTGCTCCAGGGATAATGCTTTTTTGTAAGCCCATGCAGAAGTTAGCGTCACTCTGCTTCCCTTCTCAAACAACCACAATGGGATTTTTCTGTTGGCTTTTGGATTATTGCAGAAAATAAACGTGTGATACTTACACATTTGTTTAGCAAGATAAGCTTCACAGGTGAACACCACTTTCATGATTTCTGAAGCGTAAATGCAATCGGCAGAAGTAAAAAGCTAACAGTATGACGTCAATATGTCAACAAGTTGAGATACTGTGACTATCACGATATGAATTTTTCATAATATATTAAAAATTATACCGGTGTTATCGAGAAGGAGATGACATGGCACACCTCTATTACTGACGCATTTCATGTTATAGAACAAAAGGTGCAAAGAGCCACAGACTGTTAGAGGAGGGAACTGGGAGTGCTAACATGCTAACTCATTTCCAGGTTTGAGGACTCATTCCTGGGGCACTCTGTAATCACAGATAAAAATAACAACCAAACCAGCTGGTGTAAACAAGACAGAGTTTTTTAGCCTCTTGGTCGGGACCAAAGCAGGGTGCACGTTCCTGTTTGTAGGGCTGTAGTCTCCTAGTCGATTATTTGGTCGCTGTGCTCTCGCCTGACCAAATTCTCATTGGTCGAATAATCACTGTGTCACTTCCATAAGGTGAAGAGTGCTACATCAATATCTTTCCAGGATTAATCCATTATTTCCTGCGGCGGGGTGGACAGGCTAAGTTACCTGTGAAAATGGGGTGTTTTCAAAACAAGTTGAACTCGCCCACCCTCACGCTCTGCGTCAGACCTCCTGTCTGTGTGTACCAACACCATTTCCCTCAGTGGAAACGAAGCTTGTATTTACTTGTATTTCACAGATAAACAATAAATTGTGAAGACAATAAAGCCTCCACTAAAATAGCATTTTAAGTCTTGTGTGTGACTTATCCTGGCTTCATATGAGCAGAGGAAATCTCTGCTAACTGCTAGGCTAATGTATACAGTGTAAAATGCCATAGGCTGGCGCTAATAACGTTAGCATGTTGTATTTGCTTGGAAAACATTTTTAGTATAAGACAGTTGTTTTGTCGGTGAATGCTGTGAGCTGTAATGGAGCCAAACTGACTTTGAACATGCTGCGCTTTAGCCAATCACAATGGAGGGGGCGTGGCCGGGACTTGCAGGTGTCCCCAGGAAATGTGTACCTACAGAAACAGCAAGCTCCGCGTCCATGGCGACCGCTCCACCCAAAACGCTGTCTCATCAACGTGAAAAGTTTTTTTTTTCCAGCGGATGTCTGAGTTACAACATGATTGAGCTAACTAGAGTAGTTTCGTGTCGTATCCGACAACGGGAGGCTTTTAACGGATGACATCCTGATGTTAGCTTTGCTAACTGTCCCTGTCAGCTGCAGCCACTGATGCTTTCTAGACATCGTGATTTCCCATAACTGAATAAATACCACACATAGCAACACAAAACTGCTTTGCTAGCTCAATCATGTTGTAACTAAGATATCTGCTGGAAAAAATATTTTATTCACGGACCGTTTATTGAGTTATTACCTTATTTTTATACAGTCTATGGTTATTACAGACACCACTAACGTTAACAGCTAACGGTTAGCCCAGCTAATCTACGATAACCATGTTAATTACAAAACACACAGAAATAGTAACGGTTGTTCAATCATTGTGTTTATAGACTTTACAAACATCAGATTAGTCTACACAGTGATATAGTGACGTGAAAAATGTGATATATAGCTGAACTCTGCTGGTTTTCTACCCGAAGTATTTGTAAACAACACGGCGATTCCCTGGGGGCACCGCCGGAAGTGAAGGGCGTGAGCGATCGCCGAGGCCCCTGCACTTCCGTTAGTCGGCAAACTCCGGGCTGTGCCTCCAGAGGTAAAGGAAGAAATTTTTTATTTTTTTTTTTATTTTTTATTTTTTTTACCGTTGGATTTCCAGATTGGTAGTTGACTAATCGGTTTGAGTCATTTTTCATATAAAAGCACCTCAAAATACTCTTACTGCAGCTTCTTATGTTCAAATATTGGCAGCTTTACACACTCTCCCATGACGGTGAACTAAAACCCTTTGGCAAGAGTACGACACAAGACATTAGATGACATCATTTTGGGGTTTGGGAGAGACAGACCGACATTTTTCAACATTAACACATTTTCTGATAAAATGATTAGTCGACTAATCTAAGAAATAATTAGTCGACAATGAAAATAATCGTTAGTTGCAGCCCAACAACACAGCAGCCCGCTGTATTTTTAATGCATTTTTCATTTAAAGAATAAATATGTTCGACAATTTAAAAGTATTCGTTATCAATTCAAGATGCACAATGCTCTAAGAATCTGAAAACAAATCACATTTACCAAATATTTAGAGAACCTTTGGACTAAAAAAAACCCTGATCTAGGAAATGAGAGACTGATAATAACTGAAATAAATAAATAAAACCCAAGACAGTGAATCTGTCAGGACAGCAGCGTTGGCACATGTTTGCAACTGAGAAGAATTTAAAGAATAATTATCTTGTTTTGTTACAGTGTGTGCTCTTCGCTGTACACTGAACACATCAGACCTGACAAAAGTAAAGATACTCTGAGGCTGTTTTTGTACATGTGTGGTTAGAGTTTGGCTTCCTGTAACAGTGAGAGTACGTGTTGTTTCAGGTCAGCCATGCGTTAATGTCCTGTATTTGAATCAAAGGTTGATTTAACAATAATAATAATAACCATAATAATTATGACTTTATTAAGGACACAAAAAGGCCCATAATAATTAAACAAAGACAACATATATAAATGAAGTGTAAATACATAGCAGTAGATTTGCACCTTCATATTACACTTCAGCCACATACAGACTGTAGCACCAGTGGCTCAACTCAGTGTGTGAATAATAACATTCATAAAAAAAACTAGTTTAGATTACATGAACAGGAAAAACCTGTTTTCAACACAATCTGTCTTTGTTAAGTTAGTCCATATTTGTTGAGTTACATGATCATCCAAACACTGCCAGTTCTTTGCTGTGATAAATATCTGGTTTGATTTTCGAGATCTGAAACGTGAAGTGAAAACTAGGCGAGCAGGATGTAACGTACTGGAAACACAGTTTTCAGCTTGGTTTTGTATTTTGTCTTTCCTCGCAGGTAACACAACACCTGCTGATGGAGGGACGGCTGCAGCCAGGGAGGCCACCACCTCGACTCCCATCAGCCGGAGTACGAAGAGACACTGGCCGGCAGGCGAGGAGGCCAACAGGAGGTCGTCCTCTGAGCCAATTACACTGAAAACCACAGGGGCACAGAAGAAGAGCGTCACCGTCTACACTCTGGACTCTCCTCGCAGCGAGCCGGGCTGCTCCACCCAGCATGGCGGTGATGAGATGGAGGCTGGCGACTCAGTTTGTTCCTACTCTGCACAGATGGACGCGGACGTCCAGCTGGTCCACCAGGAGTCCTCACTGGTCCCTCCGAGTGCTAACAGACAAACGTATTTTGGTAACAGCGCTCTGATGGAGTCCCCCACAAACAGAGCAGAACTAGATCTCAGCCTGACGTGGACCAAACAGTCGAAAAGTCAGATGAGTTATACTCAGTTTCACCAAAACGAAAACCTGGACAGTGATGCTTTCGGGCTTAAGATGATCAGCGTCACAGGCTCGACCTCCACAGACTGCCAGCTGTCTGAAAGCAGCAACTCTGCATTTGAGTACGACGATGCCGACATGATGAACTACGGCCTCTACAGGGACCAATCAGGGCGACCTCAGCTTAGTCATGGGCAGCTGAGCGCCCGAGGGAAGCGCTTTGCATGCGCCATCTGCTCTAAGACATACGCCACGTCTCAGAACCTGGACGTTCACATGCGGATTCACACGGGCGAGAGGCCGTTCAGCTGCAGCCAGTGCGGCAAGAAGTTCACCCAGTCGGCTCATCTAAAGTCGCATCTGAGCGTTCACTCCGGAGAGCGGCCGTACGCCTGCACGCTCTGCTCCAGGAGCTTCATCGTCAAATACAGTCTCAAGTTACACATGAAGAAATGCCATCCCAACGTCTGAGTGAATGAACGTGTGCAGGTCTCATTCCAAAATGTTCTGTTCTGTAAATACACAGTTTTAAAAGGAAGAAATGTTATTTAACACTCACAAATAATAAGTTTTACAAATGTGCAGAAGACACATTGAGTTTCAAGGTTTTAGATGATTTAAAGTCTGTTCTCTTAAAGACTGAGTTTAACTTTGAGCTGCAATAATTAGTCTATTAAACAGCTGACAAAAAACAAATCAACTAGTTTGTTAACCGAAGTCATTTTTAAAGCATTTGAACAAATAATGTTTGTTGCTTCTCGAGTTTGACTTTCTTTTGTTAGCTTTATAGTACACTGGATATCTGTAGGTGTCGCTCAGTTAAAATGACATTTGAGGACGTCACATTGGGCTCAAAGAAATGTTTCAATTTTTAATGCTGAAAAGACCAAATAATTAATCGAGGATATAACTGGCAGATTGGAGAATCTTGTTAATCAAAATAAAAATAACAGGTGCCTGATTTTGGAATGAAACTTTACTGAGCTCAGTCTCTGCTGTTATAAAGTCTACAGGTGTAACAGTGTACAGGTACAAAAGGTTAATAGTTGTGTAAAAAGCAAAAGCACCGTCTTATAAGGTTTGTGTCATTCTTTGTTAATAAAACAAATTTTAAAAGTGTTTTGTATCAGTTATTTCCTTTTATTAAGACAGATTTGTCACACAAGGAATTTAGGGTATTTAAGGTCATTTGTGAAACTGTAGCCGTCAATGGGCCTCATTCACAAACAGTGTGTACGCACAAATCTGTGCTTAAACTGTGCGTACGATCGTTTGACGCACAAATTCGGGATTCATCAATATTTTCTTACCAGAATTTGTTCTTATTCTGTGAACAAATTCAGAACTGCCTCAGACCATGCGTACGCACAAATGAGGAAGGTCAAACTGACTTAGAAAATGCAAACATACCTTTTAAGTACATGCAGAGTCTATAAAACCACATTCATGAAAAGAGATTTAATTAACATTTTTTAAAATAATTAATTTACTAATATATTGCGAGATGGAGGCACGACTCAGTTTGTTCCTACTCTGCACAGATGGGAGGCTGGGACGTCCAGCTGGATGGCTTGTTGGTGAGTCATCACTGGTTCTGGTCTAACAGACAGGCGTATTTTAAGCTCTGTATTTTCAGTAAGTCTCACAAACAGAGCAGAATGTTAGATCTCAGCCTTTGGGTTGGACCAAACAGTCGAAAAAAGTCAGATGAGTTATACTCAGTTTCACCAAAACGAAAATCTGGACAGTGAAGCCCCTCAAGAGGGCGCTATAAGATGATCAGCCCACACATGCGCCTCGTACAGACTGCCAGGCGTCTTCAGCCGCTGGATGTGTTTGGATCAGCGATGCCGGTGGCAAACTACTTTATACCAATCTGAGAAGGTGTGCAGATCATCCTGGCATGGGCAGCTGTGTCCTCCACAAGCGCTTACAGTGACGCCATCTGCTCTGTAAGACATACGCCATCGCTCTAACAAACTGTGAAATTTACTACTTTCCTCGCGAAGCCTTCAGCTGCAGCCATTCATGAATCAAGTTCTAGGCAAGCGGTTTCTTATATGGAGAAATGGGGCGTGGTAGTATGCTGATTGCAGATGGCGGCCACGCCTGCACGCTCTTACAATGGTTCTGATTCACCAACATACAGTCTCACGGTGGTGAGAGAAATGCCATCGCAACGTCATGAATCCCACGTGATTTTGAGCAAAATGTTTTTCTGTAAGAGTAAGAACATTTCTGCGCAGATATTAGTGAATGAGGCCCAATGATTAACACTGAAGTCAAGATCAGCTGCAGCAGTAACTTTATCTTGGTTTTGCAAAAGAGAAATCAAAAGTTTTTTTTTAAACATACAACAAGATATTTATCCTGCAATAATTAGTCTAATAATTAGTCATAAGGAGCATTTGAACAACATATAAAGACTGTTGTTTTAAAGAAACTTAAATGTGAAACTTAACTTTCAATTTGTTTTAGTACACTGATATCTGTAGGTGTCGCTGTCATCGTTAAAATGACAACAATGGTCACATTGTTTAGACAAACTAGTGTCACATGTGCATTCAATTTTTAGTCTATTTGCAAACCAGTTTAAAGGATATCCAGTTGGCTGCGTGTCCAGCTGGGACAAACCTAACCTGTTTCAGGTGCCTGGATTTTGGAATGAATTAATTTACCCGGCTTACTGGGCTCTGCTGAGGCCAAAGTCTAGGTGTAACAGTGTACAGGTACAGGTTAATAGTTGTGTAAAGTCAAAAGCACAAATAACAATTCTAATAAAACAAATTTTAAAAGGACAGTTAATTAAGACAGATTTGTCACAAAGGAATTTAGACTCTGAAGAGATGCAAAACAAACACACAGACACACAACTACAAAGAGAAACAGCAGCCACAAAGACACAAAAACCACAACAAAGAAGCAAATTACCACAAAGAGATGCAAAAAGAGATGTTAAAGACATGCAAGTTGACAACAAAGACACAAAGACACACAAAACAATTGCAGAGAGAAACAAAGTGAACAAAGAGAACCAAGGACTACAAAGACACAAACAACTACAAGGAAGGTCAAAAAGACTTAGAAAGAGACAAACAACTATAAAGGGATAAAAAAATGTTTACATAAGAGACACAAACATGAAAGAGAGAGAAACATTTTTTAAAAGACACCAATGACTAATATATTGCAAAAAAAATTACATGAATTACCATGAAACTGACACGCTCACCCTCATCATTGTGACAATTAAAATATTAACAATAACATGAACAGAAAAACTATCACTCCATCAGCGTGCAGATGATCTGTAATGCCGACTGCCATATCCTTAAGGCTGTGGCCCGCTGGCCAGGAGGCACCACGACTCATTTATTTTGCAGAACAGTACAGTGGGAATGTGTTTGGAGGCTGGGGCTGTGAGACATGGATGGCTTGTTGGTGAGCATCTTTTGTTCTGGTCTTTTATTTCAGTTGTTTTAAGTTAGTATTTTCAGTAAGTCTCTATTCCGTTAATGTTAAAATGTTATATTGTTTGGGTGACCGGGCATATGGCCTTAAAACATGGCTGATGACACCATACGCAAACCCTGAAACCCCTCAAGAGGTGCGCTATAATAACATACATGCCCACACATGCGCCGTAGAGCGCACTTTTGGCGTGCTTCAGGGCCGCTGGATGTGTTTGGATCAGATACGGCCGGTGGCAAACTACTTTATACCCCTGAGAAGGTGTGCAAGATCATCCTGGCATGCTGTGTCCTCCACAATCTTACAATGACCCATGGCATTCCTGTAAGACCCGGCGCCATCGCTTCTAACAAACTGTGAAATTTACTACTTCTCTCCTCGCGTAACCGCTTCCTTCATTCATGAATCAACTCTAGGCAAGCGGTTTCCTTATATGGAGAAATGGGGGCGTGGTAGTATGCTGATTGCAGATGGCGGACACGCGCCTGTCAATTTACAATGGTTCTGATTCACTAACATACGCACGGTGGTGAGAACAAAATTGGCCGGTGCGCACGTGTGATGAATCCCACGGTGATTTTGAGCAAGTACTTATTTTTTGCGGAGAGTAAGAACATTTCTGCGCAGATATTAGTGAATGAGGCCCAATGATTAACACTGAAGTCAAGATCAGCTGTAGCAGTAACTTTATCTTGTTCTTGCAAAAGAGAAATCAAAAGTTTTTTTTTTTAAACATACAACAAGATATTTATCCTGTTAACCCTGAAACAAACAGGAGCCGTGTATAACAACATATAAAAGACTGTTGTTTTAAAGAAACTTAAATGTGAAACTTAACTTTCAATTTGTTTTCCATCTCTGGTCGTACAGCATGACTGTCATCGTGTGGAAGGATGAAAGACAACAATGGTCACATTGTTTAGACAAACTAGTGTCACATGTGCATTCACGTTTAGTCTATTTGCAAACCAGTTTAAAGACCAGTTGGCTGCGTGTCCAGCTGGGACAAACCTAACCTGTTTCCAGGGGTCGGATCATGGATGAATTAATTACCCGGCTTACTGGGCTCCGGCACAGAGGCCAAAGGTTTAGGGGGCCTCTAACTGCCTGTTAATATTTACTGCTGGAAAGTCAATAATGACAAATAAAATTCCCACATAGAAACGCAACACAGCCACAAGGACACACACAAAACAACTACAAAGAGACACAAAGTGATGATGAGAGATGAAAAAAAACAAGACTCTGAAGAGATGCAAAACAAACACACAGACACACAACTACAAAGAGAAACAAAGCAGCCACAAAGACACAAAAAACCACAACAAAGAAGCAAATTACCACAAAGAGATGCAAAAAAAGAGATGTTAAAGACATGCAAGTTGACAACAAAGACACAAAGACACACAAAACAATTGCAGAGAGAAACAAAGTGACTACAAAGAGACACCAAAGGACTACAAAGACACAAACAACTACAAGGTGGTGCAAAAAAGAAAATACAAAGAGACAAAACAACTATAAAGGGATAAAAAATGTTTACAAAGAGACACCAAACTAACACGAAGGCAGAGAGAAACAAGCGACTACAAAGACACCAATGACTGCAAAGAGACAAAAAAAATACAAGGACACAAAACGACTTTAAAGAGACGCAAAACTACAACAAAGAGACACAAACCAAACACAAAGAGACACAAAACTACAAGGAGACACAAAAGGATAACAAAGATGCAAATGAAGACAAAGAGATGCAAAACCACTACAAAGACACACAAAACAACAACAAAGACAAACAAAGCGACTACAAAGACACAAAACGATTACAAAGAGGCAAATGACGACAGAGTAAAGAATTGGAAGAGATGCAAAACAACTACAAAAGAGACACAAGAGGATACTGAAGAGATGCAAAAGGATATAAAATATGCAAAACGACAACAAAGAGACACAAAAGGATTACAAAGACACACATGACCACAAAGAGACACAAAACTAACACAAAGGCAAAGAGAAACAAGCGACAACAAAGACAAAACGATTACAAAGACGCCAATGACTGCAAAGAGGCACAAAAAATACAAAGACACAAAACGACTTTAAAGAGATGCAGAACTACAGCACAGAGACACAAAAAGCAAACACAAAGTCACACAAAACTACAAGGAGACACAAAAGGATAACAAAGATGCAAATGAAGACAAAGAGATGCAAAACAACTACAAAAGAGACACAAGGGGATACTGAAGAGATGCAAAAGGATATAAAATATGCAAAACGACAACAAAGAGACACAAAGGAACACAAACACAAAACAACTGCAATGAGAAACAAAGTGACAACCAAGAGATGCAAAAATAGAAAATACAAAGAGACACAAAACGACTTTAAAGAGATGTAAAACAACACAAAGAAAAACAGAACAACTACAAAGATAAACAAAGCGACTACAAAGACACAAAATGCCAAATGTCATATGATTTCCTGGTTCCAGAGGAAAATTTAGCAGCACTGAAACAATTAGTTGAAGAGTTGACAGAAAAATAATCTTCAACAAATTTTACAATAAATTTCATTAATAATAATTAAGCAATAATGTACAGAGGCATATAACGCATACATTTGAGAAACAAAATTATTTTTTTCTGAATTAATGAGATTATTATTTTGCTAATTCTGAAAAACAAACCCAAAATTATTTATTATTCAATATACAATTATTATTAATTAATAATAATTGTAAATGCAGAAAACAGGGCAGTTTTGGACTGCTGCTCTGACAAGAAAAAGTAACATGACCACTGGTTTTATAGAGACCAGAAGATAATCGACACTGGGAGTAACTGGGAGTTTTGACCTTGAGATGCTTTAAATAAAGGTGTGTTCGAGGTCACACTGGATTTAAGAGCTTCAGATACAGATGTAAAATAAAAAGGGTTCTTGGGTCCATGGATGTGCACATGCGCATTGCTGTCATACTGAATATATTTGAGAATAATGTCAAATGATACTTTGCACATGCGCACTGTGGGTCGTCTCTAGTCATTTCTACCCCCGCATTACTTCCTGGTTTTCTCGACACTGTTTACATCAGGTGGGATTCTACCTTTCACATAAACGCAGACGGCGCGTGCGTTTCTGTGTTTTGTCACCTGCCTCGTGCCAGTGATCTGGATTGTTCTGTTTCAACACACGCACGCGGAGGGTTATTAAAATCATGTCTCCGGCCGCTGCCTTCCACGCGCAGCTCGCCTCCATCATGGAGGTGCTGGCCAACACGGCGGTGGCGGAGATCTGCGAGCTCGTGGACAGCGGCTACTCGGTGCTGCAGCTGGAGATCTCGCGGAGCCGCAAAGAGAACGAGGTGCTGCGGAGAAAACTGCGGCTCATGGAGCTGCGAGCCGCGCGGGCGTCCGCCCTGCGAGCCGCGGCCACCGCAGGCGGCAACGCGCTGCTGCTCGCGAGCAGCCGCGCGCGTGCTCAGCTGCCTGCTCATCACCTGGGCAACGGGCCAAGGAGGAGTGGAGCACCTGGAGGTAACCGTTCAGACCGTAAGTTACAGGGCGGTAAGCGACAGTACGGAAACCCATTTCCGCCTGTGAGATGACAAAAAGATCCTGTAGGTCTGTCTGATGAGAAACTTCCTGAAAATGATGAGCTCATATCTCAAAATAATGAGGAACTGTACTAAAATGAGGTGTTAGTGTCTCAAAATAATGAGGAACTGTACTAAAATAAGGTGTTAGTGTCTCAAAATAATGAGGAACTGTACTAAAATGAGGTGTTAGTGTCTCAAAATAATGAGGAACTGTACTAAAATGAGGTGTTAGTGTCTCAAAATAATGAGGAACTGTACTAAAATGAGGTGTTAGTGTCTCAAAATAATGAGGAACTGTACTAAAATAAGGTCTTAGTGTCTCAAAATAATGAGGGACTGTACTAAAATAAGGTGTTAGTGTCTCAAAATAATGAGGAACTTTACTAAAATGAGGTGTTAGTGTCTCAAAATAATGAGGAACTGTACTAAAATAAGGTGTTAGTGTCTCAAAATAATGAGGAACTGTACAAAAATGAAGTGTTAGTGTCTCAAAATAATGAGGAACTGTACTAAAATAAGGTGTTAGTGTCTCAAAATAATGAGGAACTGTACTAAAATAAGGTGTTAGTGTCTCAAAATAATGAGGAACTGTACTAAAATAAGGTGTTAGTGTCTCAAAATAATGAGGGACTTTCTTGAAATGATAAGCTCCTATCTCAAAATAATGACAAACTCAAAATGAGAAACTTAAAACTTATCTCAAAAATAATAAAATGATAACAATATTATTGTTAATTCAAAATACAAAAATGAATAAATAAATAGGTTTGTATCTTAAAATAATGTGAAATTTTTTTAAGGTAAAAAAAGTTTTGTACCTCAAATAAAACTTTTCTTAAAATAATGAGTTAGTGTCTCAAAATGAGAAACGTTCCTAAAAATAAATAAATGAATAAATAAATAAATAAATGAATAAATAATTAAGTTAGCTTCTCAAAAATAATTAAACTTTTTTTAAAAAGTATCTTAAAATAATAAGAAACTTTCCCAAAAATAAATAAGTTACCATCCTAAAATATTTAGAAACTAAAAAAAAAAGTTAGTATCTCAAAATGATGAGAAACGTTATCATCCCAAAAAGATGATTTTAGTTATCATCCCAAACTGATGATACATTTGAACATTTCTCATTATAATGATTTACAGGATCTTCTTCTCTTCCCACTATGGCATGTCATGTCTGCTGTAAAAAGGGCCTATTACAAATATTTATACAAAGTATGTATCAGTTAATAAATTATGATACAGGTTAAGCTATAGCAATATCTACAGTAATGTGTTTTTAAGGTCCACGTACTGCTTTTTTCTCCCAAAGCTTTCTGCTGCATCTTATGGTATTCCACACAGGATGAGGTTCACTCTGTAGACATGGAGACTGCTCCTCCTCAGTACTACTCAGAGTTTCCAAAGTTCATCCACTGATGAAGACAGTGAGATGTGATTGAAAGCTCGGAAGAAACAAGTGGACCTTTAGTTAAGATTTTTCTTTGTCCCAATTCCAGACTACAGTATGTACAACATACGATGAGTGTACGCTGCGCTGTGTACATGCTTGGCTGTTAATATAAAAAACTAGTTGAATTAGTGTCATACAATAAATGAGGTGTTTTTAAAAGACGTTTTTAGCATTATGAGCAGTTTGTTTTTATGACCCATAACTAAAGTGTCATCATGGCTTACCTCCTCCAGGTGAGGCCAGGCGGTCCACAGTGTCCAACCAGGAGACTCTGCAGTGCCGAGACCCCGATCCGTCCTCAGACTCTGGACAAGATACCACACAGGGGACGGTGAGTAGAGCCGGAATGTTAGCAGGACGTCACAGCTGCAGATTATAGTCTTCCCTCTCCCTCTCTGTCTCGGGTCTTTATTCTCTCTGTGCTCTGATTGCAGCCTGCTGCAGGTGAGCCGACCAAAGTGACGACTGCAGTGATCAAAGTGGAGGATGATGAGTCCTGGTCCCAGTCTGAGCAGGACAGTAAGTACAGTTTTAGTAAACTGACACTTTATTTTTGACATGCCTGGCTAACTTCACGAACTGTACTCAACACTGCACATCTGCAGGTAAGCAAGCATACCAGTCAGCTCAGTGTTATGTAACAGAACAGACTGTCCAGTTGCCACAATGCAACACACGGATCTAAAGTTTTAAAGGTGTAAAGTTAAGTGCATTTAACATACATTTATCTGATCATTTCAAAAGATCGGGTTCAAGTGGTTCAAGTAAAGTATTCGTCTCTTCTGACATGTAACTGCAGCTCAACTCACTGGTATAAATCTGCAGATTTGTGCACGTGAAATATTGTTAAAGGTGCGACTTCTGTTCTTCTTTCTCAACAGAAGAGTTTTGCCATGTTGCAGACGGTCAGACGACAGAGACAGAAGCCCCGCCTCCACTGACCAAACAGGAAGTAGCAGATGAAGGTGGAGGTTCGTCTCGGTCGTGGGCGAGCGGTGAAGTCAGCTCCACCTCCATGTCCGTGCAAAAAACCCTGAACACCAGCCAGAGGTCAGAAACCAGCAGTTACGAATGTCTGATGTACGAGCCACAGCTCCAACATGGCTCCCTCAGTACCCAGAATCCTCTGAGTGAGGATCCCGGCTGCTCGTACGTGTTGAACACCAGCGTGAGTGTTTCAGCTGCGTCTGATTCAGCCAGCAGCAGCAGCTTCCCTTTCACCATCACAGAGGTGAGTCTGCCTGCAGCCGAGCACCAGCAGCCTGCAGGTTTCCAGAACAACCAGCAGAGGGCGCCGCTACCCGCAGACGAGCCTCAGCTTCCTGTGAGGAAAGAGATGACAGAAAGACTCAATGCGTTCATGAGAAGGGACAGATGGAGACCTCAGGATGGTGTCAGCAGGGCATCCAGCCAAAGCAGAGAGGACGGCGGGGGGAAGTCATTTGTCTGTAACTGCTGCGGTAAAACTCTGGCCTGCCTGAAGAACCTCAAGACCCACATGAGGGTCCACACAGGAGAGAAGCCGTTTGTCTGCGCGCTCTGCGGCAAACGCTTCTCCGACTCCAGCAACTTGAAGCGCCACCAGAGCGTCCACACCGGAGAGAAGCGCTACGGCTGTGTCCACTGTGGGAAACGCTTCGCCCAGTCAGGATCCCTGAAGGTCCACATGACCGTCCACACAGACTGCAAACAGTTCAGGTGTTCTTACTGCGGCAAAACTTTCATCTCCGGCAGCCACTTGCGCCGCCACGTGACCGTGCACGCTGGGGAGAAACGATTTGCTCCAACGTTTCAGTGACTGAGGGGGGATTATGAGGTCATATCTCACAGGAGCCTGGAACACATGGAAACACGACACCACGGCCCAGATGAGAACAGCTGTTCAAGCTCAGCTCCTTCTCTGAAAACTTGACCACACTGTGTTTGTTTCCACACAAAAAGTCACCTCATGTTTTGGTCATTGTGGTGATTTTAGTTATCTTTCAGCGTGAGGCCTAAAAAAAGATGAACACAAAATTGTATTAACAACCATTCGAAGCAGGCAGCTGCCCCAGGGCCACAGGGGGCCCCAAAAGTCACTGCTTGTCAGTTGGTTTTGGTGATTTGCAAAGTTTTATGTAAATCTTCAGATCACTAAAGTCCGATATCAACTAAAGCACTGTAGAGGAAGCCTGTGTCAAAGTCTACTTTTAAGAGACGATTAAAGCACTACTAAATGAGGTGGTGTTTAATCCAGTGACCACAAACGGACACCCTGGTCCAAGTGGTACTCCTGCAGATGACTATTGTTTGGGGTCGGAGCAAAAGCTGTGTGCTCTGGACTTAATGGGAACCTGCGGGTGACAGGGTTCATTTCCAATATAAGGCTGCAACAAATTATTATTTTCAGACTGATTCTCTGATCTGTTGCTTATTTTTTGACAAAATATCCAATAAGTGAAAATGTCCAACACAAGTCATAAGAGACCAAGGTGATGTCTTCAGGTCATTTTATTTTGTCCAACCCACAGTCTAAATCATGAGATATTAAAGCTGGAGTACGGGAGTTTTGGCAGTGAGAGTAATTTCATACAAACACTGTTAACGTGTGGTTGTGATGCACACCTGTATGTAACCAAACACATCTCCCCGCCCAAGGAGACCTCTCTTCAGATCTTTGTCTTTAATCCTTCCTCTGAACAGCAAGTGTCTTTCATGCCTCTGCATCGGCGATAGCTGTGACTGGAGGCATTATGTTTTCACATTGTATATCCATCTGTGTGTCCCATTGTCGGGAACGCATTAACTCAGAAATGCCTTAAGGGATTTTCTTGTGACATACATTTGTAGGTGCGTTGTTTTGTTACCTACCTAAGGTAACTGTAGCTTTTGGCCAGGAGCAGATATCATCAGATGGTACACAAATGTCACTGTGTGTTTTGGCCCTCAACCACAACACACTCTAGCTGGAGGGCCGACAGCGTTTGGCCAAATCACTGCCTATCTGCTCCTAGCCTCCAGCGTTCTTCCTTTCTTACTCCAAATCCAGCAGGAGGCTCGTTCAGCCTCCTCCCCCAACTTGCAAGCAGCTTGTTTTTATGCTCCTTTCGTAAAGGCCCAGAGCTGATAATAATCGCCATGCTGACTTGGCTGGGAAACCTCTGCATCCGATCTCCACCGGGAAGAACCACGCCTGCCAACCTTTGTCCTTACAATCCTGGACTAAGGACTGGTACTTCAAGGCCTTCCTCTGGTGGGCCACTGTTCTCAAGAACACCTTGAGGGAATTTCCATATTTGGCACAAACGTCCACTTGAACTCAAATATGAGTTGATTAGAATTTAGTGGTCAAAGGTCAAGGTCACTGACCTCACAAAGAATGTTTGTGGCCATAACTCAGAATTCATACACTAATCATGACAAAATTTCACACAAATGTCTCACAGGATAAAATGATTGTTGAATGACATTTTATATCCAAAAGGTCAAAGGTCATCTTCACTGTGACATCATTAAGTTTTGCAAAAACAAAACAGAAGTGGAGACATTTGGTCAGATACTGAATTTGTGACACTAATCTTGGGTGTCCATCTTGAAACTGTGCTGATTGTATAGGTTCTCTGTGCTGCCGGGGGGGGGGGCGTGTGTGAAGCATCCACATTTATACGTAGCTTCTTTGCTGCAACATCCATGTTTGAAGTACTGTCAGCTGTCATGGCTACACGAGTCTGGACAGACGTGGATGTAAACTGCAGCTTCACTGGTTTGCGGATGCATGCAACCACACGTGGTAATTCTTGAAGCCTCCACTTAAACTTTTCTTGGATGCTTTTTAGGATTTTCTGCCGTAGCTTCCTTCATGCGCATTGCTGCTGCTCCGTTGAGATGGTCTCTCCCTCCTTCCTTCCCCTTTAGATCCAGCTGGTTGACGTGAAACACATCACTTCAGGTGTGCCAGTGTGGAAAAGTACCTTATAACTAGTAGCTGTGCTGCGAGTACAGAGAGCCTTCCCTGCAGTGATGGGCTTCATCAGCATTGTGTCAACTCATTTGGCTCGAATGTAACGGATGTTCATTTCTTTGTAAAAGTCCTGTGCTCCAGCTTTAAAGTTATTATGACAAAGAGCATTAGAAAATCCTCAAGTAAGAAAGCAGAAGCAGCCAATATCTGCCCCTTTTGTTTCCTGATTTAACAACTTCATTATCAAGTTGGTCGCCTCTTAATTTTTTTAATTTTTTAAAATTTTAAATGGAGAAACTGTTTTAGCTTTAATACAGTGCACACAAAGTGTTCATGGGGGTTAATACTGTCGGGCCACGATAACAAGTGCTGCCTTTTTCTAAATCTGTTTTAGGGAAAACACACCAGCAGTATTTAGCTATTGCTGAGGTGTTGATTCAGCTCAGCGGACATTTTGGAGGACGTCATGTGTCGTGTTGTCGAGGAAATATCCTGTACAGTGTCTCTCTGTCACCTCCTCTTTGCTCATGCCATGTGTAGTCATGATTATAAACCTTTTCTCTGCCACATTACATCATTCTGTACTTGAGTAACCCTGCAAGTTGCCTCAGAAACTCACTTATAAACTGTCAGATTCAGATTAAGTGATTTCAGGTTCCTCTTGCGGTTCTTTTGGACCCACAGACTTTACTGTTTAGGATGAGGCTATCTCGCTGAAAACAAGTTGATCTTATTCTACATTTTAAAGGTTTTCAGAAGGTTTATGTGCTGAGAATATTTACTCACCTCATCAGGAGTGTTTGCAGGGTTTCCTTTGAACTGCTTAGCTCAGCAGGTGTTTTCACTGATTACTTCCTGTCTTCTGCATCAGTGGGTAGAGTCTGTAGATGTGGTGAAAGCAAGCTTCAACACATCAGTTCACCAGGCAGTGGTACTATAGTACCAAACAGTTCAAAAATTAAAAAGCAGAAGCAGCCTAAATTCACAATCTGTTTTTGTCTTCTTTAAGCATTATTTTGGATGATTCCCCTGTTTGTGAAGACAGATCAGCATGTTTGTCTGAACAGTTAATTCTGCAATGAGCAGCTGTTTGTCCAGTCGTTTCTCTCCATCAGTTGTTGAAATGTTGTGAGGTGAATTAAGAGGAAGCAGAATTGTCATGTTTACATTTTGTGATACTGTCATGGATGTTTTTTTTTTTTTTATGATTATCATGTCATTTTGTAATAAAAGCAGTTTGGTGGGTCTCGGAAAATTCATGAGCAATAATTATCTGAAAGCAACTGTGAGCAGAAAAGTTGCTTTGTTCATCGTCATAATTATGACCTTTTCACATTTGTTTAAAAAAAAAAATCTCTAGTTTAAGGCTGAAATCCAAGATGTTTAAAGGGATACTTTGCTGATTTTCAACCAGCTTTGTATCAACGATGTCAGTAGCAAACGGGCAGATTTTCCACTGGCTCTGGGGCTGCTACTCAAACTACAGATTGTACCTCTGCATTTCTGTTGAGGGGGTTAAAAAGAGGAGAAGCCACAGTGTCATATCATGTCATCTTATTACGACTGGACTCAGGAGTTAACATGAAGTAAATATCTGCCAAAGTAGGACTTGACCTTGTGCTACAATGCCTTGCAATTTCCCTCAGTGATTTAGATTCCAACTAATGCCAGTCTTCTTATGTTAGCCTGTGTAATAAGCTAGCACACACATCTTAACATGTAATGACGAAAACTCTGTGTGTTCCATGTTTTTCTCCTCACTGACTTGGTCAATCCATGTGAAATTTGGCACAGTGGTAGAGGGTCATGGGAGGATGCCAATGAAGCAATATTACATCAATTGGCCAAAGGGGGGCGCTATAGCAACCGACTGAAATGTCAAACTTTGAATGGGCATATCTCATGCCCCGTATGTCGTAGAGACATGAAACTTTGCACAGAGATGCCTCTCCTCATGAGGAACACATTTGCCTCAAGAACCCATAACTTCCGCTTATATAGATTTTCCACCATTTTGAATTTTTTGAAAAACACTTCAAATGGATCTCTTCCTAGGAAGTTTGAGCGATCTGCATGAAACTGGGTGAACATAATCTAGGGAGCAATATCTAAAGTTCCCTCTTGGCAAAAGTTGGAAAACTTCCTAAAACTGAGCTTCTATAAGGCAATGAATATTGCGGAGGGCGTGGCTCATCACATAAAGGTGTAGAACATCTCAAGGGTTTCACCCATCACCACGAAACTTTGTAGGCATATGACCACACATAATCTGAGGGGACCCCTCCATTATTGAGCCCATCAAACAAAATGGGGGCGCTAGAGAGCTCATTTCTTATCTAGGCCTAACCGCCATATGGATTTTTACTAAACTTGGTAGATATGTAGAACAGGACGCCTCAAGGTGACTGGAGAAATTTAACTCTAATTGGCAACTGGGTGGCGCTATAACAACAGAAAAATGCTTCAAAATGGCTAAAATGCGACCGATCGCTGTGGCTCCCCCTGTGGACCAATGTTGGTGTTGTTTTCTTCTAATTTTTGGTATGACTAAGTCATGGTATGGTATGCTGCTGCAACAAGTGCTAGCTGCACCTTTCCCATGTGAACTACCAGTGCGCCCCAGTTTGAAGTCAATACAACATATAAACACTTTACCTATCTGCCTTTCAACGTGCTGCCTCAACTACTAATGTACAGTTTTAGCCCACTAACTATCCCACTATTGGCAATGGTACTACTGTACTTTCAATAAAGCAATCGTACTATGAAATTCACAAACACTCTGTCTGAATACATTGCTCTTCTTAATGGGTTCAGTTGACTATTTAATCTGCAGTTTCCTATGACCTGTATCCCAAACACACACCATGTGAAACTGTACGTGGATAACTGCACTCAATGGGTATGGACTAGTAAGTCAGAACAACGATTAAGCTCTAGCATTTGATGTCATTCACTAAAACCGCAGCTTCTTGTTTCTTTTACCTTCACAAGGATTAATTCTTATTACCATTTACAGTTCTTATCTCTAAATCATTGTAGGGTGTCTGCTGGCTAGCGTTACCAAAACACTGTGCAATTGTTAACTACGTTCACTGACAAACAAACGAACAAGTACCAGTAAGTGATGAAGGTCCAGATTTATGATAATTTGGCGATATGCACCACCTCCTGTTTATATTGGAAACATTATGGAGCTGGCTAACGTCAGCCCTTCTGAATCTTATTAAATATCACTATTAAATACAGACAGCCTACAAGCTGTAATACAGGAGAGAGATGTGAAAGAGATGCAGGTGACATACTGCTTCCTGTATTATAAAAATGGAGGCATAAAAACTAATATTACACAATAAAACTGAGCAGCGCTGATAAAATATGAACCAGGATTCTGTTACTTCATTTTCTATTTATCGACTCAAAGTTTGAAGAAATAGTTTTAGCTTACCCGCCATATTGTTTCTTGTTGGAACAGGAAGTGCTTACTGGGCCGATGCGGCACAATGCATTCTGGTAGTTGTAGTTGTTCCACCTCTTGAGTCAACGCAAATGCCACAGCCCTTTCCCGTTTTCTCTTTTCATACAGCTCCAATTTCAAAAGTATTTGAGTCTTTATGCTGCATAGACATCCTAGTTTTATGAAAAGACCGACTTTCCAGCAGTGAAATTATTCTTAAAGAGGTCTCACTGTGAGCACTGAACATTCTCATCCACCATTTTCCTCCAAACTATTGCACATGTAGACTGTCACCAAGCGTATATGTGGATGTAAAATTTATTAAATAACAAATGTAGAGTCTTGGATGGAGGTTTACACACTTCTGGGTGTTGTGTTAGTTTCCGAAAGAGTTTGTTTTACTGCCATTACACTGTGGAGATCTCATATTGTAGTTTGCGAGATTAATTATTTTAGTTTAAATGACGTTTTCCTGTCTTTGTCCTCTTTCGGACTGAGCCAGAATTCACTTTTCATTACAATTAATAACTTCTTATTTTCTTTTACATTTTTGTCATATACTGGTATAAAATGAGGATTGCTGGGTAAAATGTATGTTGATGTTGCCTAATGTCAAGTCTCTATTTGATCATGTGACGAGACGATACGACACAGGAGCTAATTCAAGACTGACAAGCTGAGCACATTGACAAGTCCAGTGAGCAGTCGTGCCTGTGTGTGTGTGTGTGTGTGTGTGCACCTTATAACTAGTAGCTGGCTTGCACTAGGGTCCGTCACAATAGCGTGCACTGGGGCCCGTGGTAACTACCTACCTAACTACAGTCTCAAGCATCAGGGGTGTAACTGGTTAACATTTATTTGATGAAAAACATTTGAGTTTGAGAGCTCTGAGCTTCAGTGTTAATAACAAAACAACCATGAGAAACATCCTGTTTTTTACTTCACTTGAACCAGCTGAAACAGGATGAATTTCTTTATCAGTCAGCTGCACCTGTAAAGTGATTTTTATTTGTTCTGGAGAAAAACGCATCACACTGAAACACAGAAACTTGCAGGTCACAGCTCCACTGAACAGAAATACACCTTTTGTCTTTCAAACAGGGTTTAATGGATGATAAACATTTTAACTTTACATAAAACGCTTTCACTGAAACTGGAAAATAAATGACAAATGCAAAATACTGTAAAAATGAAACCTCCAAACGCAGCGCCATCGACAGGACGAAAAGGGCAACTACTCATCATCCAAATCACTGAACTGCTGTTTGTGAATTGAGACGATTCAGGGATTAAATCACAGTGATCAACACTGTGTGGGAAGCATTTTGGAAGCAAACTGGTCACATTGATTTATACATCATTTTTTCATTTTGGCCAACGACATTCTTCTTGTCTGTTTCAAATTAAAATCTAGCTTGTGCGTCATTCGAGGTTTAATTTTACAGTTTTCAGACTTTAACAACATTAATACAGTACAGTGGAATAATAAAAATTAACAGGTATAGTAAGTGCGTCACAAGCAGAGTATCACATTTCCACCTTTGGAAACATGTGCAGTCAATGGAATATATCTACAGTGCACAGTATGTACAACACCAGCAATAGTAGCTGCATTACATCACAAACTGGAGCTCATCTAAAGGTTTGACTCATCCAAGAAAATTCATATTAAATGAGTTTTCGTCACAGAAACTTTACGTCTGTTGCAGGAAATTCAATATTTTACAACACCTCATAAAAGTCTATCATATAAATGAAAAAAAGACAAACTTGATCCACATTTAACTTTGATCATTTCAAGCTGCATCAAAATGTTTTTGGCCACCAGGGGGCAGGAGAACGAGCATGTTTTTGAACACCCAGCAACAAGAGCATCCCATCGCCGTGTTTGTGTCCAAATCCACTATTTACTCTCTTTATAGCTCTGCTTTGGTCTCCACCAACTTCAGAGGGAAATGTTTGGCTCATATTTTCAGCCATAAAAACAAAACTAGGAGCTGCAGAGTTCATTTACAGCGTAATTTGATCCATTGTGCATTTAAAAAATATGAATAAATGCAGCTTTAAATGCAAAGTAATAAGTCATGCAGAGCTGTATTAATTATATCAGTAATATAGAAACATTTTTGTATTCCACTCCCTGAATCGTCAGATTTCTACAATTTTGGCACTTTGAGTGAATAAAAACACATCGGACGATTCAGAAACTTCTGATTCACACAATAAGAGACGTCTGACCTTTAAAGGCGCGGTCACACCAGCATTTAAAGGGTAGGTTTTACAATTCTTTTCAGTGGCATAGCTACAGTTAGCAGATTATCTTAAGAGAAGTAAATCCACAATTTTTTTTTACTCATTGAGTTTAACTTTGGTGAACACAGACCCATGATACACTGTCTGGTGTGACCGGACATTAACCCTTCACGTTACAGATCTGATGCCACGCGCACGTCCGATAAGATGGACGACAGCCGTGGAAAAGATTCCTGTGTTTCCGACTTGCGATCGTTCACATCAACAGAAAATTGTCACTACATCCAATAATTCTTGGTTTAATTAACTTTACAGCAGACTTTGGTTGGTGTGAGGCATTCAGGCACTTCGGTATAATTTAGCGCCAAGACATAAATATCGGAGCTTCCAGGACAATCGTGATTTCAACTCCGATGTTGGTGTGAACAAAATTTACTTCAGTCTTAAAGTGGTACTTCCTATATGATATAAACATGGCATCCTTATCATTATTATGTTTATTGAGGCTAATTCATTCAGACGATCTGGAACATGAAGAACTAAAGATCAGACGTCTCTGGTCACAAAGGTTCAGTTCACAAAAACCAGGCTGTTCATATAAACTGTTCGTATGTTTTCGTATGAAAAGTAATGCACCCAGACTCGTACATTTCCCAAGTAGTCGCGAGCCAGTATTCGTGTATAACCTACGTATTTTGAAAGACTGCAATCACGTGACCAATGCGCTGATGGCAGTAAACAAGGAAGCAGTCCCGAGCATTTGTAAGGAGGCAGATTTTGGTGGTGGACGGGTTACAAAACCTTGGACTTTCCCCAGGAGATGCATGTTCCCAACCGTGTGAACTTTGGGTCACTTTAATGTAGGTCCTCACCATGGTTCTTTTCCTAAACCCAACCTCAGTAACTTTACAATAATTGCGTGACTTTAGGTTACGGACGTAGGGTCATTCATGGGGCGCTACTGCGTAGACTATTATACGAACCGTTCTATGAGCATACATTGCAAAAACACACATTTAAAACATTTACATTTCACTCAGAAAGAGTTGATTTGTGCTGCACAGCTCATCTCTTCCTGCTTCAGGTTTGCTAAAAGTCTTGGCGTTATTTGAGGTCCAAACATGATTGAATTTGAAAAACTTTATAAAGTCAAAACCTTATAAAGCCGTACAGTACTTCACAGTTTTTCTTTACATTTCTTAGTCCCAGCTTCCTTCCTGCCACATTTCTTCTTTTCCTGATGAAAACATTTAAATCTTTTTCCTCCGACAGCAATCACAGAGCAATAACTGATCAATACAAACTGTTTGTATTGATATGGCATTTTCAGAGATCAGACATGTTTTTTTTCCTTATTGATTTTAAAGCTGTTAAATATATCCATGTACTTTTGAATGTGACGTTAAAGATTCTCTTCCTGATCCCAAAGTGTTTCTCCCTGCTCACTGTCAAACTCAACACAGCTCAAAGTTGAGTTTCTACCAATTTCTGGAATTATTGCTCAGAAAGTCCCTGTTTTAACATAAGAGTGAAATACGTGTGAAGAAAACCTTCACATAGACGCAGACCTGACAGGAGTTGATATTTTTCCTGCCTGTGATGCCAGCTGGGTGGAGTTTCTCCCTGTTGTCAGAAAATTTGGCAAGGCTGAGTTCACACATGGACTTTAAAACTGCCACTGACGCATGTACAGTGACAACAAGGCGCTCATAAAATCCCCTCTGAGCCCGTCAGGATTTCTGGCAGAGTGGACTGATTTTTGAAGCTGCAGAACTTCTCATACAAGCACCAGTCGATGTGGTGAGATGGTTTCATGTGACAAGTTTGTCGAACTTGTTTAACAAACTTTAAGTAGTTTAAATCATTTCAGCAGTTTTGTTCCTGACTGATTCTGATTTGGCTCAAATTTACAAACTGACACATATCAGCACCTCGAAACTCAGATATTAACATGTCGTGTCTTAGTTGTTTAAATAGGAATGTTTAAAACAATACTTTGTGGTTTCCCAGGGAGTCATGTGGTGGGACTATTTTATGATGAGCATCAGTTTAACTAACAAACTCTCTGGTTTCCAGCTAGCTACGCTAAGCTAAGCTAACCATGCCATGACTTCAGCTCGACAGACTTTGGAGGAATATTCATCTGAACATTTAACCTTCAGCAAAAGGAGAATTTAGTGCGTTTCCAAAAATGGTTAAATATTCCTTTAACCTCCTGCGACCCTGCGTCCTCATGTGAAGACATCACATTTTGGGTTTGCTGCACTTTATACTTAATTCTGCTGAAGCTGGACCTGCTGTCCCATTTGTGGACACTTTTAAGCACCATCTAGTGCTGGTAAGACCACAATACACTACTCTATATAAAGACAAGATGGCAGCCATCTCTGCCAAGTCCGTCTGCAGCCGATCCTGACACAAGCGTGGACGAAACCTGATCAGATTTTATCGTTGAAAGTAGTTTATTTATACGAAATAAAGTTCATAGTTTTATCTTGCATTAAACCACTAATAAAATGCCTACTGAACAAAAGTTGGGGTTTCAGGAGGTTAAAAGTATGACGTGTCAGTGTTGATTGATATTATAAGATATTTCCAGGACCTGTGGCTTCACTTACTTTGCAGCTTTATTCTTGTTAAATATTCCAGCAGTGTCTGTTCAACACAGCGACTGCAGGTTAAACTGAAATAAGAAGTTTGTTGTTGCTGAAAAAGTGTTTTATTAGTAGTATTTTTCCTCACAGTAATTTGTTCCGGCATGAGATTGTCCTCAGAAAACAACTCCATGTGTGATCAGCCAAATATATTAGAAAACGTTTTCTTTCTTGTAGATCTGAAACGTTCCTAACACAGTGAACCTCCACCCACCTGCTTCACCCTGCAGGTTAAATCAAACACAGAGGGGTGAATTCACAAAGAATGGACTGCGGCCGCTGATCGCACCATGGATAGCGCATCTCTTGCCACCACTGTCTGCCCTGCCTCAAGGTCTAATTCACAACAGACACTGCACTGATGATATTACAGCAAAAACAAACACACCCATAAAGTTTTGCAGCTGAGTGAAATTTGCCCTCTTATGCATCTGATTGTAATTATCCAGGAGGTAAAGTTCATGTGTTGCTTTTGCACCAAGAACACAGCAGGCAGATGAACGGCAGAGAATAAGAGAAGTGAGCTCAATGTTCTGACCGACAAGGTGCAGAAGCATTCCTCAAAACTTAAGGCAGTCTGGAAAGTCTGAGCGTCACACCCCTTAAAATACGCTTCAGTTACCACCAACTCTCTGAGGACACTTCACTGTAGCTGTGCTGATATTTAGCGCAGATCTTTGTGAATTGGACTCGTTAACATAGAAAGGGGAAGTATGCATATTATGTCATTGAAAGCACTGAGATGCTATTTGCTCGGCAGCACAGTTAGAGGTGCACGTTACTCTGTGCAAGTGCTTTGAAGATGACACGGTTTCTTTTTGTCTTGCGTGTGCAGGTTTAGCAGCCGCGCAATCCTTTAGTGAGTTCCTCCATCAGAACGATCTCCCTGTAACACTGCAGCAGGTCTGTTTAATGTTTGAGCAGCATTTTAGGTTTGAATCAAACACTTCCCTGTATTATTCTGTATCTCTGCACTGCTGGCTGATATAAAAAGGCACTTTAACAGCTGAAGAGTTTCACTCCAAAATGCTGCAGAGAACAACTCTGTCTGAACATGATCAGATGATACGTCATGTTTGTAGTCGACCAATGAAGATGAGTTTACATATCACCTTGGGTTCGTCCTTCACCTTCTCAAAATGATCCCACACTTTGGATTTCCTGCCCGACATGTTATTAACTAGCCTGTGGAATAACCGCAGGTACCAGCCCTGGAGATTAACCTGACTCCTGTCTGACTGCTGAGCGTGGACACTTCCTGTGTCTGTCCTTTCAAAGTAAAGTCCCACATGCTGTCATACAGGTTTGGATTTATTTTGACAAGGTGCAGCTCCTGATAGAGTTTCACGTTTGTTTGTTTTTTCTGTTTGTTTTTTTTGCTTTAATGCGCCAGGACCAGCATGATTTATTTCATCATGATTCCATGTATGGATCTTTTCTTAATTACATTTTGGAGTAAAACTCTTCATTCAGTTTCTTCAGGAAAAAAAAACGGCACTTCCTGTGGTTAATACTCCCAGGTAGATGAACTAGAACTTCAGGTGTGTTGTGCATTTTTTTTAAAAAATTTTTTTAGAAAAAGTCACAGCTCTTGTTTTGAATCACTGCTGTTGGACCTGAATTTGTTCTTCAGACGAGTTCAGTCTGACATTTGGTCACTTTGGACAGCCCAAAAAAGCCAAGTTCAACTATTGACAATAAAAGATACACTTACAGTGTTTCAAAAATACATCATGTACATTTGGATGTTTTATATTTTATATGGATACTTTTTTTTAATGTTTTATAGTTAAGCTACAGTAACTTGTGTCACCACGTTAATGAGCTCCTTCAGCTTTTTAACAGCAAACATACTGTCTGATTCAGCTTTTACACTCCGGGAAAATCCAAACATGATGTTGGTGAAAAGTTTCATGGTCACAGCATCCAACACAGAGGACTACCTGGACGCACCACCATGCTGATTTTCCCAGCGTTTTGCATTGGACTTCAAGGTTAAATGTTTAAGATGTGTCGGCTTTGATTTAATTTCAAACAGTTCAAAAACTTCAGCCCTTTTGGTCGACGCATTTCAGCGCAGAAAACATATTTAAATAAAGATTTACATTCAAAAAGATTTCATTTTCAGTCGAAGCATCAAGCAGGTGTTGCTGTAAAATGTTTTCCGGAGCTCAGGATAACTTTAAGTGCAACTTACATGCAAACAGTTAGTGAAATATAAAGATTTCTGCCGAGTCCCTTCAGACCTTTTCTGCCACTCTTCAAGTTTCACATTGCAGACTTTGGAAACTGTCTCCTGACGCTTCTTTTACTCATTTCTTGATGTGATATCCTGAAAAACAGAATCATCAGATTAGTTATTGTTGTCTCTTCACTGCGGGTTGACAGAAATAAGAGAAGCATGTTTGATTTGGGACTCACCTCCGTCTTCGCCCGCCTCCATTCGCCCATCGGCCCCGACTTCGTCACGACTGAAAGAGACCGCATCATCAGAAATGTTTTAAAACCAATATATGATTTTTTTTTGTCTTTAAGCTTTAACCCAAATTAAGTCTTGTTAAGGCGCAAAAAGTCTGTAAAACAAGCAAATTTAATTAATTTAATTTCAAGTTGCAGTTATAGTTTACAACCACGTCTCTTCAAACTCATACGTAGCCATGACAGTTGACAATGCTTAATATAGGCAACAGATGTTGCTGCGAAGAAGCTACAGATTCTAAAACATATAATTAGTGTATGAATTCTTGAGTTTTGACCAAAAACACGTTTTGTGAGGTCACAGTGACCTTGACCTTTGGCTACCAAAATCTATTCAGTTCATTGTTGAGTCCAAGTGGACATTTGTGCCAAATCTGAGGAAATTCCCTCAAGTTGTTCTTGAGATTTCATGTTCACAAGAATGAGACAAACAGGTCACAGTGACCTTGACCTTTGACCACCAAAATCTGAATCAGTTCATCTTTGGTGTTCTTGAGATACCGTGTTCACAAAATTAAGATAAACACAAGGTTAATGTGACCTTGACCTCTGACCACTTAGTTCATCCTTCAGTTCAAATGGACGTTTGTGCCTAATTTGAGGAAATTCCCTCAAGGTGTGTTTGAGCTGTTACGTTCATGAGAATGAGACGAACACGAGGTCACAGTGACCTTGAACTTTGACCTCCAAAATCAAATCAGTCCATTTTTATGTCCAAGTAGACATTTGTGCCAAATTTGAGGAAATTCTCACAATGTGTTTTTGAGCTATCACGTTCAAGAGAATACGACAAACACGAGGTCACAGTGACCTTGACCTTTGACCATTAAAGTCTAATCAGTTCATCCTTGAGTGCAAGTTGAAGTTTGTGCTGAATCTAAAGGGATTCCCTCAAGACGCTGGAATGGACGGACAGAGGGACGGACGACCCGAAACATAACAACCTCCAGAGGCTGGAGGCATAAAAAATATTAAAATAATGTATGATATAAAACAAATGTTTCACTGCAGGTTTTCATGTCTCAGGAAGAAAACACATCCAAAATGTCTGACGTAGAGTAATGCGTCTGGTCTCAATGTTTGTGATACTCACGCATAAATGTTGTGACCATCATGAACACGGTCGACGCCACGGTCGCGCTCCACATAAGACACCTGCAGAGAAGAACAGAGTCAGAAACAAAATGCACAGTTCATTGTCACATCCTGCCTGTGAACATGTGGGGTAAACAACAACAACAATTAACAACGTGTGTGCAGTTCCTCTGATGGCCACTAGAGGCTCCAAGCAAACTGGAACTGTATTAAAGTGAAAAGGAAAACTTCTTTCTAGAAACACCAAATGAATGAACTTCATGAGTCTGAGTCTGAGCTGAAGGACATGTCGACCGAACTTATCATGTTTGTTTAGTTAATATATAATATTTACACAGATGATCTGTTTCACTGATTAATAACTGATGTTTGGAAATAAAAGTTTTACCCTGAGTAGAGAGCAGTGAAGATGAAGATGGTGAAGATGAAAAGGAGCAGAGCCTTCATAGTTAACCCTGAAACACAAATGCAAACAACTCCATCAGCCAACAGTGGGAAAGAAACATTAAATAAAATATTACTTAAGTTGTGAAAATAAAAACTTTGGGCAACAAGCAAATCAACATCTCAGACGTCCTCTGTGAAATCTGTGGCTGAAAATCTGTAAATTTACCAGCATTTATCTTTTTTATTTCAGCCAGACACTGACAACAAAAAATACTTTGTCCAAATTCTACAACTTCTGTATTTTTTATGCACTAATGTTGGTGCTAAGGTGCATTTTAAAATGTGCTTTGATTAAAGTTGTGTGATTTGTATTTTGTTGAGAATATTTAACGATGAGAAACTATCCCGTCAGAGAAGAGAAGCCTCTGAAATAAAACTCAGAATATAAAACACTAATAAACGAATAAATAAAGCGTGCAGCAGCTCACCTGTGTGCTCAGGTGAGGCCTGACAGCAGCTGTTGGTGTAGAAGGGCGAGGGAGGCGGGACTTCAGAGAGGCCGCCCAGCGACTGGGTGAACCGCTCCTTTGATTGACAGATCTCTGAACAAATCTCCTCCTGGACGAGCAGCTTCTGGGGCGGGACCACTTTGTCGGGAGGGGGCGGGATCTCAGTTGGGTCTGAAAGAGAAAACCAGACAAAAGTATATTTAGTAACACGAATTACTGTTTAAAAAACACTTTATGATAATTTTACACGTCTACCTGGAACCACTGGAGGGCTTTTTTGTGAGGTAGAAGAAGAATTGAATAGGATAAAGGGATAGTTCAGATCTTTGATGAGAACTGAGACCTCCCTCCGTCACCCACCGTAAGTGAAGCTGCAGGTGTCGTCCAGCTCGGTGCTGTTAAACCCAGACCAGGCTGACTCGTCCAACATGGTCGGGCCCTCCTTGCTGGTCCTGGTCCAGTCCTGGTCTCTGTCTTGGTCCAGCTCTTGGTCCCAGGTCTGGTTTTGGTTCAGTCCTGTCCCGAACACGCCTCTGAAGACTTTCTCATCCAGCCACGACTGGCAGCTCTCTGTCACGTCGCTCAGCAGGCGAGCCAGAGAGCCGCGGGGCCGCCGCCTGCGCCGGAAAACTCTGAGAGAAGAAGAGAATGATGCTTACGTTCATCTGTTGAACGTTCGTGACATGTTTTCACTGTTTATATTTCTGTGATTTCCAACATTTGATCTTTATCGGTTACATTTTGTTTATTTGCACAACAATGTCCCACGAGATTATTAAGTTTTATTAAGTTTTATTAAGTTTTATTAAGTTTTTTCTTTCTCTCCAATTTCCCATAAAGTAATTTTCCCTTCGCCAAATCATAATTGTGAGTAATGATTTATTCTTCACAGTGTGTGTCCATTACATTAATGCAAAATAAGACCAAAGTATCTAAAATTTTCATCAAGGTTTTGTTTTATAAATCAAGAACAGAACGAGACCTGCAACCACCGATTATTTTTATTGCTGATTAATCTGCTGTGGAATAATATTCATTATGAGTCAACAAAGCCACAGGTGACACCTTAAAATTGAAAACCCAAAGATACTTGGTTTATCACTTAAGTGAGACAAGGAGCAGCAAGAGATCTCGACAAGCTGAAACCAGACACATCTTTGCTTGAAAAATAATTACTTTAAATTTAAAAGAAATGAACAAATTCTATTCCTCGACTAATTAATCGATTGACAAATTGTTTCAGCTCGATTGCTCATTGAAAATATGCATATCTGAAAGGCCAGAAATGAGTTTAAGATATGATTTTATATATAAAAAACCTACTAATACATATATACGACTTTATATATAACACGTCCTGGATCTGTTTGGCTCGTGTGAATGAACAAACCCCAGAGGTTAACTCACACACAGTATGAGGTGAGACGCTCTGCAGTATGTAATAAAATAAATACTCAGATTTCAGACAGTGAAGTTGCAGGTAAAAAAACTCTGTGGTTCATCAGCTCTGAAACAAAACAAAGAAACTCTTCTGATGTTGACGATAAAGGTTTCAATAACACGAGTGTCTCCTAGCAACCCTGATGGATGATATCACAGTCTGGCTCCAGAACACCGCAGACATCACACGTGAAGAATTTACAGCTTTTAAACCTGCTCGACATGTGCTGAACGGCTCGCTCTGATTGGCTGCTGAGGATGACTTCATCGCTATAAAGGGTGGGTGTGTGTGTGTGTGTGTGTGTGTGTGTGTGTGTGTGTGTGTGTGTGTGTGTTTCAGCTGTCACAGTTTTGGCACCACTCTGTATTAACAGTCACGACAATGTGACTTAAATTCTCTCTTCATTTAAACAGCGGTGTGTTTTTGCTATTAGACAGTGATGTTGTTGATCTCCACTGACGCAGAACGACGTCTGGTTGTTTTCACTTTTATCTGCTGAGGAAGTTTCTCTGTGGTCACATACAATCTCTGAGATTACGGTGGATTTATAGTTGTAGCTTACGCCAGTGTCCTCAATGCTGGTGGTGTGTCTGTGTCGTTCTGCAGTTACACCTCCAAAATGCTAATAGGCGGTGGGGTTTCTGTGCTCGACACATTTTCCCTCTGATGGTTAATACATCCATATTATCCTACAACACGCCAAAGATATTAGCACAGGCCCGTGACATTTTACATGTGTACATATGAAGCCATCGACAACAGCAGGATTTAACAATGGTTATGTTTCAGATTCAGTTCCATTGTGACTCACAAGGTTCACCGATAAAACAATTGTCTTACAGGCTACACAACGCATACAACATGCTAATGTTATTAGCACAAACCTATGACATTTTACATTGCATAAATTAGCCTCGTGGCTAATTCATCAAAAGTAAATAAACACATGTTTCATGCTTATGTGTCATCAAGGAGGGGTCTTATTTTGATGAGATAAGACATAAGAGGGTGGAGTAAAAGTGGTCCTTGGATCTCCTCAGTGTTTATCCGAGCGTTTCGAGATTAAATTTTAATGAAATTTAATTAAAATTTCTGGTACAGAACATAAATCCTCTCCACCAGACTCCACGCACAAAACAAAATCATACAATACAGTACCAAAATACACTTAGTTAAATCACATTAGTTCATAATCACAACTCAGCTCTATAATCAGACAGAACAGCCTTTGCTGATCAGAATCTATCCAGCCTGTGTTTAAAAGAGTCAACTGAAGGAGCCCGCACCACATCCTCTGGGAGCTCGTTCCGTGCCTTTACAGCACCAAGTGTGAAAAAGTTTTTTCTCTTTTCCGAAAAACACCTTAGTGGGAATAATTCTAGGGAGTTCCCTCTTAACTCATACCGACGATACCAAAAGTTTACAACAGGCTCAACTGTGATATCATATATTCCATGAACAAGCTTATGAACCTCGATCAGGTCTCCTCTATGTCTCCTGTACACTATTATTGGTAGTTGCAATTTTCTTAACCTCTCTTCAGATGACATCTCTTAAGACCTGGATGGGACTAATTTAGTAGCTCTCCTCTGAACGTTCTCAATCTTTTCTATATATTTTAATTTATAAGGACACCAGACCGAGCTTGCACCAGGGATTTGTATAATGGCAAAAATATTTCCCTACATAAATTTTGAGAGGTTCTTCTTATAACCTCCAGCATGGAGTTTGCCTTTTTAACTTTTTCTGAAATGTGTGTGGAATTCAAATGAACTATCGACCACTACACCTATATCCTTTTCCTCATCGTCATGCTGGACCACCAGTTCTCCAACAGTATAATTCATTTTATTGTCGTTAGATTTCCCAGTGTGTAAATCTTTACACTTTTCTGAATTTAATTTCAATAACACATCAGTTACTCATGCTGGGGATCTTCTTGAAGATGGGCTGTGTTGCTGTCCTTAGTAATTATTCTAAATATTTGAGTATCGTCCACAAAAAGACACACATCAGATTGTAACATATCTGGTAAATCATTTATATAAACAACAAACAGTGCAGGCCCCAACACAGATCCCTGTGGAACTCCAGCTACAGTTGGTGACGTTTCTAAGAAATAACTTATTTCACTGTTGCTGAAACTGTCACTATATTCACACAGCGCTACATGAGACAGATAATCCGTGGAAGAAAACCACATTCCTCTGCCTACCGTATTGCTTCGTAGCAAACCAACCAATCAGAGCCGCAGAGTCTCTAACGCAGCTGTCAATCATGTCAGTCACTGCTCGTGAACTGTGCTTTAACTGTTGAACTAGGCGGCGCTGATCAAATGTGAATCAAGACTCTGTTACTGCATTGCTTATTTGTCACCTCAGATGTTTTCAGAAACATTTTTAGTGACTGTTTAGCTGTAAAATGAGAAAGTTTGGGACCCGGCCGCCATGTTGGAAACAGTTAAACAGGAGTACCAAGCACCGCCCACTAGCCGGACTAACTTTTGCAGGAGGAAAAGGGGAGGGACATGATTGATTTCGCAGGCTATCAGTCTAATGTACTTCTTTCTGACTACAGTGACAGTTTCCGCTAATATGACAAAGTTATTTTCATTAAAGTCACCAACTGTAGCTTTAAGTGAAACACAAGATAACTGATCCACAGGGAGGTGTTTTCAGTGCTTCAGAGTCTTCCTCCTGAAAGCAGAAAATTTTTATATTTACTAATAATCTGTTGGTCTGTACTGGAGATAGCTCAGTGTAATCTAGGTTGCAAATTTAGGGCTGGTGCCTTTAAGAGGATATCCAAAATTCCTGATCAATAATGTGATAGAGTTGCTGGAGCACCGAGACACCTGCCACAGGTCTCACCTACAGTGGAAAAGATTCTGGCTCGCTTGGACTTGGAGAGCTGCATATGATGTAAGACCTTCAATTGAATTACACCTAGTTTAGCACATCATGTGCTTCTATTAGCTCGTGTCTGATCCTTCTGTTTCTGCTGTGAAGTTTGCAGAGGAGCTTTGCTAACGTGGATTCCAGTTTGTTATTGTTGTGCATTTGACGGTGAAACATGAGGCGGTTCAGATTTATGTCTGCACAGATTTTGATGACAAACTTCCAGTTTCTTTTACAGCTGGCTACGTTCACATGCACGCTTATATTCCACTATCATTCAGAGCATGACAATATTCTGAATTTGATGTGGGTCGTGTAAACTGTTTAGATATTAGTGTTTAACGATTAAGACATGTGGGATATGCTGGTATTATTCAGGTTTTGGGGCCAGTCTTTGGACATGCACACAGTCCACTCAGAATATGTGTCTCAGGTGGGTTTTACAGCAGTTTGCAGCCTCTTACCTGTCTATGGTCAAATGGTAAATGGACTTGCACTTGTCGAGCCCCTTTTTTAGTCTTCCAACCTCTCAAAGCGCTTTTACGCTACGAGTAACACTCCCAATCACACACACATTCACACACTAGTGGCCAAGGGTACCATGCCAATCTGGGGTTCAGTATCTTACCCAAAGACACTTCAACAAGTAGGAGCCAGAGGAGCCGCTGAGCTTCTGATTAATGGACAACCCGCTCTGCTTCCTGAGCCACAGTTGCCCCTTGGATGCCTTCTACACAAACTAACTCGCCTGGTGTGGGAATGCACGCTCAAAAGAAACTCCCACATTTGGGAACTGTGTGGCAGCAGATTTACGAGCTCATCATCAGTGTATGTTAGAAAAACTTTTAAACACTGTCCCTTTAAAGAACAAATCCACTCTGTGCTCCTGTTTAAATAAAGTTAGTTTTACAAACTGCTCTCACCTGACGAGGTTCTCCTTATAGGACACGTTGGTCTTGCAAGGAGTCAGCGACACGTTGCCGTCGTCGTCCCAGGAGAAGCTGTCCTCAGTGACGCTGTAGTATCCGTTGGTGAGGAGGCGCGGCGAGCGGCGGCAGGAGCACGGCTCGCCTCCATCCACAGATGAGTAACAGACATACGAGGAGTCAGGAGAGAGGAGAGACTGGTCGAGGCTGAGGGAGACACAGACGGGAGGTTATAAAACCAGTCAGTTGATCTAATTCGTTGTTGCGTGTACAGATATATTCAACACGTCTGTGGCAGCGGGAAATATGTGGTGAAGGTAACAGAAGCATTTTTACCTCTGACAGGAGTGATTGGCCCGCAACCTGCGTTTTATTGGGGAACCTGAACAACAGAAAAGATTATATAAGTCAGACTAACAGGAAGGTAAAAAAAACAACTCACACACACACGTTTGTTCTCTGAAGCTGACTTTGTTTCTAAATAAAGACGAGTTGACTTTTATCAGTTTGAAGAGCGGAGGACATTCCTGAGGTCGGCCTGGGAAACCACTTGAGTAAACGTACTCTTCTGAACAGAGCTGACGTGATGCTGATAAATCCTCTGCAGGAATGTGACGGACAGGGAGCTTATTGTTGTCAGGTTGTCAGGGTCATTCATATAATGTGACAGCAGCCAAGTCGTGAATGGAGGAGTGTGGAGACATCAAAAACAATACTTTTCTTAATCGCACAGTTCAGGGAATATAAACATCCAGACAGGAAATGAGTGTGAAAGTTCAGTCTTGACACTGGAAGCACTTCCACCCAGTAAAATCTTACAATAATTATTATTTCTGACAACTTTTTTGATATTTAGAACGACCAAAGTGTCCCTCTGGACGGCCGTGCTCAGATGATCAAAGAAGTCATAAGAATCAGGGATCCTACGTTTTCAAAGAGCATTTTTACCAAACAAAAAATAACAGTCTGTTTTACATTACAGTGGGGACACAGCTGTGTGTTGTGTGTATCTGCTGCTGCTGATAAACGTACTTGTAACAGCTCCGGAGAAGAACAGAGCCATGTTTGTCTGCAGCCGAGCGTCTCCTGCCGATCTGTGAAAGACATCAGAAACCCGACACCAGCTGTGAGAAACATGCAGACGTTTTTCTGACCGTTAAAAGAGACCAAAACTAACAATGTGTTGGAGCGTCCCTCAGCACTGTCTGACCTCACTACGCTGTCTGCAGCCTCTTTAAAAACACTGATATCGTTTCAGCAGCAGTTTCCTTAAACAGCTGCTTACTGTAGTTTTTCTCACACAGTGACTCTGTTGGGGACTATTTCCAGTGGCGGATTAATCCACATTTGGTGCTCCAGTGAGTATTTGTGGCAGCAGGACAGTGTGTGTGGGATTGAGTCAAAATAAACTGCAGTGTGTGTGTTCATGGTGATGAAGGATGAAGTCACCCGGTGACACAGTGTGGCTCAGTGATGAGTTTTACCAGCAAGGGAAGAAGAAGGCTGTAGATACACACACTGTACATGTTAGGAGATACATTCACTGCTGGGTTAAGAGGAGACGAAATATACAGAATAACATCCAGCAGACACAAAAATCTAAATAAGCCCTCTTCCAGCTCTTCAGTAATCTGTCCGCCTCTCCGATCCGATCTGCTTTCCAGTAACTTATCAAAGCTCCATCAGTTGAGTTAATCCCTGCAGAGCTGCTCTCCAGTCTGAGCACTCAGGGATTAACTCTCCCAGCTAATATAAATCTAATCCACTCACTGATCAGACTGCAAAATAAGTTCAGGGTATTTATTTATAAAGACAGACACACAAGAGAAGTCTTTTAAAGCCGTACCTTCAGACTTGTCCCTGCTCTTGTCTCAGATCTGCTGTGGCGTTCAGTCCTCAGTGTTTTGTGTTGTGGTTCTCTCACATCCTGCAGCAGCAGCCTGAGAGAAAAAGCAGAAGAAGAAGAAAAGAGGAGAAAAACAGAGGGGCTGTGACTCTGAGCTCATGTTTCCTGTTAACTCTGTGACTGCTGGGAGGAACTTTGTCTCTAACAGTCCCACTGAAAAGCCTGAAGGCTCAGTTTGACTTATTGTTGCCGAGGTGGAGTCACATGTTGCTTCCTGTGACTGTGTGTGCACAAGACATCAGATGACAGTGAGATATCAGGGGCCCGGTGACACCAGCTGAGATTAGATGGTGTCAGGATGTGTTTGGGCTTTACTCTGGTTTTTCTGGTACCATTAAGCTCTCTCAGTGTCAGTTTGTTCTCTCCAATTCAAACTTTCATCAAACAAATGCCCATGAATTATGTACTGGACACTTGAGGCATCTCAACAGACCCAAGTATAATTCTGGATAAATCTCTAAAGTATGTTTTTCTGCCAGTGAAAATAATAAAGTTATATTTTCTAATATTCAAAGATAATTAATTTAGTCTGAACCATACAGGACAGACTAGATAGAGCCTGTTTTTAATGCCTGCTTATATTCGGATTCACAGATTGCACCTTTAAACGCAGCGTACGGACGCAGAGTCAGGATGTGGTTAGCCTAGCTTAGCATAAAGGCTGGCAGCTGACTGGTAGTCATGCTAACCACATCACACACACGAGAGTGGTACCAACGGTGTGTTTTCATCGACGACTGCAAAAACAAATAAGTGTATTTTTTCTTGAATATTTCTTTAAAGGTGCAAAGTAACTCTGCTCAAAGGCCCAAACTCTGTCTCCAAGCTTGTTTCGCCTCCTGCAGGTCACTCAGAGGTCTGACTCCATTCTGTTGTGCTGCTGAATAAAACATTAATGAGCAGATGAACTGGGTCAGCGGCTGTCAGTGGGCTGCAAACAGAGACGCTCTGTGTTACAGTGAAACGGGGGTTGTCTCAACTGAAAAATGCTCCTCGGAGTTTAAAAAGCACTAACGGTCTGAAGCCCTGCAGACAGAACAAACAACATCCTGGTGATTTAGCTTTAGTGCGTCACTTTGTCCTGAGGGTGGCGTTAGAGGAAAGGTCATTCAAATGTGAAGGGTTCATCGTCAGGAGAGTCAGAATGATCTCCCGTGGAGAAGATGAATAATCATATAAAAATCTAGTTCTGTGGCCCGTTAAAAAGTTTCCCAGAAACACCCAGTGCATTTTGGATAGTTTTATTTTTTCCAGGACTTGTCACCAACTGGGAAAGGTCAAAGAGTCCAGTGGTAACTGAAGTACTTTTACTTGTACTGTACTTCTAGTGGTGGGAGAAGTATTCACATCTTTTACTTAAGTTAAAGCAGCAATAGTACAGTGTAAAAACAACAAAACCAAATAAAAGTCCTACATTCAAAATGTTACTTAAATAAAAGTATAAAAGTAGTGGCATCAAAATGTACTTTCAGAACCCGGAAGTAAAAGTACTCATTATGTTGAACAGTAGAAGTGTACAGTTGAATTAAACGGAAATATTCAGGTTAAATACCTCAAATTTGTACTTATTAGGGACGCAATGGTTCTCGGTAAAATATTGAACTGTTCGGTCCGCCCTGCACGGATCAATTCGCCCTTATGGACCGCGGTTTTTCGGTTTTGCTATTAATTTTGCATTGATGCTTTACAGGCCACTGTGTGTGTGTGCATGTCCACAGGTCCATGGACGGCTGAGTCAGCCTGCTGCACAAAAGCCACACACACACACACACACACACACACACACACACACACACACAGGTGAGCACACAAGAGTGCGGCCCAGGGTGCAATTTCCTGACCGACAATTATAATTATAATTATAAGCGAGTCCGGCCAGGACCCGCAGCGCGGCACTGAACACACAGTCTATGGAGCGGAGCCTGTGTTGCGTTCAGGCGTTGTCACGTAAATAACAAATTCAGCACTTGAATAGGCAACACAGCAGCATGTCAAGTGATACTGGAATTTGTTTACTGCGAAATGCGGTTTTTGCTGACAAGCAAAATAAAGAGAGAATTTTTTGGGAAAAAAAAACTGTTCTCTTTAAGCACAAAACACGTACCGAAACCGAACCAAAACCGAGGTATGGACTGTACCGTGGGCTACCTGTACCGTTGCACCCCGAGTACTTATACTTAAGTAAGTGCACTTAGTTACTTTCCACCACTGCTGACTTAACTATATAGTTTTTATGTTACTTTATACTTTTACAACTTGTGCATTCTGTTGCACGACTTTTATTTTACAGCGAGTTAGATATTTACATACGAAACACAGAACTGGTCAAATTTATTGAATATTTTAATATATTGAAATACCTCTTACATGATAATGCATCACTGCAGTGATATATGAATAATATGTATAACACTCTGATTGGACCCACACATCACCCCTCCCACCTGCCCCACTTGAACTTTCACCGCCTTGACGTTCATCCTTGTCCTGCCGCATTTCCCCCTGGCACCGTAAAACTATAACGGCAACCGGCTGTGTATCATGCTGCCGTTAAAGGACGCCGTTTTTCATTGGTTTCTGACGCTGCAAGTCACTGCCCAAGCGTTGGATTTCGATGACTTCAGTGAGATCGTGCTCCAACACAAGAAAATACAAATGTCCCTCGTCTAGAGCCAGTGTTTGTTTGTCTGTTCTGGGCTACTGTAGAAACATGGCGGTACAACATGGTGATCTCCACAGATAAGGACCTGCTCCCTGTGTAGATATAAACGTCTCGTTGTAAGGTAACAAAAACACAACGGTTCTTATATTCAGGTGATTACACATGAAAGAAAACATACTTATTATATTATATTCCATATCTGCCAATATGTTCCCCTGAGTCCTGCACACTGGAGCTTTAGTATGAGTCTCCTCTTATGTTGACAAAAATGATCATGTTCACACACTGAGGCTGCTTTGTGTGAACCTTCCTTCCTGTCAGTGTTTGGAAGATAAAACAAACATATCCTGACAAACTGTCTGGAAACAGAAATCCTCGACACTGCTCTGGGTGGGTTTGTATAAAAATAACTAAAAATAACTAGCAACAAAACCAGAGCGTCGTGTTCGTTAATAACACAATACAACATAATTCATCATACCAGAGAGAATCTGCAGACAGAGACAGTGGCTGCTTCTGAAATTCCACACCAGCATGCTATTTAGCTCACTGAAACAGTATGTGAGGTTTTTACATTGTATGAAACCTTAGTATGAAGACATTTGTTGAGATTTAAAAAACATAAAAATGTAAAGAATGTCAACCATTATATGGACAAAAAACCCCTCACACTTAATAATATAAAGAAAAAATCTAAATCTCTGATCTCTTTAAATAATACTAATCAATTTTATAGAGATTTTAAAAACACAAAATATTTCTATAATTTTCCTGGCCAAAACATGGCATATGGTTTTGTTTCCTATGGTATCTTTATGTAGTGTAATATTTTCAAATAGGATGACCGTTATTAATTTATTTGATTTATTAATTTCCCCCCATGTGTGTCACATTGGACTCTTCCCATCCTGTGTTTCCCAGCATTCCTTGCAGCAGCAGCAGCCTGTCTCTGTTAGAGCTGCTGATGTTGGAGGAAAATGCGTAGCAGGAAACACAAAGATGGACCAAACCATTTCAGCATCAGCAGCTCCAACATCACCAGCACACACACACACACACACACACACACACACACACACACACTGCTGAACCTGCATGCAGCCACAGTCTACTGTACTTTAATTATGTTTCGACAGGAAATAGAGACTTTTATAGAACTTCAAACCTCACAGGATTTAATCTTTATAACAATTATTGTAATTTGAGACTTTTTAAAATTCATCATTCTCCTCTGTAACGTTGCTTCAGGGCCACTTCATGTGTGTGTGATGCGTATTTGTTACTGCTCTGATATTACTGCAACACTGCAGATTAACAGTCCTTTATACTTTCTACTTAGGTTGCTTTGAGGTGAATGATTTTATTATTTAATTTTGTCAGTTTTATTTCTTTAATCATCACTTGCAACAATATTAATGTGACACAGTGTGTTTATTGTCCTTCCTATTTAAATAGTCACTACACTTTCTCCATGTTCATCATATAGCGCCTATAGTGGCCTCACGCTATTTTTAGCTGCAACATTCCTGTAATATTTCCGTCATAAACCTCTTATTAACGCCTGTAATTATGTTTTGCACCTAAGGAAAAAATAGGCTTGCATTTGTCAAAATACAAAGGAAGTTTCACAATTTCTAAAAATATAATAATAAAAATAAAAATAATAATTTCCAACCAAATCTCCGTATAAAATAATATTATATTAAAAATGCCCATTTGTTTTAATATAGTTTTAGTCGATCTCAGCAGAATCTGCTGCACAAAACCAGACAAAGAAATAACGGACTGAACTCACCGGTTTGTTTTGCTCCACGTTTCTCTGCCGGAAGTGAAGAAACAAACTTTTCTCCTCGCTGACAGATTAAACTTTTGAAAAATCTTCTTCTTCTGTTTATTTTTCGGCACTTTTGGTTGTAAAATGTTGCATTTGTCTCTCAGACGGAAGATCTGAAGCTCGGAGCTCCGCAGCTGCCACTGAGCCTCTCCCACACCGGAAACACCATCAGCTGTTAACTACAAACACCAAACAATACAGGTTCCGGTCAGGGATTTCAAAATAAAAGAAGGACGATGAGCAGCAAGTATATTTTCATTCATGTATATGTTTAGATTTAATTATATGCTTTTCATATCTTTTTATTTTATTCACTTATTTATTTTGTATGTTTAGTAAACATGTTTACAGCCCGCTACAAAAACAGTTAGGCCCAAAGTTACACATATTTAACTTTTTGAAGCACAGTGGTGAGAAAACATGAAAAAAACAATCTGTCAGGGAATGAGTGGAAACGTGGCGCTTCTATACTGCAGGGCTGATGAGGGAAAGTGGAAACAGGTGAGCAGGTGAATGAGAGAGTCAGGTGACTGGGACAGGAGGGAAAGTGTGAGGACATCTGGTGGATGGATGGAGGTGATGCAGGGGGCTGGAGGGAGGGACAGAGAGGCAGAATGGGAGAAGCAGGACTGAGGAGGACTTTGTGACACACTTATCCAACCACAACAGTCTTTGGTCTGTATTCTACAAGCTCAGGAACAAATCATGTTTGTGCTGGCCACATCTGATCAAAACAAAGATTTAAATAACAAATTTCACTTGAATGACTTGTGACCACACAAATTATGATCTGCATCCAAATTTATTTGATGTTCATGGACACAACAACAGAAAGCAAACACTATTAAATGACTCTTGTTCAGTGATTTCATGCTCAGATTCACTTCATCCACACAAGAATCTCAGCTGTGTACAAGACAATAATGAATGATGTCCTTATTGATTATGATCAGGATCATTACACTTCTATAAAACCTCATAACAACAACAACATTTGGTCTGCCAAACAAATAAATGTGATTCTAGATTTCTTTATAGATGAACACAAAGAGAACAAAGTGTGGAGGATAAAGGAGGTGACACACACAGGAAGGAGCGCCACCTACACACACTCAAACATTTACACAACAACTCAGGAGAAGATGTCAAAGTCCCGTCCACAATGTTTGACTGACAGCTGATCTGTGTGCAGTGAAGAAACGCCACAACAATCAGCTGTCAGCAACAAACATGGAGACCAAACACAGAGTTTAACCCTTAAATGACTTCAGACTATTTGATTTGACACAACTCAGCTGTGGAATCATAATAAGAAAGCCAAAGTCCAGCATAGAGAGGCTGAGTGAATGTGGTCTGGACTCTGTGGAGGAGAGTCATGGTTTCAGAGACGCTGTAGAAGGACAGAATACCTGCACTGTGATCCAGGTACACTCCTACTCTGGAGGACCGAGGACCTGAGACGGGAGTTTCGACTTTGTTGTGATGAAATATATAACTGATCGGGTCACAATATAACGCCCAAGATTTGTCATTGTATCCAAATACACATTCACCCTCCCAAAACCCTACTCGTCTGATAGTCTTGTATGCGACTGCTACATAAACTCCTCCTCTCCACTCCACCTCCCAGTAACAACGTCCAGTCAGACTCTCTCTACTCAGGACCTGACGCCATCCAATGAATCTGTCTGGGTGTTTAGAATAAGACTGTTGTTGTCTCATTCCTGTCACTTTCCTGTTCCCCTCAGATAATAACAGCCATGTGCTGACTGTGTTTGGATCCAGTGTGATGTGACGTGAATATCTGAAGAACTCAGCTCTGGTCTTGGGCTCTGGTTGTGGCAGTAAAACATCCACTTCAGTCCCTGTCAGTGAGACGTTTGTCCATGTGTCCCTCAGAGCGTCCTGTAGTTTATCTCTGACTCCTGTCCTTTCTGCTGCAGCTGACACTGTGTCGTGGCCTTTATGTTGGTCCACATCTTCAGCTCCAGTATAGCAGTGATCAGCAGGAGCAGCTTGGAGTCCAGTCTTCTTCAGTTCCTCCACCAGATCTGCTAACATGGTGTTTTTCATCAGGACAGGCCTTGGTGTGAAGCTCTGCCTACACTGAGGGCAGCTGTAGATTCTCTTCTCATCCTCTCCATCCCAGAAGCTTTGAATACAGTTGATGCAGTAGCTGTGTCCACAGGGAAGAGTCCCCGGATCCTTCAGTAGATCCAGACAGATGGAACAAGAGAAGGTTTCTCGGTCCAGCTCAACTCCTTTCTGCGCCATTTCACCTCTCAGTGTCAACAGCTAGTTTGAGCTCTGATCTAACTATCATGTGTTCCTGCAGTGAATGGAGTCTGTCAGCTCTCTCACGTCACCACCGTGTTGGTTACACACTGTAGATCTGAAGGGGAGGGAACAAGGAAATGTGTGGACAGAGTGGAGCTGGCTGTGTGTGTGAGAGCAGGAAGAGGAGGGAGGGCTCATCAAGCTCTGAGTCATTCCAGGAAGAGGAGCAGTTTGACAGAGATACTGTGTGTTTAACACTTGTTTCCAACAGAACTCATTTCTCATTTAAAAACACTGATCACTTCCTCTTTTAGGAGGTAAACTCTTCTAAGAATCAGAGGGTTTGGAGACGGCTCCACAGTTTTCTAAACTGTCCCATAATTAAGTTTCATCAAACTCATGATTGTTTACAATAATTCTAAAACAGTAAATATGAGACACAGAATTTAATCACTGCTGTAAAGATAATGAAACTCCAACAATTAAACTATTAGCAGATGAAAGTCTTTGAGTTTTGTTTGAGAGAAAACAGATTCAATTCAGGAAGTCATTTTGAGTAAAAGATGTGTTTTGATTCAAATTAGTTACTTGGTGCAGTTCTGAATCCCCACAGGACCTGAATGCACCAGATCATTTGGTTCTGCACTTTAGTTTGTGACATGTTTGTACAGGTGACTATAAAAAGGTTTCTTTCTTATCTTCACCATCAGCTGTTAAACTGAAAACAGGAAACAATACAGGTTCCGGTCAGGGATTTCAAAAGAAAAGGAGGACAATGAGCAACAACATTTAAATGAGCACAATTGGGAAAACATCTACAGGCTGATTGCAAGATTTATCATTATTTTTATAATAGATATTTTCATTCATGTATATGTTTAGATGTAATGATAAAGTTTTTTATATTTTTTATTTTATTTATTTATTTATTTATTTATTTGCCCCAAGTAATAATGTTTAGTAAACATGTTTACAGTCTGCTACAAAAACAGTTTTGGTCTCTATAGCTAATTTCTACACTCGTGACAACTGTACATGGGGTGAATTTTAACGTAACGTATTTTTTAAGGCCCAAAGTTACACATATTTAACCCTTTGAACCCTGAGCTCAGTGGTGAGGAAACATGAAAAAAAGACAATGAGAAACTTGGTGAGAAGATTTTTTAATGACCAAAAAAGAAGTAAAAAAGATTTAGATTTTTTTTTTTAAAGCTCGGGAAAATCTACACTTATAATTATTGTTATGATTATTACATTTTAAAATGATGTTACAGAATTATTATCATTTTTAAGCGCTCTTTCCAGGTTGTTTCATTTTTCACGTTTTCTTGTTTTTAATTTTTAACATTGTTGGGTCATTTCTTCTTTAGTTGCCTTTTTCACGTGTGTTTAAAGCCTCAGTGTGTGAAAATGGTGAGTAACTGCGTTCACACTGAGCGCGAATTCGCGTGTCGAGAAGTCACTACAAAGACGCGATTAGCCGCGAAGTCGCGCAGGGCGGCGCGATGGTTGTGATAGTCGCGTAGGCGCGGCGCAATAGCCGTGAAATTCGCGTCCATCGCCTCATCGCTCGAGTTGAAAATATTGAACTTTTGAGGCGAATTCGCGTGACGCTGTGCCGCAAAAGCCAATCAGCGTTGATGTTACGACGGTCCAGAAGCACATTTAGATTAGTTCAGTTAAGCTCAGTTTGAGTAATAGATAAGGAATAGAAAATAACCTTGCCCCCACCCAGCTAGGTTTCTCTTTCTTCTCACTTTGATTTAGTTTATTATTTTCATGCCAAATATATTTGTATGTATATTTGTCTGTAACGCATGTTGTGTGTCTAAAATAGTGATGCCGTAGTTTTGTCGGCGCTTGTGTAGTTGCAGCCTTCTCTGATCTGCGCGCGAGCTCTTTGATGCGTGTATGCCTGCGTGAGTGTCCGGACATGGCCGTTGTTGCCGTCCGTTGGTCGCTGAAGACGTGAAGAGGAGTTTCGGGACTGTTCCTGCCTGGTGTGCAGATCAACGCCAGCTGAGAGTCGCGAGCCAGCTAGAGCTAAGCTAGCTAGCCTTCGTCACACCACTTTACCGTGGACTAAAAACTCTGTAGCCGGCTCCTTCGACAGACAGTCACACCCACCCTCATCTTCAGTTTCACCTGCTCCCCCTCTACACTTGGGACTTTCATCTTTCCTGGACATCATCGCTGCACGAGCTCCAACCATCTGGTACCATAGCACAGGATTAGCATAGGGACTTAGCATAGTTAGCTTAGGCTATTTAGTATAAGGTTTAGTCAGGATAATATTGTGTATTGTATTTCATGTGTGTCTATTCATCTAGCTTCTAATTAAAGGTACAGTTTGTGATTTCTTAATCCCTGTGTCCCTCCCCCAGTTATTTAGTAGAGTGTCCACCTTTCCAAATTACATACAATATCATACATAGAGGTATGCCGGTGGCTTTACATCGCCGTTTCTAATTGGTTTGTAGGTTTAGCAGTCATAATATTTAGGTTAGTGAGTCAAAGTAAGTGTACAGTCCTTTCAGTTTAATTTAATTTTGTTATTGTAGCGTGAGCTGTAACAGTTGAGATTCTCCCGACTTGACGCCCTGACGTCCAGTTGTTGAGAAAACAATAAACTGCTACTCACCGGAGACAGATGGACAGGCGCTCTGCAGCTGAAATGGAGCGCCTGTAGTTGGCATCCTCCCGGGACATCCTGGCGCCAACCCTCACCAACAGGTGAGAGAGATGGATCAAGAGGGGAAAGGTGCGGGGCCCACACAGACTGCTTATGCAAGGGATCCAATATGTGGTGCTACATCCCTGAACAGAGGAGGTCAAGGATAACATTTAAAAAATACTTTCACCTGCTTTTATTTTGTTCTTGACCTTTAACCTTGAGTTTCTTTTTACTGCTCTGCAACACGTTATGAGGAGTGGACGTGACAAAAACTGATGGATCAAAATGGAGGTGATGAAAACAACAAAACAAAGTGAAGAATTATCAAGTTATTTGATTCATTGTAAATTTGGTTTGATTAAAGCAATCATAACTTGATGAAAACCAAACCATATTTCATCATTTTCCCCACCTTACATTCATCAATCATCACTCACAACACAAAAGTGTCATTTAAGGAAAGTGTGTGAAGGAGCAAAACGTGATTCAACAAACTGGAAGTTATGAAAATATTAGTAATGGGAGTGATGAAATATGTGAGCAGTGAAAAATAGAGGGGTTCAAGTGGATGTAAAATGAAAAAAGAGGTGATTATCAAGTGACTTGATTCATTTTCTTGACAAACATTCAAGGCAGTGACAGACTCTTGGTTCATGATCGAACTCTTTATTGCTTTGTCAGCATCAGGACAGTCAGAACGTTACAGGTGTACAAACGACATTCAAACTTAAAAGAAAAAATAACAAGGAAAAAGAAAAGGACGTGCACGTTCTTCTTGGCAGTGAGTAACACAGGCTGTCATGTAACATTTATACCACATCATATTGTGTGCTGTGTTCTTCCACTTTGCATCAACACATTAATGCACACAGAGCGAGGACTGGACCCAGAGATCTCCTTTGGCACATTAACAGACTTCCAGTGTCTCAGCACTGTCCTGTTCTCTGTGACGAGGGCTAGTTTCACCCAGGCACATACTTTTGAGGACAGGTTAGTCTCCATTGGTAGGATGCCCAGTATACATAACACTGGACCCTCAGTGAGGTCTGTTTGACAGAGCCTCTTGGTTTATATTTGATCAGTGCTGCTTCGTTTTAATGTTTCAACCTCCGTTTTCAGCATGCAGGAGACAGTCAGTATGTTCACATGCACAGTAAAGTCCAGCGACAGTTACAGCTCGGCTAGGCCATTATTTGGACTACTGTCCTTGTCCCAGTATACCAGCACCAGAGGGGACTCGATTTATTGACCCAAGTATGTCCGACTCCTCTACGATAGGTGGAGATATGGGTGTGTTAGTCTGACTTTGAGAAATTAGATTTAGCACAGTTTCAGTCAGACTAACACAATAAATACACAGTCTGCTGTTTTCGAGCAGTTTGAGACCATTTCTCTGTCGGTTTTCACCAAGGTGGTTAGTGGCATGAAACCTACTAACTGTCCCTTAGGTATCATTCCGGCCAAGCTCTTAAAAGAGGTTTTTAATTCTGTTGGGTCAAGTCTGCTTGTTTTTATCAACACTTGTCTTAGCTTAGGGTCTGTCCCAGCTGCCTTCAAACACGCTGTGGTTAGGCCCCTACTTAAAAAGCCACACCTTGACCCCTCAGTGTTGTCCAATTTTAGGCCCGTCTCCCATTTGCCTTTTCTTTCTAAGGTTTTAGAAAAAGTTGTTTTTATTCAAGTGCAGGCATTTTTAGAGTTGAACTCTGTTCTTGATAAATTTCAGTCTGGTTTCAGATCCCGACATAGCACTGAGTCAGCACTGCTAAAGGTGCACAATGATATTGCTTTGTCTGTGGATGCTGGGAATCCTGCTGTGCTGGTGCTGCTGGACCTCACAGCAGCTTTTGACACGGTCGACCATGCAGTCCTTGTATCTCGCCTAGAGCAGTATGTTGGCATCCGTGGCACTGCTCTCCAATGGTTTAGGTCATACCTGGCAAATAGGAGCTTCTCCGTAATGATTGGTGACCTCTGCTCTTCTCATGCATCCCTCCCTTGTGGGGTGCCACAGGGATCTATCCTCGGCCCTATTCTGTTTTCACTGTATATCCTACCTCTGGGAGCAATTATAAAAAAAACACAATCTGTCTTTTCATTTTTATGCTGATGATTTGCAGATATATTTGCCCATGAGACCCAATGAAAATACTGCATTTACGAAGCTGCTGGATTGTATTACCGATGTAAAGCGATGGCTGGCGCAGAACTTTTTGCACCTGAACGACAGCAAAACTGAATGTATTTTATTTGGCACGCCACCTATGTCAAATGTTTTCACAACAAATTGTGGTACTCTGGGCCCCTTTTTTAAACCCTCTGTAAAAAACCTTGGGGTAACATTTGACAATGGGCTGAAATTTGATAAACAGATTAGTTCTGTTGTTAGAACAAGATTTTTTCAGCTCCGTCTCCTTGCCAAAGCGAAGCCGTTTCTCAGTCGACAGGACCTTGAGAAGGCAATCCATGCTTTCATCAGTTCAAGACTGGACTACTGTAATGCCCTTTACGTTGGCCTCAGCCAGTCTTCAATTTCACGTCTCCAACTTGTACAAAACGCTGCTGCCCGATTTTTGACAAGCACGTCCAGACGTGAACACATTACCCCTGTGCTGTCGTCACTCCACTGGCTTCCAGTTCGTTTTAGAATTGATTTTAAACTTCTGTTGTTTGTTTTTAATGCCATCAGTGGCCTGGCTCCCTCCTACTTGTCTGAGATTTTAACTATCCGTGATCATGGTAGGGCCCTGCGTTCTTCGGGTCAGCTTCTGTTAGAAGTCCCGAGGTCGAGATACAAACAGTGGGGTGACGGTTCTTTTGCTGTTGCTGCTCCCAGACTGTGGAACAAACTGCCCCCCGACATTCGCACAACTACTGATCTCGGCCTTTTTAAATCGAAGCTGAAGACCCACTTTTTTAGATTGGCTTTCAATGTCTGACTAGGACTGTCTTGTTTTTTTTTTTGTTTTGTTTTTGTTTTTTTCGGGTGTACTTATCTTGTCTGTTCTATTTTTATGTACTTCTGGAAGGCTTTTAATAACCTGCAGCACTATGGCACTTTCCACAGTCAAAACCTGTGTTTTATGTATTGTTTTTCTGTACTGTTTTATGGCTTTGTTGTAAAGCACTTTGGGTAACTTTTGGTTATTGTAAAGGGCTATATAAATAAAATTTGATTTGATTTGATTTGAATAAATCCATTTTCTCTCATGTCATGTAAATGTACTGAGTACGGCACTCACTTCCTGTTCAAACTCTGGCTATTATTTAAGTTCAAGAGTTAAAACACAGAGTTTAACCCTTAAATGACTTCCGTCAATTTCACTTCACACAACTCAGCTGTGTCTCCATAAGCATAAGGCCAAAGTCCAGCATAGAGAGGCTGAGTGAATGTGGTCTGGACTCTGTGGAGGAGAGTCATGGTTTCAGAGACGCTGTAGAAGGACAGAATACCTGCACTGTGATCCAGGTACACTCCTACTCTGGAGGACCGAGGACCTGAGACGGGAGTTTGGACTTTGTTGTGATAAAACTTATAACTGTTATTGTGAAAAAATAACACCCAAGATTTGTCATTGTATCCAAATCTACATTCATCATCCCACCCTGCTCTGCTGATATTCTTGTATGCGACTGCTACATAAACTCCTCCTCTCCACTCCACCTCCCAGTAACAACGTCCAGTCAGACTCTCTCTACTCAGGACCTGATAACATCCAGTGAATCTGTCTGGGTGTTTAGAATAAGACTGTTGTTGTCTCATGAATGTCACTTTCCTGTTCCCCTCAGATAATAACAGTTCTGTATGTGCTGTGTTTGGATCCAGTGTGATGTGACGTGAATATCTGAAGAACTCAGCTCTGGTCTTGGGCTCTGGTTGTGGCAGTAAAACATCCACTTCAGTCCCTCTCAGTGAGACGTTTGTCCATGTGTCCCTCAGAGCGTCCTGTAGTTTATCTCTGACTCCTGACACAGCCGCTGTCACGTCCTCTCCTGAAGCTCTTTGACTCGACTCACTTCAGTTTCCTGCTGCCATCTGAGCTGCTGCTTCACATCAGAGCGTCTTTGCTCCATGAGACGGATCAGCTCAGTGAAGATCTTCTCACTGTGCTCCACTGCTTTATCAGCAGAGCGACTGATAGCCTCCACCTCCTGTTGGAGCAGCTTCACATCTTTCTCTGTGTCCTGGATTCTCTGCTGGATGTTTTGTCGACTCCCCTCCAGCTCTCTCTGCCTCTCAGTCCTTTCTGCTGCAGCTGACACTGTGTCGTGGCCTTTATGTTCATCCACAGAGCAGAGATAACAGATACACTGCTGATCAGTGCGGCAGAACATCTTCATCACCTCATCATGACGAGAGCAGATGTTCTCCTGCAGCTTCTTGGAGGGCTCCACCAGCTTGTGTTTCTGTAATGGAGCCGAGTCACGATGAGGCTGGAGGTGTTTCTCACAGTAAGAGGCCACACACTGCAGACAGGACTTGAAGGCTTTCAGTTTCCTCCCAGTGCAGACATCACAGGCCACATCTTCAGCTCCAGCATAGCAGTGATCAGCAGGAGCAGCTTGGAGTCCAGTCTTCTTCAGTTTCTCCACCAAATCTGCTAACATGGTGTTTTTCCTCAGGACAGGCCTCGGTGTGAAGCTCTGCCTACACTGAGGGCAGCTGTAGATTCTCTTCTCATCCTCTCCATCCCAGAAGCTTTGAATACAGTTGATGCAGTAGCTGTGTCCACAGGGAAGAGTCCCCGGATCCTTCAGTAGATCCAGACAGATGGAACAAGAGAAGCTTTCTCGGTCCAGCTCAACTCCTTTCTGCGCCATTTCACCTCTCAGTGTCAACAACTAGTTTGAGCTCTGATCTAACCAACATGCAGTGAATGGAGTCTGTCAGCTCTCTCACGTCACCACAGTGTCGGTTACACACTGTAGATCTGAAGGGGAGGGAACAAGGAAATGTGTGGACCATAGACTGTATAAATAATGGACGTAGTCACCGTGACATCACCCATCCGTTTCTGAAGAGTGGATTTGAAGCTCAAAATACTCCGCTCTGGACGTCGCCATCTTGGCAGTGCCTGACTCCGCCCAATTCCCGGACAATCAAAAATGGGTAAAGAAGCGGCCGAAGGAAGCCTGGTTGCTTAAACACGCACACCTCGCTCGGCGCTGCTAAGTTAGCTAAGGCTAACAAGCTAGGCTAACAAGCTACGAGGCTAAGAAGCTACGCTACTTTGGCTGGCCCTGTGGTGTTGCTGCTCCCGCTTGATGCCAGCCAAGACTATTCAAGAGAAGGCTGGGACACGGGGTCAAACATGGGGGGATTGCGGATCCTGCGCTAGATAACAAGCGCAGGATCCGCTCAGGAGATCAATGAGCAGCTTATTTCAAGTCCAGTCATAAAATCATGACATGAAAATATGATTCTTTACATTTGGTTCCAAGTGTTTCCATGTTCTTTAATCAGAATTCAACAAGTCAGAGACATTTGAACGTTTAGCCTCAAATCTCACATTCCCAAATACTATGTCTTATCTCTCCCATCTTTCCCATGTGACCTGAATGCAGCATCAGTGTTTCAGGGTGTGACTCCTGTCAACAAACGCACACAGTGTGATATTACACATGTTGAAATGTCTCTTTACCGATGTTGTGTGAAGCTGCCAAAGGCTGAGTGAATTTTGGACTTGTCTTCCTGCAGTGAACATCACAGCAGGTGAACAAGTGAAATGTGACAACTGATACTGATCAACACAAGAGGGCGCCTTCATCCTGCTAAGCAGGGAGGTAGAGGACGTTAAAGCTCCTCCACTCACTTTGTCTGCATGTTTTAGTTTTTAGACTCATGAAACCATTTGATAATAAACACACATGGTGTCACACATGGTGCTAAATTGTGTCAGACCACTAAACGTTCAGGTTTCCTTAAATATCCATAAATATCTCTGTGTGAAGATCAGGCAGCCAGTGATGGTCAAAGGTTGAAATGTATCAGGAGCGTCTGGTGTGTTGCTGATTAAAGAAGCTCCTGGTTTCACCTACATTTATTAAACACACTCTCCTCACATCACTGCTGCAGAGAAACTACATGATTCAAATATGTGCCACCTTTTGCAGAGTCCCCCTCACACAGAAGGCCAACCAGTGCCACATCATCAGCAGTATGTTTGAGTTTCAACTCATTGGTTTACAGAGAAAAGAACAGAGGTGATAAAATGGCACCTGGTGATGCACCTGTGTTCACACTCCTCTCTGACACCTCACCTTTACACACATGCTAGGATTTCATGATTTAAAAAACAAAAAGCTGAAATGATTGTCTTTATTAATGTTTGTTTGGCTCATGATCCTCACTGACTGAAGGTGACACTTTAGTTTGACCTCCTTTATTTCAACTAATAAACACCACACAGTGTTTTGATTTCAAGGTGATCATTTAATATCAACAGTTTTCCTCACAATCACAGTCATGATGAAAATAAAAAGTTTAAGTGACCTCAGTGTGATTTGCTGCGAGAAAACTATAAATATTAATCAAATGCAAAAAACAATATTCTACAGATCCATCCATCAGTCATCAATCAGTTCATGATGAAAACATGAGATGTTTGGAAGATGTTGGATTTTGGATACCTCACTGCACAAATTCAAACCGACAAAAAATCAACGTCATCTGTTGTCAGTGTTTGACAACAACTGACGCTGGCATCAGACATTGTCCTGACATTGAATTTTGGTCAACAGACATCACAACCTAAATTCAACCAAATATAAACACTGGAAAACATTGGTGACCAGCTGGGATGTCAAGAACCCTAAAATCCTTCTATCTTTACAGTTGATATGGTGACTGTGGTCATAGCTATTATCTAATTATTGCTCAGAGTTCTGCACTGATAATTTGGTTTATTTCATGAGACTGGTTTAATCAACTGACTGTCATTTTTCCTTTTTCGGGAATGCTGCTGAAAACTGAATATTTTACTTAAAATGGTCGATAAACATTTTTAATAATTATTATTTCCGATAGACTTTTGAATACTTTGAACTACGAGTTTCCAATAACTGGATGAACTTTACTTGAAAAAGTGAAACATTTAACTAACATGAAATGTCTAACTGTGTGAGCTGAGTGTCGTAGTTTGATTCTGATCTTACTGCCTGTTGTAAATGTCAGATAACACACCCTGCCTCTCACCACTCCTTGTGGAATGCAGCAAAGCCTGAAAAGCCTTCCCTCTCCTCCCTCCTCCTGAAGCCAGCTCGTCTCTATCAACAGATTTGTTTTTCTGATCAGAGAGAGTGAAACTATTTGACAGTCACCATCACTGAGAGGTGAAATGGCGCAGAAAGGAGTTGAGCTGGACCGAGAAACCTTCTCTTGTTCCATCTGTCTGGATCTACTGAAGGATCCGGGGACTCTTCCCTGTGGACACAGCTACTGCATCAACTGTATTCAAAGCTTCTGGGATGGAGAGGATGAGAAGAGAATCTACAGCTGCCCTCAGTGTGGGCAGAGCTTCACACCGAGGCCTGTCCTGAGGAAAAACACCATGTTAGAAGTTTTAGTGGAGGAACTGAAGAAGACTGGACTCCAAGCTGCTGCTGCTGATCACTGCTATGCTGGAGCTGAAGATGTGGCCTGTGATGTCTGCACTGGGAGGAAACTGAAAGCCTTCAAGTCCTGTCTGCAGTGTGTGGCCTCTTACTGTGAGAAACACCTCCAGCCTCATCGTGACTCGGCTCCATTACAGAAACACAAGCTGGTGGAGCCCTCCAAGAAGCTGCAGGAGAACATCTGCTCTCGTCATGATGAGGTGATGAAGATGTTCTGCCGCACTGATCAGCAGTGTATCTGTTATCTCTGCTCTGTGGAGGAACATAAAGGCCACGACACAGTGTCAGCTGCAGCAGAAAGGACTGAGAGGCAGAGAGAGCTGGAGGGGCGTCGACAAAACATCCAGCAGAGAATCCAGGACACAGAGAAAGATGTGAAGCTGCTCCAACAGGAGATCACCGAGCTGAAGAGGAAAGATGCTGAGCTGGAGCAGCTCTCACACATGGAGGATCACACCCAGTTTCTACACAACTACCCCTCACTTTCAGCACTCAGTGAAGCCACACACTCATCCAGCATCAACATCTGTCCTCGCCGCTACTTTGAGGACGTGACAGCGGCTGTGTCAGGAGTCAGAGATAAACTACAGGACGCTCTGAGGGACACACAGACGAACGTCTCACTGAGAGGGACTGAAGTGGATGTTTTACTGCCACAACCAGAGCCCAAGACCAGAGCTGAGTTCTTGAGATATTCATGTCACATCACACTGGATCCAAACACAGCACACACAGAGCTGTTATTGTCTGAGGGGAACAGGAAAGTGACACGAATGAGTGAACAACAGTCTTATTCTGATCACCCAGACAGATTCACTTACTACTGTCAGGTCCTGAGTAGAGAGAGTCTGACTGGACGTTGTTACTGGGAGGTGGAGTGGAGAGGGAGAGTTAATGTAGCAGTCGCATACAAGAATATCAGAAGAGCAGGTTTATTTGGACACAATGACAAATCTTGGATCTTAAGATGTGCCAAAAACAGTTATAACTTTCGTCACAACAGTATTCAAACTCCCGTGTCAGGTCCTTGGTCCTCCAGAGTAGGAGTGTACCTGGATCACAGTGCAGGTATTCTGTCCTTCTATAGCGTCTCTGAAACCATGACTCTCCTCCACAGAGTCCAGACCACATTCGCTCAGCCTCTCTATGCTGGACTTTGGCTTCTTAATGATGGAGACACAGCTGAGTTGCGTCAAGTCAATTAGTCAGGAGTCATTTAATGGTTAAACTCTGTGTTTGGTCTCCATGTTTGTTGCTGACAGCTGATTGTTGTGGCGTTTCTTCACTGCACACAGATCAGCTGTCAGTCAAACATTGTGGGCGGGACTTTGACATCTTCTCCTGAGTTGTTGTGTAAATGTTTGAGTGTGTGTAGGTGGCGCTCCTTCCTGTGTGTGTCACCTCCTTTATCCTCCACACTTTGTTCTCTTTGTGTTCATCTGTAAAGAAATCTATAATCACATTTCTTTGTTTGGCAGACCAAATGTTGTTGTTATGAGGTTTTATAGAAGTGTAATGATCCTGATCATAATCAATAAGGACATCATTCATTATTGTCTTGTACACAGCTGAGATTCTTGTGTGGATGAAGTGAATCTGAGCATGAAATCACTGAACAAGAGTCATTTAATAGTGTTTGCTTTCTGTTGTTGTGTCCATGAACATCAAATAAATTTGGATGCAGATCATAATTTGTGTGGTCACAAGTCATTCAAGTGAAATTTGTTATTTAAATCTTTGTTTTGATCAGATGTGGCCAGCACAAACATGATTTGTTCCTGAGCTTGATGAGGTCTCACTTTAATTTTTAAAACTTTAATTTTAAACATGTATAAATGTTGATATGACAGAATCAATCTGTGAGAAATGTTCTCAGCAGACAGCACCTAACAGAGACACTAGGAAACCAAACACTACCACAGTGACAGTGAGTGACTCAGCTTTTATAACACGTGAAATATTTGAACTCCAACAACAAATGTAAAAATGAGCAGCTTATATCAGGTCCAGTCATAAAACCATGACATGAAAATATGATTCTTTACATTTGGTTCCAAGTGTTTCCATGTTCTTTAATCAGAATTCAACAAGTCAGAGACATTTGAACGTTTAGCCTCAAATCTCACATTCCCAAATACTATGTCTTATCTCTCCCATCTCCCAAGAGAGTATGAGAGGATGCAGGTGACAGTGAGGCCAGTGTGCCAGTCAGAGAGAGAACCATTGAGCAAAAGGTTAGAGTTAGATGGCCTAGAGCAAATGACAGCAAAGAATGGGAGATAGTTAATAGAGATTTGTCAGTAATCTTGAGTAGGCTTAGAGGAAATGCAATAGAAAGGTTAGAAAAGATGGGAGATATAATGTATTATGGTGTAGAGAGGTTTGGGGTGCATGAGAGAAAGAGGAGTGAGAGGGTACAGTCAGGTAAGTCTAGGCGGCAAAGAGAAATAGAGAAGTTAGTCAAGGAAAGGAGACAATTAAGAAAGCAGTGGAAAAAGGCTACAGAAGAAGAAAGGGAAGGAATTAAGGTGTTGCAAGAGGAGTTGAGAAGCAGGCTAGCAGTTCTTAGAAGGGCAGAGCATCTCAGGAAAAAGAGGAGGAAGAAGGAACATGTAAGGACAGGTTTTTTCAGGGACCCTTTTAAGTTTGTTAAAGGATTGTTCAGCCAGGAAAAGGGAGGGCAGCTTAAAGCAAAAAGGCTAGAGGTTGAAGAATATTTGAGAAACACATATTCAGATTTAGAGAAGAATAGGATAGTAGGTTTCCCACCCGATATCCCTCCATTAGGAGGGATAGAGCATGAGATGGATGTCAGGCCACCTAGGTGGAAGGAAGTTCAGGAGGTGGTCAGGCGTGCAAAGGCTTCCTCGGCCCCAGGGCCTAACGTAGTCCCCTACCGGGTTTATAAAGGTGTGCCTGATATCCTTAAATTTTTGTGGAGAGAATAGTTAGAATAGTTTGGGAAAAATAAATTATACCAAGAGCATGGCATAGGGCAAGGGGTGTCCTCATTCCTAAGGAGAAGGAGTCTGTGGACCTTAGCCAGTTCCGGATGATTTCTCTCTTGAATGTGGAGGGGAAGATTTTCTTCAGTGTAGTTGCGCAGAGATTAGCTAGCTACTTAGAAAGGAATAGCTTAATTGATACCATGGTGCAGAAGGCAGGAATACCAGGTTTTTCAGGGTGTTTAGAGCATACTAGCATGATCTGGCACCAGATTCAGCGAAGATTAACAAAAGGGACCTGCATGTAATATTTTTAGATCTTGCAAATGCGTTTGGTTCAGTACCCCACAGCCTCATTTGGAGTGCGTTTGACTACTTCAGTACCACAGGTAGTTGTCAACTTAGTGAAAGCATACTTTCAGGATATTAGGTTGTGTCTAAGTACAGCAGGCTTCACAACAGGTTAGCAGAGGCTAGAAATAGGCATCATGGCAGGGTGTACAATTTCTCCATTCGCATTTACTATGGCAATGGAAGTAATCAAACCCGTAAGTTAAAACCAATATCGTGAAAATTTGAAAGGAATTGGCGATTAACCAAACTGGAAGAATCTCGTTTAATCTGGACAGACAGTCTCAAAACTTATAAGAGGGGCCTCCGCAATGCCAGAGCAAACTATTACTCAGCATTAATAGAAGACAATAAGAACAACCCCAGGTTTCTTTTCAGCACTGTAGCCAGGCTGACTGAGAGTCAGAGCTCTATTGAGCCTTGTATTCCTTTAGCCCTTAGCAGTAATGATTTTATGAGCTTTTTTAATGACAAAATTCTAACTATTAGAGGCAAAATTCATGACCTCCTGTCCTCAGATAGTACCTATCTAACCTCAAACACGGCTGTAAAACCTAATATATATTTAGATTGCTTCTCCCCAATTTCTCTTCAAGAATTGACCGCATTGATTTCTTCATCTAAATCATCAACGTGTCTCTTAGACCCCATCCCAACTAGGCTACTTAAGGAGGTCTTTACTTTAGTTAACACTCATATATTAGATATGATCAATATATCCTTATTACAGGCTATGTACCACAGTCTTTTAAGGTAGCTGTAATTAAACCTCTACTAAAAAAGCCCACCCTGGATCCAGAGGTGTTAGCCAACTATAGACCAATATCTAATCTTCCCTTTATGTCAAAGATCCTTGAGAAAGTAGTTGCAGACCAGCTGTGTGATTTTCTCCATGCTAATAATTTATTTGAGGAATTTCAGTCAGGATTTAGAGTGCATCATAGCACTGAGACAGCACTAGTCAAAATTACAAATGACCTTCTGGTTGCTTCAGACAAAGGACTTGTGTCTGTACTTGTTTTATTAGATCTTAGTGCAGCGTTTGACACAATTGACCATCAAATTCTGCTGCAGAGACTGGATCACTTAATTGGCCTAAAAGGTTCTGCACTGAGCTGGTTTAAATCTTATTTATCTGATCGTTTTCAGTTTGTTGACGTTCATAATGAATCATCCTTACGTACTAAAGTTTGTTTTGGAGTTCCGCAAGGTTCTGTGCTCGGACCAATCCTATTTACTCTATATATGCTTCCTTTAGGTAACATCATTAGAAATCACTCTATAAATTTCCATTGTTATGCGGATGATACTCAGTTGTATTTATCGATGAACCCAGAAGAAAGTAATCAATTAACTAAACTCCATAACTGCCTTAAAGACATAAAAACTTGGATGAGCACCAATTTCCTGATGTTAAATTCAGACAAAACTGAAGTTATTGTTCTTGGCCCCAAACAACTCAGAGACTCTTTATCTGATGACATAGTTTCTCTGGATGGCAGTGCTCTGGCCTCTAGCACTACCGTAAGAAACCTCGGAGTAATATTTGATCAAGATTTGTCTTTTAATTCTCATTTAAAACAAACCTCACAGACTGCATTTTTTCATCTGTGTAATATTGCGAAAAATAGGCCTATCCTGACCCAAAATGATGCAGAAAAATTGGTCCGCGCTTTTGTTACCTCAAGGCTGGATTACTGTAACTCTCTATTATCAGGTAGCTCTAGTAAGTCCTTAAAAACTCTCCAGCTAATTCAGAATGCAGCAGCACGTGTACCAGTGGTGTTACCAGGATGCCAGGTGTGGGTGGGCATTAGTCTTACCTCGGGGGGCAAAAAAAAGTGCTACAATGCTCAAGTAGGTGGAAATCCAGCGTAGAGCTACTGCACCTTAAAACATGTTTTGTTTTCTCCTTAATTGAGATAACTGTTGTTGTGATTTGGGCTAAACAAATAAAAGTTGATTTGATTTTATTTGACTTAGAACACATCCTTAACTGAACAGAATGGACAATGTTTTTTTTTTTGTTTTTGTTTTTGTTTTTTTTTAAGGTGAAAGAGGAGGTAACAGCACAAACAAAGGTTAAAACTTAGAACACATCCATAACTGAACAGTATGGACATGCAGGTGACAATGTTTTTTTTTTTTGTTTTTGTTTTGTTTTTTTTTTAAGGTGAGAGAGGAGGTAACAACACAAACAAAGGTTAAAACTTAGAACATATCCATAACTGAACAGTACGGACATGCAGGTGACAAACAAAGGTTAACTTAGAACACAATAAGATGTGCAGGTAATAAGGCACAGGTTAGGTTATCCTTATCCTCTGGGATATCCTTGTTATCCCAGACACCATCTACAGGACAAGTCTGCGGCTGCTCTTGGCAAATTCTGTCACAAATCTATTCATGTCAAGATTCCTTGTAATTTCTTTCTCATGGGCCAAAATGACTAAATCTCTCTTCCGTGAATGCAGCATTGTTCTGCGGAGAGGAGTGAGAATGCGGGTTAATGTTGAAAAAGAGCTTTCACATGCAGCTGAAGACACACCAATGATTAGTGCAGTGACGTACAATCTGTGCAGGATGGGAAATGCATCTTTGTACTGCTGAATGCATTTGCAAGCTTCAGAGAGGTTCACATCAGTTGGCAGTTTATCCATTAACATTGGTCTTGCAACCACAATTTCATTTTGCAGGCTCAGGCTACTTTGCTCTGTGCGCAAGCACCTGAAGTGGCTTCAGGAGGTGGGGGTCAAGGAAAGCGGCTGTCTTAGGAAGGAGAGAGGATGTGGCTTTCATTAAGTCAACATTCTTTTGAGAGAATCTTGTCTCCATCTCAACAATGGCCCTGTCCAGAATGTTGAACATTGTCCTTTTAAAGGCCAGGTTAGGGTGAGTTTGAGCATCAGCTCCGCCATGTCCTAATGTAGATGAGACTATGGCACCATCAAGCTGTGAGCTAACTATCCGTCTCCTTTTAGGTGGATTGGTACTTCCACACTGAGAGAAATGCTCCTCCCAGAAGGAATCACTTCTCATCTCCTTCAATGTGCCCAGTGAAGCTGTCACAACCTCACATGCAGTGCACAGATCCACAGTTTGTGACTGTAGGATTGAGTTTGCTGATGTCAGTGCGCCAAGCACATGAAGGAGGAATTTTGCAGTTGCAAAGAAGCTCTGCCTCTCAAGCTGGGCCAGGAGACCACTTGCCTCTGTACAAATGTCCAAGGGTGCAGTGTCATCCTCATCAGGAGTCTCCTGATGATGTCCTCGTTGTTCACAATGGACTTAGTGACCTCATAGTGACTGGTCCAGCGAATTTCCAGCAATCTTTTCAGTGTTGGTGCATTGTATGTGTGTGTAACATAATGTTTATGACAAAATGCTTTCAGTGAGCTGGACCAATCAAAAACCTCTTATCTGAAGGCTCAGCTTGCATTGCATGAATAACTGCCAAATGCAGCTGGTGATTGAAGCAGTGAACATAAGGAATGTCCCTGCTAAGCTTTTGTTGAAGGAGGGCCTGCACCCCACCCCTCACTCCAGACATGACCGCAGCATCATCATAGCATTGAGACACTATGTTATCAGCATTATATGACAGGTCAGAAAGATGAGAGAGCAGTTGGGTGCTCACATATTCAGCATCAAGCTGACCCAGTTCCACCAAGCCGATCAGGTGCTCTTCTGGGACAGAGTCACGGACAAATCTTACCACAATGGATAAATTTTCAATATTGCAGCGGTCCCTGGTGCCGTCACTTTTGATACAGAACCCTGGAGAGTCAGAGTTTTCATATCTGGTCCTGATATCATCCAACACCATTTTTGCCAATGTTGCAATTATTTCATTTTGAATGACATTTGATGTGTATTTGGCGTTATCAGGGATGCATTTTGTGATGTCAGCAAGTTTGGGATCTTTTTTCAGTGTATAATCAAAGAGCTTATTCACCAGTCCCTCCTCATCCCCACCCTCATGATAGTGCCCACGCAGAGCAAGCTCATTAATTGTGAGAAACTGAATGACTTCACCCATGCTTTTCACATAGTACCTGTTCTTTTCAACTTGGGTTTGACCCAGCAGATGCACAATAGTGTCACCAGTCTCTGACCGCTGCTTATGCTCCTGCCATGCCATCATAGCTCTGGTATGTGCGGTGCCTGATGCATGTTTGAAAAAGCCTCCGTCTTTTTCAAGTGCTTTTTTCCAATTGGTGTATCCACGCATGGTAAATATGTCCTCGCGGTCTTTATTGGAGCTAAATTTGCGACAAGCAAAACAAAAACTGGCATCGCGCATCACAGAGTATTCCAGCCATGGTCGGGTTTGGTACCAGGCTGCATTAAAGCACCTTAATGTTTTCCCAAACGGCCGTCTGGGGTACGTATTCAGAATAGGTTGTGATGGGCGATCCAAGTTTAAGTCTGGAGGAGCACACACAGCAGGGCCAGAGTCAGAGGACTGGACGGGAAGAACAGGAGGGACGCTTTCAGACGCCGCCGGCAGAGGGGCAGAGCTGCCACCGGGACATGATGCGTCTGCTGGCCGCACATCACCTGCAGACCCCAGCAGTGATACTGAGCCCTGCTCGGTGTTCGCGGCGGTGGTAGAGGGGGAGTTAGCGGGCGTGGAAGCTGCTTGCTTCTTTATGAGCCACCTATGCATCTCTCTTTCTGGCAGTATGTGCACATACTGTCTCTTTCTGGCAGTATGTGTGTGTATAAGTCTTGCTAACACGTAGCACAACACACAACAGAGGACACGACACACAGATGACAGACAAAAAGTACAAGATGAGTGAGATGAATGATAATAGTCCGGTACGAGAGGCAAAAGTAGGAGACGGTGGTAGTGCTAGGGCAAATAGATCGCTGACGTGACTGAAACTAGATGGCGAGGCAGACGAGTAATAAATGAAGAGCAGCAGGACAAACGTCAAGTACTGTCTGAACTACTGACGGTGTCTGCGAGTTGCGCTTTGGCACATGCGCGATTCATTCGCACCCTGGACGCCGAGGGGTTAACATCTCCCTGCTGGGAGGGGCTGCTCCGTGGGGACTGAGCTGACAGTGTGTGCTGTAGGACGCGGGAGAGTCCACGGCAGTGTCCGCTGACATCACAGTACTATATGAATGGGATACCATACGCGGTGCCCAGACTGCCGTCAGTACTACATCCAGTTTTCCTTGGGTGGGCAGAGCGTGTCCGTGGGTGGGCACTGCCCACCCCTGCCCCCCCCAGGTAACGCCCCCGACGTGTACTAACAGGAACTAAGAAACGAGATCATATTTCTCCTGTTTTAGCTTCTCTGCACTGGCTCCCTGTAAAATCCAGAATTGAATTTAAAATCCTACTGTTAACTTATAAAGCTCTAAATGGTCAAGCTCCGTCATATCTTAGAGAGCTCATAGTGCCATATTATCCCACCAGAACACTGTGCTCTGAGAACGCAGGGTTACTCGTGGTCCCTAAAGTCTCCAAAAGTAGATCAGAAGCCAGAGCCTTCAGCTATCAGGCTCCTCTCCTGTGGAATCATCTTCCTGTTACGGTCCGGGAGGCAGACACCGTCTCCACATTTAAGACTAGACTTAAGACTTTCCTCTTTGATAAAGCTTATAGTTAGGGCTGGCTCAGGCTTGCCCTGTACCAGCCCCTAGTTAGGCTGACTTAGGCCTAGTCTGCCGGAGGACCCCCCTATAATACACCGGGCACCTTCTCTTCTTCGTATTCTATTACTGCATCTTACTAACTCGGCCATTCTGGATGTCACTAACTCGGCTTCTTCTCCGGAGCCTTTGTGCTGCACTGTCTCTCAGATTAACTCATATCACAGCGGTGCCTGGACAGCGTGACGTGTGTGGTTGTGCTGCTGCCGTGGTCCCGCCAGATGCCTCCTGCTCCTGCTGCCATCATTAGTCATTAGTCATACTTCTACTGTTATTATACACATATGACTATTGTCACACATGTATACTGCCAGATATTAATACATACTTTCAACATATTGTACCACAGTAGCCAGAACTATAACTATAATATTATTACTTTCAATAATGTTGTTGTAAGATACTGTCATTACCTGCATCTCTCTCTCTCTCTCTCTCTCTCTCTCTCTCAGTGTGTCATATGGATTACTGTTAATTTATTATGCTGATCTGTTCTGTACGACATCTATTGCACGTCTGTCCGTCCTGGAAGAGGGATCCCTCCTCAGTTGCTCTTCCTGAGGTTTCTACCATTTTTTTTCCCCGTTAAAGGGTTTTTTTGGGGAGTTTTTCCTGATCAGCTGTGAGGGTCATAAGGACAGAGGGATGTCGTATGCTGTAAAGCCCTGTGAGGCAAATTGTGATTTGTGATATTGGGCTTTATAAATAAAATTGATTGATTGATTGATTGAATCATCAGGGCTTCTAAGTGGGTGGTAGGTGGGGAGAGACGGCAGAACAGGTTGCATCTTCCATCAGTTAGGGCTTACATGGATGACATGACACTGGTGACCACAACAATGCCATGTACAAAGAGGCTACTAGAGAAGGTAAATAAGAACCTCAAGTGGGCCAGCATGAAAATCAAGCCTAATAAATCTAGAAGCATCTCGATATGTAGAGGGAAGTTAAAGATATAATGTGTAGTTTTTCCACATAAAAATGTCTAAAAACGACTAAACCAATATTACATATTTTGTTTAGTTGTGTACTTTGATTATCAGAAATGTTTCCAGCAATTTTTCAGACACAGATAAATATGAAATATTAATAACAGTAACGGACCGTGTCATTAGGTCACAATGGTGGCGTAACTCCAGTTACCATAGACATTAAATGACGGCGAAGAAGAAGAAGCAGACCGGATGTGACGTCAGAGAATGAACGTTAATGTTGCTAGGCTAAACGAACTCATCGTGGATCATGATTATGCACTGACAGTTGCTGCACCTTCTGACACCGAAGCTGTCCCGATAAACAACCCGGTAAAACGGAAACGTACGGGTCAACCAAGCGATCCCAAAAGAATTTGGGATAAGAAGAGGGCTAAATCCAGGATAAATATTGGTGTGGCCTTTCCGAGATGGAGAGAGCTTCGTGAAAATCTAGGACTACAATTCGATGCCGACCTCGCGTGTGTTCTACTAGACAGGTAAGCAAACATCTGGCTGATGTTATCAAAATATTAATAATTTCCACCAGTGAATTGCAAGCACTGCTGCCTGCCGGGGGTGGAGCGGAGGCTGGCTAACCACAACATCTAACGTTAACGATAGGTTTCTATAATGCTGAGCTGATGCCGGTAAATGAACTGCATTTATAAAAGAGGCAGAGGAATAGCTAAACATAAGACGCACTAAGCAAGAGAGAGCAGCAGAGAGGGAGAAGCCATCGCTAACTGTAAAACTAGCAGTTTGCTCAAATAACTAGCAGATTGCTAACCGCTCAGCTAAAGTAAGTAGCATTTCTGAATAGAGTGTAAATAACTGAGGTTAGTGAGACAGTCGCTAAAAAAGAGAGCCATGACTTTAACACAGAAAACCGGACATTATAATCAGTTTATAAAAAAAAAAACCGGACACCCTGGACAGGACGTGAAAAGTGGACATGTCCGGGCAAAAGAGGACGTTTAGTCAGCCTAAGTAACGTTGCTACTGATAGTTAGATCAGAGTTTGACGATCCGGTGTAAGATCGGCTCGGGCTGCTACACCGGCCGACGGACCCCATTTGCATAAAGTGAAACATAAAGTGAATAAAACTTCAGTAATATTCCTCGTCCATGAGCATTTCTCTGCTGCTGAAGCTCGCTCTGCCAAAAAAACCTGCCACGGTAGGTTTCAGTTACACGGAGTGAGGAACGTTAGATCTGTATCTGTTATATAACTACAACTCCCATGATCCCACGCTACTTTGTGATGTTATCCAACTCTGTCTTCTGTTATTGTTTTGGTTTGAGACCCATAGCGGCAGAAAATTACATACTGTACGTTTAATTCAAATAAACACAAGAAGTTTGTGCTCTAGAGAAAGGATCAGCACTCAGTGAATAACCTCCTAAGCCCTATGATAAGCTATTATGGCAAGACTTAACTATACAGACCAATGAGCAGTGATAACTAGCATGTCTTTGGGGTCATCGGGTGGGAACCTCCTTTCACTGGTGTTTCGTCTAGTTGGTCCCACGACACCTCCAGGAGGCTAGACAGTGATCTCTGGCGTCCCAGAGACACTCCCCTAATGCCAGGTCTCACTGCTCCCCGCACCAACCCAACAACCTCCTTTACCTTACTTACACATGGCTTTCTCAGCCCAAACAGCACTGCCACCTTCAACAAACCCAGGCTCCGTACATGCGAGCTCCAGGTAGAGACAGTGCTGATACTACCTTTCCTAGCACATTCACCATACTCTATTTCATATGCTACATAGCATAACTACAATATAAGCTAAAGTTAAAGGAGATAGATAAACTTACAGGATCAGCAAACACACTCACCTTGCAGCATGGTCTCAGACAAAATGGATTCAAATAGGCCACTCCCACACTTAAATAACCTTCCTCTTCCTGGATTTCCTCCTGAGAGGAAGTGGATCTCGCCACCTGATCTCAAGGAGTTATGTGCCCTGCTTAGTAGTTCCCCCTGCTGGCTCCCAACTGACATTATTTCTTCTGTAATAGAAAAAGTGGCTGGTTCTTGCTGCTTCATCTGACATTTCCCTCACTGTCTTCTTCAAATTCTGTCCCCGCACTCCGAGTTCCCCCAGGAGCGAGACAGCTGATCTTGCTATGAATCCCCTACACCCCACTTCCACTGGACAAATCCTAGTCTTCCATCCTCGCTGCTCAGCTTCTGCTCCTAAGTCTGCATATCTAAGCTTTTTTCTTTCATAGGCTTCTTCCACTGAGTCTTCCCAAAGAACTGTCAGCTCAATGAAATAAACTATCCGTTGACTCACTGACCACAACACTAAGTCAGGCCTCTGCTTGGTACAAACTATTTCCTGGGGAACAACAAGCTTTCCCCCTAAATCTACTTGCATTTCCCAATCACAAGCACCTTCTGGGTGGCCACACCCTTGCCTCCTCACTAACTTATCTCTTCTGTGTTTCTTTCCCTCACGGACAAACGGAATTGCTAAACTCCTATCCTTAACACCTTCTGAATTCACCTGTCTTCGTTTCCCTTTGATTCCTGCAGCTAAACATTTCAACACCTGGTTATGTCTCCATGTATATCGGCCTTGTGACAAGCTAACTTTACAGCCTGACAAAATATGCTTTAAGGTTGCGGTACGTGAACACAATGGGCATGATGGGTCCTCATTTACCCACAGTTTTAGGTTCTGGGGGGTTGGTAGCACATCGTATGTAGCCCCTACCAGGAATCTAATACGATTCTCCTCCATACTCCACAGGTCCCTCCAACTAAGCTTCCTCTTCTCTACACTTTACCAATTCAACCACTGTCCCTGTTTAGCCTGGGCCACTACCTTTGCACCCCTTAATATCTCCTCATGTCTGCGTATCTGTTCCACAACCAGCTTTCTTTTATCTTTGAGGCCTGCTTTATTCCATACCGGTTTGCCTGAGCCAAGCCCCAGGCCTCCCCGGCCAAACTGAACATTACCTACAGTCTCTGCATGCCTAAGAGCTGCCTCTGCCTCCTGAACTGCTGATCTTGGGTTCCACTTCCTCCCCTTGGTTGGATTTGGAGCCACACTCCTAACTACCACGTCCTTACTCCCAGATAACAAGAGCTCTGTCCTGACCTTGGCCCATTTAAATTCCTCTGTTAAACTAGATACTGGCAGCTGAAGTATCCCTTTTCCATACAATGCAACACTACTTAGGCACCTAGGAGCGCCCAACCACTTCCTAATATAGGAGCTAAGCGACCTTTCAATTCTCTCCACAATGAATATTGGAATTTCATAAATTGACAATGGTCACATTAACCTAGGATATAGCCCAAATTGCAAACACCACAACTTCAACTTTCCTGGAAGTTCTGATTTATCTGTTCTGTCCAATCCTTCTGCCACATCTTTCCTAAATTTCACCACCTGTTCCTCATCATTCAATTCTACATTGTACCACCTACCTAAGCTCTTTACTGACTTTTCCCTAATTGTTGGGATGTCCTCATCATCTATGACAAACTTCCTGTCACTTAAATTCCCTCTACATATCGAGATGCTTCTGGATTTATTAGGCTTGATCTTCATGCTGGCCCACTTGAGGTTCTTATTTACCTTCTCTAGGAGCCTCGTTGTACATCGCATTGTTGTGGTCACCAGTGTCATGTCATCCATGTAAGCCCTAACTGGTGGTATAATTTATTTTTCCCAAACTATTCTAACTATTCTCTCCACAAAAATTTAAGGATATCAGACGCACCTTTATAAACCCGGTAGGGGACTCCATTAGGCCCTGGGGCCGAGGAAGCCTTTGCACGCCTGACCACCTCCTGAACTTCCTTCCACCTAGGTGCCCTGACATCCATCTCATGCTCTATCCCTCCTAATGGAGGGATATCGGGTGGGAAACCTACTATCCTATTCTTCTCTAAATCTGAATATGTGTTTCTCAAATATTCTTCAACCTCTAGCCTTTCTGCTTTAAGCTGCCCTCCCTTTTCCTGGCTGAACAATCCTTTAACAAACTTAAAAGGGTCCCTGAAAAAACCTGTCCGTACATGTTCCTTCTTCCTCCTCTTTTTCCTGAAATGCTCTGCCCTTCTAAGAACTGCTAGCCTGCTTCTCAACTCCTCTTGCAACACCTTAATTCCCTCCCTTTCTTCTTCTGTAGCCTTTTTCCACTGCTTTCTTAACTGTCTCCTTTCCTTGACTAACTTCTCTATTTCTCTTTGCCGCCTAGACTTACCTGACTGTACCCTCTCACTCCTCTTTCTCTCACGCACCCCAAACCTCTCTACACCATATGAATACATTATATCTCCCATCTTTTCTAACCTTTCTATTGCATTTCCTCTAAGCCTACTCAAGATTACTGACAAATCTCTATTAACTATCTCCCATTCTTTACTGTCATTTGCTCTAGGCCATCTAACTCTAACCTTTTGCTCAATGGTTCTCTCTCTGACTGGCACACTGGCCTCACTGTCACCTGCATCCTCTCTTGGGAGATGGGAGAGATAAGACATAGTATTTGAGAATGTGAGATTTGAGGCTAAACGTTCAAATGTCTCTGACTTGTTGAATTCTGATTAAAGAACATGGAAACACTTGGAACCAAATGTAAAGAATCATATTTTCATGTCATGGTTTTATGACTGGACCTGATATAAGCTGCTCATTTTTACATTTGTTGTTGGAGTTCAAATATTTCACGTGTTATAAAAGCTGAGTCACTCACTGTCACTGTGGTAGTGTTTGGTTTCCTAGTGTCTCTGTTAGGTGCTGTCTGCTGAGAACATTTCTCACAGATTGATTCTGTCATATCAACATTTATACATGTTTAAAATCAAAGTTTTAAAAATTAAAATGAGACCTCATCAAGCTCAGGAACAAATCATGTTTGTGCTGGCCACATCTGATCAAAACAAAGATTTAAATAACAAATTTCACTTGAATGACTTGTGACCACACAAATTATGATCTGCATCCAAATTTATTTGATGTTCATGGACACAACAACAGAAAGCAAACACTATTAAATGACTCTTGTTCAGTGATTTCATGCTCAGATTCACTTCATCCACACAAGAATCTCAGCTGTGTACAAGACAATAATGAATGAAGTCCTTATTGATTATGATCAGGATCATTACACTTCTATAAAACCTCATAACAACAACAACATTTGGTCTGCCAAACAAATAAATGTGATTATAAATTTCTTTATAGATGAACACAAAGAGAACAAAGTGTGGAGGATAAAGGAGGTGACACACACAGGAAGGAGCGCCACCTACACACACTCAAACATTTACACAACAACTCAGGAGAAGATGTCAAAGTCCCGCCCACAATGTTTGACTGACAGCTGATCTGTGTGCAGTGAAGAAACGCCACAACAATCAGCTGTCAGCAACAAACATGGAGACCAAACACAGAGTTTAACCCTTAAATGACTTCAGACTATTTGACTTGACACAACTCAGCTGTGGAATCAGAACAAAGACAAAGTCCAGCATAGAGAGGCTGAGTGAATGTGGTCTGGACTCTGTGGAGGAGAGTCATGGTTTCAGAGACGCTGTAGAAGGACAGAATACCTGCACTGTGATCCAGGTACACTCCTACTCTGGAGGACCAAGGACCTGAGACGGGAGTTTGGACTGTGTTGTGACAAAACTTATAACTGTTATTGTTACATGTTAACATCCAAGATTTGTCATTGAATCCAAATAAACATTCAGACCCCCCTGCTCTGCTGATATTCTTGTATGCAACTGCTACATAAACTCCTCCTCTCCACTCCACCTCCCAGTAACAACGTCCAGTCAGACTCTCTCTACTCAGGACCTGACAATATACAGTGAATCTGTCTGGGTGTTTAGAATAAGACTGTTGTTGTTTCATTCGTGTCACTTTCCTGTTCCCCTCAGATAATAACAGCAGTGTGTGTGCTGTGTTTGGATCCAGTGTGATGTGACGTGAATATCTGAAGAACTCAGCTCTGGTCTTGGGCTCTGGTTGTGGCAGTAAAACATCCACTTCAGTCCCTGTCAGTGTGACGTTTGTCCATGTGTCCCTCAGAGTGTCCTGTAGTTTATCTCTGACTCCTGACACAGCCGCTGTCACGTCCTCAAAGTAGCGGAGAGGACGGATGTTGATGCTGGATGAGTGTGTGGCTTCACTGAGTGCTGACAGTGAGGGGTAGTTGTGTAGAAACTGGGTGTGATCCTCTGTGTGTGAGAGCTGCTCCAGCTCAGCGTCTTTCCTCTTCAGCTCAGTGATCTCCTGCTCCAGCTTCTCCTGAAGCTCTTTGACTCGACTCACTTCAGTTTCTTGCTGCCATCTGAGCTGCTGCTTCACATCAGAGCGTCTTTTCTCCATGAGACGGATCAGCTCAGTGAAGATCTTCTCACTGTGCTCCACTGCTTTATCAGCAGAGCGACTGATAGCCTCCACCTCCTGTTGGAGCAGCTTCACATCTTTCTCTGTGTCCTGGATTCTCTGCTGGATGTTTTGTCGACTCACCTCCAGCTCTCTCTGCCTCTCAGTCCTTTCTGCTGCAGCTGACACTGTGTCGTGGCCTTTATGTTCCTCCACAGAACAGAGATAACAGATACACTGCTGGTCAGTGCGGCAGAACATCTTCATCACCTCATCATGGCGAGCAGATGTTCTCCTGCAGCTTCTTGGAGGGCTCCACCAGCTTGTGTTTCTTGAATGGAGCCGAGTCACGATGAGGCTGGAGGTGTTTCTCACAGTAAGAGGCCACACACTGCAGACAGGACTTGAAGGCTTTCAGTTTCCTCCCAGTGCAGACATCACAGGCCACATCTTCAGCTCCAGCATAGCAGTGATCAGCAGGAGCAGCTTGGAGTCCAGTCTTCTTCAGTTCCTCCACTAAAACTGCTAACATGGTGTTTTTCATCAGGACAGGCCTCGGTGTGAAGCTCTGCCTACACTGAGGGCAGCTGTAGATTCTCTTCTCATCCTCTCCATCCCAGAAGCTTTGAATACAGTTGATGCAGTAGCTGTGTCCACAGGGAAGAGCCACCGGATCCTTCAGTAGATCCAGACAGATGGAACAAGAGAAGGTTTCTTGGTCCAGCTCAACTCCTTTCTGCGCCATTTCACCTCGTGGCAGTGACTGTGTGAGTTTCACTCTCTGAGAAGTGAAACTAGTTTGAGCTCTGATCTAAACATCATGTGTTCCTGCAGTGAATGGAGCCTGTCAGCTCTCTCACGTCACCACCGTGTTGGTTACACACTGTAGATCTGAAGGGGAGGGAACAAGGAAATGTGTGGACAGAGTGGAGCTGGCTGTGTGTGTGAGAGCAGGAAGAGGAGGAGGGCTCATCAAGCTGAGTCATTCCAGGAAGAGGAGCAGTTTGACAGAGATACTGTGTGTTTAACACTTGTTTCCAACAGAACTCATTTCTCATTTAAAAACACTGATCACTTCCTCTTTTAGGAGGTAAACTCTTCTAAGAATCAGAGGGTTTGGAGACGGCTCCACAGTTTTCTAAACTGTCCCGTAATTAAGTTTCATCAAACTCATGATTGTTTCCAATAATTCTAAAACAGTAAATATGAGACACAGAATTTAATCACTGCTGTAAAGATAATGAAACTCCAACAATTAAACTATTAGCAGATGAAAGTCTTTAAGTTATGTCTGAGAGAAAACAGATTCAATTCAGGAAGTCAGTTTGAGTAAAAGATGTATTTTGATGATAAATTCATTTGAACAGCTGATTCAAATTAGTTACTTGGTGCAGCTCTGAATCCCCACAGGACCTGAATGCACCAGATTATTTGGTTCTGCACTTTAGCTTGTGACATGTTTGTACAGGTGACTATAAAAAGGTTTCTTTCTTATATTCACCATCAGCTGTTAAACTGAAAATAGGAAACAATACAGGTTCCGGTCAGGGATTTCAAAATAAAAGGAGGACAATGAGCAACAACATTTAAATAAGCACAACTGGAAAAACATCTACAGGCTGATTGCAAGATTTATCATAATTTTTATTTTCATTCATGTATATGTTTAGACGTAATGATATAGTTTTTTATATTTCTTATTTTATTTATTTATTCATTTGCCCCAAGTAATAATGTTTAGTAAACATGTTTACAGCCTGCTACAAAAACAGTTTTGGTCTCTATAGCTAATTTCTACACTCGTGACAACTGTACATGGGATGAATTTTAACGTAACGTATTTTTTAAGGCCCAAAGTTACACATATTTAACCCTTTGAACCCTGAGCTCAGTGGTGAGGAAACATGAAAAAAAGACAATGAGAAACTTGGTGAGAAGATTTTTCAATGAGAAAAAATAAAAGTAAAAAAGATTAAGATTCTTTTTTAAAGCTCGGGAAAATCTACACTTATAATTATTGATATGATTATTTTTATTATTTTTTTGCACAATATTTTTATAGGTCTTTTTCAAAGTAGTGCAAGACATACAAGAAAAATAATGATAAAAGTAAAAGAAAAAAAGGCAAATAAAAGGAGTAAGTAAAACGAGCAAATACTGAACAGAGCGTACACTTCAAGCAATGACATTGTTGCATCACTAGTACTCTAAGTTCAAACACAAATTCTCAAGGGAGAGGTGAGTGGCCTATTATAGATCTTATCAATGATCAGGGTCCCCATTAAACTTAGTAAGATGGTCTAAAAATGGCTGCCAAGTCTGGTAGAACTTCTTAAGATTGTTCATCATGCTGTATGGAATTTTCTCCATGTGCAGTAGAGAGCTAAGTTCTGTCAGCCATGTCTTGAAAACGGGTACAATTTCTGACTTCCGGTGCATCAAAATCAGTCTCTTTGCTGTTATCATTCCATACATAGTGTTCTGGACAGGGAGGGTAGGAGTCAACAAAGACAGAGAATAGCCAAGCAGTGCCACCTCTGGCTCAGGCTTGAACACACAATTATACATTTCAGTAAACCATTTGAACACTTTACTCCAGAAATCATGCAACTTTGGACACGTCCAGAAAAGATGGGCTAGGGAGCCATCAGCAGGCTTACAGCGATCACATAAAGGAGAGATTGTAGGATAGATTCTATGTAACTTAGTTTTTGAGTAGTGAAGTCTATGCGTGACCTTAAATTGAATTAACTGATGTCTGACATTAATTGAACAGTATTGAATCCTGCTGAGGCTCTCCTCCCAAACATTATCATCAATCTGTAACCCTAACTCATCCTCCCAAGCTGTCTTTAAAGAGTGAGTGGAAAAATTCACTTGACCAGAAAATACCTCAACAAAATCAGAAATCAAATGTTTTGCATCAGGAGGGCCGAGCAAAAGTTTATAAACCTTGCTATCCTCAGGGAGAGACTCAAAATTAGACACATTTTGGCGCACATAGTTCCTGATTTGTAGGTATCTAAAGAAGTGTGACGATGGAAGAGAAAACTTGAACTAACTGTTTGTTAATGTACAGATCTTTTAAAATGACTATACCTTTAAGCTTCCAACTGTAGAAAGTTGGGTCAGAGAATGAAGGGGGAAATGCATGGTTACGACACAGTGAGCTATAAATAGAAGTGTCAGGCATCTTGCAGCATTTCTTAATTTACTGCCATATTTTCAAGCAGTTGAGAATTATTCGGTTATTCACCTTGGTATTTACAGGGCGTCCAGGTGCTGAGAAAAGAAGTGCTGGGAGTGAACTGTTTATGATGTCTTCCTTTTCAATATCTGGACTATAACCTTCCTGCCAGTAGGCAAGCGCTCCAAGATTTGCTGCCCAATAATAATGCTGGAAGCACGGTAGCCCAAATCCACCCCTCTCTCTCATTTTTGTAAATGAATTTTGGATATTCTGTGAGCTTTAAAACCCCAGATAAAAGACATGATTGTTGAGTCTAGTAGTTTAAAGAATGATTTTGTTAGGAAAATGGGAAGATTTTGAAAGAGGTACCGAAATCTCAACAGAGAAACCATCTTAATTGCATTTATACGACCCACCATGGAAAGAGGGAGTGTGCGCCACTTGCCAATATCTCCTTTCAATTTCTCCACCTTATCAAGAAAATTTAGTTTGAAGATTAATTTGGGATCTTTTGGCAGGATTACTCCTAGGTACTTCAGTTTATCTGTAACTTTGAAAGGGAGACTGTGCAAGAATTCTGCTTCAAGGTTATTGTCATGATTATTACATTTTAAAATGATGTTACAGAATTATTATAATTTTTAAGCGCTCTTTCCAGGTTGTTTCATTTTTCATATTTTCTTGTTTTTAATTTTTAATAAATTTTTGGGTCATTTCTTCTTTAGTTGCCTTTTTCACGTGTGTTTAAAGAAATAAAGCCAGTTTGCTCAGGTTTCAGAGGGTTGTGGGCGGGGCTGCTTTGAGTGACAGATTGTCTGCGAGGCGTCGCTACAGTCCACAGCTCCACCCTCTCCTCCAAATATGGTCACTTCTGGCTCCAAAAACCAAGATGGCCATGGCTGAAATGCCGAACTTGAGTTCACAAAACCCAAAGGTGACATCACAGCAGCTCCATCCATTATTATAGACAGTCTATGGTCTTTCCCCAAGCAAGAGAAAGGAAGAAAGGAAGAAAGGAAGAAAGGAAAGGGAAAGAAAGCAAACTGACTTAATAAGAAAAGTATTCAAAAGGTGTGTGAGAGAGAGATGGATCAAGAGGGGAAAGGTGCGGGGCCCACACAGACTGCTTATGCAAAGGATCCAATATGTGGTGCTACATCCCTGAACAGAGGAGGTCAAGGATAACATTTAAAAAATACTTTCACCTGCTTTTATTTTGTTCTTGACCTTTAACCTTGAGTTTCTTTTTACTGCTCTGCAACACGTTATGAGGAGTGGACGTGACAAAAACTGATGGATCAAAATGGAGGTGATGAAAACAACAAAACAAAGTGAAGAATTATCAAGTTATTTGATTCATTGTAAATCTGGTTTGATTAAAGCAATCGTAACTTGATGAAAACCAAACCATATTTCATCATTTTCCCCACCTTACATTCATCAATCATCACTCACAACACAAAAGTGTCATTTAAGGAAAGTGTGTGAAGGAGCAAGACGTGATTCAACAAACTGGAAGTTATGAAAATATTAGTAATGGGAGTGATGAAATGTGTGAGAAGTGAAAAATAGAGGGGTTCAAGTGGATGTAAAATGAAAAAAGAGGTGATTATCAAGTGACTTGATTCATTTTCTTGACAAACATTCAAGGCAGTGACAGACTCTTGGTTCATGATCGAACTCTTTATTGCTTTGTCAGCATCAGGACAGTCAGAGCGTTACAGGTGTACAAACGACATTCAAACTTAAAAGAAAAGTAACAAGGAAAAGAAAGGACGTGCACGTTCTTCTTGGCAGTGACTAACACAGGCTGTCATGTAACATTTATACCACATCATATTGTGTGCTGTGTTCTTCCACTTTGCATCAACACATTAATGCACACAGAGCGAGGACTGGACCCAGAGATCTCCTTTGGCACATTAACAGACTTCCAGTGTCTCAGCACTGTCCTGTTCTCTGTGACGAGGGCTAGTTTCACCCAGGCACATACTTTTGAGGACAGGTTAGTCTCCATTGGTAGGATGCCCAGTATACATAACACTGGACCCTCAGTGAGGTCTGTTTGACAGAGCCTCTTGGTTTATATTTGATCAGTGCTGCTTCGTTTTAACGTTTCAACCTCCGTTTTCAGCATGCAGGAGAGAGTCAGTATGTTCACATGCACAGTAAAGTCCAGCGACAGTTACAGCTCGGCTAGGCCATTATTTGGACTACTGTCCTTGTCCCAGTATACCAGCACCAGAGGGGACTCGATTTATTGACCCAAGTATGTCCGACTCCTCTACGATAGGTGGAGATATGGGTGTGTTAGTCTGACTTTGAGAAATTAGATTTAGCACAGTTTCAGTCAGACTAACACAATAAATCCATTTTCTCTTATGTCATGTAAATGTACTGAGTACGGCACTCACTTCCTGTTCAAACTCTGGCTATTATTTAAGTTCAAGAGTTAAAACACAGACTTTAACTGTTAAATGACTTCCGTCAATTTCACTTCACACAACTCAGCTGTGTCTCCATAAGCATAAGGCCAAAGTCCAGCATAGAGAGGCTGAGTGAATGTGGTCTGGACTCTGTGGAGGAGAGTCATGGTTTCAGAGACGCTGTAGAAGGAGAGAATACCTGCACTGTGATCCAGGTACACTCCTACTCTGGAGGACCGAGGACCTGAGACACGAGTTTGGACTTTGTTGTGCTGAAATATATAACTGATCGGGTCACAATATAACGCCCAAGATTTGTCATTGTGTCCAAATCTACATTCATCCAAGACCCCTGCTCTGCTGATATTCTTGTATGCGACTGCTAAACAAGCTCCTGTCCTCCTCCACTCCACCTCCCAGTAACAACGTCCAGTCAGACTCTCTCTACTCAGGACCTGACAAACTGGAATGAATCTGTCTGGGTGATCAGAATAAGACTGTTCTTCTTCAGTTATGGTTACTTTCCTGTTCCCCTCAGATAATAACAGCCATGTGCTGACTGTGTTTGGATCCAGTGTGATGTGACGTGAATATCTGAAGAACTCAGCTCTGGTCTTGGGCTCTGGTTGTGGCAGTAAAACATCCACTTCAGTCCCTGTCAGTGAGACGTTTGTCCATGTGTCCCTCAGAGCGTCCTGTAGTTTATCTCTGACTCCTGACACAGCTGCTGCAGCTGACACTGTGTCGTGGCCTTTATGTTGGTCCACATCTTCAGCTCCAGCATAGCAGTGATCAGCAGGAGCAGCTTGGAGTCCAGTCTTCTTCAGTTGCTCCACCAAATCTGCTAACATGATGTTTTTCCTCAGGACAGGCCTCGGTGTGAAGCTCTGCCTACACTGAGGGCAGCTGTAGATTCTCTTCTCATCCTCTCCATCCCAGAAGCTTTGAATACAGTTGATGCAGTAGCTGTGTCCACAGTGAAGAGTCCCCGGATCCTTCAGTAGATCCAGACAGATGGAACAAGAGAAGCTTTCTCGGTCCAGCTCAACTCCTTTCTGCGCCATTTCACCTCTCAGTGTCAACAACTAGTTTGAGCTCTGATCTAACCATCATGTGTTCCTGCAGTGAATGGAGTCTGTCAGCTCTCTCACGTCACCACCGTGTTGGTTACACACTGTAGATCTGAAGGGGAGGGAACAAGGAAATGTGTGGACAGAGTGGAGCTGGCTGTGTGTGTGAGAGCAGGAAGAGGAGGGAGGGCTCATCAAGCTCTGAGTCATTCCAGGAAGAGGAGGAGCACTTTGAGTTTGAACATTGTATCCTCGTCTAAAACCTGCTCCCTGTTTGAGAAGTTTTTAGTTGTAAAATACTTCTTGGCTCCTCAGGTTTTGGTGATGGCTCCATATTTCTCTGAGTCCTCCTCAAATTCTGTCACATTTTCTTCTGCTAGTTAAACACAGTTGACTGACAACAGGAAGTTACCAAAGTAAACTGTCATAAAACACTTCAGTAGCTGTTTAATAATCTTGTCACATATTTAATGATCTACTTTGAAGCATTTGTGACAAAACATTTCAGTTTCAGAATATCATCCTGAACCAAAGCAGCATTTCAAGCTTCAGATGGTTGAAACAAATATCAAGCAAGTTATTTCTTGCAAGTGTGAATCCAGAAGGAGACGAATGAACCAGATCAGCTGATTCAGCACTTCATTTGTTGATTAATATGAATTCATGTTTGTTTGTTTTTTTGCCTTTGACAATATTTTTAGTTTTCCACAGCTGATTTGCAGATATCAAACTTTTTATTTTCATGATTAGCTTAACACTATCAAAGCTTTGTAGAGACAGTTGTTGATATTAAATGATGACCTTGAAATCAAAACACTGTGTGGTGTTTATTAGTTGAAATAAAGGAGGTCAAACTAAAGTGTCACCTTCAGTCAGTGAGGATCATGAGCCAAACAAACATTAATAAAGACAATCATTTCAGCTTCTTGGATTTTAAATCATGAAATCCTAGCATGTGTGTAAAGGTGAGGTGTCAGAGAGGAGTGTGAACACAGGTGCATCACCAGGTGCCATTTTATCACCTCTGTTCTTTTCTCTGTAAACCAATGAGTTGAAACTCAAACACACTGCTGATGACGTGGCACTGGTTGGCCTTCTGTGTGAGGGGGACTCTGCAAAAGGTGGCACATATTTGAATCATGTAGTTTCTCTGCAGCAGTGGTGTGAGGAGAGTGTGTTTAATAAATGTAGGTGAAACCAGGAGCTTCTTTAATCAGCAACACACCAGACGCTCCTGATACATTTCAACCTTTGACCATCACTGGCTGCCTGATCTTCACACAGAGAGGACTGAGTGTATATTTAAGGAAACCTGAACGTTTAGTGGTCTGACACAATTTAGCACCATGTGTGACACCATGTGTGTTTATTATCAAATGGTTTCATGAGTCTAAAAACTAAAACATGCAGACAAAGTGAGTGGAGGAGCTTTAACCTCCTCTACCTCCCTGCTTAGCAGGATGAAGGCGCCCTCTTGTGTTGAGCATCACTTTTCACATTTCACTTGTTCACCTGCTGTGATGTTCACTGCAGGAAGACAAGTCCAGAGTTCACTCAGCCTTTGGCAGCTTCACACAACATCAGTAAAGAGACATTTCAATGTGTGTAATATCACACTGTGTGCGTTTGTTGACAGGAGTCACACCCTGAAACACTGATGCTGCATTCAGGTCACATGGGAAAGATGGGAGAGATAAGACATAGTATTTGGGAATGTGAGGTTTGAGGCTAAACGTTCAAATGTCTCTGACTTGTTGAATTCTGATTAAAGAACATGGAAACACTTGGAACCAAATGTAAAGAATCATATTTTCATGTCATGATTTTATGACTGGACCTGATATAAGCTGCTCATTTTTACATTTGTTGTTGGAGTTCAAATATTTCACGTGTTATAAAAGCTGAGTCACTCACTGTCACTGTGGTAGTGTTTGGTTTCCTAGTGTCTCTGTTAGGTGCTGTCTGCTGAGAACATTTCTCACAGATTGATTCTGTCATATCAACATTTATACATGTTTAAAATCAAAGTTTTAAAAATTAAAGTGAGACCTCATCAAGCTCAGGAACAAATCATGTTTGTGCTGGCCACATCTGATCAAAACAAAGATTTAAATAACAAATTTCACTTGAATGACTTGTGACCACACAAATTATGATCTGCATCCAAATTTATTTGATGTTCATGGACACAACAACAGAAAGCAAACACTATTAAATGACTCTTGTTCAGTGATTTCATGCTCAGATTCACTTCATCCACACAAGAATCTCAGCTGTGTACAAGACAATAATGAATGATGTCCTTATTGATTATGATCAGGATCATTACACTTCTATAAAACCTCATAACAACAACAACATTTGGTCTGCCAAACAAATAAATGTGATTATAGATTTCTTTACAGATGAACACAAAGAGAACAAAGTGTGGAGGATAAAGGAGGTGACACACACAGGAAGGAGCGCCACCTACACACACTCAAACATTTACACAACAACTCAGGAGAAGATGTCAAAGTCCCGCCCACAATGTTTGACTGACAGCTGATCTGTGTGCAGTGAAGAAACGCCACAACAATCAGCTGTCAGCAACAAACATGGAGACCAAACACAGAGTTTAACCCTTAAATGACTTCTGACTATTTGACTTGACACAACTCAGCTGTGGAATCAGAAAAAAGACTAAGTCCAGCATAGAGAGGCTGAGTGAATGTGGTCTGGACTCTGTGGAGGAGAGTCATGGTTTCAGAGACGCTGTAGAAGGACAGAATACCTGCACTGTGATCCAGGTACACTCCTACTCTGGAGGACCAAGGACCTGAGACACGAGTTTGGACTTTGTTGTGATAAAACTTATAACTGTTATTGTTACATGTTAACATCCAAGATTTGTCATTGAATCCAAATAAACATTCATGCCCCCACCCTGCTCTGCTGATATTCTTGTATGCAACTGCTACATAAACTCCTCCTCTCCACTCCACCTCCCAGTAACAACGTCCAGTCAGACTCTCTCTACTCAGGACCTGACGCCTGTGAGTGAATCTGTCTGGGTGTTTAGAATAAGACTGTTGTTGTTTCATTCCTGTCACTTTCCTGTTCCCCTCAGATAATAACAGCAGTGTGTGTGCTGTGTTTGGATCCAGTGTGATGTGACGTGAATATCTGAAGAACTCAGCTCTGGTCTTGGGCTCTGGTTGTGGCAGTAAAACATCCACTTCAGTCCCTGTCAGTGAGACGTTTGTCCATGTGTCCCTCAGAGCGTCCTGTAGTTTATCTCTGACTCCTGACACAGCCGCTGTCACGTCCCTCAAAGTAGCGACGAGGACGGATGTTGATGCTGGATGAGTGTGTGGCTTCACTGAGTGCTGACAGTGAGGGTAGTTGTGTAGAAACTGGGTGTGATCCTCTGTGTGAGAGCTGCTTCAGCTCAGCGTCTTTCCTCTTCAGCTCAGTGATCTCCTGCTCCAGCTTCTCCTGAAGCTCTTTGACTCGACTCACTTCAGTTTCCTGCTGCCATCTGAGCTGCTGCTTCACATCAGAGCGTCTTTGCTCCATGAGACGGATCAGCTCAGTGAAGATCTTCTCACTGTGCTCCACTGCTTTATCAGCAGAGCGACTGATAGCCTCCACCTCCTGTTGGAGCAGCTTCACATCTTTCTCTGTGTCCTGGATTCTCTGCTGGATGTTTGTCGACTCCTCTCCAGCTCTCTCTGCCTCTCAGTCCTTTCTGCTGCAGCTGACACTGTGTCGTGGCCTTTATGTTCCTCCACAGAGCAGAGATAACAGATACACTGCTGATCAGTGCGGCAGAACATCTTCATCACCTCATCATGACGAGCAGATGTTCTCCTGCAGCTTCTTGGAGGGCTCCACCAGCTTGTGTTTCTGTAATGGAGCCGAGTCACGATGAGGCTGGAGGTGTTTCTCACAGTAAGAGGCCACACACTGCAGACAGGACTTGAAGGCTTTCAGTTTCCTCCCAGTGCAGACATCACAGGCCACATCTTCAGCTCCAGCATAGCAGTGATCAGCAGGAGCAGCTTGGAGTCCAGTCTTCTTCAGTTGCTCCACTAAAACTGCTAACATGGTGTTTTTCCTCAGGACAGGCCTCGGTGTGAAGCTCTGCCTACACTGAGGGCAGCTGTAGATTCTCTTCTCATCCTCTCCATCCCAGAAGCTTTGAATACAGTTGATGCAGTAGCTGTGTCCACAGGGAAGAGCCACCGGATCCTTCAGTAGATCCAGACAGATGGAACAAGAGAAGGTTTCTCGGTCCAGCTCAACTCCTTTCTGCGCCATTTCACCTCGTGGCAGTGACTGTGTGAGTTTCACTCTCTGAGAAGTGAAACTAGTTTGAGCTCTGATCTAACCATCATGTGTTCCTGCAGTGAATGGAGCCTGTCAGCTCTCTCACGTCACCACCGTGTTGGTTACACACTGTAGATCTGAAGGGGAGGGAACAAGGAAATGTGTGGACAGAGTGGAGCTGGCTGTGTGTGTGAGAGCAGGAAGAGGAGGGAGGGCTCATCAAGCTCTGAGTCATTCCAGGAAGAGGAGCAGTTTGACAGAGATACTGTGTGTCAGGCAACTTGCAGCATTTCTTAATTTGCTGCCATATTTTCAAGCAGTTGAGAATTATTCGGTTATTCACCTTGGTATTTACAGGGCGTCCAGGTGCTGAGAAAAGAAGTGCTGGGAGTGAACTGTTTATGATGTCTTCCTTTTCAATATCTGGACTATAACCTTCCTGCCAGTAGGCAAGCGCTCTAAGATTTGCTGCCCAATAATAATGCTGGAAGCACGGTAGCCCAAATCCACCCCTCTCTCTCATTTTTGTAAATGAATTTTGGATATTCTGTGAGCTTTAAAACCCCAGATAAAAGACATGATTGTTGAGTCTAGTAGTTTAAAGAATGATTTTGTTAGGAAAATGGGAAGATTTTGAAAGAGGTACCGAAATCTCAACAGAGAAACCATCTTAATTGCATTTATACGACCCACCATGGAAGGAGGGAGTGTGCGCCACTTGCCAATATCTCCTTTCAATTTCTCCACCTTATCAAGAAAATTTAGTTTGAAGATTAATTTGGGATCTTTTGGCAGGATTACTCCTAGGTACTTCAGTTTATCTGTAACTTTGAAAGGAGACTGTGCAAGAATTCTGCTTCAAGGTTATTGTCATGATTATTACATTTTAAAATGATGTTACAGAATTATTATAATTTTTAAGCGCTCTTTCCAGGTTGTTTCATTTTTCATATTTTCTTGTTTTTAATTTTTAATAAATTTTTGGGTCATTTCTTCTTTAGTTGCCTTTTTCACGTGTGTTTAAAGAAATAAAGCCAGTTTGCTCAGGTTTCAGAGGGTTGTGGGCGGGGCTGCTTTGAGTGACACGTTGTCTGCGAGGCGTCGCTACAGTCCACAGCTCCACCCTCTCCTCCAAATATGGTCACTTCTGGCTCCAAAAACCAAGATGGCCACGGCTGAAATGCCGAACTTGAGTCCACAAAACCCAAAGGTGACATCACAGCAGCTCCATCCATTATTATAGACAGTCTATGGTCTTTCCCCAAGCAAGAGAAAGGAAGAAAGGAAGAAAGGAAAGGGAAAGAAAGCAAACTGACTTAATAAGAAAAGTATTCAAAAGGTGTGTGAGAGAGAGATGGATCAAGAGGGGAAAGGTGCGGGGCCCACACAGACTGCTTATGCAAAGGATCCAATATGTGGTGCTACATCCCTGAACAGAGGAGGTCAAGGATAACATTTAAAAAATACTTTCACCTGCTTTTATTTTGTTCTTGACCTTTAACCTTGAGTTTCTTTTTACTGCTCTGCAACACGTTATGAGGAGTGGACGTGACAAAAACTGATGGATCAAAATGGAGGTGATGAAAACAACAAAACAAAGTGAGGAATTATCAAGTTATTTGATTCATTGTAAATCTGGTTTGATTAAAGCAATCGTAACACGATGAAAACAAAACCATATTTCATCATTTTCCCCACCTTACATTCATCAGTCATCACTCACAACACAAAAGTGTCATTTAAGGAAAGTGTGTGAAGGAGCAAGACGTGATTCAACAAACTGGAAGTTATGAAAATATTAGTAATGGGAGTGATGAAATGTGTGAGCAGTGAAAAATAGAGGGGTTCAAGTGGATGTAAAATGAAAAAAAGAGCTGATTATCAAGTGACTTGATTCATTTTCTACCACTCATCACCCTGTTCTACTTTGAAAGGGAAATGCCACAACTTCCGGTTTGAGATTGCTCTGATTGATGGAATTTTGTGCAACCGCTGAAATGAGACTTCCCCCAAAATCCCCAGTAACACAGTTCAAATATCCCAGTGGTGGTTTAATGTTTTGGATTTCTCGTGTCTCTGCAAAGTGCTGTCTGCTGGGGACATTTTCCTCTTATTAATACTGTCATGTATACACATTATAAATGTTTACAATTAAAGTTAGAACTTTAAAATCAAAAGAGCTCAAATTCAGGAATAAATCATGCGTCTGCTGGCGACATCTAGTGGCCATTTTTGGCTCCAAACTACTAAATGTTTCAATAACAAATTAAACTTGAGGGAATTCTGAGGGCACAAATTATTATCTGCATCAAAATGAGCATAAACAAAAAAGGATACTAAATACTATAGATAGGAAATGAAGCTGAGAAATAAATGAGTGGCATCCAGGACTGTGGTGCCGCTGTTTCAGTGAGGAAAGTTACAGGAGGAAAAGTGCCTCAGTTATAATCTCAAATCAGTGTCACGTTTTCTCCATCAGGTTTGTCTGATCTCCTGGAACGAAGACGAGAAGAAAAGACTTTTTTTCAAACGTGTGTATTTATATGTCAACCTTCAGTTTGTTCACACACCCCATCAGTAAAGTCTGTTCAATGATTTGGGACTTCATTTATCCACACAGTCACTTTATTTATTCAATACCAGTCCTCAATATCTTCCTGAGACCCAGTGTCCTCACATGAGGACGTCACATTTTGGCTTTGCTTGACCTTATTTTTCATTCTCCTTAACTCAGACCTGTTGTCCTTATACGTGGACACTGTTTGTGCCATCTAGTGGCAGTAAGAGCACAATACACTGATCCATGTAAAAACAAGATGGCAGCCATCTCTGCCAAGTCAGTCTGCAGCTGATCCCGACACAAAGGTCAACAAGGTCTAAAACCTGACCACATGTTATGGTTGAAACTTGTTTATTTATGATTAATAATGTTTGTAGTTTGATATGGCAACAAATTTGACACCAGTAACAAGATGCTGTTAATTAGGAAGTACTCGTTTGAGGACACTGGGACTTATTATAGTTGACAATGTTTAGTTTTTTATACTTATCAGGTGCAACTGATCCCAAAAAGCCAGGAGAAGTTGAAAATGCACAGCAAACAAAAGCTTGGGTCTCAGGAGGATACAACAGAAGAGCCCCATGCCAACTTTAATTCCTCCCAAAATGATCTTGCTGATAGTGCTGCAGGCTCACTGCATGAGACACTCAACTCTCTAAAGAAGAGACAACAAAAAGGAAGCTAGCTCCATGGCATAAGCCGGGAATTAAAGCAAGTTCCTTTCTTGTGGTGCCATCTTCCAGTTTCATTCTGTCTACACATTTAAAGAAACCTTTCATCAATGGAAATGTGGTCTTTTCATAACACTGGGCTGTTCAGTGCAGACGAAAGATGCTAATCGTCACCTTGGGATTATACGCGTCTATCTGACCTTTCTGTCAAAATGTGGACTTTTTAGTTTGAAAACAAAAATGTTAATATCATTGATGTTATTTGGAATGCTAAACTTTGAAGCTCAATGTCTCAAAACCGTTCAGACCACAGATAGAACCTTGTAATTCTTTGTTTGTTGGGTTTTGTTTTCAGATATTTTTAATGTTTCTTTAAGAACATACAAACTGCTATACAGCTTTGCAAAAGAAAAACAGTCAAAACACAACAAACAAAACACACACACACATATGTACAGGCACAGGTACACACACAGACAGATACCTACAAACATACAGAAACTTTAAAGGGACAGGCAGTTGCACGGGATAAAGGTCCAATCAGGGTCTAACCTATTATGATCAGCTACTCTACTTCACGTGCAGTTATCAATAATGTGGGGGTTTGGAGTCTAGCTTTTATATATTCCATAAATTGACTCCAAATTCTCATAAATTTATCAGACGAGCAAAGTCAATCTTATTTTCTAAAGTTTGGGACGTTGCATCACCACAAATTTTGTTATTTCAAGTTTAGATGCTGAAAGATTCTTGTTTTCCTCTCCTGCTGTGCCAAAAATAGCTGTCAAGGGATCTGGGTGAATGTTGATTGTAAATATAACTTACAGTGCTTTGAAGATTGGACTTCAATAAGTGGACACATTAGGACACAGTGAGAATGAGAGTGTGCTAAGGATGCAGGAAAAAGTCTCCCTGGAGGGCTCTTCCCCCACTGCTCAACTGTCACAGCCACCCCCAAAATTTGATCTCCCAAATAGACCTCAGATATGTGAGTGATTGGTCTTAGAAATGTGGAAATAAATAAAAGATAATGCACCGCTTTTGGAGGCCTCAGAAGAAAATGATCTCCAGACATGTTGAGAAAAGACACTGCATTAGTTTGACTACAGAACCTTATAATTCTATGGTGGTGAAATACTTTTGAAATTGGTGCTACATGAGCAGAGGAAACAGAAAATAGGACTGTGGGATTCACTTTTCTCCACGAGGTAGAAAACTTGTAAAGACCTGAATGCACAGCGTCGCACCGGACCAATCAGTGCTCCTGCTGACAGGTGACGTATTGTGAACTCATCTGTTTGACACAACGGCGGCCGGCTGGTAACAAACTCTCTGGTGCAGACACAGGAACAGGTCTGAAGACAGCAGCTTCAGGCAGAAAGCAACACTGACAATCTGTCAGGGAATGAGTGGAAACGTGGCGCTTCTATACTGCAGGGCTGATGAGGGAAAGTGGAAACAGGTGAGCAGGTGACTGAGAGAGTCAGGTGACTGGGACAGGAGGGAAAGTGTGAGGACATCTGGTGGATGGATGGAGGTGATGCAGGGGGCTGGAGGGAGGGACAGAGAGGCAGAATGGGAGAAGCAGGACTGAGGAGGACTTTGTGACACACTTATCCAACCACAACAGTCTTTGGTCTGTATTCTACAAGCTCAGGAACAAATCATGTTTGTGCTGGCCACATCTGATCAAAACAAAGATTTAAATAACAAATTTCACTTGAATGACTTGTGACCACACAAATTATGATCTGCATCCAAATTTATTTGATGTTCATGGACACAACAACAGAAAGCAAACACTATTAAATGACTCTTGTTTAGTGATTTCATGCTCAGATTCACTTCATCCACACAAGAATCTCAGCTGTGTACAAGACAATAATGAATGATGTCCTTATTGATTATGGTCAGGATCATTACACTTCTATAAAACCTCATAACAACAACAACAACAACATTTGGTCTGCCAAACAAATAAATGTGATTATAGATTTCTTTACAGATGAACACAAAGAGAACAAAGTGTGGAGGATAAAGGAGGTGACACACACAGGAAGGAGCGCCACCTACACACACTCAAACATTTACACAACAACTCAGGAGAAGATGTCAAAGTCCCGCCCACAATGTTTGACTGACAGCTGATCTGTGTGCAGTGAAGAAACGCCACAACAATCAGCTGTCAGCAACAAACATGGAGACCAAACACAGAGTTTAACCCTTAAATGACTCCTGACTATTTGACTTGACACAACTCAGCTGTGGAATCAGTCCAACAAAGACAAAGTCCAGCATAGAGAGGCTGAGTGAATGTGGTCTGGACTCTGTGGAGGAGAGTCATGGTTTCAGAGACGCTGTAGAAGGACAGAATACCTGCACTGTGATCCAGGTACACTCCTACTCTGGAGGACCGAGGACCTGAGACACGAGTTTGGACTTTGTTGTGATAAAACTTATAACTGTTATTGTGAAAAAATAACACCCAAGATTTGTCATTGTGTCCAAATCTACATTCATCATCCCACCCTGCTCTGCTGATATTCTTGTATGCGACTGCTACATAAACTCCTCCTCTCCACTCCACCTCCCAGTAACAACGTCCAGTCAGACTCTCTCTACTCAGGACCTGATAACATCCAGTGAATCTGTCTGGGTGTTTAGAATAAGACTGTTGTTGTCTCATGAATGTCACTTTCCTGTTCCCCTCAGATAATAACAGCTCTGTATGTGCTGTGTTTGGATCCAGTGTGATGTGACGTGAATATCTGAAGAACTCAGCTCTGGTCTTGCGCTCTGGTTGTGGCAGTAAAACATCCACTTCAGTCCCTGTCAGTGAGACGTTTGTCCATGTGTCCCTCAGAGCGTCCTGTAGTTTATCTCTGACTCCTAACACAGCCGCTGTCACGTCCTCAAAGTAGCGGAGAGGACGGATGTTGATGCTGGATGAGTGTGTGGCTTCACTGAGTGCTGACAGTGAGGGGTAGTTGTGTAGAAACTGGGTGTGATCCTCTGTGTGTGAGAGCTTCTTCAGCTCAGCGTCTTTCCTCTTCAGCTCAGTGATCTCCTGCTCCAGCTTCTCCTGAAGCTCTTTGACTCGACTCACTTCAGTTTCCTGCTGCCATCTGAGCTGCTGCTTCACATCAGAGCGTCTTTTCTCCATGAGACGGATCAGCTCAGTGAAGATCTTCTCACTGTGCTCCACTGCTTTATCAGCAGAGCGACTGATAGCCTCCACCTCCTGTTGGAGCAGCTTCACATCTTTCTCTGTGTCCTGGATTCTCTGCTGGATGTTTTGTCGACTCCTCTCCAGCTCTCTCTGCCTCTCAGTCCTTTCTGCTGCAGCTGACACTGTGTCGTGGCCTTTATGTTGGTCCACATCTTCAGCTCCAGCATAGCAGTGATCAGCAGGAGCAGCTTGGAGTCCAGTCTTCTTCAGTTTCTCCACCAAATCTGCTAACATGATGTTTTTCCTCAGGACAGGCCTCGATGTGAAGCTCTGCCTACACTGAGGGCAGCTGTAGATTCTCTTCTCATCCTCTCCATCCCAGAAGCTTTGAATACAGTTGATGCAGTAGCTGTGTCCACAGTGAAGAGTCCCCGGATCCTTCAGTAGATCCAGACAGATGGAACAAGAGAAGCTTTCTCGGTCCAGCTCAACTCCTTTCTGCGCCATTTCACCTCTCAGTGTCAACAGCTAGTTTGAGCTCTGATCTAACCAACATGCAGTGAATGGAGTCTGTCAGCTCTCTCACGTCACCACAGTGTTGGTTACACCCTGTAGATCTGAAGGGGAGGGAACAAGGAAATGTGTGGACCATAGACTGTATAAAATAATGGAAGTAGTCACCGTGACGTCACCCATCCGTTTCTGAAGAGTGGATTTGAAGCTCAAACTACTCCGCTCTGGACGTCGCCATCTTGGCAGTGGCTGACTCCGCCCAACTCCCGGACAATCAAAAATAGGCAAAGAGGCGGCCGAAGGAAGCCTGGTTGCTTAAACACGCACACCTCGCTCGGCGCTGCTAAGTTAGCTAAGGCTAACAAGCTAGGCTAACAAGCTACGAGGCTAACAAGCTAGGCTAACAAGCTACGAGGCTAAGAGCGAGCCCTGTGGTGTTGCTGCTCCCGCTTGGTGCCAGCCAAGACTATTCAAGAGAAGGCTGGGACACGGGGTCAACCGGGGGGGATTGCACATGCGCAGTAAAATCTGGTCTGCACTTCCTCAAAGGCTCAGTAGATGGCGTGAGACCGCGGAATAATGGGGATGTTTGTTTCACGGTCAATTTGTATTTTTTGTTACATTTGGGAATTTATGAATGATTTGATAATGTTTGTTTTTGCAATATAATTTAAGTATTATAGCAAAACTGATAATCTGTGCTCTGGCTTAACAGCAAAATATATTGTGATAATATCTAGTGTAACACTGAAGGATGATTCTCAGAATCAAAACCAGTGACAGCAGCCCTAGTTCTTTACCAGAGGCATTAGTTAAGGTTAGCTACTTTATTAAGGAAGAAAAACAAATTAAAATGATACTGAAAAAAGAGCTTATTGACACATTTTGACATATTCCAGTATTCAAATATTCTCAGTTTCATTATTGTCTTGATGTCACACAACACAAAACACAGGAACAATTGCAGGACAAAAATGATTTATTTTGCGTTTTCACACACAAACAGTCACCACACAAATAACAAATGAACGAAAAGTCTGAGGAAGAGCTTTGTGCTGGAAACATCACAGCAAAACAAGAGCCATTTGATCTGGCTCCATGTTGTTGGTTCTGGGATATGTGCATGCATGTCATTTTCACAGCTTATTATTGGACTGTGGCCTGCGTTGAGAGTGAGAATGACAGAGATGCGATTCCGACAACTTCAGGCAGCCACCGTCCAAAAGTCCAAGCAGACCGCACCAAGCGCACTCCTTGATCTCCTGAGCGGATCCTGCGCTTGTTATCTAGCGCCCCTGCTGTCACCCTCCAGTATGGCAGCTCAAGTTACACTGCGCATGTGCAATCCCCCCATGTTTGACCCCGTGTCCCAGCCTTCTCTTGAAGAGTCTTGGTGCCAGCTCCCCTGCAGCTCCCTCACGAAGCTTGAGGTAAGTTGAGTTTAGCTTAAACTAACGTTATACAACAAACCTTGAAACAATGATTCAGCTGTTATCTTAAAAAAACCGCTTCAACTTTTTTTTAAATATATAATGCTAATTAGTTATTACATTCATTTTACTTTCATATGCACAGTGTGGAGCACTGGTGACAGCTATGTCCGGCGTGGTGTCCAGAGAGCTGCAGAGACCTTGGGAAGCACCCTCAGCATGCTGGGCGTCCGTGTCTGCTGGTTTGGCTGGGGTGGACTGCAGTGGAGAGGCCTTCTCTCCTTCTTTCCCACTCCCTGCGAGGAAGAGCAGCACCAGGTGTCCTCATCATCCACTGTGGCGGCAATGACATGGGGAAGGTCAGCAGTGTCAAGCTGGTCAGCATGATGAAGGAGGACCTGCACCAGCTTCACCTCCAGCATCCTGGCATTAAGATAACATTTTCTTCACTGGCCCAGAGGTGCAGGTGGGAGGCTGGTGGCAATCCAGCAAAGATTGATAAGGCCAGGAAATGTGTGTTATGGCTACATTTGTTCATAGTTTAAATGGTGCCATAATTGAGCACCCTCACATCAGACACATTCATCTCACACCTAGGAGAATTTATATGTTTTTAAGTAAATTAGTTAATTGTCTTAAAGACCACCTCCAAAAGCAGTGAACTGCTTACTGTTGGCAGTGTCACTGCTTTTGAATTTGGCCTTTAGGACACATTTTGTTAGGCTTGATCATAGCCCAGGCTGTCATGGCTAATGTTGAGTTTTTGATATTCATCTGTAACTTGTTTAAAATGTCAATAAATTCTATTTATAGTTGCACTCGTTTTGTCTTTGTTACTGACTGAATGTTGTATTTCACAATCAAATCTGACTGTCAATTGAAAGGACAAACAAATCATACCCTACAGATAAAACATTAAGCATCAATGTTTAACATTGTCACTGACAAAAAATTAAGCGGTCCATTTCTGTGTGGGCCTGATTATTTTAACTTTGTACTTGAAGATAACTCAGCACCTTACACCCAGCAGCAGAGCCTGAGAAGATTTTGGAGAGTAACCTTTGTTTGCTGCTCTGTTAGAAGTCTAGTTGTAACACAGAAGAATGTGACTGGATAAAAGGGCTCAAAGTGAAAAACAAAGAATTAGCTGGACACAATAGTTTTGAAGCCCCCAAGGAGGTATCACTTGTTCGCTATGTTGCCAACTCTGAGAGGGTCTTCCTCAGGCAAAAGTATCGTGACGGTTTGATAGTGAGGCAAACAGAAAGATAATCAGCCAATTATGTGTTGTTGTTTTTTTAGCCTCACTATATAAGCCTCAATACTGAGCAATACCCACAGAACCTTATCATATGTCACAAATAAATAATACCTCCTACAGGACTTAAAACTATTCAGTGTGCAGATATTTCCTTGTTCAAACAAAACCAGCACATAACATCAGCTTTTCATTTTTTTTTACATTCTGCTAAGATAAATGCAAACTTGGGTAAATGTTAAGACATAAATGAAAACATTAAGATGCCATTAATAACTATTATATTTTGTTAATGGTTTAAATCGCCACTATATTTCCAATCATCACAGGAAACTGATGAATGACAGCTTTCAAAGAATTTGCTTTTACTCGAAAGTAAATTCTGTCTGATCCACTTTATATCACAAAAATTCTAACCATTACACAAACAGTTAAACAAAATTAAGTTAAAGCTTGCATTCATGAAATCATCCATATTAAAAGGTTACAAAAAGTACACATGAAATAAAAGATTTATAACAGTAATTATAAAACCTATGAATTAGGACCCAGTGTCATAATTGGCAAAATCTTAATTTCTTGTGAAACAGCCTCTTTACTGTGGAGTAAATATCACATTGGCCTAGGTGTTGTAACTTTCCTCAAGTGTCCTACAAGAGAGAAAGATGACAGGTTAAAAACAAAAAATCTTATTGCTGAGTAAGTGGCTGTCATTCATAAAATAGTTTTGTGTTTAAGTTCTGTAGATATTCGACTTTAATTCAAATAAACACAAGAAGTTTGTGCTCTAGAGAAAGGATCAGCACTCAGTGAATAACCTCCTAAGCCCTATGATAAGCTATCATGGCAAGGCTTAACTATACAGACCAGTGAGCAGTGATAACTAGCATGTCTTTGGGGTCATCGGGTGGGAACCTCCTTTCACTGGTGTTTCGTCTAGTTGGTCCCACGACACTCCAGGAGGCTAGACAGTGATCTCCAGCGTCCCAGAGACACTCCCCTAATGCCAGGTCTCACTGCTCCCCGCACCAACCCAACAACCTCCTTTACCTTACTTACACATGGCTTTCTCAGCCCAAACAGCACTGCCACCTTCAACAAACCCAGGCTCTGTACATGCGAGCTCCAGGTAGAAGCAATGCTGATACTACCTTTCCTAGCACATTCACCATACTCTATTTCACACGCTACATAGCATAACTACAATATAAGCTAAAGTTAAAGGAGATAAATAAACTCACAGGATCAGCAAACACACTCACCTTGCAGCATGGTCTCAAACAAAATGGATTCAAACAGGCCACTCCCACACTTAAATAACCTTCCTCTTCCTGGATTTCCTCCTGAGAGGAAGTGGATCTCTCCACCTGATCTCAAGGAGTTATGTGCCCTGTTTAGTAGTTCCCCCTGCTGCCCCCAGCTGACATTATTTCTTCTGTAATAGATAAAGTGGCTGGTTCTTGCTGCTTCATCTGACATTTCCCTCACTGTCTTCTTCAAACTCTGTCCCCGCACTCAAAGTTCCCCCAGGAGCGAGACAGCTGATCTTGCTATGAATCCCCTACACCCCACTTCCACTGGACAAATCCTAGTCTTCCATCCTCGCTGCTCAGCTTCTGCTCCTAAGTCTGCATATCTAAGCTTTTTTCTTTCATAGGCTTCTTCCACTGAGTCTTCCCAAGGAACTGTCAGCTCAATGAAATAAACTATCCGTTGACTCACTGACCACAACACTAAGTCAGGCCTCTGCTTGGTACAAACTATTTCCTGGGGAACAACAAGCTTTCTCCCTAAATCTACTTGCATTTCCCAATCACAAGCACCTTCTAGGCGGCCACACCCTTGCCTCCTTACTAACTTATCTCTTCTGCGTATCTCTCCCTCACGGACAAACGGAATTACTAAACTCCTATCCTTAACACCTTCTGAATTCACCTGTCTTCGTTTCCCTTCGATTCCTGCAGCTAAACATTTCAACACCTGGTTATGTCGCCATGTATATCGGCCTTGTGACAAGCTAACTTTACAGCCTGACAAAATATGCTTTAAGGTTGCGGTACGTGAACACAATGGGCATGATGGGTCCTCATTTACCCACAGTTTTAGGTTCTGGGGGGTTGGTAACACATCGTATGTAGCCCCTACCAGGAATCTAATACGATTCTCCTCCATGCTCCACAGGTCCCTCCAACTAAGCTTCCTCTTCTCTACACATTCCCAGTTCAACCACTGTCCCTGCTTAGCCTGGGCCACTACCTTTGCACCCCTTAATATCTCCTCCTGTCTACGTATCTGTTCTACAACCAGCTTTCTTTTATCTTTGAGACCTGCTTTATTCCATACTGGTTTGCCTGAGCCAAGCCCCAGGCCTCCCCGGCCAAACTGAACATTACCTACAATCTCTACATGCCTAAGAGCTGCCTCTGCCTCCTGAACTGCTGATCTTGGGTTCCACTTCCTCCCCTTGGTTGGATTTGGAACCACACTCCTAACTACCACGTCCTTACTCCCAGATAACAAGAGCTCTGTCCTGACCTTGGTACATTTAAATTCCTCTGTTAAACTAGATACTGGCAGCTGAAGTATCCCTTTTCCATACAATGCAACACTACTTAGGCACCTAGGAGCGCCCAACCACTTCCTAATATAGGAGCTAACCGATCTTTCAATTCTCTCCCCTACGGATATTGGAATTTCATAAATTGACAATGGCCACATTAACCTAGGATATAGCCCAAACTGCAAACACCACAAGTTCAACTTTCCTGGAAATTCTGATTGATCTATTCTATCCAATCCTTCCGCCACATCTTTCCTAAATGTCACCACCTGTTCCTCATCATTCAACTCCACATTGTACCACCTACCTAAGCTCTTTACTGACTTTTCCCTAATTGTTGGGATTTCCTCATCATCTATGACAAACTTCCTATCACCCTCTACATATCGAGATGCTTCTAGATTTACTAGGCTTGATCTTCATGCTGGCCCACTTGAGGTTCTTATTTACCTTCTCTAGTAGCCTCTTTGTACATGGCATTGTTGTGGTCACCAGTGTCATGTCATCCATGTAAGCCCTAACTGGTGGAAGATGGAACCCGTTCTGCCGTCTCTCCCCACCTACCACCCACTTAGAAGCCCTGATGATTACTTCCATTGCCATAGTAAATGCTAATGGAGAAATTGTACACCCTGCCATGATGCCTATTTCTAGCCTCTGCCAACCTGTTGTGAAGCCTGCTGTACTTAGACACAACCTAATATCCAGAAAGTATGCTTTCACTAAGTTGACAACTACCTGTGGCACTCTGAAGTAGTCAAACGCACTCCAAATGAGGCTGTGGGGTACTGAACCAAACGCATTTGCAAGATCTAAAAATATTACATGTAGGTCCCTTTTGTTAATCTTTGCTGCCTGAATCTGGTGCCAGATCATGCTAGTTTGCTCTAAACACCCTGAAAAACCTGGTATTCCTGCCTTCTGCACCATGGTATCTATTAAGCTATTCCTTTCTAAGTAGCTAGCTAGTCTCTGCGCTACTACACTAAAGAAAATCTTCCCCTCCACATTCAAGAGAGAAATCATCCGGAACTGGCTAAGGTCCACAGACTCCTGCTCCTTAGGAATGAGGACACCCCCTGTCCTACGCCAAGCTCTTGGTATAATTTATTTTTCCCAAACTATTCTAACTATTCTCTCCACAAAAATTTAAGGGTATCAGGTGCACTTTGATAAACCCGGTACCCTTTGTACGCCTGACCACCTCCTGAACTTCCTTCCACCTAGGTGGCCTGACATCCATCTCATGCTCTATCCCTCCTAATGGAGGGATATCGGGTGGGAAACCTACTATCCTATTCTTCTCTAAATCTGAATATGTGTTTCTCAAATATTCTTCAACCTCTAGCCTTTCTGCTTTAAGCTGCCCCCCCTTTTCCTGGCTGAGCAATCCTTTAACAAACTTAAAAGGGTCCCTGAAAAAACCTGTGCTAGCATATTCTTTCTTCCTCCTCTTTTTCTTTTTTTTTTGCTCTGCCCTTCGAAGAACTGCTAGCCTGCTTCTCAACTCCTCTTGCAACACCTTAATTCCCTCCCTTTCTTCTTCTGTAGCCTTTTTCCACTGCTTTCTTAACTGTCTCCTTTCCTTGACTAACTTCTCTAGTTCTCTTTGCCGCCAAGACTTACCTGACTGTACCCTCTCACTCCTCTTTCTCTCATGCACCCCAAACCTCTCTACACCATATGAATACGTTATATCTCCCATCTTTTCTAACCTTTCTATTGCATTTCCTCTAAGCCTACTCAAGATTACTGACAAATCTCTATTAACTATCTCCCATTCTTTACTGTCATTTGCTCTAGGCCATCTAACGCTAACCTTTTGCTCAATGGTTCTCTCTCTGACTGGCACACTGGCCTCACTGTCACCTGCATCCTCTCTTGGGAGATGGGAGAGATAAGACATAGTATTTGGGAATGTGAGATCTAAACGTTCAAATGTCTCTGACTTGTTGAATTCTGATTAAAGAACATGGAAACACTTGGAACCAAATGTAAAGAATCATATTTTCATGTCATGATTTTATGACTGGACCTGATATAAGCTGCTCATTTTTACATTTGTTGTTGGAGTTCAAATATTTCACGTGTTATAAAAGCTGAGTCACTCACTGTCACTGTGGTAGTGTTTGGTTTCCTAGTGTCTCTGTTAGGTGCTGTCTGCTGAGAACATTTCTCACAGATTGATTCTGTCATATCAACATTTATACATGTTTAAAATCAAAGTTTTAAAAATTAAAATGAGACCTCATCAAGCTCAGGAACAAATCATGTTTGTGCTGGCCACATCTGATCAAAACAAAGATTTAAATAACAAATTTCACTTGAATGACTTGTGACCACACAAATTATGATCTGCATCCAAATTTATTTGATGTTCATGGACACAACAACAGAAAGCAAACACTATTAAATGACTCTTGTTCAGTGATTTCATGTTCAGATTCACTTCATCCACACAAGAATCTCAGCTGTGTACAAGACAATAATGAATGATGTCCTTATTGATTATGATCAGGATCATTACACTTCTATAAAACCTCATAACAACAACAACATTTGGTCTGCCAAACAAATAAATGTGATTATAGATTTCTTTACAGATGAACACAAAGAGAACAAAGTGTGGAGGATAAAGGAGGTGACACACACAGGAAGGAGCGCCACCTACACACACTCAAACATTTACACAACAACTCAGGAGAAGATGTCAAAGTCCGCCCACAATGTTTGACTGACAGCTGATCTGTGTGCAGTGAAGAAACGCCACAACAATCAGCTGTCAGCAACAAACATGGAGACCAAACACAGAGTTTAACCCTTAAATGACTTCAGACTATTTGACTTGACACAACTCAGCTGTGGAATCAATCCAACAAAGCCAAAGTCCAGCATAGAGAGGCTGAGTGAATGTGGTCTGGACTCTGTGGAGGAGAGTCATGGTTTCAGAGACGCTGTAGAAGGACAGAATACCTGCACTGTGATCCAGGTACACTCCTACTCTGGAGGACCGAGGACCTGAGACGGGAGTTCGGACTTTGTTGTGATAAAAGTTATAACTGTTTTTGTCACATGTTAACATCCAAGATTTGTCATTGTATCCAAATCTACATTCATCCCACCACCACCGTGCTCGTCTGATATTCTTGTATGCGACTGCTACATAAACTCCTCCTCTCCACTCCACCTCCCAGTAACAACGTCCAGTCAGACTCTCTCTACTCAGGACCTGAGACCATCCAGTGAATCTGTCTGGGTAAGGAGAATAAAACTGTTGTTGTCTCATGAATGTCACTTTCCTGTTCCCCTCAGATAATAACAGATAAGTGTTTGCTGTGTTTGGATCCAGTGTGATGTGACGTGAATATCTGAAGAACTCAGCTCTGGTCTTGGGCTCTGGTTGTGGCAGTAAAACATCCACTTCAGTCACTGTCAGTGAGACGTTTGTCCATGTGTCCCTCAGAGTGTCCTGTAGTTTATCTCTGACTCCTGACACAGCCGCTGTCACGTCCTCAAAGTAGCGGAGAGGACGGATGTTGATGCTGGATGAGTGTGTGGCTTCACTGAGTGCTGACAGTGAGGGGTAGTTGTGTAGAAACTGGGTGTGATCCTCTGTGTGTGAGAGCTGCTCCAGCTCAGCGTCTTTCCTCTTCAGTTCAGTGATCTCCTGCTCCAGCTTCTCCTGAAGTTCTCTGACTCGACTCACTTCAGTTTCCTGCTGCCATCTGAGCTGCTGCTTCACATCAGAGCGTCTTTTCTCCATGAGACGGATCAGCTCAGTGAAGATCTTCTCACTGTGCTCCACTGCTTTATCAGCAGAGCGACTGATAGCCTCCACCTCCTGTTGGAGCAGCTTCACATCTTTCTCTGTGTCCTGGATTCTCTGCTGGATGTTTTGTCGACTCCCCTCCAGCTCTCTCTGCCTCTCAGTCCTTTCTGCTGCAGCTGACACTGTGTCGTGGCCTTTATGTTGGTCCACATCTTCAGCTCCAGCATAGCAGTGATCAGCAGGAGCAGCTTGGAGTCCAGTCTTCTTCAGTTGCTCCACTAAAACTGCTAACATGGTGTTTTTCCTCAGGACAGGCCTCGATGTGAAGCTCTGCCTACACTGAGGGCAGCTGTAGATTCTCTTCTCATCCTCTCCATCCCAGAAGCTTTGAATACAGTTGATGCAGTAGCTGTGTCCACAGTGAAGAGTCCCCGGATCCTTCAGTAGATCCAGACAGATGGAACAAGAGAAGGTTTCTCGGTCCAGCTCAACTCCTTTCTGCGCCATTTCACCTCTCAGTGTCAACAGCTAGTTTGAGCTCTGATCTAACCAACATGCAGTGAATGGAGTCTGTCAGCTCTGCCACTTCACCACAGTGTTGGTTACACCCATCTTCTATTTGTCGATCTGAAGGGGAGGGAACAAGGAAATGTGTGGACAGAGTGGAGCTGGCTGTGTGTGTGAGAGCAGGAAGAGGAGGGAGGGCTCATCAAGCGCTGAGTCATTCCAGGAAGAGGAGCAGTTTGACAGAGATACTGTGTGTGCGTTCCAATACCCAGACTACTGTACTATAAAGTATGCAGAACAAAATTTAGTATGACCCAATACACAGTATGTCAAATGCAGTATGCCAAAATTACCAGGATGTTCTACTACGTCTGGTCTGATTTTGCAGTATGCAAGCCAGCATGCTTTTCTGGCTATTCTGACCCACAATCCTCTGCACAGCGGAAGATTGGTCACATCAGCTGGGCCACAAAAACAGATGACCACTTGTTGACAGCTTTATTGACAGCTGATTCAAGTCCTTGATGACCAGTCTAATAGTAATAATAAAAACATGAATTGTTTATATGAACAAAATAATCATAGAGATTACCACCACCAAGAGGACATTACTATGACAATAACAATGACAGATACTGCTGATGTCATTTTCCTGTGGTGAATATAATATGTTGGATTCTACCTTGTATGCAGTGATCACTTCAAAGTTACAACTGCAAAGCAACAACAACAGCAGATCTCTCCAGGTTGACCTCAGTCTCTGGTGAGCTCGGTGAACGACCTCTTGTTTTACCTCCAGGGTAACAGATATGTGAGAAAGGGGGTCAAAGTTCAGGGTGTAATGTTGTGAGACAGTAGTGTGTCCTGATTGTGTGCATACTGCATGCAACAGTACGTACTTTTCAAAGGCAGCTGCAGCACTAAAAGTAAAAAGAAAAAGTATGTGATTCGGGGCGCAGCCAGTGTGTTTAACACTTGTTTACAACAGAGCTCATTTCTCATTTAAAAACATGGATCACTTCATCTTTTAGGAGGTAAACTCTTCTGTTCTTCAAGTTTGGAGACGGCTGAATTCTGGACCAACTGGAGTTTATAAAGACACTTGAGAGGGAGAGCAAAGAGGACAGAGCTGCAATAATCAGTACGAGATGTAGCCAAAGAATGAACGGGGATAGCAGTGCTGTACTGTAAAAGACACATCTGTAAAACTGTTGAGAGGACACCTCAAATTATGACTCTTTCTATTCTGAATTTTTCAGACATGGTGGTTTAATATTTGTAAAAATGTCCTCAAGCTGAGAATATAGATTTAAAAATCCATGACATCATCACAATGTAAAGTCTAGGAGCCGGGTGGGAACTCGCGGGCGGAGCTGGAGAAACACTACTGTGCATATTCAGTGGGCCGCATACCGCAGAAATAAAACCCAGAAGCTATATAAAGGTTTTGGCGGATTTAGTTTGTGACATGTTTGTGCTGGTGAATATAAAAAAGGTTTCTGTTTATATCATATTAATTTTCTCCACATCATTCTTTATAAATCAAATAATATATTCTAAATGTCCGTCACTGCAGCTCTGTCTCATCACTGCTTATGGATGTTTTTGCCCAGTGTGATTTTATAGGAGAATCTATGGATTAAATGGAGTCCTTATGGTCTTTGAAGACATTTGTCACAATCATGAATTCAGACAACACAGAGAGGACGACTCAAACTGTGAAGACAGCAGTCAGGAACAGGCTTACAGGTTGGAAACAGGGCGGCAGTCCCAACAGTCAAACAAATCCAAGAAGAGAAGAAGAGAGCAGGAAGAGGAAACAGGTGCAGACACAGGAACAGGTCTGAAGACAGCAGCTTCAGGCAGAAAGCAACACTGACAATCTGTCAGGGAATGAGTGGAAACGTGGCGCTTCTATACTGCAGGGCTGATGAGGGAAAGTGGAAACAGGTGAGCAGGTGAATGAGAGAGTCAGGTGACTGGGACAGGAGGGAAAGTGTGAGGACATCTGGTGGATGGATGGAGGTGATGCAGGGGGCTGGAGGGAGGGACAGAGAGGCAGAATGGGAGAAGCAGGACTGTATGGGGTGCCGTTTGTAAAGTGGCTCACGCTGAAAATAACATCAACATTTTGCCACATTTAGCTTCAAACAATGTTTAAAAAAATGTTGTAAATTTTTTAACGTCACCTTTTACCACATTTACAGCAATATTTGTTAAATATATTAAATAGTTAAATCTAAATATTAAATGTGGCACTTAAATGTTAAATGTTAAATCTAAATGTTAAATCTAAATCTAAATATACATTTTAAATCTAAATATTAAATCTAAATCTAAATCTAAATGCTAAATCTAAATGTTAAATGTCAAATCTAAATGTTCTGGGTGAAACTAAATATTTAGCTAATATGCAAATTCACACTGCCGGTCACCGGAAGTACCAAAATAAAAGCTTGAGATGGTCAGACTGTTTATAGAATCAAATAACAAATTAAAACCAACTTATCGGGGGAAATGAACACTTGAACATACATTAGCGTGATAATAACTACCTAAAATAACAAGAAACGTGTTTGGAGAAATTTTATTTGACGTGTACTTTGAGTTGTTAGTGTTCCTTCAGAGGGATTAACAACCTAAGCTCAGCTAACAACCATTAGCTCTTAGTCCCGTTAGCAGTGTCTGTAATGACTCATTAACTCTTAAACGGTCCGTGAAAAAAATATTTTTTTCCAGTGGATGTCTTAGTTACAACATGATTGAGCTAGCAAAGCAGTTTTGTGTTGCTATGTGTGGTATTTATTCAGTTTTGGGAAATCACGATGTCTAGAAAGCATCAGTGGCTAGCCTGGTTCCAGACCATAGACCCCGCCCACTCAACTGAGTAGGCTTGCATCTCTGGTCTGGCATACTGCAATGAATTTGTGATTTTTCTCGTCCAAGCGATGGACGGACCAATGAACGCCGGGGTCTAGCGAGTTGCCAATCAGCGCCACGCTGATGTCAAGCTGTACGCTGGTGGGTAACTGGTGAGGATAGCAACAATGGCGACCACTACAGATCCTACAGACGACATTAACGATGCTATTGAGGTATTTCGCCACTACTCGTGTTAATGGAGGACCAAATTAAGGAAGCTGCTAAACTGGATTTAACGGCGATGCAACTGGGCATGCACGACGACGGAGACATTTTAAACGGGCAATGCTCGCTTGTTTTCGGCACCCCCGAGGCATGGATACTAATGACATCAGATTCTGGGTGAGTCGTTGATCTCTACTGATTGGTTAGGGAAAAATCAAATTCCCTCCCCCTTGTAAATCGCCTTCAATGGAAGCCATGTCAGACTGAAGGTTCTGGGAGCTTCAGTCTGACACTCAGGCTAATCAGTGGCTGCAGCAGCAGCAGCAAAGCTATCAGGACGTCATCTGTTAAAAGCCTCCCGTTGTCTGATACCACATGAAAAGACTCCAGTTAGCTCAATCATGTTGTAACTAAGACATCCGCTGGAAAAAAATATTTTTTTTCACGGACCATTTAGAGTTAATGAGTCATTACAGACACCGCTAAGGGGGCTAAGAGCTAACGGTTAGGCCTGCTAATCTACGATAACCATGTTATTAATTTCAGAACGTGATAGTAATGTTTGTTCAGTCATTGTGTTTATAGACTTTACAAACACCAGAAGCTATGCATATATAGATATATATATATATATATATATATATATATATATATATATATATATATATATGTAGCTAAATGCCGCTGGTTTTCTACCCGGAAGTATTTGTAAACAACAAGGTGATTCCCTACGAAGGGACACTAACAACTCAAAGTACACGTCAAATAAAATTTCTCCAAACATGTTTCTTGTTATTTTAGGTAGTTATTATCACGCTAATGTATGTTCAAGTGTCCATTTCCCCCGATAAGTTGGTTTTAATTCATTATTTGATTCTATAAACACAGTCCGACCATCTCGAACTTTTATTTTGGTACTTCCGGTGACCGGCAGTGTGAATTTGCATATTAGCTAAATATTTAGTTTCACCCAGAAAATTTAGATTTGACATTTAACATTTAGATTTAACATTTAGATTTAACATTTATATTTATATTTATATTTATATTTAGCATTTAGATTTAACATTTAGATTTAGATTTAATATTTAGATTTAACATTGAACATTTAGGTGCCACATTTAATATTTAGATTTAAGTATTTAATATATATATTGCTGTAAATGTGGTAAAAGGTGACGTTAAAAAATTCACAACACTTTTTTAAACATTGTTTAAGGCTAAATGTGGCAAAATGTTGATGTTATTTTCAGCGTGAGCCACTTTACAAACGGCACCCCATAGGACTGAGGAGGACTTTGTGACACACTTATCCAACCACAACAGTCTTTGGTCTGTATTCTACAAGCTCAGGAACAAATCATGTTTGTGCTGGCCATATCTGATCAAAACAAAGATTTAAATAACAAATTTCACTTGAATGACTTGTGACCACACAAATTATGATCTGCATCCAAATTTATTTGATGTTCATGGACACAACAACAGAAAGCAAACACTATTAAATGACTCTTGTTCAGTGATTTCATGCTCAGATTCACTTCATCCACACAAGAATCTCAGCTGTGTACAAGACAATAATGAATGATGTCCTTATTGATTATGATCAGGATCATTACACTTCTATAAAACCTCATAACAACAACAACAACAACATTTGGTCTGCCAAACAAATAAATGTGATTCTAGATTTCTTTACAGATGAACACAAAGAGAACAAAGTGTGGAGGATAAAGGAGGTGACACACACAGGAAGGAGCGCCACCTACACACACTCAAACATTTACACAACAACTCAGGAGAAGATGTCAAAGTCCCGCCCACAATGTTTGACTGACAGCTGATCTGTGTGCAGTGAAGAAACGCCAGCAACAAACATGGAGACCAAACACAGAGTTTAACCCTTAAATGACTTCAGACTATCAGACTACTGACTTGACACAACTCAGCTGTGGAACCACGATAATAAAGGCAAAGTCCAGCATAGAGAGGCTGAGTGAATGTGGTCTGGACTCTGTGGAGGAGAGTCATGGTTTCAGAGACGCTGTAGAAGGACAGAATACCTGCACTGTGATCCAGGTACACTCCTACTCTGGAGGACCGAGGACCTGAGACACGAGTTTGGACTTTGTTGTGACAAAACTTATAACTGTAACTGTTAGAAATTAACGCCCAAGATTCGTCATTGTGTCCAAATAAACCTGCTCTGCTGATATTCTTGTATGCGACTGCTACATAAACTCCTCCTCTTCGCTCCACCTCCCAGTAACAACGTCCAGTCAGACTCTCTCTACTCAGGACCTGAGACCATACGGTGAATCTGTCTGGGTGTTTGGAATAAGACTGTTGTTGTATCATTACTGTCACTTTCCTGTTCCCCTCAGATAATAACAGATAAGTGTTTGCTGTGTTTGGATCCAGTGTGATGTGACGTGAATATCTGAAGAACTCAGCTCTGGTCTTGGGCTCTGGTTGTGGCAGTAAAACATCCACTTCAGTCCCTGTCAGTGAGACGTTTGTCCATGTGTCCCTCAGAGCGTCCTGTAGTTTATCTCTGACTCCTGTCCTTTCTGCTGCAGCTGACACTGTGTCGTGGCCTTTATGTTGGTCCACATCTTCAGCTCCAGCATAGCAGTGATCAGCAGGAGCAGCTTGGAGTCCAGTCTTCTTCAGTTCCTCCACCAAATCTGCTAACATGGTGTTTTTCCTCAGGACAGGCCTCGGTGTGAAGCTCTGCCTACACTGAGGGCAGCTGTAGATTCTCTTCTCATCCTCTCCATCCCAGAAGCTTTGAATACAGTTGATGCAGTAGCTGTGTCCACAGTGAAGAGTCCCCGGATCCTTCAGTAGATCCAGACAGATGGAACAAGAGAAGGTTTCTCGGTCCAGCTCAACTCCTTTCTGCGCCATTTCACCTCTCAGTGTCAACAACTAGTTTGAGCTCTGATCTAACCAACATGTGTTCCTGCAGTGAATGGAGCCTGTCAGCTCTCTCACGTCACCACCGTGTTGGTTACACACTGTAGATCTGAAGGGGAGGGAACAAGGAAATGTGTGGACAGAGTGGAGCTGGCTGTGTGTGTGAGAGCAGGAAGAGGAGGGAGGGCTCATCAAGCTCTGAGTCATTCCAGGAAGAGGAGGAGCACTTTGAGTTTGAACTTTGTATCCTCGTCTAAAACCTGCTCCCTGTTTGAAAAGTTTTTAGTTGTAAAATACAGTGGTGTGAAAAACTGTTTGCCCCCTTCCTGATTTCTTACCTTTTTGCATGTTTTCCACAATTAAATGTTTCAGATCATCAAACAAATTTAAACATTAGTCAAAGATAACACAAGTAAACACAAAATGCAGTTTTTAAATGAAGGGTCTTATTAATGAGGAAGAAAAAAATCCAAAGCTACATGGCCCTGTGGCCCCCTAAACCTAATAACTGGTTGGGCCACCCTTAGCAGCAACTGCAATCAAGCGTTTGCGATAACTTGCAATGAGTCTTTTACAACGCTGTGGAGTAATTTTGGCCCACTCATCTTTGCAGAATTGTTGTAATTCAGCCACATTGGAGGGTTTTTGAGCATGAACCGCCTTTTTAAGGTCATGCCACAGCATCTCAATAGGATTCAGGTCAGGACTTTGACTAGGCCACTCCAAAGTCTTCATTTTGTTTTTCTTCAGCCATTCAGAGGTGGACTTGCTGGTGTGTTTTGGATCATTGTCCTGCTGTAGAACCCAAGTTCACTTTAGCTTGAGGTCACGAACAGATGGCCGGACATTCTCCTTCAGTATTTTTTGGCAGACAGCAGAATTCATGCTTCCATTTATCACAGCAAGTCTTCCAGGTCCTAAAGCAGCAAAACAGCCCCAGACCATCACACTGCCACCACCATGTTTTACTGTTGGTATGATGTTCTATTTCTGAAATGCGGTGTTACTTTTACGCCAGATGTAATGGGACACAGACCTTCCAAAAAGTTCAACTTCTGTCTCGTCAGTCCACAGAATATTTTCCCAAAAGTCTTGGGGACCTTAACTGAGGCAAGTGATGCCTGCAGTTCTTTAGATGTTGTTGTGGGGTCTTTTGTCACCTCTTGGATGAGTCGTCGCTGCGCTCTTGGGGTAATTTTGGTCGGCTGGCCACTCCTGGGAAAGTTCACCACTGTTCCGTGTTTTCGCCATTTGTGGATAATGGCTCTCACTGTGGTTCGCTGGAGTCCCAAAGCTTTAGAAATAGCTTTATAACCTTTTCCAGACTGATAGATTTCAATTACTTTTTTTCTCATTTGTTGCTGAATTTCTTTGGATCTCGGCATGATGTCTGTAGCTTTTGAGGATCTTTTGGTCTACTTCACTTTGTCAGGTAGGTCCTATTTAAGTGATTTCTAGATTGGGAACAGGTGTGCAGTAATCAGGCCTGGGTGTGGCCACAGAAATTGAACTCAAAAAAGTAAGAAATCAGGAAGGGGGAAAACACTTTTTCACACCACTGTACGTCTTGGCTCCTCAGGTTTTGGTGATGGCTCCATATTTCTCTGAGTCCTCCTCAAATTCTGTCACATTTTCTTCTGCTGGTTAAACACAGTTGACTGACAACAGGAAGTTACCAAAGTAAACTGTCATAAAACGCTTCAGTAGCTGTTTAATAATCTTGTCACATATTTAATAATCTACTTTGAAGCATTTGTGACAAAACATTTCAGTTTCAGAATATCATCCTGAACCAAAGCAGCATTTCAAGCTTCAGATGGTTGAAACAAATATCAAGTAAGTTATTTGTTGCAAGTGTGAATCCAGAAGGAGACGAATGAACCAGATCAGCTGATTCAGCACTTCAGTTGTTGATTAATATGAATTCATGTTTGTTTGGTTTTTGCCTTTGACAATATTTTTAGTTTTCCACAGCTGATTTAAAGATATCAAACTTTTTATTTTCATGATTAGCTTAACACTATCAAAGCTTTGTAGAGACAGTTGTTGATATTAAATGATGACCTTGAAAAAAAAATACTGTGTGGTGTTTATTAGTTGAAATAAAGGAGGCCAAACTAAAGTGTCACCTTCAGTCAGTGAGGATCATGAGCCAAACAAACATTAATAAAGACAATCATTTCAGCTTCTTGTATTTTAAATCATGAAATCCTAGCATGTGTGTAAAGGTGAGGTGTCAGAGAGGAGTGTGGACACAGGTGCATCACCAGGTGCCATTTTATCACCTCTGTTCTTTTCTCTGTAAACCAATGAGTTGAAACTCAAACACACTGCTGATGACGTGGCACTGGTTGGCCTTCTGTGTGAGGGGGACTCTGCAAAAGGTGGCACATATTTGAATCATGTAGTTTCTCTGCAGCAGTGGTGTGAGGAGAGTGTGTTTAATAAATGTAGGTGAAACCAGGAGCTTCTTTAATCAGCAACACACCAGACGCTCCTGATACATTTCAACCTTTGACCATCACTGGCTGCCTGATCTTCACACAGAGAGGACTGAGTGTATATTTAAGGAAACCTGAACTTTTAGTGGTCTGACACAATTTAGCACCATGTGTGACACCATGTGTGTTTATTATCAAATGGTTTCATGAGTCTAAAAACTAAAACATGCAGACAAAGTGAGTGGAGGAGCTTTAACCTCCTCTACCTCCCTGCTTAGCAGGATGAAGGCGCCCTCTTGTGTTGAGCATCACTTTTCACATTTCACTTGTTCACCTGCTGTGATGTTCACTGCAGGAAGACAAGTCCAAAGTTCACTCAGCCTTTGGCAGCTTCACACAACATCAGTAAAGAGACATTTCAATATGTGTAATATCACACTGTGTGCGTCAAAGCCGGCTATAGCCACTTTGGTGCCCTAGGCGGGATTAGGGTTCGGTGCCCCCACCCCCTAGTTTAACTTTTTTGAAGGGGGATTAGCTATTCTAGCGTTAATATGTCCTGTAGACAAGTTGAATAAATATTGATAGTTGCACTATACTTTGATTATATTTTGAGTTAGGCCATATTTCCTCTGTAAACTGTATTTGTCATCAAATATATTTTATTGTGCTACTTTTACCATAATAATAGAAGTATGTAAGACAGATTTTGGTAATAGATACTGTTGGTATTCTTGAATGGACTCCTTTTAATAAAGTCAAATATGTGGCAATATTGCATTCAAATGAAAATTGGGATCTGTGTGCAAGCTACAGTTCCCATTGTTTTCCGTCGCTATGGAGCTTTATAGATGTTTAAAGGCTTGGCCAACTTACTGACATTGTAAAAATAGACTTTCATAGCCTCCATGTGTGGACAAATGGACGAAAACATTCCAGATGTACGGGCCAGGATGAGTTGCATGTGGAAGTGATGTGAATATTGTGGTAAGAGTATTTGTGAATGTTTGATAGAAACAACAAAAACGTCTCTGGATGTGGCCATATTTACATTAGAAACATGACTGCAGCAGTAACATACAGTTACAGAACTCACCTGATTCAGGCTGTGTCTCACTGGAAGTCGTGAGGTAGTGAGGTGGTGTGCTGAATCCAGCCGTGCTGCTGCTTGTTGCCTGACTTGTAGCTGTATTCAAACATACAGTACATCCATACTGTTACACCACTGCTTTAAGTCTGCTGTGTCATTCTACTTCATATAAAGTGAAGCACTGTACAAATAGACTTTATTTTATTTGATCTACATTTACTGTAATTAGTAACAAGGTTAAACTGGAACATTCAACAGTAATAATAATGACATTATAATAATAATATTAATAATGATAAAAATGACAACATAGCAGTGTGTCAGAGACCACCAATAATTGGCTGAACTTACATTCTTCAGCGAGTGGAGGAGATGTCAGAGAAGGCCCCTCTGCAGCAGCTTCTCGGGGCTTCTTGTTCAAATCTTTTCTCAGTGCATCTGGACAGATGTGGAGTAGATTTACCTCTTACTGTACAGTACAAGCAAAACATGTAGCTGCAACAGACAGACTACTACTTGCACCAGTGATGTGTTCAACATAACATAAATTATTATCTAGTTGTGATTATGAATGACTAAAATAAAAGAAGTTGCACTACAGTTATATTGTCACACAGTAGTTTTACAGTTGTCCCAATTTGTTATGGAATTCCAGCACAATATCTAATGTGCTGAGTAAGAGGAGGAGCACTAAGCAGCCAGAAGTTAACCAGATACAAACAGCAATAAACCAGCTCAGCAGCTTAACTCAATGCTTGGCAGCGATCACATCATTATCTGGGCACACCTGAGGGCTTGGAGGTCTTTTCATGATGATAACTCAATAATCTGACAATTTATGACCTCTTGTTGTCTGTCGGTCACAACCTACCTACCTGAGATGCGCACAGATAACTCGTCCCACCCCCCTTTCCAACAGTGACATGACTGAGCACGGTGCAGGACAGGTTCAGGGCCAGGTCAAACAATGACAAACAACAGGGGGGTTGTTGTTGTTTACTTTTTCTTACTCTGTCTTGAAAAAAGAACAAATTATGAGGAAAGGGCGCCAGTCATGGCTGCAAATTATTAGCAGTATTTATTTTATTTTATTTATTCTATTTTATTTTTTGGAGGGCTTGCAGCTGCGCCCCTGCCAGCATGTGGCACCCTAGGCGACTGCCTGCATGGCCGATGCCAAGAGCCGGCCCTGGTGTCCGTTTGTTGACAGGAGTCACACCCTGAAACCCTGATGCTGCATTCAGGTGACATGGGAAAGATGGGAGAGATAAGACATAGTATTTGGGAATGTGAGATTTGAGGCTAAACGTTCAAATGTCTCTGAATGAATTTTCAATGTTTTGAACTTTAGACGCTTGCTGTAGCGCCACCATCAGGACTATTGGCTTGGGTTTACAGCTGAGGTAATCTGGCATAAGACTGGACCTTTGTGCAAAATTTGGTTAGCTTTCACCCATGGTCTGGTCCAAGCTATTTGTTTTTATTTAATTTAGAGGCTTGCTGTGATGCCACCATCAGGACAATGGTCTTGTGTTTCATGTTGAGGACATGTGACATTTTGATCTGTCATTATCATCAACACCCTTGCTGGGTCTCAAACCCACAAGCCCTGACAGCAAGAACCAGCTCCTAAGTCACTGAGCTAATTGGCTGGAAGTGAGACCTGCTGTGTAGCTTCATTTGTCGACTCAGGGAGTCACTGTCCGGGCAGCTGTTGTCAAGGCAGATTTCAAAAATGCTCAAAATGTCAGAAATTCTGTTACCTGAACAAAAATCTGATAATACATAAATTGCATCTTGACAGCATGGAAATGTTGGTGATTTGTTTTTGACTCTAAGTGTTTTGCTTCATAAGAGAAAATCTGATGTTTAAAAATGCCACTCTTACATTGACTCCAGTTGTTCCCATGAGAGCAGAATTCAAAATGTTCTCAAAAATTCAGTTTTGAGATAAAATTCTGATATTTGCCAAACTTCATCAACCATGACTCCAAAATATTCTCATTTTTTTCAGGAAGATTGAAAATGTATTTTGCAAGAATTTGATAGTACATGTTCACAGTACTGTTTACAGTCAAACATTTTGATGCACTGTAGGCTTAATTTTTGATAAATCAAAAATCAGAGAAACAAGTTCTGTGGAGGACGGTCTGAAGATGCTCTCTAGCAAGTTTGGTGACAATTGAGCAAAAATTGTGGGAGGAGATAGGTTTTATAAGTTTTACAGTTTTTGAAAAAAACTGAGTGATGGACTTCATAATTTGTAATGAGTTTAAGTGGACTAAAGTTTCAGCAGGATTGGGGCTACAGTTTGGTGAAAGTTTCAAAACTGTAGCATGTACTGTTGATTTTGTAGGTATTTTTTTTTTTTTAGAGATTTTTTAAATTTAAACCACTGTGTGGTGTTTATTAGTTGAAATAAAGGAGGTCAAACTAAAGTGTCACCTTCAGTCAGTGAGGATCATGAGCCAAACAAACATTAATAAAGACAATCATTTCAGCTTCTTGTATTGTAAATCATGAAATCCTAGCATGTGTGTAAAGGTGAGGTGTCAGAGAGGAGTGTGAACACAGGTGCATCACCAGGTGCCATTTTATCACCTCTGAGATTTGAGGCTAAACGTTCAAATGTCTCTGACTTGTTGAATTCTGATTAAAGAACATGGAAACACTTGGAACCAAATGTAAAGAATCATATTTTCATGTCATGATTTTATGACTGGACCTGATATAAGCTGCTCATTTTTACATTTGTTGTTGGAGTTCAAATATTTCACGTGTTATAAAAGCTGAGTCACTCACTGCCACTGTGGCAGTGTTTGGTTTCCTAGTGTCTCTGTTAGGTGCTGTCTGCTGAGAACATTTCTCACAGATTGATTCTGTCATATCAACATTTATACATGTTTAAAATCAAAGTTTTAAAAATTAAAATGAGACCTCATCAAGCTCAGGAACAAATCATGTTTGTGCTGGCCACATCTGATCAAAACAAAGATTTAAATAACAAATTTCACTTGAATGACTTGTGACGACACAAATTATGATCTGCATCCAAATTTATTTGATGTTCATGGACACAACAACAGAAAGCAAACACTATTAAATGACTCTTGTTCAGTGATTTCATGCTCAGATTCACTTCATCCACACAAGAATCTCAGCTGTGTACAAGACAATAATGAATGATGTCCTTATTGATTATGATCAGGATCATTACACTTCTATAAAACCTCATAACAACAACAACATTTGGTCTGCCAAACAAATAAATGTGATTATAGATTTCTTTACAGATGAACACAAAGAGAACAAAGTGTGGAGGATAAAGGAGGTGACACACACAGGAAGGAGCGCCACCTACACACACTCAAACATTTACACAACAACTCAGGAGAAGATGTCAAAGTCCCGCCCACAATGTTTGACTGACAGCTGATCTGTGTGCAGTGAAGAAACGCCACAACAATCAGCTGTCAGCAACAAACATGGAGACCAAACACAGAGTTTAACCCTTAAATGACTTCAGACTATTTGACTTGACACAACTCAGCTGTGGAATCAGAACAAAGACAAAGTCCAGCATAGAGAGGCTGAGTGAATGTGGTCTGGACTCTGTGGAGGAGAGTCATGGTTTCAGAGACGCTGTAGAAGGACAGAATACCTGCACTGTGATCCAGGTACACTCCTACTCTGGAGGACTGAGGACCTGAGACACGAGTTTGGACTTTGTTGTGATAAAAGTTATAACTGTTATTGTCACAAATTAACATCCAAGATTTGTCATTGTTTCCAAATAAGCATTCACCCCCCCCTGCTCGTCTGATATTCTTGTATGCGACTGCTACATAAACTGTCTCTCTCCACTCCACCTCCCAGTAACAACGTCCAGTCAGACTCTCTCTACTCAGGACCTGCTGCCAGTCAGTGAATCTGTCTGGGTGTTTAGAATAAGACTGTTGTTGTCTCATGAATGTCACTTTCCTGTTCCCCTCAGATAATAACAGCCGTGTGTGTGCTGTGTTTGGATCCAGTGTGATGTGACGTGAATATCTGAAGAACTCAGCTCTGGTCTTGGGCTCTGGTTGTGGCAGTAAAACATCCACTTCAGTCCCTGTCAGTGAGACGTTTGTCCATGTGTCCCTCAGAGCGTCCTGTAGTTTATCTCTGACTCCTGACACAGCCGCTATCACGTCCTCAAAGTAGCGGCGAGGACAGATGTTGATGCTGGATGAGTGTGTGGCTTCACTGAGTGCTGACAGTGAGGGGTAGTTGTGTAGAAACTGGGTGTGATCCTCTGTGTGTGAGAGCTTCTTCAGCTCAGCGTCTTTCCTCTTCAGCTCAGTGATCTCCTGCTCCAGCTTCTCCTGAAGCTCTTTGACTCGACTCACTTCAGTTTCCTGCTGCCATCTGAGCTGCTGCTTCACATCAGAGCGTCTTTTCTCCATGAGACGGATCAGCTCAGTGAAGATCTTCTCACTGTGCTCCACTGCTTTATCAGCAGAGCGACTGATAGCCTCCACCTCCTGTTGGAGCAGCTTCACATCTTTCTCTGTGTCCTGGATTCTCTGCTGGATGTTTTGTCGACTCCTCCAGCTCTCTCTGCCTCTCAGTCCTTTCTGCTGCAGCTGACACTGTGTCGTGGCCTTTATGTTGGTCCACATCTTCAGCTCCAGCATAGCAGTGATCAGCAGGAGCAGCTTGGAGTCCAGTCTTCTTCAGTTTCTCCACCAGATCTGCTAACATGATGTTTTTCATCAGGACAGGCCTCGGTGTGAAGCTCTGCCTACACTGAGGGCAGCTGTAGATTCTCTTCTCATCCTCTCCATCCCAGAAGCTTTGAATACAGTTGATGCAGTAGCTGTGTCCACAGGGAAGAGTCCCCGGATCCTTCAGTAGATCCAGACAGATGGAACAAGAGAAGGTTTCTCGGTCCAGCTCAACTCCTTTCTGCGCCATTTCATCTCTCAGTGTCAACAGCTAGTTTGAGCTCTGATCTAACCAACATGCTGTGTATGGAGTCTGTCAGCTCTCTGACATCACCACAGTGTTGGTTACACCCATCTTCTATTTGTAGATCTGAAGGGGAGGGAACAAGAAAATGTGTGGACAAAGTGGAGCTGCCTGTGTGTGTGAGAGCAGGAAGAGGAGGGAGGGCTCATCAAGCTCTGAGTCATTCCAGGAAGAGGAGGAGTTTGACAGAGATACTGTGTGTGTGCGTTCCAATACCCAGACTACTGTACTATAAAGTATGCATAACAAAATTTAGTATGACCCAATACACAGTATGTCAAATGCAGTATGCCAAAATTACCAGGATGTTCTACTACGTCTGGTCTGATTTTGCAGTATGCAAGCCAACCTGCTTTTCTGGCTATTCTGACCCACAATCCTCTGCACAGCGGAAGATTGGTCACATCAGCTGGGCCACAAAAACAGATGACCACTTGTTGACAGCTTTATTGACAGCTGATTCAAGTCCTTGATGACCAGTTTAATAGTAATAATAAATATATGAATTCTTTATATGAACAAAGTAATCATAGAGATTACCACCACCAACAGGACATTACTATGACAATAACAATGACAGATACTGCTGATGTCATTTTCCTGTGGTGAATATAATATGTTGGAATCTACCTTGTATGCAGTGATCACTTCAAAGTTACAACTGCAAAGCAGCAACAACAGCAGATCTCTCCAGGTTGACCTCAGTCTCTGGTGAGCTCGGTGAACGACCTCTTGTTTTACCTCCAGGGTAACAAATTTGTGAGAAAGAGGGTCAAAGTTCAGGGTGTAATGTTGTGAGAGAGCAGTGTGTCCTGATTGTGTGCATACTGCATGCAACAGTACGCACTTTTCAAAGGCAGCTGCAGCACTAAAAGTAAAAAGAATTATAGCTGCTGCGCAGCAATGGGTCGGGTCCGGGCTATTTTTGGCAAATTTAGGCAATTCTGAGCAACAGACAGGAGAATAGGAAGACAAGACAGTTGACAACAATGTTGATTTTGGACCACTTGAGGCTTGAACCCACAACTTCTGGAAGCAAAGACTGTCATCTAACGCTCTGAGCTAATTGGCAAGTGGCAGTACAACAGTGGCTTCACAAATTGAGTAAGCCATTCACTATTGTGCAGGCAGATTTGAAACCACTGTAAAAAATTCAGTTATGAAGACAAAAATCTGAAAATACACATACTGCAGCATGGAGATGTTGGTAATTTGTTTTTAAAAGCGATTGATTTGCTCCATAAGTGAATAACTGATGTTTAGCTATGTCATTATTGCATTGACTCCAATTGTTCACATGAATGAAAAATTTAAAATGCTGTGAAAAATTCAGTTTTTGAGGCTCAATTTTTGATAAATCAAGGAGGAGAGAGGAAATAGGTTTAAGAAGTTTTACAGTTTTTGAAAAAAAACTGAGTGATGTACTTCATAATTTTTAATAGGTTTAAATGTACAAAAGTTTCTTCAGTATTCCAGTTTGATGAAAGTTCTGAAGCTGTAGCAAGTATGGTTGATTTGTTATGAATTTTCAAAGTTTTGAACTTTAGACGCTTGCTGTAGCGCCACCATCAGGACTATTGGCTTGAGTTTACAGTTGAAGTAATCTGGCATGGGACTGGACCTTTGTGCAAAGTTTGGTGAGTTTTCACCCATGGGAAGTATGAGTTCCTCCTCCTCAGAAGAAAATTAAAGCAACGATATCGGGGCAAGCAAGACAGGTTTTTCTGCTTAATCCATCCATACAGCTGTCTTGAATTAGCGAGCTATCAGCCAATCAGAAAATAATATTTCTTGTTGCTGGGTCAGAAAAAAGGTTTCTGCTGCAAGCACGCACTTCACAAATATGTATGGATGCTTCGAGTGTGTGCACAGGTTGCAGACAAACTGGAAGTGGAAGAATATGGTCAGGTAGCTATGCATAATCATTTCATGTATTATATCACTGAATTGAAAAACTATTTAGTGTTGGTTGTATGTGTAAGGAGCCTTTATTAGATTAACACACTATCTTTAAACACCTCAAAACCACTTGGCCCAAAGGGGCTCGGTTGGCCGACGGGGAATCTCGATGAGAAACGGGAGTGGGAGACTGTCGCGGGGAGGTCCCGCGAAAGGCTCGAGGCAGTTGGAGCATCTTGGTTTCGCTGTTGGTGATTCAGCCGCGGGTGTCGGCTTGGGAGGAGCCGCTTTCCATCCTTTCCTGTCTGAAGTTGCTGGAGTGGAGGTTAATGTTGGAAGGTAGGCCTAAGCGTTCAAAAGTCCTAAATTAATGCTTGTGTAGCAGTATGGCCGTAGCTGTGTGCTGCCTTAATTGGTGCTGCAGTCTCAGCATGTCTCTGCTGGGGGCGCAGCCTATAAAGGTGGGTGGTTGTGCTCTGGGAGCCCTCTTGCCTGTAGCTTCCGGGTGCTCCGCCTCCACCACTCGCTTCACCTGGTCGCCTCACGCCGGATCGCTCGGCTCGCTGATCCCCGGGTATGTGCAATGCTGCATGGGTTTGTGTGCTTTTCATTACGTTGTGCAGCGATCGTCAATTGGCTTTGTCCCTCATGCAGTTCCTGCACCTGGGTGTCCCCTCTCCATGGTCGGAGACAGTCGCGGCACATTGAGTGTCTCTCCCCCGGCACCTCGTCTCATGTGCTCCAGCGTGGAGAGGAGTGATCCGCGGTCCTC